>NC_088690.1:76348055-76964722 GCF_028017835.1 Emys orbicularis
GAGAAGGACCTGGAGGCACTGTACCAGCAGCACAGACTGGAAGCGGAGGCTCAGAAACAACATGTGCTACAGGTCACCAGGGGCTAAGCTGCCGTTCTCCATGCGTCCGGTAATAAGGGGGTTGGGGAGGGACCAAGGCATGGCCCAGAACAGCCCAGTGGAAGCCAGTCACCCCCCTGGTTGTTTGAGGCTCCATGGACAATGAGTTGGTTGACCTGTTTCCCAATGGACAGACGTTCCCATCACAGAATCAGTTGGCACCAGCTGCCCCTTTGTTGGCAGGCTCAGCAGAGCACACCAAGAGCTGAGGGAGCTCCACTGCATAGCCCCTCATGGTCAGGGTTGAGGTAAGGGGATGGGAGCAATGGGGGGCTGCTGGCCCCCTTTCCCCCACAGCACCGCGTTCCCTCTCTGCAGGGCGATCTCGCCTGGCCCTGGGATGTACCTTGACAGCCTCTTGCAGCCCGCTGAGGAAGCTGATAAGCTAGCTAGGTGCCTGCGGGCCTTCCCCACAGGAGGCTCAGGAGCCAGCGTTTGTGCTCCGAGGAGCTGTCATTGCTAATCAATCCCCCGGCTTACAGTTCTGTGAGAGCGAGATGGGCAGGAAGAGAGAAGCTGCAGTGCCAGAGCAGGATAAGGTGGCTGGCAGTGCTGCCAGGCAGGGGAACAGGGGGTGCTTCCTGTGACACTTGCTCTTCTGAAGAAGGGCGGCATCTTCCCCCTCTTGGTGCTACTCCCTACAGCACAAAAGCAACAGGGAAGGACACAGGCAAAGCCTCCCCCAGTCACTGAGCCTGCCCTGAGGAGCGGGAGAAACTCTCTGCCCTGCCCAGTTGGGTTAGTCCCCTGCCCTGGCTGAGCCATTGTGACAACCACCCACTGGCCAAGCTGGGCTACTGAATGCTACTCCGAATTGGAACAGGAAGAGGTTTGCAACCCCAGATCCCGCCCCCAGCCCCACATAAGCCACGGCTCTGGCCTGGCACAGCTCACTTGTTGACCTTTACTGGTTTCTGGTTGAGAGGCAGGGCTGAGGCACTGCATGGTAAAAGGACTCACTGGTCTCTGCAGGTGTTTCGGGCCTATCGGGGTCTCTCTGAGGAGCAGACTGATGCGCTGGATCGACGGTACCGGAAGCTGCTGCAGGAGGCCCTCCAGGACGCCATCTCCCTGTCTGCTCAGAACCAGCAGCTCCGGGCACACAGCCAGCTGGGCTGCACTGATCGCGCCACGCAGACAGACCCACACTCCTGAGCAGTGAGCTGGGCCGTGCCAGAGCGCTCTGCCCCCACCCCTGGGGGAGTGAACACTGGAGGTTGGGGGGGAGGGGGAGGAGGGCAATGCCTGCCAATCATTCCAGGGAAGAGGTGCAATTTGGGTAACCCCTGGGCCAGCCTTTCTTACAACACCAGGCAGGTGTTCTGGTGTTTTAGCAGGTCTCTGAGCAGCTGGGGAGCTCTTTACCTGCACCTGCTGAATTGGGGAGCTGTCTGTGTGCAATGGCAGACTGGCCCTGGGAGGTTATGGGGGATTGAGCAGGCAATGTGTGAGCACATGGCTAGCTTAATACAGCACCTTCCCCTCCCCCCCACTCCCAACAGGGCTGGGAGAGAGCAGAGCTTCAGCAAATGGAGGTTTATAAAGCTACAACTCCCATCAGCTTCTAGGCCCTCAGTGGGAAGTGCACTGTGACCCTGGTCCCAGCTCCTTTCCACAGCAATAGGACAAAGTGTAACAGGGGCTTGGAGCCCAGTGTAGAACTTGGCAGCTGCTCTCAACTGCTAGGGATGAGATACAGCTGAGGTCCAGCTTCACATGCCCAGAAATCACTCACAGCAATGGAAACAGCTGCACAAGTCAGCAAGGAACCTGGCCTTGGTTCCAGCCCAAGGGCTGTCAGGAGCTGTTAACACACACACTGCAGTGTTCAGAGTCCAGCCACAGGCCTGTTCCTCCGGACCTGAGGAATGTCTCCCTGCAGCAGGGGCCAGAGGCTGAGGCCAATACACCCCCATGGGACCTGGCATTAGGCATCTGAGGGAGGGGCTGACATGCAGGGCTGTTAAGCCCCCAGTTCCTGCAGCCTTTCATCAGCGCAGGGGCCCCCAGCACTGCCACATACCCAGCCACTCCAGGAAGTGTCCCAATCAGGAGTTAAGGGACTAGCTGAAGGCTCCCAAAGTAGACCATTTAGGCCACCACGCTCTACCCCCTCCCCCCCATGTGTGAGAACTAGCCCCCTTACCCTCGCTGATCCTGACGCATGTGCAGCCTGCCTGGCCTAGGCCTTGGCCTTGAGAGCAGCCATCCATCCTGTTCATTTAAGATGCTGCAAAAGGTGCACCCACTCCACTGGAACAAGCCTAGCCTGAGCATTCACCACATTTCCTGCTGGCCTGGGCCAAGGCCCAGGCAGGAGCCCCTGTTACAGCCCGGGGAAAGGCTGCCGTGTAGACAGCAGCTAAGTGGGTTGACACCTCGGCCACCCCAGGGCTCTGCCCCAGCCAGGTCCCAGCCACACTACAGCTTTTAACTGCAGTGTAAATGAATCCCACAGCTCATCCCAGGGGGATGGGCAACCTGATCACAGCCTTTACAGACAGCAGCTTAAGCTCAACCCCTTTCCTCAGCAGGACTTACTGCACCTTCCTTACACATCCTGGCAGCCTGCACCTATGGTGCCAACAGTGTCACCTCCCAAAGGTTTGGGAGGTGACACAGTCTTTTACCCATGGGGCTGGGTGCCTAACAAACATATGGGTGGCTTGTTTTTCTTGCTGGTTTACTCCCCCTTCGGATTCAGCCGACAAGTAGGAAGAGGCACACAGAGTTCACTGTACGTACTGCAGGGGACCCCAGTAAGAGCATGAGCAGGCAGATAGAGCATTTGGGAGCAGTTCCATGGGTAGTCACAGTAAATGCACCCAGACAGGGCTCTGCCAAGCTGTCCAGAGCAAGGGTTCTCTCTGCACCCCTGGGAAAAGGCTGAACAAAGCCCCAGGTGCCTCTTTCCAGGGGGCTGGGGCTGTCAGCGGTGTGGGGAACTGTGCTCCCGTGGGGCTGGTAAGCACTGCTGAAATACTGTGGGAAATGAACTGCATGAGACAACTGGACCAGGAACCCAGGGCAGGTTTCTCATTCCCTCAGGCTGCTGCCAGCTGAAATAAACCAATGAGACTCTCAATAAACAGTGTATTCAAAGGTTCCAATAGGATGCTACGCTCCACTGAGGAAGGGCCCTTCGCTCCAATCCAGAGAGACTCACATTAAAATGAGGTCAGACTAGGGGCTGGGCATTGGCCTGTTTGGTCCGACCAGTCTCCCTGCCAGCAAGAGGATAGGAATGAGACAGTCCCAAGGGCTGGGAAAATGCAGGTTTTAATACTACAGCCAGCGCCAGGGTAGGCGTTGCTGTTTGGCGCACTGGGAGTGACAGGAATTGAACCTTGTCAAACCTAAGTTGGTACAAATCCAGATACAAACCCAACATTTATACAGGCTAAACAGTCACTATGCTCTCAAAAACGCGCACTGCTGCAGGCGTCAGCTGACAAGCAGGGCAACAGCCTCATGCAGCTACACTGCTCCCATGGGGACTCCAGGTCAAGTGGCAATCAGAGGCCTGTAGCAGGAATGGCTGCCCCCTGCCCTGCCCCAGCCTGGCACTGCAAGCCTGGGACTGGCACAGTGGGAAATGGACAACTCAATTCATGAGATGAGGCACAGCTTCCCTGAGGTAGGGAGTTTGGGCTGTCCAGCACAGGATCTGCTCAACAGCATGCTAGGAAGCACAACACTCCAGGGCAGACTGAGTTGGAGCTGGCAGGGGTGTGGAATGTAGTCAGACCCCTGTCTCAGGAGGCAGCAGATGCACGTGGTGGCTTCTGCATGTTGAAGGGTAGGTGCACTGGAGAGGAAAGCATGGCCAGCGGAAAGGTGTAGGGGGAAAGCCCAAAGCTCCAGCCCTGCCTCTCAGAGTGCACTTTTATTGCATTTCTAGGCTAGGGAGGAAGCATTAGCCCCTGTTCAGACACCCTACTCTGGAGACAGCTGAACCCCTTGCCCAGTACACGCAGACCCCTGCTGAGGTTTGGTACCGGGAATGGCAGAGCAAAAAGCTCTCCCCTGCCAAGCCGAGTGCTTGGGCTCCTGCACTGGCTGGCACAAAGCAGGGAGCTGCCTTCCTCCCACCCCGTCAGTCACTTGTAAAGGGTTTAGTCATTTATGGAGAAACCCAGGGCTTGGCAAGGACAATTTTCAAGAGGGCAGATCTCCACCACCAGGCTGACAGCTGGCAGCTGGGCTGCCTGCGCAGACCCCAAAAACAAACTGGACCCAGGGCCGCCCAGAGGATTCAGGGGGCCTGGGGCAAAGCAATTTCGGGGGCCCTTTACATTAAAAGAAAGTTGCAATACTGTAGACTACTATATTCTCCTGGGGGCCCCTGTGGGGCCCGGGGCAAATTGCCCCACTTGCCCCCCCCCGGGTGGCCCTGACTGGACCATGGAGACTGAACAGAGATGGGGTCCCTCAAGGTGGGCCACTGGCACATGTGGGGGAAGCTGGGACTGCCAGGCCTGCAACTGTTCTGTGGCTAAACAGAGGTATGAGTCTGCAGGGTTGCCAAACCAGCCCCTGCCCCAGCACGGCAACCATCCCCGTCTTCAATTCTGGGCATCTTAATGATTCCAACCATTTTATTTTGGAAGTTTCCTTTTCCTCTTTCCCAATCAACAGGGAACTCCTCTGGCCTTCAAGCCACCACCCCAGCTCCTGCAGTGCATCATAGCTGACAGCTCAGCTAACACTCAACAGTAGCTGCTTTCATGCTGAAGATACAGATCTATGCTTCAATCCAAAGGGCAAGAGGAGTTAGCTGTGGGCATTGGGTACCTGGCAAACAGGCAGATGCTAGCAACAGATTCACCTGATGGGTTCCAGCTGGGGCCTAGGTGACCAGGGTTAAGCTCTGCAAAGGTATTTAGGCACCTAGCTCCCAGTGGAATCAATGGGAGTTAGGTGCCTTTGAGGATCTGGGCCCAGGAGTCTACTACAGGTTAAGAGCCAGATTTTGAGAAACGCGTGTGCCAGCGTGTGTGCGCAAGGCGTGTTAGTGATAACCATGCACACACAGGCCCCCAGCTGAACAGCAGCTCGTCATGTCACTGGAACTTTCCAGGGAGATGGTTACACGTATCGTTTCCACTGACAAGAGTCGACAGCTCTTTGGTGCTTTGTTACAGAGATGAGAGCAGCAGGTAGGAAGAGTCTGGGAAATACACTCGCCACGCGTTGCATGAGAACAAGGCTCTGCCTTGGAGTCAATGTGCAGCTCACTGCACAGGATGTGCACAAAACTGGGACTATCCCCCTTCCAAAAGGCACTTTGAATCTGTAACAGCTGGATCAGGGCTCAGAGTGTTGTGGAGGCACCAGGCACAGCCAGAGAGAGAAGGAAGCAGCTCACATCACACAAGTGGTCCCTGAATGAGCTGGAAATGGTGCTGCTCAGCTGTAACGAGAGTCCCTCAGAGCCCGAGGACGGGAGCTCAGGCAAAAAGGGAAAATGGGGGATGGTCACAGAGGACACCATTAAACTGCTGTTACTGTCACTGGCTTAGTCTTCACCAGGAAGCCCTCTCATCCTTCCCCCAAAAAGGGATACATTGGGTCTGATCCTGCAGACACCAATAGGGGCTGCTGAGTCAGCGCCTTGCGGGCCAGAGTCCCTGTATGCGGAATACAGAGCCCATGCAACGAATATATCCCCTCCCACTTCTTCGTGCTGCACAATAGTGCAATTCCTTACAGTGCACGTGCTAGCTACAGGCAAGGTCTGCTTGTGATAGCCAGTAGCTTTCAGCTGCAGTCCTACTGCCTCACACATGCTTGTCCCTGACCTCAGGTGACGGGTTCTGAAGGGAAACTGCCTTCTAAGAGGGCAGCCAGGCCAGACTAATGCATTTGTTACATAAAAATGAGAAAAAAAAGCAACAAGCAGTTACCACCCCGACATAATAGCCCAGAACATGCCAGCTATAGGCTCAAAACCAGATATCTCCCACAGAGCTGCAAGGTGGAGTCTATTTGACTCCATAATACAAGTGAACAGCCAAGCCGATCAGCAGGACAGCGAGGAAGAAAAAGGCAGTGAGCTGCAGGCTGAAGAGCAGTATGGCTAGAAGAGCATTAACAAGCATGGAGCAGGAGATAACAAAGAGCCTGGTGATGTTACTGCTGTGCTTCATGACCACAGACATTATCAAGCCATTCAGGGCCTGGCTGACCACAATTACCAGCACCCAGAAAGAAAAGCCATCCAGGAATCCAGCCCCATTGCTGCTCAAGAGATGGACAATCAAGTTCAGCAGAACTCCAAAGAAGTAAAGAAACAGGTTCTGGAGGGTAAGTGGCAGATCTTGGGTTTTCAGGATGACTTCGGTATAGACAGCAGACAGGCCTGATATCAGGCAGTACATGGAGATGAGCAGCAAGCCAATCAGGGTGACGTGTAGCTGCATCTCAGAGGAGCTGGAGGAGTGCTGCAGGTCCTGGAGGCCTCCATAGGTGTAGCTCACCCCAGCAGCTGTTAGCAGGAAGAGGGCCAGCCACTTGTGCAGAGAGAGTCTTTGGTGCAGGAACATGCTGTACAGGAGAGCAGTACTGCCAATCTTCAGGTTACTCAGGACCTGGTAGGTGCTAGGATCCATGAACAGCTGCATGTGAACCACCAGGTTATTGTTGGCAGCATAGAGCAGCGCAGATAGGGCAAAGGGGGCAGCATGGCGCCATGACAGGGAGACTCCCAGCTGCCTCCGGTCCCAGATCAGCAGGGAAATGAAGGAGAACACCAGCTTGATCAGTTCAGTAAGAACCACAACTGATGAGGCGCTGAATGGGATCTTTCCATCCACTTTACACAGAGTCAGAAGGGGTGCATGAGAGCCATAGATAGCAACAGACATGACTAGCATCAGTGCCCACAGCACTCTCTTGAGCCCCCTGGTGGGAGAGCTGAGCAGTGAGCCAGCAGTACTACCATTCACAATAATTATTCCCATGAGGCAGTGGATTCCAGCAAAGGGTAAAGGGTAGCACCTGGTCCTTTCACGGTCAGAGCCTCAGTAGAGGCAAGATCATTCCAGGATGTAGATGTGTTTCTAAAAATCAAGTCACTGCCTTGGAGAGAGAGACAACAAATGCCATATATTTTAAAACAGTAAGTAGGAAGACACTGAACTATTCGTTATGTGCTCAATGCAAGGAGAGGAACATGTTTGCTCTTCATCAGGGAAAGAAATTGAGGTCTCCCTAGAAATCAGACAAAGCACATTTCCTGGGCAAGGCAATCGATATGTGAAGGGGTGTAATAATAGCATATGAGATGAGATGATCTGACACAGCCGCCCTTCCAGTCTACTGGGGGGAAATGCAGGGTAAGAAATTACAGTGAGAAAGGCAGTTGTCAACATTCAGATTTTGAAGCTCGCAAGCACTGGACAGCTGAAAGCAGCGGTTGCTACCTTCAGGGTATTCTGATTAATAATATTTTGTAATCAGACCTGCTGATGTTTCACACTGATCTGGTATTACACATGTTTTACAATGGGCCAGAATGACATATGTAGCTACAGTCCTGGGAGCCCCTTAAGATCATGTCAAAGATGTCTAAGATGAGAAGAGCTGTTTCTGGAGTGCATTGTTGTCCAAAGGATTCTCCTCTAGTCTGGTCCTTTCCTCAGCGAGCTGACATAGTCTCGGATTGTCTTTTCAACATTGGGAACTGCATAGGCCTGAGCTGCATATATTCCAGTGCAGGTCCCAAACACAAATCCTAGGACTGCAGAAGATCGGAGTTTGGCTACAATGTAACCTGCCAGAAACCCTTTGAGAAATGGAGATGCCAGCAAAGAACCATCCTGCAGAGAAAAAGGAGAGAAGGGGATGAAATAGTCTCTTGGACAAAAGTGTACCCTAATGCATAAAACTTAGTTGGAACATGTCATCTTCTTCCACTGATTTCCCTAGACCACTGTTGCCAGGTTTGTGTAATGTTATCACCACAGAAGAAATAAATATAACCTCAGTATTTTGCCAAGAAAAGCAAGTGAAACCGAGCATTCCTTGGAGATACAATTAGTGTGCACTCCAAGTGGAACAGGATACATTCATTCTACTGGAAGATCACAGAACAGCACAACTTCTTGGGAGATTAATCTAGGGACAAAGTGTTAAAGAACTTCAGCTTTACCTGGCCCACTCCAGCCTGCACCTCGTCTTCCACTCGCTGCTGTAAGTTTTCCAACTGAGACTTCAAAAAAGCAAGATCCTTCAGCTTTGGCCGCGAGTCCTACACAATTAAAACAAAGACTCAATGTTGCATACTGCTTGCAAACATGCAATTCAGTAACTTCATGACAAAGAGTCAAATTCCTTTTGTTCAGGGAACTACTATTCTGGCACAGCGTTTAGGCCATGCTGCAGAGGGAACAGGAAGTGACTAGACCAGGGATCGGCAATCTTTGGCACGCAGCTCGCCAGGGTAAGCCCCCTGGCGGGCCGGGACGGTTTGTTTACCTGCCGCATCCGCAGGTTCGGCCGATCGTGGCTCCCACTGGCCGTGGTTCGCCGCTCCAGGCCAATGGGGGCGGTGGAAAGCGGCTGCCAGCACATCCCTTGGCCCGCGCTGCTTCCCGCAACCCCCATTGGCCTGGAGCAGCGAACCGCGGCCAGTGGGAGCCACGATCAACCGAACTTGCAGACGTGGCAGGTAAACAAACCGGCCCAGCCCACCGGGGGCTTACCCTGGCGAGCCCCGTGCCAAAGGTTGCCAATCCCTGGACTAGACTGATGTAACAGACTGCACTAATGTTGACAAAGTCACATTTTAAGTAGATCTATCTCAGGGGTCAGCAACCTCTGGCACGCGGCTCGCCAGGGTAAGCACCCTGGCGGGCCGGGCCAGTTTGTTTACCTGCCGCGTTGGCAGGTGCAGCCGATCGCAGCTCCCACTGGCTGCAGTTCGCCGCTCCAGGCCAATGGGGGCTGCGGGAAGCTGCGGCCAGCACATCCCTCGGGAGCCGTATGCCAGAGGTTGCCAACCCCGAACTATCTTTTAAACTAAAGGTAGGAAGCTAAGGCTTCCCAGGCCTGTACAGAAGGGAATTAAGACTGCCTAAAAATATCCCATGGTTACTGAAGTTTAGTTCAGTCATTTCAATTCTGAAGGGGCTTAACCAATGTCAAAAGCCCATTATTTTCAACTTCAGACATTATACCATCATATGCCTAATGAAATCTACAAACATGTTCACTTTCAAGCCTCCAGCTGTACAATTTTGAGAAAAGATGGTAGGGCTTGATCTGTGTCACCTACCTTCATAGGGTGTATGCACTACAGGTCAGGCCACCGGTAAAACCAGAAATCCCTGCAATCGTGTCACTCTGCGGAAAGCGCATTACAAAATGCAGCGCCAGCAAGGCTCCGTGGTTGGGAGAGCTGGAGGGAGACCGGTTAACGCCGCACCGAGGCGGTAGCGGAAAGCTAGGGAGTATCTAGCCCAACAGTGGAGTTAGCCCATTTACAGGTCGCAGCAGGCTCAGGTAACCGCTTGGGGGGCACAGATACGTAGTTACCGAGCATTGCCTTCGCGGTTACGGCCACCGGGGCAGCGGAGCCCGGCCATCGAGCACGCTCAGCACGGGCCGGCTGCCGGAACGGTTCCTCGGCCTGATGCTCCCTCGCCGTTCGCAGCCCAGGCCGAACACGCGGCCGGAGCCGGGGGCAGGGGACGTGGCGGCTCGGGGCTCTCCAAGCCGGAGGCTTTATGGCACCGGCAGCTTTCTCCACCCCCCGGAGAACTCGGGCCCAGCGGGGGAAGAGCTGCTGGGGCCGGGCAGGCGGCGGGGCCCGGCCCGGGTCACAGCAGCGAGCCCTTGGCTCCCACCGACCCCCAGGTGGCGGGACCAGCACCACCGCCTCCTGCCTACGAGTCGGGCCGGGCTGTGAGCCGGGCACGATACAGCCCAGCCTCCCAGCGCCACTCTCACCTTATCATCCGCCATCTTCAGGCCCGGCCCTCCATTCGCACATGCGCACTCCACACAGCATCCCCAGCCCGGGCGCTATATAGCCTAATCATGCATATTGACAGCCGGGAAAGGCGTATTGGGCACAATGCGTCACGTGACGCTGCCAGCTCAAGGGAAAGGAACGAAGGCAAAGTAGTCGCCATCTTTAAACAGGGCGGAAACGTTTCCTGTCCCAGCCGGAAACCATAGACCAGAGCCGCTACCCCGCCCCCCAGCCGCAGCGTGACGGATGGCGCGTGGGCACCAGAGGCTGCGTGGGTAGGTTCCGGCCGGCACGTCCCTCGCACCCGTCTCGTCACGGGCTCCGCCTCACGTCACCGACCCGCACTCGCCACGTCACCTGCTGCCAGCATCATTCCCCTCTAGGGTGACCAGATGTCCCGATTTTATAGGGACAGTCCTGATTTTTGGGTCTTTTTCTTGTATAGGCTCCTATTATCCCCCATCCCCGTCCCGATTTTTCACACTTGCTGACTGGTCACCCTATTCCCCTCCATGCCTGTCCCCTCCCGGGCCGTGGGCGGAGCCCTGTAGAGTCCTGTGTCTCCTGCCTGCCTAATACTGTAGCTCATTTCTTTGGGGACGGGGGGAGTCCGTGTTAGTTTGTTTTACCCACGTGTCGGGGGGGGTCCGATGTGGGGTGAAGAGCATGCAGGCACTGCCATTACGGGTGGGTTTGTCATTGCATACATTATGTTTTGTTTTATTTCTAATTTCATATTTGCAAGAAAACACAGGGTTCTACACATAGGTAATCCATGTTCACATGCCCTACATGCCCCCTTTCCTTATTCGCATGCATTTGGATACCAACCTGCACATGGAACGTGCCCTACTTGCACACGCACAACCATGTGCATGTAAAACATACCTTCTTGTAGTGGATGGGTCACTACAAGAACTAAAAGAAACTAATTTCCCTATGCTAATTTGCCCCTACTGTTACTCACACCTTCTTGTTAACTGTTTGAAATGAGTCCCCCTTATTACCACTACAAAAGTGATTTTTCATCCTGTTGATAATAGCCCACTTTAATTGAATTCTCTCGACCCCCCACTTGGTAAGGCAACTCCCATCTTTTCATGTACTGCTATATATATCTTCCTACTGTATTTTCCACTTCATGCATCTGATGAAGTGGGTTTTAGCCCACGAAAGCTTATGCCCAAATAAATTTGTAAGTCTATAGAAGGTGCCACAAGTACTCCTCGTTGGTTTTTTTTAGGTTCTCACAGATATCCCCCGCACACATGGGCACCTCAAGTTCTCACAAATACTGCACGGGCACACCCACACCCTAACCCATCAGTATCCCACATTCACATAGCCTGTGTCCACATGAATACTTCAAATACACAGCCACTGGGCACGCACACATAGGCCATGTAAAAATTATATCACACATTCCCAGAAATACTACACATGTATATTGTCTCACCATGCACACAGATACCAGATTGTTCACATGAACATGGCTACCTGCCCAGTATGCAAGGATAAACCATAGGCACACTGACAGCTGCAGAGTGGACATAGTGATCCCATGTGCTTATGGCTACCAGCATGCTCACAGATATCCCCCAGGCAGATCTTGTAAGCACCTTACTAACACTGACCAGTTAATTCAGTTGATATCCAGTCTAATCTGGGGCCATTTTAATGCACCTCTCACTGCAATATGCCTTTGATAATCCCATCCTAAGGGTTTCCAGCACCTTCAGATAACATTAGAAAGGCAGTGTAATCCAATGGCTGAAGCAGGACACTGAGGGTCAGTAGTTTTGGGTTCTGTTCACAGTTTGCTTCTGACTGACTGTGTGACCTTGTTCTGTGCCTCTCAACCTCAGTTTGCCCAGCTGTAAAATGGGGATAATGCTGTTTCCTTCTGGGAAGCCAAATTCATAAAATGTTTGAGCACCACATTGAGACCCTCAACTTTATAAGGACAAGGCAACCTCATTTATCCCTGCTGGAATGTGGCTGGAAGTTGAAACTAGACAAATTCTGACTGGAAATAAGGTGTAAAATTTTGACAGTGAGGGTAATTAACCATTGGAACAATTTACCAAGAGTCATGGGGGATTCTCCATCAGTGACAAATTTCAAATCATGATTGGATGATTTTCTAAATGATCTGCTCTAGGAATTATTTGGGGACAGTTCTGTGGCCTGTGTTACACAGGAGGTCAGACTAGATGATCACAATGGTTCCTTCTGGCCTTGGAATCTAAGGTCAGTATGAAACACCAGACAGCACTGGAGAATATCCCATTGGCATCTCTCTAGCTCAGGCATTTCATAAATGCTGAATAATAGTCCTCTGCCTGTCTCTAGCACCTTCTAGCTGAGAATCACCAAGCACTTTACCAGCACTGAGCAATTAAGCCTCCCAACAGATGTGTAAACCAAGGAAACAGAGTAGGAAGTGATTTATTGTCGGTGGCAGCACTGCTTGGAACAGAGCCCTGGTCTCCTGACTCCTTGCCCTCTGGTTTACCTACAAGCCCATGTTTCCTCTTAGTGGGGTTGGGAATGGGATGACTCCTTAGAGTTAGCTAGACAGAGAGGCCCTTCTAAGGTCAGGAGCCCTCTTCAATGTGAGGCAGAGTGGGGGGGGAGTGTGTTGAATGAGGAGGGACTGTGTGATGGTCAAAGCCAGCCTTGAACTTTTCCCCCAGGGCACAGGAAGGAGCTGCCTCTTTAGCTTGTGTCTGAGTGGGGCTGAGTGGAACCCTTTATATTTCATTTAAATACCAAGTGTTCCTCTCCCAAGAACCCCAATCCCTGTACCTACCACCGTAGAGCGAGTTCTGCTCCTTGGGGGAGCTTACAAGAAGTGGAAGATTGGACAAATGACCAGGGAGGAGTATAAAAATATTGCTCAGGCATGCAGGAGTGAAATCAGGAAGGCCAAATCACACTTGGAGTTGCAGCTAGCAAGAGATGTTAAGAGTAACAAGAAGGGTTTCTTCAGGTATGTTAGCAACAAGAAGAAAGTCAAGGAAAGTGTGGGCCCCTTACTGAATGAGGGAGGCAACCTAGTGACCGAGGATGTGGAAAAAGCTAATGTACTCAATGATTTTTTTGCCTCTGTCTTCACAAACAAGGTCAGCTCCCAGACTGCTGCACTGGTCAGCACAATATGGGGAGAAGGTGACCAGCCCTCTATGGAGAAAGAAGTGGTTCGGGACTATTTAGAAAAACTGGACGTGCACAAGTCCATGGGGCCGGATGCGCTGCATCCGAGGGTGCTAAAGGAGTTGGCGGATGAGATTGCAGAGCCATTAGCCATTATTTTTGAAAACTCATGGCGATCGGGGGAGGTCCCGGATGACTGGAAAAAGGCTAATGTAGTGCCCATCTTTAAAAAAGGGAAGAAGGAGGATCCGGGGAACTACAGGCCAGTCAGCCTCACCTCAGTCCCTGGAAAAATCATGGAGCAGGTCCTCAAGGAATCAATTATGAAACACTTAGAGGAGAGGAAAGTGATCAGGAACAGTCAGCATGGATTCACCAAGGGGAAGTCGTGCCTGACTAACCTAATTGCCTTCTATGATGAGATAACTGGCTCTGTGGATGAGGGGAAAGCAGTGGATGTGTTATTCCTTGACTTTAGCAAAGCTTTTGATACGGTCTCCCACAGTATTCTTGCTGCCAAGTTAAAGAAGTATGGGCTGGATGAATGGACTGTAAGGTGGATATAAAGCTGGCTAGATCGTCGGGCTCAACGGGTAGTGATCAATGGCTCCATGTCTAGTTGGCAGCCGGTTTCAAGCGGAGTGCCCCAAGGGTCGGTCCTGGGGCCGGTTTTGTTTAATATCTTTATTAATGATCTGGAGGATGGAGTGGACTGCACTCTCAGCAAGTTTGCCGATGACACTAAACTAGGAGGCGTGGTAGATACACTAGAGGGTAGGGATCGGATACAGAGGGACCTAGACAAATTAGAGGATTGGGCCAAAAGAAACCTGATGAGGTTCAACAAGGACAAGTGCAGAGTCCTGCACTTAGGACGGAAGAATCCCATGCACAGCTACAGACTAGGGACCGAATGGCTAGGTAGCAGTTCTGCAGAAAAGGACCTAGGGATCACACTGGACGAGAAGCTGGATATGAGACAACAGTGTGCTCTTGTTGCCAAGAAGGCTAACGGCATTTTGGGCTGTATAAGTAGGGGCATTGCCAGCAGATCGAGGGACGTGATCGTTCCCCTTTATTCGACATTGGTGAGGCCTCATCTGGAGTACTGTGTCCAGTTTTGGGCCCCACACTACAAGAAGGATGTGGAAAAATTGGAAAGAGTCCAGCGGAGGGCAACAAAAATGATTAGGGGTCTGGAGCGCATGACTTATGAGGAGAGGCTGAGGGAACTGGGATTGTTTAGTCTCCAGAAGAGAAGAATGAGGGGGGATTTGATAGCAGCCTTCAACTACCTGAAGGGGGGTTCCAAAGAGGATGGAACTCGGCTGTTCTCAATGGTGGCAGATGACAGAACAAGGAGCAATGGTCTCAAGTTGCAGTGGGGGAGGTCTAGGTTGGATATTAGGAAACACTATTTCACTAGGAGGGTGGTGAAGCACTGGAATGCGTTACCTAGGGAGGTGGTGGAGTCTCCTTCCTTGGAGGTTTTTAAGGCCCGGCTTGACAAAGCCCTGGCTGGGATGATTTAGTTGGGAATTGGATCCTGCTTTGAGCAGGGGGTTGGACTAGATGACCTCCTGAGGTCCCTTCCAACCCTGATATTCTATGATTCTATGTTTCTACCAGGGAAAGCTAGAGACAACAGCAGTTTGCCCACAATAATCCTTCCGCCTACAGCTTTGTGTGGGAAGCTACTCCCCACCCCCTCTCCCAAATGCCCTATGGCAGAGATGGGTGGCTGAATCTGGTCCCACTGGAGAAAGAAGCTGCTCTCAACATTGTCTCCATAGACCACTCGGGTTTCCTGGCCCTGCTGGGAAAGGGGCGTCAGGTCCCATTACAGATACTAGGGTGGTGGGTGTGGGAGCCAGTGGGACCCTTAGGATCCCCTTGGACCCGGATCTCTGCTGAACAGAGCTGGCCAGCTGCTCCCTTCCCGGAAGGCGGAGCCAGGGCTCCGCTGAGGGCCGGACAGCGCCCCAGCCCCTCCTGCCAGGCCTCTGCCTCCCCACTGCAGTGGCCCTGGATGGAAACTGCGCGGAGTGGCCGCCTTTGGCCAGCTCCCTGGCCACAGCCGCGGCCTGCCCCTGCACTTGAGCCCCCTCGGCCCGCACCCCACATTCCCCCCAGCCCCTCTCGCCTGGCTCCCCCCAAGACCCCGGGCCTCCGGCACGCCACGGACCCACTGCTCCTCCCCTCTGCCCCTCCCCGTGCACCTCCCCTCCAGCCCCCTCCCCCGGCCCCGCCTCCCCTGCCCAGCCCCTCCCCGCGCTCCAGCTCGCCCTGCAGCCGCCGCTCGCCGCGTCCAGTCCCCGGGCGCCCGGCTCGCCGAGGCCATGCTGGGCAAGGACTACATGCTGGCCATCATCCTGGTCAACTGCGACGGTGAGAGCCGGGGGGCCGTGCCCGGGCAGGGCGGGGGCCGGCCGGGCAAGGGGCCGTGCCCGGGGAAGGGAGGGGGCCGTGGCTGGGCAGAGAGAGAGCCGTGCCCCTGCGCTGTGCCGAGGAGGGGCAGAGCGCCAGCCCGTCACCCTGGGCCGGGCGCTGGCGGCGCGGGTCCCTGGCTCGCTGCAGACCTGTTGCTGGTCACCGGGTTGACACCTGCTGGGGTGACGGTCTGCAAAGGGCTCTCTGCACGGAGGAGCGAGCGGCCCATGGGCCCCCGGCTGCTTCTTGCCGTCCTGTGTTCTTCCCCCCATGCAGGGGCGCCTCTGCCTCCTCCCGGGTCCTTCCCGCAGGCTGGCTGGGTCAGTCCGGGCCATGCCTCGGGCAGCTCTCCATGGTGCTGAACGCGGACATTGGCTTGGCTTGGCCTCTCATTTGCCACTACAACAATCTCTTGCTCGTTAGCTGGGAGGGCTGCGCTGAAGAGTGGGAAACCTGGGCCCAGCCTTAGACCCGCAGCCCTGCCAGCACCAGGAACAGCAGCCCGGATAATCCCTTCCCCTCATTTTACTCAACTTTCCTGATGCGGAACATGTGTGGAGTAAAAGGCAAATCTGGGAGGGCTGAGTGGCTCCGGGGAGGGGAAAGCCAAGCTGCAGCTGTTCACTGCAAATGGAACAGGTTCCAAATCACCCCCGAGAGTGTGTGTGTGTGTGGGGGGGGGAACTGGCTGGGGGAGGATGGGAGTCAGGTGAAGGTCCTTTATCTCAGTCCATCCCCAGGTACCATCCCACCTGCTGGCTGATTGGCTGGCATGAAATGAGCTGAGTGTCTCAGTTCAAGTGTCCACATCACACCTGTTTTCCTTGTTGGAAGTGGAAGCAGAGAGGCCACTGGGCCCCAGACACTGGATCCTCTTCTTCCTATGTGTGCCACTGCCCGTGCTGTCGACAAGCAGAGGCCAATGGCCCCTGGCATGGCATCCTGGCACCTTTCTCCACCACCAGGTTCCTGGTGAAGTCAGGAATGTCCTGTAGCATTTATCCTCACTTTGTTTCTTTGGGAAGCGCACAGAGTCTGAGTGAGGCAAGGCATGAGAGCTCATGCTCCTTGCAGAGGAATCTCTCTGATGATTATGGGCACATCCACACCCCAGTTTACCTGCATCCCACCAGGGCTACTGGGCTGCCCTGAGCAAATCTAGGGCCCTTGCATATGCACTTGCTCTTTTGAAAAACAAGACCCACTTGTCCTGAGGCCCCTACTCTGGGATTTCCTGCAGCTGGGCAGCTTTGGCCATGCAGCGATGCTGTTACCACCTATTATTGGTAACAGCCCTGCTGAATCAGGAAAGTGCCTCTCTAAAAGGTTAGCATCGCTAAAGAATTCCAAATGACCCTAAGTTGTTTCCCCCTGGTGGCCATCTGGTGGCCTTCGTGAAATGAGTTTGGTGGGTTTCAGTCCATTTCCCGGCTAGCAGGTGTCCAAATCACCAAAACCATTGCCAGTCTCAGCCCTGTAGACCCCGCTCCTTTGCACTTGAGAGTCATGGCTGAGGCACGTTGGGCTGAGAAGGGGTGGGGGCAGTGCTCAGGTTGTGTCAGAATGCTCCAGAACACTGTTCTGGGAGATAGAACAGTGTTATAGTACTTCTGCCAGTCCCAGGCTGCCTGCTCCTTTCTCTCACTGGCTGCAGAGTGTCCTCTGAGAGGCAGGTGCTGGGCCCTGGTGGCAGGCTCTTGGAGAGGTGTCAGTGTAGAAAGAGTTGGGGACACTGCAGCCAGGACCAGGCAGGGGAGCGTGGGGGCCCAGAGCTACCAGGAGCCTAGGGCGGAGCTAGAGCTGGGCAATGTGGGGAGCTGGGTAGTGGGATTGCCTGGGCAGAAGAGCCCCCCACAGGGAGCTGGGCACAGGTAGGGGGGAGGTGGGCACAGGATGGGCTCCACAGGAAGTCATCCCCTGCTCCCCTGGGCATCCTCCAGCTCTCTCACTGCCCTTATCTTCCTCCCAGCTCCCTCCACTTCCCCTCTGCTCCCTGCTTGGCACTTATTTTCTAGGACTCCAGCACTGGGTGGAGGTGGGGGAAAACTGGCACTGCCGCTGCCTGGACTGCACCTGATCTGTGGCTACAGAGACGAATCACCCTCCAGGGAATGTCAGGGCATCTCTTGCCAGCCTGACAGCCACACCAAATGTGTGATGCTGTATAAGCAAATTTGGTTTGTATTAAAGATAATTTGTTGCTAAAGCAACCACTCCCACATCATTTCCCAAAGCATCCTGCCCAGCTGCTCCCTTTGCCCCACCAGAGATCAGGAAGATTTCAGCTGCTTCTTCCCAATATGCAGCCATTTAACACCTGAAGGAAAGTTATCTTCATCTCTCCCAGCCTCACATGCATCCTGGCCCCTGAGAACAGAGCAGTGGAGAGGAGAAGCTGGAGCTGGGGGAGGCTGTGCGGAGCTGTAGCCCGTTCTGACCAGATTAATCTCCATGCTGAAAGCCTGCCGCCCCTTGATTAAATTCCCAGAGTTGGCATGGGTTTGATAGCGGTTTAGTGTCTTTGGGATCAATGTTATTATCCTGCCATGTAATTCTGGGCTGAGATTTCTGTCGCAGAGTCATTGGCTGGAGGGTAGAATCAATGACAAGTATGGTGTATACCCACCAACACAGAAAGACCAGGGTCCCCTAATACAGAAAAGGGGGCAGCATCAGGGCATGGTAAATGTGCTAGTGCCATTGATGGAGAGCATCTCCCAGGGCCTGATCCTGTGGGATGCTGAGTGTCCCAAGTCACCCTGAAGTCCCAATGAGAGGTGAAAGCATGCCACATCCCCAGAATTGGGCCCCAACTGCAGAAGGTGAAGGCCTGTGCAGGGATGAAGATCCACAGTGCAGCTCAGCTGGCTAGGCTGCAGGGTGCCTCCTCTCCACTCGGTCTCAGGAGTCGGTGTGTCTGCACTCATTCCCAGTTCTGCCAGAGCCTGGTGCTGCGTGGGAGGCAGGAGGCTTGGGGCAGTTGGGAGGGGCTGTCTGAGATCAGGCTCCGGGCACAGTCTCTCTATGCATTGAATGAAAGACAGGAAAAGGCTTGTATTCAAAATATGTCTCTCGCGGAGCCAGTGTCAAGATTCCTGTCACGGGGGCCTCTACTCACAGGGGGCACCTCCTCCTGGGTGGTCGAGGCATTAGCTCTTCCAGCCTGAGGCCCTCTTCTTGTGGTTCCTCAGCCTGCTGTCTCACACTCTCGCGCTGTGGCCCTTCTCTTGCTCCTCGGGAGCTGCTGCGCCTCATCTTTGGGGCCTAGCCGTTTGACCAAGTAACAGTGCTCCTCCCCTTGCAGAGTACTGTCAACATCTTCCACACTGTCCCAAGCAGTGCTTAACCCCACTGCCCTCTGTGACTAGAGCAAATGGTTCTGGACAGTCTTCAAGTTCACAGCCTAGATTGTGCCACTCGCTCAGGGGAACTCAGGCCCGCTCCCTACACTGGGACCCTACTAGAGACCCTATCTCCAGCAGCAGAGCTCTGTACTAGCACAAACCTTCCTGCCTCTCCCCTGGAGTGCTTCCTACCTTGCCTATCCCAGCCTCGCGTTCTCCACCCTTCTAACCAAACCCCAATCTCCTGGGTTGCTAGACAACACAAACCCTTCCTCTTGGGTCCAAATCCCTTTCTCCCCCTTGTCTCAGGGAGAGTGACTGCCAGTGACTCCCTGCAGCCTCCTTTCTGCTCCCAGCTCCCTGGCTTTCTAGAAGCCCCGTCTGTTCCTGCACCGGTGAGCTTCCCTCAGTTGGGGCTTTCCCGTCAGCCTAAATGGCCCCCACTTTGCAGCCCCTCTGGCCCACGTTATCCCCTTCTGGGAAAGCATGGGGCTCACCCCATCCCCTCCTGGCCAGCTACCTCTGGGCACTGGGGTGCAGAACACGGACCCCCAGTCTGTCAGAAGTGAGGCCAGCTCCCTGGGGGTGGGGACCAAGCAGTGTGCACCCTCTGCAAACAACCCAACCAATGAGACCTCTGGGAGAACGTGGCTGAGAGTCCAGGGTGGGGAGGAACCTTGATGTGATGCTGTGGCCCAGGAAGCTGGTCTGACCACAGCTGCCTGGGGTCAGGGCAGCAGCTGGCCCTTTAGAGGGGGGCTTCTCTGCTGCATAAAGGTGTGTGGGTTGTGTCATTCCTGCTCGTTGGTAGTTGGCAAAGCCGCCCTGCCAGCGGGCTTGTTTCGTAAACTGCTGTTCCCACTTAGGAACCTGCCTTCTTGCTGAGATTCGCAGCAGGATGCTGACGTTGCAGTGGTGGCAGCTTTCCCCAGGTGTGTGTGTGGGGGGGGGGGCTGGCGAGTCCCGCACTGCTGAACCTTTGGGACGGCCCCACCCCTCAGCAAGGAGAGGGAGGCTCCCCGTCGCCTGGTATTTTAGACAAGCTGAGGGGCAAGGACACAAACTCGTTCGCCCTTCCCTTCTGCAGGGCACCTGGCGGGTCATTGCGCCTGACCTCCTGGGAGTAGCTCATCCAGGGAGCCAATTCGAGTGCTAGGCTAGGAGAGGCATGTGCAGTTGAGGGGGGCAAAGCCCAACGGGGTGTGGCTGTGCGGGAATGAAAAGGAAAATTTAGGCTGAGTCTCAGGGACCAATTTCCTGACAGTGCAGCAGGAGGGGCGGGGGTGGAGGGGCTGGGAGCCCCATTGCTTGAGCAGTTAGGATCAGACGGGATGTAACCATGCCTGGGGAATGCACCCTTGGGAGAGCTGCCCTGGCCCTAGTGGGGAACCTGCTCCTGTTCGGAGGATTAGGTTTCAGGTCAACAGGCCTTAATTTCAACTCCACACCAACAGTTTCCTCCCCCAGCTCCTCTTAGCGCTTGCTCGGCCAGGTACTGCAGATCTGGGGCCTGGCCCAATGCTCACTGACATCAGGGGAGCCGTGACTACAAAGGGCCATTAGTGCTTTTGCCTTTCCCTCCAGCCCCCTGATCATTTTGTGGCTCTTCTTGGTTCCCTCCAATTTGCCTCTGTCTTCCTGGCACAGCGGAGCTCGGCCTCAATGCCATATTCCCAGCACAGTGTTGCAAGTGCCGTGTTGAGAGAGGCATGGTGTCCTCTCTGCTTGGATAAGGCACAAACTTTCTCTGGTTCAGACCCCAATGGCCTTGTGTCTTCCTCATATGTTTCACCCCCTTCAGAGCAACGCCAGGTCCTCAACCCCTCCTGGGGATAGATAGATGCAGTGTAGCCCTTGGGCCCCTGGCAGGTTGTGGGCCATGCTTGGGCACCGTCTGGGCACTGTCCTGACCTCCTGAGCAAAGGGCTTTGGCAGTGACAGAGGCTGTGTGGCTGGCAGTGGATGTGATGGTTCCAGTGGTAGGAAGGAGCTGGGCCGCAGCTGGCTGCTTTGCTGCAGGCTCTATGCTGGGGCATTAATCTTTCCGTGTGGAGGGTGCAGGCGGCTTCTACCAGCAGCTGGCTGAGCCGGCCCGACTGATGACGGGACCTGATTAAGTAAAGTGTGGCTTGCAGCTGCCTGGGCGGGTTGTGCCGCCGGGGAGAGCAGAGGCACGGAGTATGCTAGAGCCTGGTGATGGATTATTCACCTTCTGTTCTGCCCATGTTGGGCGTCTCAACAAGATAATAATGCAGCAGGGGCATGCTGACCTTTGGCTATTTTTAGCTGTATTCCCGGGGACGGATACAGTTACAGATACTGCACCTTTGATTCCTGCAAGGAAGAGCCGGGCTGCAGGTTCTGATTCATGTCTATTCTGAGGAGGGGCAGGGACTGAGCTATTCTCCTGCTTCTGAAGTGGGGAAGGTGGCATTCTGGGCCTCCAAGATCCTCAATGATTTCCCTTTTACTTTCCTTCCTCCTCTTCCTCCCCACAAAGCATCAGCTGGTGTGGCGCACATTAGACCCCCTCACTCCTGCCCCTGCGGAGGCTGTGTGTAGCCACACCAGCATGACCGGTGAGCTCAACACATCTCAGAAGCAGAACAGCACTGGGCCTGGTCAGTAATTGGTGGGGGATTGAGAGAAAGGCAGAGGCAGGTGTTACGGGACATGGTGTTAGTGCTTAGCAGGGGCCAGTCTTCCCTCCGAGTCCCAGTGCCCCAGGGTGGCGCGAGGGGATGCCATGCAGCTGGGGCATGCGGTCCCTGTAGATTGTTTGCACTGTGTTTTGTGATCTGAAATGTAACGGCTGGAGATGAAAGGCTGTCTGTGACCTTCCCCTCTGGTGTTATCTGGACCGGTGGTCTGCTAGGTCACTCCAATCCTTGACTCTGGGAGCCAGCCTGACCCTACTGTGCTGTGAGAACTCCATTCCTGGGATGTTCATACACAGCTTCTGGCATGTAAGCTGCTCCCAGCTATACCTCTGCCCCGATATAACGCGACCCGATATAACACAAATTCGGATATAACGCGGTAAAGCAGCGCTCCGGGGGGGTGGGGCTGTGCTCTCCGGCGGATCAAAGCAAGTTCGATATAACGCGGTTTCACCTATAACGCAGTAAGATTTTTTGGCTCCTGAGGACAGCGTTATATCGGGGTAGAGGTGTACTTTCAAGCGAATGACACTAGCCAATATCTCTGGTCCCAGACACAACCCTAGGAACCTCCGTCTTGCAGTGTCTGGTTATGCCCACTGGATGCTGCAAGCTTATATGAGTTTGTCAATTTAACAAAGAAATTGATATGTGCCAGGCTTGTTATCCCAAGGGGAGCCTCTGCCATGCTTCAAACCAAATGCACTGCTTCAGGTAGAATAAACAAACAAACACATTTATTAACTATAAAGATAGATTTTAAGTGATCTTAACACTTTCAATGTCCTTACAAACTTAGATGCTTCTCACCACAGGCTGGCTGGTTGCTCTTCAGTCAGGCTCTCCTCTTTGATTAGCACTTCAGTCGTTTGGTGGTGGTGGTGTCTGTAGATATAGGTGGAAGAGAGGAAGAACATGGCAAATGTCTCTCCCTTTTATTATGTTCTTTCCTCCCCCTTGGCTTTGCCCCCCTCTTCAGAGTCAGGTGAGCATTACTTTCTCCAAGCAAGGTTGAGCAATTCCCCTGGTGTGGCCTCATGCAGATGAGTCATTGCATTGTAGCTCCCTTGCTGTGAGTTGCTTTCCCCCACCCTGAAGCGCATGAATACCAAGATGAGAGCTGCCCTGACAGTTGAGAAGTGAGTGGCGATAGCCAAGTGACTGATTCCTGGAAGGTTTTGCAGGTATCCACCAGTATAGTGGAACACTATACTCAAGGATAAGCGCAGATTTCTGACAACTTGGAGAAATTTGCTATTGAGACTGAGCTCCTTTACAAGAGCAGGAGAGCAGAGTTGCAGCGGAAGCTGTGGATGATGACGGTTAGCAGTCCTACTGCACCATCTGCTGACAGCAGCACCCAGGACACAACAGCAGCGGTGACCGTGAGCTTTGCTGAGCGGGCTCCATGCTTGCCATGGTATGGCGTCTGCACGGGAAAAAGGCGCGAAACAACTGTCTGACGTTGCTTTCCCGGAGGGAGGGGCGACTGACGACATGTACCCAAAACCACCCGCGACAATGTTTTTGCCCCATCAGGCATTGAGAGCTTAACCCAGAATTCCAATGGGCGGCGGAGACTGCGGGAACTGTGGGATAGCTACCCACAGTGCACCGCTCCGTAAGTTGATGCTAGCCATGGTCGTGAGGACGCACTCCGCCGACTTAATGCTCTTAGTGTGGACATACGGAATCAACTGTATAAACTCGATTTCTAAAAATCGACTTCTATAAAATCGACCTAATTTCGTAGTGTAGACATACCCTGACACTCACTGCCATGGAGCTTTTTTTGCTGTGCAGACATACCCCCAGGCTCCCTGCCAATTCCAGAGGGGTCAGTCCGGCCCTTTCTCCTTCTGGGGATAAGAAGTCCAGCACCGTGCACTTCCTTTGGACGAGAGCTCAGAACCCAGGGTTCTGTGTGCTGCAGAGCTAAAAGGTACTTCTCAAAAGAATGAGAATTTGCTGTTGTGTGCCGTTAGGTGCCGCCCTCCACCCCAGAGCTGGCTGCATTTCAGTGGGGCTGCGTGGATAGTGTGTGCAAAGTGCTTTGGGATGTAAGTTGCTGGAAGAATGTAGATGAAGACGAGCAGCTGTTACAGTGAGAGTTGGATGGAGCTCCCGAGGGAGGGGCTCCAAGCGCAGTTAGCATTTCAGAATGTGATCCTGCAAGTCCTCTGTGTTCAGAGCCACTAGGGACTTCGGTGCATGGGGCGCTTCAGCTCTGGGCCTCCCACCCAAGCTCACCCCTTTGCGACGTGAATTTTTCCATCTAAGTATGAACCAATGGATTTCATACAAGGAGGCTCATCAGGAGCGACCCTCCTGCCTCATGCTCTCCCCACTCTCTGGGAGCATGCCAGCTCCACCACAACCAGGGGGCTTCCCCCATCACAGCTGGATCAGGGCTCAGCCCTGGCTGAAATTCACCAGGACAAGACTGTAGATTCTAGACTGTAGAAAGAGGAAGTGAACTGGATTGGTGCCATGGAGCCAGGAAACAAAATTACCTCGACCCTCCCTGCATACTCAGCCGTGTGTGTGTGTGTGTGTGTGTGTGTGTGTGTGTGTGTATGTTTTGGATACACAGATGATGCACCCACAAGACATGCACATGAAAGCTTGTCTCTCTCACCCAGAAATTGGTCCAATAAAAGCTATTACCTCACCCTCCTTGTCTCTCTAATACCCTGGGACTGACACGGCTACACCAACACTGCATAAGACATGAACATAGCAGTTAATGTGACACCACATCTATATAAAGCAAACAAGGTGCAGCACCACTGAACTACCTCATGCCCTTGTCCCCCATTTCTCTTTCCACTCTGTTTTGTCAGCTTATGCCCCTACATAGACTGTCAGCTTTTCAGAGCAGGGACTGTGTCCTTTTGATTTGTTCACTTGGTGCCTTATTAATAATGCACAGCTGTTTGTCTTCTAGAGGCAGCACCCTTCCCTCTGAGTTCCTACTGAACTGGTACCTCGGACTGGCTCTAGGGGTGCTGTACTGCTGGAGGTGCTGCATTCCAGCATGGTGTCCTGGCTCAACGCGGGGGCTAGACTTGATGACCTCTCCAGGTCCTTTCCAGCCCTGCATTTCTGTGATCGAGGACAGGTCCTGATTGCTTGAGTCACAGTGATCCTGCAGCAGGAGCGCCTTACCCGGTCTGGCTCCATGCTAACTGCTGCTGCCTCAGTTCCTGGGGCCGATTGCTTGGCTGCATTCAGCGCCGCGGGAGAGGTGCTGGCCTGTCTCCCCAGCTGATGAGGGACTCACGGCCTTGTCAAGAGTCTCTTTCCAGGCACAGGTTTCAGAGTACCAGCCGTGTTAGTCTGTATCAGCAAAAAGAATGAGGAGTACTTGTGGCACCTTAGAGACTAACAAATTTATTTGAGCATAAGCTTTCGTGGACTAAAACCCACTTCATCGGATGCATGCAGTGGAAAATACACTGCATGCATCCAATGAAGTGGGTTTTAGCCCACAAAAGCTTATGTTCAAATAAATTTGTTAGTCTCTAAGGTGCCACAAGTACTCCTGTTCTTTTTCCAGACACAATTTTAGTCTCCAAATGTAAAACTTGGGCAGACATTAAACCCAACAGCAGTTCCTCCGCCCACCCAGGGCTTTTCCCCCTCTGCCTCTCTGTCCCTTCGGCTCCAGGGGCTACTGCAGGATCCCCTCTCCCTCCTCCAGCTGAGCTAAACCCCCTTTCTTATAGAACACACCTGACCCCTTCAAGCTGCGGCTGATAAAGTGAACAGGGCTGGCTGGCCCCAGGCCCCCTGGCCCTTAAAGAGCTGGAGTGTTTGCCTCGGTGTCCTGGCCAAATTCCAGTGTGAATAACTGCATTCTGGCAAGGTTCCCAGCTGAATGCGCTGTAATATCTTTACGGTCCTAAACCATCATGTAGGGTTGCTGGTAAACAAGTGCTGTGTCCCACCCCAGAGGTGGCTGCATTTCAGCCATGGGTAAAGGGACAGTGCAGTATCTGTAAAGTGCATTGGGATCCTTTAGGATGAAAGTTGCTCCACAAACCCTGACCCCAGCTGCCTGATGCTTTCTGTGTTCCTAGATAACCTGTGGAGTGACCAGAATCTGGAGACAGAGCCTGACCTTCCCCCAGGATGGAGGAAAATTCACGACTCCTCAGGGACCTACTACTGGCATGTGCCCACGGGCACCACACAGTGGCAACGGCCGTCGTGCACTTCTGGCCTGGGAGGGAGCCTGGCGGCTAGCGGAGAAGCTGCATTGCAGGAAACGGTACAGAATGCCAGGAGAAGGTCGGCTTTAGTCTTAGCACTGCCAGTTCCATGTGGGAGGAATGAGATTAGATCAATCACCTCCGGTCACCCTGGGAGGGGAGATGGCCAGGGCTAAGTAGGGCTGTGTCAACAGGGGGGCTTGCACTCACCAGGAACACTCATCTGCACACAAGCTCCATGTGCTTTCTGGTGGCCTTCTCACGAGTCTCTTCTCCTGTCTCTGCTCAGGATCTACCAGCAGCCGCAGTAAAGCTCGCGTCCGAGGAGAGACCCGTCCCCAGTCCAGTGGCATCGTTGCCCAGAAGGTAGGGCTCGCCGCACAGGTTACCTTGCCAAAGCATGCCTGGTTAGGACAAACCCCAGGGGAGAGAAGTCACTGGCACCTTGTCATGTTCGCCTCCCTGGGTTAATCCCTATTGCCAGGGCCAGCGCTTCCACTAGGCGACCCTAGGCGGTCGCCTAGGGCGGCAGGATTTCGGGGGCGGCAATTCAGTGGCAGGGGTCCTTCCGCTCTGCGTCTTCGGGGCGCTTCGGCAGCGGGTCCTTCACTCACTCCGGAACCCGCCGCCGAAGTGCCCCGAAGACGTGGAGCAGAAGGATCCCCGCCGCCGAATGCTCTGAGGAGGAGCGCTGCCACCTAGGGCAGCAAAAACCCTGGCACCGCTCCTGCCTGTTGCTAGGGTTTGACTTAGCCCAGCTTTCATCCCAAGTGCTGGGTCCCGCTTCTTCCCTGGGGAGACAATTCCACAGCCATGGGTGCCTCACAATCAGGAAGCCGTTTCCTGATAATCAAACTATATTTTCCTCTTAATTTCATCTCATTCCTCTTAGTTCCATGCTCAATCCTCCTCTAAGGAACCTCCTTCTCCCCGGGCTGCATGGTGTCAGCTATCTGTCCCCACATAGTCACTGCTGAGCCCCTGGCATGCAGGGAACCCCTTCCCCTCAGCCACTCCCTCCGGCCTCCTCAGCACTCATGAGTCTCCTCTCTAAACTTCCCAGTTTGTCCCTGGCTGTTTGGCCATGTGGCACCCAGGGATGAATTAAACCATCCTGACCTCCTGCCCCAGCTCTGAAGAGTGGGACTTGCCCTCCCTGCTCTGGGAGGCAATGCCTTTGCATGGGCAGCCCCCAAATCCACTGGCTTAACTTGCAGCCATGTGCCAGTAAATCTACACATGGAGAAACTCTCTTACTGTCAACATCTGGCTAGGCAGCTAACTAAGGGGAATCAAACCTCATGCTTCAGGGCCATGGCCAGCAGGTCAGGAGGGAACCCCTCTCCTCATCTGAGCAGCATTGCACATTGGGCCAGGTGCCTCGTGGGGTGTATCTTGCTGATCACTTCCTCAGAAGAGTCAGGTACCAGCCACTGCAGGCGGCAGGATGCTGTGCTAGGTGGGTTGGCATGGCTTGATCTGTTAGGGCAAATGCCGCATCCCTGCTTGGCACACTGGAGAATGCTGGGATTATACTTGCTTTTTCATGTGCCCTTCACAATGGTAAATGGGGGCATGTCATACTGTTTGGATCAGGAGCAGCCAACATCTTCCCAAGCCAGACAGTGTCTCAGGAGAGAGAGAACTCGTCCTGATCCCAGGGGTGGGGCTGGGCACAGAGCTTGGGGGAGGGAGAGAGGAGAGGGTTCACCCTGATCCCAGGGGCAGTGGGGCCAAGAGCTTGTGTTGTCTCTGCATTGGATCATGAAGTGGGGCCCGTGTCACAGCAGATGAGTGGATTCCGGAGACCAGGGTCGGGGTGCTGCGGGCACATGCTTACACCTCTTCTGGGAGAGCCCTGTTTGTTGGTGCTGCCCATGGGAGAAAAGGGCTGGTTCTCTTTGCTGTGGGATCATACGGACTGATGGGGAAATGGGAAGGAGGGGTCCTGTGACTAGACCGCCCAGGCTCCAACTCATGGCTCTTTGGTGGCCTGTGTGGAAGCAGCTGGTGGGCCTGGGTCCAGTTCCTAGTGGGGCAGGGTCTCTATCAAGAAACCCCACCCCAGTGAGCACCCACCAGGCCAGGCCAGGGCAAGTTAGCAATGCCTTCCAGCCCTAGGCAGGGTCAGACACGGTGCCCTCACTGCTCTGGGCAGAGGCAGAGGCAGAGGCCCTCAGCCTGCTGGGCTCCTGCTGCTGCTCCCTGCCATGCCCTGCTCATTGCCATGGCTAATGCCGTGCCTTCCTTTACAGGACCTTCATGCCCTGGCATGGGGAGGAGTTCCCTCCTGGCGCCACAGAGCCTGGCTCCAAGGTACTGTCACCGAGGGGCCATTTGGTGCAGGCTCTGGAAGGGAGTTAGTGTGTGGGAGGGGGCTCAGGGGCTGGGACAGGGGGTTGGGCTGATCTAGTGGAGGGGTTTGGGCCCTGGGGGCTGTTGGTGTGGCTGGGCTGCTCCTGTCCAGTGGCCATGGGCAGCCTCCTGAGGCGCATTTCAGTACCCAGCATGCTCTCATGACTCCCTTGCTGGCTGTGAGTGAGCCCTGGGAACAGACAGAGAGTGGGTGGAGCCCTGAATTCTCACCCATATGCTCTGCTGGCTTCTTAGAATCACAGGACTGGAGAGGGACTTCGAGAGGTCATCTAGTCCATTCCCCTACACCCAGCGGAACCTCCAGAGGCATAGGATGGTGCTGGTAGCTGGGCTAGCTGGGGCATTGGGCCCAGTTGATTGATGTTCAGAGTCCTGGGAGGCTGGCATTGCGGTGCCCCCAGAGGGTTGGCTTGGCAGAAGCTGTTTATACTGTATCGATTAGCCCTCTGCCCAGACTGGGTCGCTATATTGGCCTTGGCTCTGTCAGGCTCAATGAGGCTGAGGGGAGCTGGTGGGGGGTCTGGGCTGTTGCTGAGTGTGACCCCCATGTGTCTCCCCCTTCAGTGCTTCGTTGTGCGCTCCCTGGGCTGGGTGGAGATCCCAGAGGAGGACCTGGCCCCGGGCAAGAGCAGCATCGCGGTGAATAACTGCATCCAGCAGCTCTCGCAGAGCAAGTGTGAGGGTCGGGACCCCGCGGGTAGCTGGGGTGAGGTGAGTCCCTTTCCTGACATGGGGGTGCCACTGGGTGCCACGGGTGCCTGGGAGGAGCGCGGATCTGCTCACAAGAGTCAGGACGCTGGCCCCAGAGTCTTGGCTTCCATCAAGCCTGGCTAGTGACTCTCCATGGAGATCTCCTGCCATCTCAGTAGCAGCCGCAACTCTGCCCGATTCAGGGTCACTGGGCAGAGGGTGAGTCACTTCCCATGTGCCCCCAGCCTGCTCCTCCATCCTGATCCCAGACGCAGGCACTGCCCTCCCCAAACAATGCATCCTGGGGGTGCCCTCAAAGCTCCTGGTGGGGGAGAGGGTGTCCCATCCCCACCTGCCTCTGGCCACCCCTCTGGCATGGGTGGGAGGGGGAGCTGGGCAGCCTGGGGAGGGGAAGGGGAGGCCTGTGCGCTGAGCGCCCCTGCTCTCTCCTTGCAGGGCCAGAACATGGTGATGATTCTGAAGAAGGACACAATGAGCTTGCTGGACCCTCTGGATCATAGCCTGATCCACTGCCAGCCCATCATCAACATCCGTGTCTGGGGCGTGGGCTGCAACAATGGCAGGTGAGTGGCCGAGGGGTTGGGGGGCTGCTGGAGCTCACTCTGGCGGAGCCCTTGCCACCCTGGTACAGCAGGCGCACTCCCTGGCGTGTGGGCAGGACTGCCCCGTGTCCTGTAATCCAGCCTCCAGTGACATTTGAAACTGCTCTGTGATCCCTTAGGGTCTGGTGCCAGGACGTGGTGTCACCCCAGCAATGGGGCATCGCTGCACATAGCACAATGCCGGGCATTGCAGCCCAGGGCTGGCATGGCACCCTTGCATTGTACCTGCTGGGACACAGGGCATTGCTTGGTACTGCTGCTGGTTCTCTGCAGTGGGCCTTTCCTCCCCTCCCAGCAGGGAAGTGCTGGTGAGGGGTGCGTTGAGATGCACGTCCCGGCTCGCTGCTGCCACACAGGAATCAGTGCATTAACTGCTGTCTCCTTTCCTCTCTCCACACGCTGCCACGCTGGCTGCAGGGACAGGTAATGTAGCTCGGCTTCCATGGGCGGGGCCGACGCCCCACCCCCATCCTCCTGCTCACCCCACTCTCCTCTCCTTGCAGGGATTTTGCTTTCGTGGCCAGTGACAAGGACACATGCATGCTGAAGTGCCATGTCTTCCACTGCAACGTGCCTGCCAAAGCCATCGCCAAGGCCCTGCATGAGATGTGCTCCAAGGTGTGCTCCCAGGGACATGCTGCCCAGCATGCCTGGGCCTGTCCCAGCCTGGCTCCCTCAGCCCTGCTGAGCTGTTGGCAGGGAGTCCTGAGCCCACATGCCCCTTCACTCCTTTAGATCAGGCTTCTCCTGGGCTAGCAGCCAGGTTCCACTCCTGTTGGCAGGTGTCTCCGAACCGGACATGTTCCAGGCCTCTGGCTGTTGGGAGGCCTCCCAGAGCAGCATCCATGCTTGGGAACAGCATGAGGCAGGACCAACAGGAGTCGCTCCCTGATCCAACGGGGACCGTCCAGCCTGGCCCTGGGGAGTGGAGACCATGGCAAGGGCACTGATGAGCACTGTGGGTGAAGCACAGGGCTGGGAGTCAGTAAGATCTGAGTGCCAATTCCTGCTCTGCCACAGACTTGCTGTGTAGCCTCAGACAGGTCATTGCCCCCACTGTGTGCCTCAGTTTCCCCACCTGATCATAGAATCATAGAATATTAGGGTTGGAAGAGACCTCAGGAGGTGATCTAGTCCAATCCCCTGCTCAAAGCAGGACCAACACCAACTAAATCATCCCAGCCAGGGCTTTGTCAAGCCGGGCCTTAAAAACCTCTAAGGATGGAGATTCCACCACCTCCCTAGGTAACCCATTCCAGTGCTTCACCACCCTCCTAGTGAAATATTGTTTCCTAATATCTAACCTAGACCTCCCCCACTGCAACTTGTGACCATTGCTTCTTGTTCTGTCATCTGCCACCACTGAGAACATCCTCGTTCCATCCTCTTTGGTACCCCTCCCTTCAGGTAGTTGAAGGCTGCTATCAAATCCTCCCTCACTCTTCTCTTCTGCAGACTAAATAACCCCAGTTCCCTCAGCCTCTCCTCGTAAGTCATGTGCCCCAGCCCCATAATCATTTCCATTGCCCTCCTCTGGACTCTCTCCAATTTGTTCACATCCCTTCTGTATTGGGGTGAACAAAACTGGACACAATACTCCAGGTGTGGCCTCACCAGTGCCTAATAGAGGGGAATAATCACTTCCCTCGATCTGCTGGCAATGCTCCTACTAACACAGGCCAATATGCTGTTGGTCTTCTTGGCAACAAGGGCACATTGCTGACTCATATCCAGCTTCTCGTCCACTGTAATCCCCAGGTCCTTTTCTGCAGAGCTGTTGCTTAGCCAGTCGATCCCCAACCTGTAGCGGTGCATGGGATTCTTCCTTCCTAAGTGCAGGACTCTGCACTTGTCCTTGTTGAACCTCATCAGGTTTCTTTTGGCCCAATCCTCTAATTTGTCTAGGTCACTCTGGACCCTATCCCTACCCTCCAGTGTATCTACCTTTCCCCCCAGCTTAGTGTCATCTGCGAACTTGCTGAGGATGCAATCCATCCCATCATCCAGATCATTAATAAAGATGTTGAACAAAACCAGCCCCAGGACTGAACGCCGGGGCACTCTGCTTGAGACCAGCTGCCAACTAGACATTGAGCTGTTGATCACTACCAGTTGAACCCGACAATCTAGCCAGATTTCTATCCACCTTATAGTCCATTCATCCAATCCATACTTTTTTAACTTGCTGGCAAGAATACTGTGGGAGACTGTAGCAAAAGCTTTGCTAAAGTCAAGGTATATCACATCCACCACTTTCCCCATATCCACAGAGCCAGTTATCTTATCATAGAAGGCAATCAGGTTGGTTAGGCATGACTTGCCCTGGGTGAATCCATGTTGACTGTTCTTGATCACCTTCCTCTCCTCCAAGTGCTTCAAAATGGATTCCTTGAGGACCTGCTCCATGATTTTGCTGGGGACTGAAGTGAGGCTGTAGTTCCCAGGTTTTATTTCTTCCCTTTTTAAAATATGGGCACTATATTTGCCTTTTCCCAATCGTCCGGGACCTCCCCCGATCATCACGAATTTTCAAAGATAATGGCCATTGGCTCTGCAATCACATCAGCCAACTCCCTCAGCACCCTTGGATGCATTAGATCCGGACCCACGGACTTGTGCATGTCCAGCTTTTCTAAATAGTTCTTAACCTGTTCTTTCACCACTGAAGGCTGCTCACCTCCTCCCCATACTGTGCTGCCCAGTGCAGCAGTCTGGGAGCTGACCTTTTCTGTGAAGACCGAGGCAAAAAAACCATTGACTTCTTCAGCTTTTTCCACATCATTTGTCACTATGTTGCCTCCCCCATTCAGTAAGGGTCCCAAACTTAGTCTTTCCCTGACCTTCTTCTTGTTGCTAACATACCTGTAGAAACCCTTCTTGTTACGCTTCACATCCCTGCTAGCTGCAACTCCAGTTGTGCCTTGGCCTTCCTGATTACACCCCTGCATGCTCGAGCAATATTTTTATACTCCTCCCTAGTCATCTGTCCAAATTTCCACTTCTTGTAAGCTTCCTTTTTGAGTTTAAGCTCACCGAAGATTTCACTGTTAAGCCAAGCTGGTCAACTGCCATATTTGCTATTCTTTCTGCACATTGGGATGGTTAGTTCCTGTGCCCTCAATAAGGCTTCTTTAAAATACAGCCAGCTCTCCTGGACTCCTTTCCCCCTCATAAACAACAAGCAGTCTGGTAGCACCTTAAAGACTAACAGATTTATTTGGGCATAAGCTTTCGTGGGTAAAAAACCCACTTCTTCAGATGCATGGAGTGAAAATTACAGATGCAGGCATTATATAGTGACATATGAAGAAACAGGAGTTACCTCACAAGTGGAGAACCAGTGTTGACAGGGCCAATTCGATCAGGGTGGATGTAGTCCACTCCCAATAATAAATGAGGAGGTATCAATTCCAGGAGAAGCAAAGCTGCTTTTGTAATGAGCCAGCCACTCCCAGTCCCTATTCAAGCCTAAATTAATGGTGTTAAATTTGCAAATGAATTTTAGTTCTGCTATTTCCCCCTCATATTAGCCTCCCAGGGGATCCCGCCCATCAGTTCCCTAAGGGAGTCTAAGTCTGCTTTTCTGAAGTCCAGGGTCCGTATTTTGCTACTCTCCTTTCTTCCTTTTGTCAGGATTCTGAACTCAACCATCTCATGGTCCCTGCTGCCTAGGTTGCCACCCACTTCTACTTCTCTTACCAATTCTTCCCTGTTTGTAAGCAGCAGGTCAAGAGGAGCACGGCTCCTAGTCGGTTCCTCCAGCACTTGTACCAGGAAGTTGTCTCCAACACTCTTCAAAAACTTCCTGGATTGTCTGTGCATTGCTGTATTGCTCTCCCAGCAGATGTCAGGGTGATTGAAGTCCCCCATTAGAACCAGGGCCTGTGATCTGGAAACTTCAGTTAGTTGTCCGAAGAAAGCCTCGTCTACCTCATCCTTCTGATCCGGTGGTCTATAGCACATGCCCACCACGACATTATCCTTGTTGCTCTCACCTCTAAACTTAACCCAAAGATTCTCAACAGGATTTTCTCCAGTTTCATACTGGAGCTCTGAGCAATCATACCGCTCTCTTACATACAATGCAACTCCTCCACCTTTCCTCCCGTACCTGTCCTTCCTGAACAGTTTATACCCAGTTTATACCCGTCCATGACAGTGTTCCAGTCATGTGAACTGCCACACCACGTTTCTGTTATTCCAATCACATCATAGTTCCTTGATTGTGTCAGGACTTCCAATCCTTCCTGCTTGTTTCCCAGGCTTGCATTCGTGTACATGCACCTAAGATAACTAGCCGACTGCCCTACTTTCTCAGTATGAATCAGGAGGCTTCCTGTCTTGTTTCCTCCTCCTTGTGTTTCCTCCCGATATCCCACTTCCCCACTTACCTTTGGGCTTAGGTCACCATCCCCTGGCGAACCTAGTTTAAAGCCCTCCTCACTAGGTTAGCAAGCCTGCCTGCGAAGATGCTCTTCCCTCTCTTGGTTAGGTGGGTCCCATCTCTTCCTAGCAATCCTTCTTCCTGGAACAACATTCCATGGTTGAAGAATCCAAAGCCCTCTCTCCGACACCATCTGCGTAACCACGCATTCACCTCCACAATTCGATGGTCCCTACCTGATGGTACAGCTCTCCCTCCCTGAGCTCTACAAGTGCTAATGAGAGTAATAGCTAGCTCCTATATAGCGTGTCTCAAAGGGAAGATGGGGAAACCAAGTCACAGAGACTTGCTCAAGGTCACCAGCAGATCTAGGACTAACATCCAGGTCTCCTGAGTCCCAGGCTAGGGCTCTAGCCACCAGGCCATAGACAGCCACACTCATTTTCCCTGGTACTATCCTGCTACCCAGCAGGGGTGTTTTTACCTGACCACCCAGGGCCTGAGCCCCACCAGCCAGGATCTGAGAGCAGAGGCCTGTGGGAAGTCTCTGTGTGATGGTGTTTCTCTGTGCTGTGCAGATTATGGCCGAGCGGGCAGTGGTCAGCAACAGCCTCACTCGATCCATCACGCTGCAGCCCATCTCGCCGGACAACTTACCGCTGCAAGGTACTCCAGGGCGTTCCTTTCACCCCTCTGCTGCCTGCACATGCCTCCCATGCCACCTGGGGGCACGAGTGACAGGCGAGACCCCATCACCTGCACTCTGCCCACTGATCATTTCCCCCATGCCTACTGCCAGCATCGCCACCCCCTGCGGACTCTGCACAACTCCCATTTTGAAACCTCCGCTAAAGACTTTGCCCGCAAATGGTCCTTCCTTTCCCCTAACGCAAGCATCTGCATGAGTAACAGGGTCAAGATCTGATACTTCCTGGCCCACCAACGGGCGGCGAGTTCTATGGGCCCATGGTGCCTGGCTCCAGCACTGGTCTCTCCCTCATCCCCGCCTTCCATCCCTGGGCACCCCCCCCCCAGCATCCTCCCGGGCCATTTAAAACAGCCCGGGGCCCCCACTCACCACCAGCAGCGCAGCGGAGCTGAGCGGCTTCCTGCCTGCTCACTCCACGTGGCTGCCGGCCCCTCCCTGCGGCCCCTGGGCAGGATGGGTCAGTGTGCCACCCCAAGCGCCCCTGCGGCCAATGGGAAGCTGCAGGGGCAGTGCCTGGGGGTAGCAGTGCACAGAGACCCCCAGCCTGCCCTGCCTAGGAGCCCCAGGTAAGCGCTGCACCCCCCCACCTCCTCCCAGAGTCTGCACCCCCACCCCTTTCCCTCACCCCCCTCCTGCCCCCAAACTCCCAGAGCCTGCACCCCCTCCCTCCGCACCCCCTCCCATCCCCAAACTCCCTCCCAGAGCCTGAACCCCCACCCCAGAGCCTGCACCCAAACTCCGTCCCAGAACCTGCTCCCCTCACCCCCTCCTGCACCCCCAGCCCCTGCCCCAGCTTGCACCCAGCACTCAAACTCTGTCTCAGAGCCTGCACCCCCACCCCCTTCCCACACACCCCCTCCTGCCCCCAAACTCCCTCCCAGAGACTGCACCCCCACCCCAGAGTCTGCACCCAAACTCTGTCCCAGAGCCTGCACCCCTCACCCCCTCCTGCACACCCACCCCCTGCCCTAGCCTGGAGCCTGTACCCAGCACCCAAACTCCCTCCCAGAGCCTATACCCCAGCCCTCCGCACTCCCTCCAAGAGCCTGCACCCAAACTCCCTCCCAGAGCCTGCACCCCTCACCCCCTCCTGCACCCCCACCCCTTGCCCCAGCCCAGAGCCTACACCCAAACTCCATCCCAGAGCCTGCATCCCTCACCCCCTCCTGCACTCTCACCCCGTGCCCCAGCCCGGAGCCTGCACTCAGCACCCAAACTCCATCCCAGAACCTGCACCCCAGACCCCCTCCCCCACCCAAACTCCCTCCCAGAGCCCAACCTCTCACCCCCTCCTGCACTCCAATCCCCTGCCTCAGCCCAGGGCCTGCACCCCAGACCTCCTCCCCCAACCCAAACTCCCTCCCAGAGCCTTAGGCAGGTGGGGGGCAGAGTTTGGGGGGGTGGGTTCTGGGTGTTCTGGGCACCACCAAAATTTCTACAAACCTGCTGCCCCTGCCACCAAGGATAGAAACCCTCACCTTGTCCCATGGGACAGCTGGGAACTCCCTGCCCATGGGTACAGGGTGCTCCTTTCTAGCCCTGAAAGGGGCTGAGATATCAGCTCTCAAACTGATGTCCCCCCCCGATTTATAGATAGGAGCTTTGGGCTGTATGCCAGAGGATGGGGCTCGCTCTTTCTCTCCCACCAAGGCCTGCCCCATTGTACCCATGGCAGCCTGTTTTCATAAGCGGGGTGGTGGGGGAGACCTAGCACAACACAACCTTTCCTTGAAAGAAAGGCCTAAGGTGTGCCCTGGGCTGTGCTCAGAGCCTGTGGGGCTGGGCTCAAGGCAGGGGAGCTCCTAGAACGTCTTCAAGAGAAGGAAACAACCCCACATGCACAGAACCAATCCCAGGGTGGTGGAGGGCTGTACCCCAGCAGAATGGATCGCCTCCTGCTCTCTCTGTCCTGTAAGCCCCGAAGCCAAGCGACTGGTGCTAGGTGGGGAAATCTATGTCACCTGTGCCTAAGACACCAACAGGCATCCTGTAAGCAGGGCAGCCCTCAGGTTGGCCTTTGCCTGGGGGGTAATACAATGAAGCTCCCACCCCTTGGTAAAGAGGTGGGCTTTGTTCAAGGTGGTGAGGAGCTGGAGGAGAACTTGCTCTGGCTTGCTCTTGTCTCTGGCAGTTGATGTTCTGGACGCCATGAGGCAGTCTATCCAGAAGTATGAAGCCCTGTATATTGGCAGCTTACCGGTGCCCAAAGCCATGGGTGAGTAGCCCTGGGGGGAAGCTCTTGCTACAGTCCCTATGCTGTTACATCATATGGGCCGCTGTGTACTGAAAGAGAACCCGGGGGGGGGATGCTGCACCAACTGAACCGTGTCGGTGGCCGAATGGCCACTGGCCTCAATGGGAGCAGAGTTAAGCCAGCACTGAGAGCTCCTGAAAAGCCCAGCCAGGCTGGGGGGTGGGGTGCGAGCTCTGGGAGGGAGTTAGGGTGCAGGAGGGGGTTCTGACCTGGGGCAGGAGGTTGGGGTGCAGGAGGCGGTGCAGGCTCTGGGAGACAGTTAGGGTGTGGGAGGGGGCTCAGGGCTGGGGGTTGGGGTGTGGGGTGCGGGCTCCGGGAGGGAGTTAGGGTGCAGAAGGGGGTTCTAACCTGGGGCAGGAGGTTGGGGTGCAGGAGGGGATTTAAGGTGCTGGCTCCAGCTGGGCGGCGCTTACCTCAGGCGGCTCCCAGAAGTGGCCAGCATGTCCCTCCTCTGGCTCTTAGGCGGAGAGGCCAGGGGGCTCTGTGTGCTGCCCCCGTGCTTAGAAGCTGGACATGCCGGCCACTTCCGGGAGCTGTGTGGAGCCAGAGCAGGCAGGGAGCCTGCCTTAGCCCCACTGTGCCGCTGACCAGATTTTTAACAGCCTGATCAGCGGTGCTGACCAGAGCCACCAGGGTCCCTTTTTGACCGGGCGTTCTGGTCAAAAAACGGATGCCTGGCAACCCTGGAGGGCTTTTTCTTGGGGGGGCGGGGAGAACACTGAGGCCTGGCTGTGCTGTTGGCCACCCTGGTGTTGGGACACTGAGGCCTAGCTGTGCTGTGGGCTGGCCTGGGGTGTGGCACCAAAGAATCCATGTTGTGAAGCACTGAGGGCTGGTCTGGAGCACTGCTGCTGCCTATATGCCTTGTTGTGTTGCTTCCTGCCCCTGGTCCCCAGGGAGTCTCCCCACTCAGTGTCTCCACTGGCTTCTGCACCAGTGACACTGCCCTGTAACCATGGAACTTGCAATCTCTGCAGGATTCGCTGGCATCTCCTGCCAGTCTCTAGCAGGTGCTGCCCATGCCTCATCCTAGCTGAAGGGGCTGCTTGTGCACCCCCTCCCTTCATCCCTCTGGCTGGATGAAGCTGCCTGTAGCCCCCTATCTCTCCCCACCCCACTGGACACCGGCAGCGCAGAGCACTCCCACCCTTGCATTTCCCTCTGGGCAGCATAGCCCTGCTGAGTCCTGTAGGCTGATGGCTTCAGAGGAGCCTGATGGGTGAGTGGTAACTGGCCTCATTGTGCCAGGAGCGGAGGGCGTGGTCCATCCCCTCTGCTCATCTCCCCAGGGATGGACATACTGAACGAGGCCATTGAGACCCTGATGAGCAGCCAAGGCCGTGAGCAGTGGACCCCCTCCCTTGTCAGCGTGTCAGACTCGGTGATGATGGTGCACCAGGCAGAGGTAACATTCCACATGCTTGGCCTTCTGGGGGCTCTACCACAGGGCACACTACCCCTCTCCTGCTGCTGAAGTGTGCCCACTGAGTGGCTGCCTCTGGAATACAGGGGGTTCACTCGTTGAAGCTCCCATGCATCCAGTGGAACGGGCTCTAGGGTGGGTTTGGGGATTTCTTACTGCAGCCCCCACTGCCCTGGAGCCCACCCAGTTACACTTCTCTGGCAAATGCAACCAGAGAACAGGTCCTACTGACCTTGTAGCCAATGCCCTCTCACCTGCCCTCGGCCTGTGGTTCCAAGCCACTCGCTCGTTAATGTTGCTAGGCAATGCCAGCAGTGCTCAGGGCTGGCTGAAAGGAGTTCAGCGCTGCCAGCTCGTGGGCTCTGAGGTTTGTCTGGTACTCCACATAGCTGCCATCAATTGTCCTGAAGGGACAGTGAGCACAGGCCTTGGGCAACGAGAGGAGCTCAATGCTGCTGGGGCCCACTCAGCAGCAGGCACAGTGAGGTGCTGGGAGGAGTGTTGCCAACTTGAGCAGTAAATAGGTTAGCTGGGCTGGACTCCTGCTGGAGGTTGCAAGGACGCATAGGGTGTAGGCACCAGGAGGAAGAGGAATGACGTAGGAGGCTCTGAGAGAAAATAAGGTGAAATGACGCCAAGGGAACGTTAGCTGATGGTTGGAGAAGGCTCATTATCCATCAGGCCATGGAGTCGCTTCCCCGTGTACAAGCTGGAAGCTCCATTGCTTGGGAGCCCTGGGGACAGTAGGGGACAAAGTTGTAGGCCCAGGGGGTGGCCTAGTTGGGACATGCTGGGTCTTTTCTACTATGGTTCTTTAGATCCCTCTCAAGTACATTGAGGTAACCCTGAGGCAGGATCGTTTCCTCTCTGCCTGAGTCTAGTGACTGCTCTCGTGTGTGTTCCTTTGAGGCTGGTGAGGAAGACGCCCACATCTTTGAGTGCCAGGTCCGCTACGTGACCTTCATCGGTGTTGGGAAGAACGCTCACACGTTTGCTCTCATCGTAGACATGGGGCAGCAGCATTTCCAGTGCACGGCCTTCTGGTGTGAGCCGGATGCCGGCACCATCTCAGAGGCTGTGCAGGCTGCATGCATGGTGAGTGTGCTCCACCCCGCCCCCAGGGAAACTCTCTGCGGTGAAAGGTGCTGGACTGAGAGCCCTAGAGACCGACGCCTTCCATCTAGCCCCAGAGAGGGGCTGCCTGGGCAGCTCTCCCTCAGCCCTGCCCTGTAGGGGGGTCCATGATCCAGTCAGTCCTTGCTCTCTACTGAGACCTATAGACTGGGACAGCTCTGAACCCACCTGGTCTTTGGGCTGTTTCACCTCTGAACCATCCCCATGAGGGGCTCTGTCTCACCTTGGCAGGGGGGGTGGGCTCTGGGCTAACAAGGCCCCTGGGTCTCTAGAGGTGCGGGTATCACTGACAGACTGTAGCTCTTAACAAGTACGTGGTGCTTTCAAAAAGCTGCACAGCGTGTGGGCCCTGCCAGTACATGTCTGCAGCAGGGTCCAGGCAGGGTGGGAGACACGCTGCTGTCTTCCCTCACATGGGGCCATGTCCTCTGGAGACAAACCTGGTTCCCTGTCAGGGAACTCACCTTGGTGTTTGGAGGGGGTCGACTCGCTCAGCTGCCCCCTCAGACCCTGAGGCCGGGGAGACACCTGGATGCTTCGGGGCCAAACAACATGCCCAGCCCCCTCCCAGCCAGGCTTTGGCCACCCAAGGGAGCACCCACAGTCCCTGTAGAAAACAGTATTTAGAGGTCGGGGTGGTGCATAGTCTGGGGGGTTAGTGTGGGGACAGATGGAGGTGGGGCAGAGTCTGGAGGGGTTAGTGTGGGGGTAGATGGGGGAAGGGTTTTCACTTTTCACATCTGACACAGATGTCTGGGGAAAAAAAGATCTGTTAGCATTGGAAAAAGTATAGAGAAGGGCAACAAAAATGACGAGGGGTATGGAACAGCTTCCATATGAGGAGAGATTAAAAAGAGTGGGCCTGTTCAACTTGGATAAGAGATGATTAATGGAAGATATGACAGAGGTCTATAGAATCATGAATGGTGTGGAGACAGTGACTAGGAAACTGTTATTTACCCCTTCATATAACACAAGAACTAGGGGTTAGCCAATGAAATTAATAGGCAGCAGGTTTAAAACAAACAAAAGGAAATACTTCTTCACACAATGCACAATCAACCTGTGGAACTCATTGCCAGGAGATGTTGTGAAGGCCAAAATTATAACTGGCTTCAAAAAACAATTAGATAAGTTCCTGGAGAATAGGTCCATCAATGGCTATTAGCCAAGACAATCAGGGAGGCAACTCCATGCTTGGGGTGACCCTAAACCTCCAACTGCCAGAAGCTGGGACTGGATGACAGGGGATGGATCACTGAATAATTGCCGTGGTCTGTTGATCCCCTCTGGAGCACCTGGCATTGGCCTCTGTCAGAAAACAGGATATTGGGCCAGATGGCCCATTGGTCTGACCCAGTATGGCTGTTCTTATGTAAACTCCACCCCCCAACGGATTCATTCCATACCCTGACACCTGTCTCAAAGCACCCCTGGAACTCGCTGCCTTTCCTTGGGTTCCCACTGCCTCGGTGTTTCCTGTGTCCACTCTACATCAGTGTCCTGGGGAGTACAAGGAGAGGGGCTGCTCCTAGGGAAAACCCTTTTAAGCTGAGGCGCTCTGGACATCTAGAGAGAAGGTGCCATCAGCATCTCACAAACCACTCTCCACAAGCACCTATAGGAAATGGGCTAAAGACAGGGCAGATTTGGGTGACTTGGAGCTGGGGGGAGCAGGGTGGGAGAGGACTCTGGGGGGAGTGGGGTTTAGTGGTCAGAGTAGGGGGAACTGAAGATGCCCTTTTGCTGGTATCGTCCGGCTGGAGAGTCTGCTGAGAAGTATGATGCACACATGAAATGCAGAGCCAATTTGTACGCATGGGAAGGGGGCGGTTCCAGTGGTTAGAGGAAGGGACAGAGACAGGGTTCCTTGGTTCCATTCCCAGCTCTAGGAGAGAGTGGAGTCTAGCAATTAGATGAAGGGGCAGACTGAATCAGAACTCTTGGGTTCTATCTTTAGCTCTGCCAGCTGCCTTTGAACAACTACCTAATCGCTCTGTGACTCAGTTTACACACAGTGCAGGGATGATGACGACCCTTCTCTGCTTGCTGGGTTCTTGTTGAGGCAGAGCGCTCTTTGTGGTCCGGTCTCTGTGACACTCTGACCCGCTGCTCCCATTCCGTCACAGGTTCAGTACCAGAAGTGTCTGGTGGCCTCCACCTCGCGGCTGAGGCCGAAGGGCAGCTCACGCTCGGTGCTTAAGATGAAGAGAACGGCATCTGTGGACTCCCCAGGGTGCCCGTTCCCTTCCACGGGCCACTCCCTGCAGAAAAACGGCAGCGGCGCCAGCACTCGGAAGCGGGGGGTTTTCTCGTTCTTGGAAGCGTTCCGGCAGAAGCATTCCATGCTGCACACCCCATAGGGCGCAGCTGGGGGGGGGGGGGGGGGGAGGGGGGGGCAAGGCAGCAGGCTCCTTGGCTGGCTTGTGTAAATAGAGTAACCAGATCTGTTGGCTCTCCCTGCAGCTAAGGCCCGACAGACCCAAAGAGCGAGTCCATTCCCCACAGGGAAAGCCCCGGCTGGCCACAGAGGCAAGGCCAGAACCCAATAGTCCTTTGCTTTGCAGATAACCTCCTGGGGAGGGAGGTGGGTGTGGGGGGCTTTGGGGAGTAGCAATGACCCAGCACATGTATGGTTCCAAGCAGGGAATGTTTCTTAATATCCGGAGCAGCCAGCAGCGAACATGACACACAGGCCGAAGGCAACCACCTTCTGCCCTTGCTGGGGGTCCGGGGTGGGCAGATGTTCCAGTCAGGGCACAGCTCCTTGGGTTTCACTTTGGAATGGGAGCTCAACTTGATTGTAGCTGAAGGTCGTGGGCGCTGCTGCCACCACAGCAAGAAGGGTTGGTGTATCGCCAGGACCCATAGAGCCAACAGAGGGGATTCACCTCCTCAGCCCTGGCTCTTCCAATGAACCCCTTTGATTTTCTGACAGCAATATGGAGGGCAGGCACAGGCCATGGGCCTGTGTCTACTGGCTGCAGATACGAGGAAAAGCCTTTTGCAGGCAACTGACTAACCATCCCCCCCTGCCACGCTCTGAAAGAATGATCTGCTCCCTTTCCCACTTCATTTAATAGCTGGTAACATGGTGCTGGGAATGGTAGGAGACCTGTGGGAAGGGAGGGCTCTATTTCGCCCTCCTGCTGTGAACTGTTTTAATTCTAAACAAATTCTTGCCTCCTTTGCTCTTAAAAATATCAGTGGCAGCAGCCTAGGTGCTTAGACACAATCCTACCAAAACAAACCAGTGAGCACTACTTAGTGATCACATGCAAACCCACAGCAACAAACTGGTGCACACAGCCCCAATAACTGTGTGTGTGTAGCACCAGCCCTCACGGAACACCAGCACATGCGGCCCAGCACACGGGAGCAGCCCTTCCGTAACAAGCCCATGCCCCGATACCAGTGCTCCTGTGAAGGACAACTCTCATTTTAAAGGTAGGAAAAGAAAATCAGTGTTGGGCTTCTAGTGGGTTGTTATGAGCTGGTGTGAATTCCTACTCCTCCAGGGGGAGCCCATGTGTGAATTCCCACCAAGCCTAGTGGGTACCTGGCTCAGCCGTGTCCAGAGCGGGCCAGTTGGGGCTGTAATTGTTAGGTATAGTATGGACCAGCTGTCCTTCCAGCTGCAAGCCAGTCACACATTACCTGCTGGTTCCTTAAAGGGATTGTTCTCTTGCCCAGTTTGGAAATCACTTTAATCTGTCTTCACGCCCATATTTCTTTACACTTGCCTGTCAGTTCCCTGGGGGAGCCCCCGTATGATAGACTAAAGTCTACCTCAGTAACACTTTCTATCTGATCATTTGTGCAAATAAAACACTAACATGCAGCAAGCACGAGCCAGCCCCATCTTTGCTTTATCCCCTTCCTGCTGAGGATTGGATTGGGGTCAGAACAAGCTGTAAGGGGTGGGGGGAGGGGAAAGGAACTTTTCTGCTACACAGACGTAGGAAGATAGGAACCGCCAGACTGGATCAGACCCATGGTCCATCTAGTCCAGTAGCCTGTCTCTGGCACTGGCTGGCACCAGATGCCTCAGAACAGTGGTGCTGGAACAATTTTTATAGTGGACGGTGCTAAAGGTGGAAACCATGTTGTAGCGAAGTGCAGACTCACTGGCACGGTGCCTCCTACTGGTCGTCTTGTGAATTAGCTCAACTCCAGCTCTGGAGCACCTCCTTCTGGCCGGTGTCTCGCCTACCTTAGGCCCTGTGTCCCTCCTGGACCCCAGTGCCCCTTTACCTTGGGCTACTACCAGCCATCATCTAGCCTCCTTTCCCTGGGGCAGACTGCAGTCTATAGTGGCCATGCATCACTGGCAAGGGGGTAGGACCTGCTGCCTCTGCCTATTCCCAGAATGCACCTCTGTAGCCCCAGTACCTTTGTAGGCCTTCACCAAGGCCTGCAGTCTGGGGGTTTACCAGGCTGGAGCTCCCAAGCTCCTCTTGCCCTTCCCCAGCACTGCTCTATTTCAGGTACCTTGCGCTCAGGCAGCTAGCCCTTCCCACTCCAGGGCTAGAGTGAGACTTCTTTGTCTCATCGCCCCACAGCCCTTTTATCCAGGCCAGTTGTGGCCTGATTAAGCCAGCCACACCTGGGGCCAACTACCTCGCCAGCCTCCCCCTCAGCTGCTCTTAATGCTTTTCCTAGCCGCAGCCCTCTCCAGGCCTGCTTTTAACCCCTGCTTACTGGAGTGGGGCAGCTGCCCCACTACACATGTATTTGGGTTGTTACTACTTCAAGCCAGGGGGTGCAGTAGCACCCCCAGAAACAGCACCTATGCCTCAGAGGAAGGTGCAAGAAACTCCACAGTAGGCAGCATGGGCGGCTTGTAATGGAGGTTTGGGGAGGCTTAGCTTCCCCAACCTCCACTAATGCTTCACACCATGGCCTGGGGGCTAGGCCATGGTAGGGCTCAGAGCTCCTCTGGGCAGCCAGGGCTTGAGGCTCCTCCGACTTGTCGTGGCTTGGGGTGTTGGGCCGAGGGTGTCTCAGGTGGGTGGGCTGGAGCTCAGGGAGGTGGGCTGGGGGTGGCTCAGCCGGGGCTCCGGCTGTGGTGGGGGATTCAGAGCTCCTCTGGTACCAGCGGGCAAGGGAGTGGGAGGGGAGGAGCGGAAGGGGCAGGGTAGGGGTGGGGCCTCAGGTGGAAGGGGCAGGGCAGGGGGCTTCAGGGCCGCCCAGAGGATTCAGGGGGCCTGGGGCAAAGCAATTTCGGGGGTCCCTTCCATAAAAAAAGTTGCAATACTATAGAATACTATATTCTCATGGGGGCCCCTGTGGGGCCTGGGGCAAATTGCCCCACTTGCCCCCTTGGGAGGCCCTGGGGGGCTTGCCTCCCCAAATGGGGTTCATGTGCCACCCATGGTAGGCAGATGGAGGATAATCTGCCCCCCACCAGATGGATGGGATTGAAATACAAACCTACAGTGTCAGAGGCTGTGAATCAGTCCTTCATTGGACACCCTCTGCCGCTGAACTGGTGCCTGAGACTCTTCATGTGCCTCATACCTCAAGCAGACTTCTTGGGAAAAATGACACGGGTGAAATCCTGGCTCCACGGAAGTCAATGGTAAATCTGATTGCTGCAGTGGGGCCAGAACTGCCAAGCTAAACCACTTACAAATTCCCTGTCTAATCATGGCTCCAAGCTTGCCACATTGCGCTGGTGCCAAGTATGCAGGGCCAGCACTTGGGAAGGAGACCGCCAAGAAACAGCTAGGGCTGTAGGGGGTAGTCTTGGTAACTCAACAGGGGGTGCTCTTCCATAACACCCCAGCATGGTGATAGGGTGTGGGGGGTACTGGACTGCTGGAAAAGTCATCTTTCAAAACATTAAATACTGAGGTTCTGACTAGTTGAGTCATCAAAAATCCCATGGCACTTTTGGTAAGATCACTGTCATTTGTATTGTCATCCACAGACAAAGAGGACCAGGGCCCTTTATGCTAGACACTGTACATACACACAATAGGAGACAGTCGCTGCCCCGCTAGCTGGATGCACCGACTTGCCATCTGGTATCAGCGTTTGGTGCTGATCACAGGCATTCCTAGGAGCTAACCATTCTCAGCTAACTGTTTATGACAGTCCGGAGGACAGACAAATGTCTGGTGGAGGCTGGCATAATTGGCAAAGACACAACAGCAAACAGGGAAGGGTTAAGTAGTGAACAAGGGAGAAGGGAGAGCAGGAGGAGGGGCTTATACAAGGACATGATCAGGTCAGCACAAGGAGCTGGGAACAAGCCCTTGGTAGCAGTGCTGCAAATGGAGCGAGAGGTTGACCTAGATGTCAGAAAGGCCCGAGAGGAGGCAGGTGCAGTTGTCAAGATGGAAGATAAGGGTCTGGGTGCAGAAAGAGAACTGGTTGGCTTTTGTAAGAACCAGTTTTTGTGGTGGAAAATAGGGCAAGATCTGGCAGCAGGCTCAGGCTGGCTGAGGCAAGGGGGACCCCAGGTTACAGGTTCGAGTGCCAGGGAGACTGGTGGCACTGTCAAGGTGATGGGGCAGAAGGGGGTTTTTAGCAGGGAGGATAAGTATAGAATCATAGCATATCAGTGTTGGAAGGGACCTCAGGAGGTCATCTAGTCCAACCCCCTGCTCAAAGCAGGACCAATCCCCAACTAAATCATCCCAGCCAGGGCTTTGTCAAGCCTGACCTTAAAAACCTCTAAGGAAGGAGATTCCACCACCTCCCTAGGTAACCCATTCCAGTACAGTATAAGTAGTTCAGTTTTGACCTCCTTCATCTGGTTGATGGTGAGACACCCAGGCAGAGAAGTGGGGCAGGATAAATAGGAGACAGGGGGGATAGCTCAGTGGTTTGAGCATTGGCCTGCTAAACCCAGGGTTGAGAGTTCAATCCTTGAGGGGGCCATTTAGGGATCTGGGGCAAAAATCTGTTTGGGGATTGGTCCTGCTTTGAGCAGGGGGTTGGACTAGATGACCACCTGAGGTCCCTTCCAACCCTGGTAATCTATGAAACCAGATTTTAGAGTAGCAGCTGTGTTAGTCTGTATCCGCAAAAAGAACAGGAGTACTTGTGGCACCTTAGAGACTAACAAATTTATTAGAGCATAAGCTTTCGTGGGCTACAACCCACCAGAGGGAGGCAGGTTTGCGAGTCATCAACACAGAGATGGCTGCTGAAGCCAGATAAGGCTGGCCAACGACAGGGTGCAATGGATACCCGTGAGACAGCGAGCGTGGCATGGGGATAGCAGGGCCCCCGGACATGGTGGCAGTGAACCCGCCCCTGGAGCAGTGGGGCCTGGGACAGCCGGGCCGGAGATCGCTCCTGCAGGGATCTGGCTGAAGGGCCCGGAGTGGCCGGCTCCGCCGCCGGCCCTGCAGGGGCGGAGTCCCCAGCGCTGCCCGCGGGGCAGTGGAGTAAAGCCCCGGCTCTGGAGTGACCCCCGGCGGCCGAGGTAGCACCCGATCGCAGGGCCGCTCCGGGCCCGGCAGGAAGCTCGGCTCAGCCACCGCCTCCACGCTCCGGTCCGGGGACGGGGCCGGGCACTCAGCGCCGCCCAGGCCACGCCCCAATTCGGAAGGGGCGGGATCTCATGCTCGGCCGTGACGTGGCGATGGCGGAACTCTACGTGAAACCGGGTGAGGGGGCCGGGCTGGGCCGGGACGGCCAGCGGGGACGTTCCACGACCGCGCCAGTCCTGGGAAAGGGGGGAGCCCTGGGCACTCTTGTCCTGAGGCGTGGGGGAGGGGAAGTCCTGCTCCGACTCTTGTCATAGGGCGAGGGGAAGCCCTGGGGCTGGCCATTGTGTAGTGCCAGTAATTGGTGCCATTTGTGTCTCCCCAGGGAACAAGGAGCGCGGCTGGAACGATCCCCCCCAGTTTTCCTATGGGCTGCAGATCCAGTGTGGAGGCCCGAAGCGCTCCCCCCTCGCACGCAGGGTCCCCGGCCCGGCCGATGGAGCCCCCCAAGGTTAGAATTGCCCCATACATTGCCTTGCAGCCGGTGGGCCCCTGCTGGGGGTGGCAGAGCCCACCAGGGAGGCTGAGTGAAGCCCAGTCTCTGGCTCAAAGCCCCCTTCAGAGGGCTCTCTGCGGAGGAGGATTTCCCCCTTCCGTGCCCCCTAAGCACTTGTGAGGGGAATCGGTGCTAGCCTGCCCCTCTCCTTTGAGGCCTCAGGCTAAGGCTCTTGGGCTGGTCACTGTCTCATGCTTTGCTGTAGCTCCTGTGGGACCTTCCTATCCAGGGTCGTGCAGGGTCGTGCAGATGTTACACTGACAGACCCGGGTCGTCAGCGGGCAGGATCGAACCGGGGACTTCTGGAGCTTAGTGCATGAGCCTTTACAGCAGGGGTGGGCAAACTTTTTGGCCCGAGGGCCACATCTGGGTATGGAGATTGTATGGCAGGCCATGAATGCTCATGAAATTGGGGTTGGGGTGCAGGGGGGGGTGAAGATTCTGGCTGGGGGTGTCGGCTCTGGGGTGGGGCCAGAAATGAGGAGTTCAGGATGTGGGAGGGGGCTCCAGGCTGGGGCAGGGGTTGAGGTGTGTGTGGGGGGCTCCGGCTGGGAATGCAGGCACTGGTGTGGGGCTGGGGATGAGGGGTTTGGGGTGCAGGAGGGTGCTCTGGGCTGGGATCAAGGGATTTGGAGGGCAGGAGGGGGATCAGGGCAGGAGGTTGGGGCCTGGGAGGGGGGCAGGAGTGCAGGCTCTGGGCAGCGCTTACCTTAAGCAGCTCTCGGAAGCAGTGGCACGTCCCCCCTCCAGCTCCTACATGGAGGCATGACCAGGCGGCTCTGCGTGCTGCCCCGTCCATAGGCACCACCCCTGCAGCTCCCATTGGCTGCAGTTCCTGGCCAATGGGAGCTGTGGGGGCAGCGTGCGGAGTCCCCTGGCTGCCCCTAAACGTAGGAGCTGGAGGTAGGACATGCGGCTGCTTCCAGGAGCCGCGGCATGTGCCCCCGGAGCGGCCCCCAACCCCACTCACCGGCTGGAGTACAGGAGTGGGGCAAGCCCCAGACCCCGCTCCCCAGCAGGAGTTCAAGAGCTGGATTAAATTGGCTGGTGTGCCAGATGTGGCCCACGGGCTGTAGTTTGCCCACCCCTGCTCTAAAGCATGAGCTAAAAGCCAACTGGCTGTTAGCTAAGGCTGTAGAGCAGACTCATTTTATCTCTCTCTTTAAGTGGTCTCGGTGCCACTAGATGGGACAGAACACCACACCCAGAAGATGTGTGGGTTACACAGAGACCAACCAGCACTTGAGGGAGGCTTTGGAGAAAACAAACAATCCTTTGCGCCCTAGATTTTGTTTCAACCCAGCTGCCAGTCACGTTACTCTTCTGTACGAAGCAGCATGAGCCAGTGGTTACGCCTTGAGTCCCAGTCCTGTGCCTTAGGGTCTAGCCTGGTCTTACTTGTGTGTGGTGTGACTACTTCCCCCAGCTTCCCGCCTATCCACTGGGGATAATGAGAGGTGGCTGCAGCATAGTTCATTTGCTTTGAGAGCTGCAGACAATGCTACTGATGTGGGTGGGTAATTCCTCCTCCTAGGAAGGGCTGCCTCAGTAGATCTCACTGCCCAAATCCAGCGGGAGGCCCGACCCCAGCCTGGGCACTCATTACCTCCTTTCCCCTCAGGCTAACAGGCAGCCCCCTGGCTTTGCTGGGTGATTTTGCATTTGTAGATGATTTCCCACAGGTCAGTTCTGCTCATGTCCTCCCAGTGAGGGACAGATTCACTGTGTACCCAGCACTGCTTTCCTCTTCCACCCCAGGGACAGGGTGGGGGAAGCGGGCACTTTATGCTGCCCTGCCCTCATCTGCAGAGAAGGGAGGTACTCACTGTGATGTGACCACCTGCTCCTCAGGAGCTGGGCTGAGACCCCAACCCATGTCATGCAGGGCACTGGAGCAGCTACCACGTGGGAATGCCTGCTAGTCCCTGCTGACCTGGCCAGATCTCAGCTGGGGCCCTCAAGCTGGCAGGTCCATTCCCAGTGCCCTGAGGCACCCAGCCCCTAGGTACGGCCAGTAGTACAGACAGTGGAAGGGGCTCTTCAGAACTGCAGCTCTGGAGATGTCTGCACTGTAGGGAAAAACCCATGGCACTGAGTCTGAGCCCGGGTCAACTGACTCAGGCTCGTGGCGTGAGAGGCTAACAACAGCAGTGTAGACATTCCCGCTTGGGCTGGAGCCTCTGTGCTGTTATTAGCCCCACACTGACACGGGCTCTGAGACTTGCTGCTGTGAGGTTTTCTTTGTAGTGTAGCTAACTAGGCTAGCTTGGCTTGTGCTGGGCACAGCGAGTCCAGTGCTCTGCTCTGAATGCTTTTCACCTCAGGACGCCAGAGCTTGGAGCACAGTCCCTTTGCTGAGCAGGTGGGACTTTGGGTGGGTTGGACTGGACTATTACAGTGGCTGTTGACTGCATAATGTTTGTATTTTCAGCCCCGACTCCAGCGAATTCTGCTCCTCCAGCGGTGCCAGCAGCCTTAGCCTCAAAACCTGTGGGGCCCCCCCCTCTTGCTGTGGTCAGCCCTGCTCTGAGGCCAGACGCCGCAAAGCAGGTTGCGAGCCTGGCTGAGGAGGAGTGCGAGGTGAAGGTAGACGATGTTCTAGCCCCTCTGAATGAGACTCTGAGCATGTGCAGGAACATCGTGCAGGTGAGGATTGCTGCTGCGCCCGGTGGCATTGCCGGTGACTCCTCTTTCCATAAAAACAACGAGGCACCTTAAAGACTAACAGATTTATTTGGGCATAAGCTTTCGTGGGTAAAAAACCCACTTCTTCAGATGCATGGAGTGAAAATTACAGATACAGGCATAAATATATATTGGCACATGAAGAGAAGGGCTTTACCTTACAAGTGGAGAACCAATGTTGAAGGCCAGTTCAGGCAGGGTGGATGTGGTCCACTCCCAATAATTGATGAGGAAGTGTCAATACCAAGAGAGGGAAAATTGCTTTTGTAGTGAACCAGCCACTCCCAGTCCCTATCCAAGCCCAATTTGATGGTGTTAAGTTTGCAAATTAATTGTAGCTCTGCAGTTTCCTCTTTCCACAGGCGCGGATGTTGAGCCCTGTACCCTGCTCTCCCGGCTGCTGATCATCCCCCTCAGGGTGTGTGCAGTCAGGGAAGGGCCCATTGAACGGGGGTGTTTGTCCTCTGTGGCATTACAGGGGCCCATCACAGCCGAGCCATTCCAAAGTTGTCCCTCTGCACCCTGCCGCCTGAGAAGAGGATGTGAGGGCTCAGCTTGCTGGATGCAGGTGGCTCTGACAGGATCCTCTTCCCAGAGCTACCCCTCTTCCCTACCGTAGCGCTAGTGGGGAGGTCCGGCTCCAGCCCTTATGGTGGCAGCTCTTCACTAAGGCTCCTCTCTGGACTTCCAGAAACAGGTTTGTGATGACATCAGCAGACGCCTCGCTGTGTTTCGGGAGCTGTGGCTCCAGGGAAAGCTGTCTGCCCCTGTGAGGAAGAGGATGAATATCCTGGTGCAGGGTGAGCAGGGGCAAAGGGGCACCAGGGAGCTGTGACCCAATCTAGGGAAGGGGCCAACTTTGCATCTCCCAGGGGTTCTGCACTGCGGCCTGCATGCATTCCCTTCCTGGCTCCCCATCTCCTCTCAGCACTCAGGAGGCGCTGCTCCCATATCCCTCACCTGTCACCGTGAGGCCCATTTCTGCCCTGTGTCTGACTGTAGTGCTCCCATGCCTGTGGTATCTCGGCACAACTCTTCTTCCAGCTGGAATCCCAGTGGGTCCAGCTGCTTTGGGGTGTGGATGGAGCTCATGCTCAGCTCAGAGCCTTTTTTACTCCCCACATCCACCAGAGAGGCTCAGTGGGCCACTAACAGGGGCTGCTCTCTCCTTGTCTCCCAGAGCTCCAGCGGTGGCACTGGGACGTGGCTGATGAAATCCATCGCTCGCTCATGGTGGACCATGTCAATGAAGTCAGTCAGTGGATGGTGGGAATCAAACGGTTAATTGCTGAAGCAAGGAACTTGCCTCTTGGAGACTTGGTTGCAAATGATGAGCAGGGAGCTGGAGCTCAGCCAGCCGAAGAGGCCCTGTGAGCCATGGCAAAGCTGGGGGGACCTGAACTGCCCCCAGGCCCCACTGTGCCCCCCCAGACGTGGTGGAGCTCTTGGCCACTGGGAGCATTTCTCATTGCTGTAGTGGGAAAATAGCAAGACTCCTCCATCCCTGAGGAGTTTCTGGCTTCTCCCATGTCTCCCTGTCCTGCCTCTGAGTGTCCGATTCAGGATCAGCTCTGCACCAAGGAGAGCCTTTCTTACCACCAATAGATCTCGGGGCAACTTGCTGCATATAATGATACTGAATAAAAATTACTGATCTTCCAGTGTCCCAAGCCTGTGTGTGAGCCCAGCACTAGCCCTCATCTGGAACCTGCTGTGAGCAGGCTCCAGGGCAGAACAAGACAGGGGAGAGAGCTGCAGCTGGTGTGGACATGTGGCAGACAGTGCTATTCTTTCCCAGGCCTGTCAGGCGTGGGGATGGTGGAGGCCTGGGCTGTAATGACAGGTCAGTCAGATGCTGGGCCTGGAAAGCAGCGCTCAGCCCTTCCCATGCCCAGAAGAGAAGCTGCAGATAGAGCTGGGTGATGTTTTTTGGCCCACGAATGTTTGATCAAAAATGCAGGTTTTGTCAACCCAAACAAAACAGCTGGAGGCAGCAGATTCCCTCCGGCAGCCCAGTAGTTAGGGCATCAGCTGGGATGTGGGAGACTCAGGTTCAAATCCCTGCTCTGGAAAAGACCCAAAATGGCCTTCAATTCATAGCAAATTCTGAAGTGTCAGTATTGGTTCAACCCAAACCCAGTGTTTTCGAACCAGGGGTGCACGGAAACGTCTGTTATTTGCCCAGCCCTGGTTGCGGTACACTTCCCCTGGCGCCAGTCACCACAATGCCCAGGGGAGGTGAGGAAAGGTTGGGGCAGGCCTGGCCCTATTTCCCCTTTAGAACATAAGAACAGCCATACTGGGTCCACCAATGTCCAGTATCCTGTCTTCTGACAGTGGCCAACGCCAGGTGCTCCACAGAGAATGAACTGAACAGGGCAGTTATCAAGTGATCCATCCCGTTGTCCACTCCCAGGATCTGGCAGTCAGAGGTCTAGGGACTCTCACACAGGAGTCGCATCCCTGATCATCCTGGCTAATAGCCATTGATGGCCCTATCCTCCAGGAAGTTAGCAAATTCTTTTTTGAACCCAGTTATACGTTTGGCCTTCATAGCATCCCCTGGCAACAAGTGCCACAGGTTGACTGTGTGTTGTGCAAAGAAATACTCACTTCATTTTAAACCTGCTGCCTAGTAATTTCATTGGATGACCTCCAGTTCTTGTGTTATGTGATGGGGTAAACAACACTTCCTTATTCACTTTCTCCACACCAGTCATCATTTTATGGACCTCTATCATATCCCCCCTTAGTCATCTCTTGTCTAAGCTGAAATGTCCCAATCTCACTAATCTTGCCTCATACAAAAGCTGTTCCATACCCCTAATCATTTTGTTGCCCTTCTCTGTACCTTTTCCAATTCTAATATATCCTTTTTAACATGGGGTAACCAGATCTGCACACAGTATTCAAGATGTGGGCATATTATGGATTTATATAGTGGCATTATATGTTATTATTATCTATCCTTTTTCTAATGGCTCCTAACAATCTTAGCTTTTTTGACTGCCGCTGCACATTGGGTGGATGTTTTCAGAGAACTATCCACAATGACTCCAAGATCTCTTTCTTGAATGGAAACAGCTAATCTAGACCAGTGGTTTTCAAACTGCGGGTAGTGACCCAGTACTGGATCGCGGAATGGAAGGCACTGGGTCACAGCGGCTCTGGTCCCATCAGTGGTGCTGCCTGGCTAAGGCAGGCTAGTTCCTACCTGTTCTGACACCGCGCTGCGCCCCAGAAGCAGTCAGCAGTAGGTCCGGCTCCTAGGTGGGGGGGCCAGGGGGCTTCACGCGCTGCCCCCACCCTGAGCACTGGCTCTGCACTTCCATTGGACGGGAACAGACCAATGGGGGGGGGGGGGGAGGGAAGTGCCTGCGGGCAAGAGCCACATGGAGCTGATTGTGCACCTCCGCCTAGGAGCTGGACCTGCTGCTGACCGCTTCTGGGGCGCAGCGTGGTCCACAGTTCCGGACTAGGCAGGAAACCTGCCTTAGCACCCCCACTATGCTGCTGACCGGGAGCCGCCTGAAGTAACCCTGCACCCCAATCCCCTGCCCCAGCCCTGACCCCCCAAACCTGGAGCCCCTTTCTGCACCCCCAACCCCTCATCCTTGGCCCCACCCCAGAGCCCTGACCCCCTCCCACATCCCAAACCCTAGCCCTGAGCTCCCCCAAACCCAGAGCCCCCTCCTGCACTCCAAACCCCTCATCCCCAGAGCCTGCACCCCCAGCCCCACCCTGCAGCCCTCACTGCCGCACTCCAACCCTCTGCTCCAGTCCCAAACCCCTCATCCCCAGCTCTGTTAGATCACAGGCATCAACAATTTTCTTCAACTGGATCGCCAGAAAAAAAAGTTTGAAAACCACTGATCTAGACCCCATCATTTTATATGTATAGTTGGGATTATGTTTTCCAATGTACATTACTTTCCATTTATCAACATTTAAATGTCATCTGCCATTTTATTGCCATCACCCAGTTTTGTGAGATCCCTTTGCAGCTCTTTGCAGTCTGCCTGGGACTTAATGATCTTTTGAAGTAAGGTGCGTTGCAATTGCAGCATGTTCTCCAGCACTTCCCTCTTCCCAGCCCCACACTCCGCAGGACTAGTCCTGTCCCAGCCAGTCAACATGCCTTCCCTAGAAACCCGTTCCTCACTGACCGGCTCATGCTTTTACCCTCTGGGGTTCAAAACCAGCCAGCATTTCCCCAATCACTATCAAGCACCTGCCACCTTTCCTCACTGTAGCTCTTCTTCCTCCTCTTGTACTTGAATCCGCAGTTGGGCTCAATTGCTGCTGCTCCCAATCGGCGCAGCGGAGCAAGTGTGTGTGTGTATAAAAAATCAAAGCACCAGGCTCGGATCCTGTCACAGCAGTAGAAGAATATATCCAGCTCTGCAGGGGCCGGTGGCTGCTTGCCCTATGGGTGCAGTAGAGTGAACAGCACCATGAGCTGCTGCTGCAGCATCACCCCAGTGCCTGCCATCAGCTGGCCCTTCCCTCCCAGCCCACAAGGGGTCTAGGCCAGGCCCTGCCTCAGTGCCCAACCAGCTCTGAGTTTGGGAAGGCAGCTTTGCTGTTTCAGCTGGCAAAACGCAGCTCCCCCACATTGTCAGTCCCCTCTTGTGGACATTAAGGGACATGGATCGGCAAGGCTGCCACATCAACAGCAACCAGTACTAAGGAATCCCCCTGGTTTCTCTGGGCACGGAGACAATCTCACTCCAAACACCTGCTCAATCCCACCCTGTCCTGGCCCAGGCTGTGGGGCAGGAAGAGCCCCCCCCCAAGCCTCTGTGTAACACAGTCACTGCAGCTCAGCAAGGGCATGAGGGGAGAGAGAATAACAACTCCCTTGCACTCTAAAGGGGGCAGTGAGACAATGGCATGGGCTGGCCAGAGGCATCAAAACTCCCAGCCAGGAGCAGCACTGGCTCAGGCACGAAGCCCAGGCATTCTCTCCTCAGCCCCTCACACCTCCTGGAACCCAGGTGGCCAGACAGATCCGCAGCTGGCATCATTGAGGAGTACACTGCGACTCCCAGTACCGGAGTGCAGCGAGTTTTGCAGGAGAGATCTTCCAGCAGCTGAAGGCTTGGCCCTGAGCTCCAGCAGGTACAGAGGGATAATAGGAGATTTGGGGTGAGCTAAGACAGTCCGTAGAATGACATGGCTACAGGCTGTTCCCTCCCACCCAGGACCGAGTGCCACGGGCACAGGCAGGGTTTGCTGGGTCTGCTGGCAGCTCCTGGAGCTCTTGCTCCAACAGTGGATTCTGGCACCAGCCTGGGCTCACGGCTAGCAGCTCCCAGCTGGTGGGCCAATGCAGGTTTGCAATTGCTGCTGCAGCTGTCGAAGGAGACACTGGAGAAAGCCTCTTCTTCCTGTCCTATCCTCAGCAAGCACCAGGGTCTCTGGGCACACAGCTCATGGAGCTCATATTGCACCCTCCCAGGGCAGCTGTCATGACAGCCAGTGTGTCCCGCCCAGCCCCAGTGCTGCAACCACTTCTGGAGCAGCTGAAAGCTATGGGAGACAATTGGGGCTGCTCAGCCCATCACCCCCCACCCCAGGGAGGACACGTCTGACCCTGGCCTGGGGGGTTCTCCAACAGCGGATTACGCTGAAGAGCCTGGTTCTGTGCTAAGCTACAAATAAGCAGGAGCCTGGAGTCAGTCTCCTCCTGATTGGCCTAAAGCCAAGGAAAGCCCCCCTGCCCCGAGCACCATCCAGTTCCCTGACTGCTGGGAACCCAGGCACCCTTACCCCGGGACCCCTCGGCCAGTTCTAACCAAAGGCTCAGATCACCAGCATCTCTCACTCCCCTGGAGGCGAGGGAGGGCCAGTGACACCTGAACACTAGCCCCCTGCTCCAGCTACAAGGGGAAAGGGCCACGGGGCAGAAGCTTTGCCCATGGACTTGGCAGGCTCTTGCCACGCCCCAGCCATGGGCTGCGGGTTGGGAGCAAAGCACAGAAGACTCGCAGGGCAGAAGGTAAAGGTTGTTTATTGCACAGCCTCAGAGTGAGCCCACGGCATAGCCACTAGACACGCTCAGCGCAGCGAGCCCAGCCAGGCACCACGGGGCTGGGGGAAGAGCAGCCGCTCATGCCAGCCCCCAAACCCTGGTTTCATTTCAGTAAAAAGAACCGAGAACAAATGCAACTGCAGAGAAACAGCGTTAAAACAGCGCCAGATCCACAGGCAGCAGCTGCACCAGGGCCTCGCTCACCTCTGGGTCTTCAGCGAGGGAAGGGAGGCAGGAGCCCCAGGAAAGCAGCTCGCCGCCAACCGGCCGCGTTGCTGGGAGCTCAGATATCCATGGCAAACTGATCGTCATCTGGGCAGGGGAAAGAAACGAGGGCTGCGTTAGAAGGATGGCGCGTGGCGAGGGGGCTCTGCAGGGATCACTGTGGGGATAGGATGCTGTTAACCAGAAGAGCACCTACTGCCAGTACCACAGCACGGACAGGCAGATCAGAGCGAAGACCCTTCTCCCCCGGCTGAGTTCCTGGGTCACGGCTCTGCACAGCTGACCTTCACTGGCCTCTGGATGGGGCCTCCCATTTCCCCTCCCCCCAGCCTGTTCCAGCTGCGAGCAATGGACGAGTCCCAGGGCCGCCATTGCTGCGGTCTGAATTGACAGTGTGATGGGGCAACTCAAGGGGAGGGGAGCTGAGCAGAGCCCCAGAGAGAGCAGCAGTGACTCCCTGGGGAAGGAGGGGTGGAGCAGAGACAGCAGCAGGCAAAGGCCCTGCCTGCTAATTTGCAGTTCCCCTCCCATCCACAAGGGGCGCTCAATGCAGATGGTCACCCACCCAACAGGAGCAGACTTCCGGAGGGGAGTAAACTACGGGTCCAGCCCTGCCATGCAGCCACAGGAGGCAGCCGTGGCCCTGGAACCAGCACCCACTGAGCTCAGCGGCAGTCCCAAGAGGGAGAGGCTGGTGGCTCCACGTACCCAGGGCCGGTCTCCATCCCCTGGCATGGGGAACAAGCAGAGGACAGCAGGCGAGGGCTTGGCTTCCTCACTGCCCCGCAGACAGGACATGGACCAGCAGCCACCACCCAGCTAGAGGCAGATGGAACCAGACAAGCTCTCCCCATCCCAGTGCTGGAAGGGGGTGCTGCTCCTCCAGGGTGGGAGCTGCATTACCCCCCGCTCCCTCCACTTCAAGTCCTGCTTCAGGTACTTTGAAACAGGCAGGACAAAGTCACTTGTGATGCACCAGGGGAGCCCCAAAGGGGGCAGCCCTTCTGCTCTGGGCTCTCAGGCCCCAAGGGCTGCAGCAGGAGCAAAGGTGACGGGCGGTGCTCTGGAACCAGGGGTTGGGCACGTGCATCTTACCTGGGATCTCTTCCTCGGTCTCATTTTGTTCCTTAAGATCCTCCAGCTTGGAGAGCGCCGCGTGGGGGGGAGAGGTGATGCCAGGGATGTGAGGAAGGTAGCAGGGGGGGGTCCTGGCAACGGGCGAGTTCTTACACTCCAGCAGGAACTTACGGTCATAGATTATCCTGGTACCTGTCAAACCCAGCAGGAAAATCAGCCCCCGGCACTCAGGTGCCCTCTTCCAAGAGACCCACCCACCTCTGTCTGCCCCGTAGGGAGCTCAGGAGTCTGACAATCCCTCTCCAAGCCCGGAGCAGGCAAGATCAAGCCCAGGCTTGTGCCAGCATCTCCTGTGTTGCCGAGCCATGTGAAGGGGTAAATAACACTTCCCTGAATGGGGAGGTGCTGCCAGGGATCCCTTCCTCCCAGCTGGCAACACCAGCCTGCAGCTCACCCAGCCATGTGACCTTTCAGCCACCAACTGGTGACACCCAGTCACTCCCCCCCTCCAGTAATCCAGCCTTGCATCAGGTGGCAGGGAGAATGCTCCAGGTAACATAGGCTCTGCAAGGGGGAGGGAACAACAGAGCAGCGGCTGGTGGGGCGAGCCCAGAAATCCCTGCACTGCTGAGCACAGGTGGCAGCCTTTGGAGCAGAGCAAACATATCATGTAACCCAGCGCAGGCAGCTCCGAGCAGCTGACCTCGACCTCGGTGCCAGCACCTGCCACGGCTCCCCACACTCCCAAGATAAGACTTATCGTGAGCCAGCGCCGGCAGGATGGGCTCGTGCAGTTTAACTGAAACGCACCCTGCCTGTGGATAAAGGCATGCAGCCCAGCGGGCCAAGGGCAGCACCAGGCACAACAAGAAGTGTGGACAGCTTTCTAAAAATAGAGACATGCCGGTGAGGCCAGCAGGGTCGCTTTCACCCCCTGCAAGAGGTCAGAGTCCCAGAGAGCCCCAAGGCAGGCAGTGCAGCAGCAGGGCAGGAGTCTGCCTTGCCCCCCAGACACCCACACCTGGCAGAGCGCCCCGCCCAGCGGGCACAGCCCAGCTCCTACCTACACCCTGCCCAGGCCTTGTCTGAGGATTTTGTACTGCTGCTCATCAAGCGGGTACCTGAGCGTCTCCCACGACAGAGCAGCAACAGCTCTCAGGTACTCAGGAACGTTCCTTACTAGCTCCACACGTAGACAAAGACTGGGAGAATCGGGAAAGCCTGGAAGCAAGGATGCTCTGGCCTGTTTGAGGAGCTGGGCCATGCAGAGCGCAGCAGAGTGCCAAATGCTCTTGATCAGTGATTCTCAACCTATTTACCATTGTGGGTACATGTGGTACATTTACATGTGGCCCACAATGTGTTATGGGGGATGCATCCAATACTACCTATATGACCCTGAGGAGGTCATATGGGCTGCAGCTGTGTGCTGACTGGGCCGCAGGTTGCTCTAGATCATCTCTGTCCAAACTCACACTTCCAACTTTGAATTTAAATCCCTCGTGCTGCCTCTACCCCAAGTTTTCCTTAAACTCTCCCCGGGGTCCTAGCCCCATTGGCAGGGCTAATGGGGACAGAACACTGGTGTTTTAACCACCGCATCAGCTAATCCTGCTCAGAGCAGGGCTTGGTAACAGTCATAAAGCTGCTGGCAGCCGCCCAGGCCCTAAAGCTCCCACTGCTACAACAACAGAGGGAGTAGCAGGAAGAAATCCCTCAGGACACAGCCCTAGCATTTGAGCAGTGCAAGTAACAGACCCTGCTTTGGAAAAGCGTCCACGGTAATACTACAAATGTAACAGCCTAGGAGACAACAAGGGAACCCTTCTGGTTCTCAGGGCCAGGGGCTCCCCGGGGCCTGCACAGCAGCAGGGGTGTGGCCCAGACAGTTTTCATAAAGCCTTTGTTTGGTGTCTCTCCTCGCAGGCTCTTGTGCACTCACGTGGCATCGGTGCAGAGTTTGCACTCCCAAGCAGGGAGCAACAGCTCAGCCGGCGACCCAGCCCAGCACTTCCACAGCCCTTGTTATTATGACGTGTATTGTGGGAGCCCCACAGCCCCCCTGGGCCTTGGCAGCTCCATGCAGCTGGTCAAGGAATCGGGCAATATTGGATAAAACACCGTGCAGAGCCTGCTGCCTCCTCTGCACCTCTTCCTCCCTGGCATGAACCATGCGGGGCGGGGGGGCAAATCCTTTGGGTCTCAGGGGAAAACCGTGATCCCGTCCAGGCGAAGGCGAAACCCGCCCAAACCCTCCCGGGGCCCAACCAGCCAAGGGCAGTTCCAGCTCGAAGAGGCTTTTCGGACACGGGGGGCGTGTGAACAGGCTTGTGTCGCCCCCATCCGCTCCGGGGGCGCAGCGCCCGGCGCCCCATTGAGCTCAGCCCCACCCCGGTGCACCCCAGGTGCGGCCGGGCGGGTCCCCCCCCCCGTTACAGAACCGGGTCTGAGTCGCTGGACTGCGCGCCCCCCAAACCGGAGCGGCTCGGGGCAGGGGCTGGAGATCGGGGCCGCCCCACGTGCCCTCCCGCGGGAAGGGAGGCACCGGAACCGCTGCCCGGGAACCCGGCGGGACACGGGAAGCCGCTGCCCGGGGATCCAGGAAGGCCCAGGCCACCTCCGCGCGGTAGAGCCAGGGTTGCAGCCGCAGCAGGGGGCACTGGGCGGAGGTTCACCCTGGACCGGCTGCAGGCAGAGTCCGGGGGCTGGGGTCGCCCTGAGCCCAGGGGCTACTCGGGAAGCGGAGCCTGCTGGGGCCCGGCCTTACCCCCTGGGGTGGTGGAGTAGAGGGTCCCGCCGGGGGTGCAGCTGTAGCCGTCCGGGGAGCCTGGGTCTCGACCGCCCGGAATGGGGCAGGAGCTCGTGGTGCTAGTAGCGGCCATGGAGCCCGATCGGTATCCGCGGGGCACAGCAACACGTGCAGGCCTGGGGCGGGGCGAGGGGTCCTTCCCTCCCTGAGGCAGGCGGGGCTTGTCCCAGCGTGGGGCGGGGCCGGGCGTGTGTGTCCTTCCCCCTGACAGGCCAGCACAGGGCGGGGCGCTGGGTCTGGCCGGGCTCTGACCCGGGATCCCCGGTGCGTTAGAAAAGAGCCGAACACCGCAAGCAAGCAGCACAGGAATCACCCCAGGAGGTGGGGCTCAAACCCTAGACTCAAGCGCCAGCCTCCCCTTCTCGTACCTGCTGGGCTCCCCGCACGGAGCGATAAGGTCCCTCCCTTTCCCCTCTTCCGAACCACAGAAACCGGCTTGTGCTTATTAGAAACAGGGAAACCCATTTGAACACGTTTCTGCAAAGCAGCCTGGGGCATGAGGCTGCCCGCTCCTGGCGGGGTGGGCAGGGCCCCAAAGAGCCTTGGGGTCAGGACAGGACATAGCTGTTGCTGCTTGCAAACCTCTCTCCAGAGGAATCAAGAAGCTAGGGATCGATGAAACTTAAGGAAATATTTCTACCTAGGCCCTGGATCCCCATGAGCCCTAGTAAAAAAAAAACAAACCACCTCTCCATAAGGTAGGGCTCCATCCCAGCTCAGCAGAGGAAACGTGTTTTCTAGATTCTCCTCCACAAAACCCATTTAAGCTCCTTCCAGGGGCAAATAAAGACCTCCACACAGAGTCAGTGACAGTTCAACCACCAGGGCCTAGCTGTCTGCTTTGGGAGGAAGACCAAGGATTCAGAAATTGAGAGTTCCCAGGGGAAGTAGGCAGTGGTTTGGGAATAAGGCGGCAGTGTCTCCTGGGGACAACAAAGCTTTGATTGAAGTGGGTCCAGTTTAGGTTTAATCCATCCTGGCCCCCCCACAAATATGTCAAGTTAATGTGTTGAAATCTTGAAAATCACAAGGGCTTCATTTCTCTTTGCAGTCTAGGTTTTGCAGGGCCCTGTACAAAGTGCCAGCATGCAGACCCTCAGGCAGCCTTGTGCAATCCCCACAGCAGAGCGAGCTTGTGCCTGGGAAACTGGCAGCCAAGCAGGCTGGGATGAGCGTTTTGGCAGTTTAGAGTGCTTGTTCCTCCCTACCTGTGTGTTGTGGCAAAAGTTGGGCATCTCAGGCTAGGCACTTCAAGGGCTGCTGTTTTCCCATGGCCAACAGCATTCCAGCACTCCCAGTTCAGAAGTAATATCTCAAGCTCCACTGAAGTGAATGGAAGTTTTGTCATTGACATCAATGGAGAGCTGGTATTTCACCCTCAGAATGCAGACATTTCTGACCCATCTTCCTCTTCCTGTGCTCTACGATCAGGGATGGATCTTCCATCTGTAGGAATGGCTGGTCTGTCTCCGGGTCTGGGGGCAGGTGGTCTTAGGCAAAGAAAAGCAGTAGGCCTCAGTTCCCAATCCCTGTGCATTCTACCATGCTGCCCACATGGGTGTTGCTATATTGAACATCAGTATAACTACAGCTAGCCCATAGGCTGCTGTCCCATGGCATTTTTTGGGGTGGGGCCCCCCAAGAGCAATCATATTTCACAACTTGGGTCTTCTTATAGATTCCCCCACTATTAAACATTGTCCCACTGCCTTGAGTTTTTATTTTACAAATAAATAAAAATAGCAAAGTGAGCGTAGCTATTAAATCTGTTCTATATACCACCACATGTTCATGGGACACCAAGTTTTTAGATTTTCTCCATTACTGGTATCTTTTGCATTGTGGGCCTGATGCAGACTTCAAGAGCATTAGAATGACCACAAACTGAGACACCATGAAAGATCTCTACTTCAGGGCAACTCCATGACCATCACATTTTATTGACTTCCACTGGGTACCAGTCAAAACATAACTTGCTTCCCAACGTTTTGTTGGAGATGTTAATAGTCACATTTGGTAAGAATTTGAAAAGTACAGGTAACTGTACAAATCTGAGTTTTGTTTCACACATTCCTCACTGAATAACTTCATAATCCTGTTTTGTAGTTTGTCACACCTTCCCCCGCCCGCCCCAGCTTATGCAGCATCCAACTTCAAACTGTAAGCTCTTCAGAGCAAAGCCTCTTTACTTGTTTCCGGGAAGCATCTAGAGTGCTTTTGGAAGCTCCAATATTCAGGAAGTATTAATGCAACATTAATACAAATTTTTACCCTGTGCAAAAAATTCTGGAACCCGATATAACATATTTTAGTTGGGTTAATGTGCTCTTGTAAACAGAACATCTGCTCTGCTGTAGAGGGGGTAAATTGTTAGGGTAAGAAATAGCATCTACAATGAAATGTGTTCTTGTGTAGGGACATTTATGTTCCATTCTTAAATATTAGTAGAATACCTCAGTATGTTCAAAAGGTTACTGAGATCTGATCACCTACTAGTTCTTGGATACTATTTGAGCACTTTATGTTTTCAAAAACATTTAAAAAGTGACTGGGCAGAAATATGCCACCACATAGGAGTGAACTCTTAGGATTCAGTGATGCTTTGCCGCCTTCTGGTTGCTGCTTCCTCGGGCTTTTCCTGGAAAAACTGTATTGCCTCATATAGGGAATTGGCAGGAGGGGTGGAAAGATGGGGGAAGTCTCGGTCTATATTGAGACTTTGGCCTTTGAGAGTGTAAGAAAGTGGTCCATGACACAGGGTACCCATTTGTGTAGTGTAGTTACTGGCTCGAGAAGTGGATCAGATCTTCACATTATAATTAGTGTGTCATTACTGAGCAAGAGTAAAGTATGATTTTAAGGCAAAAGTGTGACATTTCCAACCTGGGGGAAATGCACCATTTGCATGCAGAGTGAATGTAGGTTTTAATATGGTATTCAAAGGAGCTTGCAAAACCTGTTCGGACTCACAGAAATGTGATGATAAACTCTGATCACATTTAAAGGGACACAAATAATTTAAGATCAAATATTGGCCAATGTTATGATTGGTGGTGAAATATTCTCTGGTTTCCAGATATCTGTTTTCAGAAATCTGCCAGTCACCAAGATATGTAATTAGATCAGTGGCTTTCAACCTGTGGCCGTGGACCCCTGGAGGTCCACAGATTATGTTTAAGGGGTCCGTGAAAGGTGGTTGTTACCACAGAACAGTGGTTTTCAACCTGTGGTCTGCAGATCCCTGGGGGTCCACAGACTATGTCTAAGATGTTTAAAGAGGTCTGCACTTCCATTTGAAATTGTTTAGGGGTCTGCAAATGACAACCACTGTGTTAGATGAAGAGACCCTTTGGTATGCAGGAGATACCCAAGTGTTCTGTGTTCTCCTACTGTCGTCTTTGGCTATTAGGATGTCACGCTAAAGCATATTCCCAGACCCAGAGCTATACCTGATATCAGAGTTGACACACCAGTAAAAAATCCAAACAATTACAACAGGAGAGCCACACTGGCTTGCATGATATTAAAAATGCAAAAATATGAATGTTCACCGACCAGAAAAAGACAAAGCTAAGAGGGAGCAAAAGTATTTTCAAAGTTTTGAGAGGCTGTTTCAAATGACAGTGATCCTCCCTTACCATCCTGCTTGAGTAGCTGACTGCGTCACTAAAGCAGTACACAAAGTAACTGTAGACATCCTGATAGCAAGATGTGGCCCTCCACCAAAATCCACACCACAACCTATAAATACTGTTCGTCTTTTTATTGAATATTCAGGTAAATATTTCACATTAATACAGGCTACATAAAGTGGAGCCACTATACGACATGAAATTTACTCAACTTTTTTCCTTTTAAGTATGTAAACAATTATACATGTATTTACCACCGTAAAAGGTTGAAATCATGTAATCATCTAGTTCTCTGCTGCATACAAGTAGCATTCAGTAGTGTTTAGCCAAAAGCACTAGGTTCATCTGATTTTAAGTTCAAAATGGCTAAACTAACTGGAGAACAGAATCAGTTGAATAGGTAAATCAATTTGTTCTTACACAATGGGCAATCAAATTTTCATTGTTACAGCCCAGAGAAAAAAAATTGCTTAGTTAGGCACATTAAAAAAATCCCCAGGGTTCTTCCAAGGTCATAGATTTCCCAACAAGGCTAAAAAGGATAGACCCTCTTAAATTAGTTGACGTATTTGAGATGCATATTTCCAATGTGAGGTGCCCAGGTGCCAGGCCAAATCTGCAGTGGGGAGAAAAAAATAGTTAAGAAATATAGAATATTAAGAATATGCCCAAGTGCAAAATTCTGTAATAGATACAGTTCCAAACTCAGACTTATTGTGGTCCAATTTTTTAAACCTGGGTGTCTAAAGTTAGACTCCAAAATAGGAGTGGTCAGATTTTCAGAGGGGCTATAGCGGTCTTCAGCGATGACCAGGTTTTTTGCATAAGCAGTAACTGGAAACGTAGAACCTGTCAGTGTGTATTATTAGTTCATCTTGTTCATAGCAAGGTGCAGAGCACTGCTGAGAATCAGGCCACTTATTTATGAGGTAGACAAGGCTTTCTTCGGACAACTAACTAAAGTTTACAGATCACAGGCCCTGGTACTAATGGGGGACTTCAATCAGCCTGACATCTGTTGGGAGAGCAATACAGCAATGCACAGACAATCCAGGATGTTTTTGGAGAGTGTTGGGGACAACTTCCTGGTACAAGTGCTGGAGGAACCGACTAGGGGCCGTGCTCCTCTTGATCTACTGCTTACAAACAGGGAAGGATTGGTAGGGGAAGAAGTAGTGGGTGGCAACCTAGGCAGCAGTGACCATGAGATGGTTGAGGTCAGGATCCTCACAAAAGGAAGAAAGGAGTAGCAGCAAAATACAGACCCTGGACTTCAGAAAAGCAGACTTTGACTCCCTTAGGGAACTGATGGGCAGGATCCCCTGGGAAGCTAATATGAGGGGACAAGGAGCCCAGGAGAGCTGGCTGTATTTTAAAGAAGCCTTATTGAGGGTGCAGGAACAAACCATCCCGAAGTGCAGAAAGAATAGCAAATATGGCAGTTGACCAGTTTGGCTTAACAGTGAAATCTTCGGTGAGCTTAAACTCAAAAAGGAAGATTACAAGAAGTGGAAATTTGGACAGATGACTAGGGAGGAGTATAAAAATATTGCTCGAGCACTTTTTGAAGCACTTGGAGGAGAGGAAGGTGATCAGGAACAGTCAACATGGATTCACCCAGGGCAAGTCATGCCTGACCAACCTGATTGCCTTCTATGATGAGATAACTGGCTCTGTGGATATGGGGAAAGCGGTGGATGTGATATATCTTGTCTTTAGCAAGGCTTTTGATATGGTTTCCCACAGTATTCTTGCCAGCAAGTTAAAAAAGTATGGATTTGATGGACGGACTATAAGGTGGATAGAAAGCTGGCTAGATTGTCAGGCTCAATGGGTAGTGATCAATAGCTCGATGTCTAGTTGGCAGCTGGTATCAGGCGGAGTGCCCCAGCGGTTGGTCCTGGGGCTGGTTTTGTTCAACATCTTTATTAATGATCTGGATGATGGATTGCACCCTCAGCAAGTTCGCAGATGACACTAAGCTGGGGGGAGAGGTAGATACACTGGAGGGTAGGGATAGGGTCCAGAGTGACCTTGACAAATTGGAGGATTGGGCCAAAAGAAATCTGATGAGGTTCAACAAGGACAAGTGCAGAGTCCTGCACTTAGGAAGGAAGAATCCCATGCACCGCTACAGGCTGGGGACTGACTGGCTGAGCAGTAGTTCTGCAGAAAAGGACCTGGGGATTCAGTGGACAAGAAGCTGGATATGAGTCAGCAGTGTGCCCTCGTTGCCAAGAAGGCCAATGGCATATTAGGCTGTATTAGTAGAAGCATTGCCATCAGATCGAGGGAAGTGATTATTCCTCTCTATTCGACACTGATGAGGCCACACCTGGAATATTGCGTCCAGTTTTGGTCCCCTCAGTACTGAAGGAATGTGGACAAATTGGAAAAAGAGTCCAGCGTAGGGCAACGAAAATGATTAGGGGGCTGGGGCACATGACTTACGAGGAGAGGCTGGGGGAACTGGGGTTATTTAGTCTGCATAAGAGAAGAGTGAGGGGGGATTTGATAGCAGCCTTCAACTACCTGAAGGGGGGGTTCCAAAGAGGATGGAGCTAGGCTGTTTTCAGTGGTGGCAGATGACAGAACAAGCAGCAATGGTCTCAAGTTGCAGTGGGGGAGGTCTAGGTTGGATATTAGGAAACATTATTTCACTAGGAAGGTAGTGAAACACTGGAATGGGTTACCTAGGGAGGTGGTGGAATTTAAGGCCTGGATTGACAAAGCTTTGACTGGGATGATTTAGTTGGTGTTGGTCCTGCTTTGAGCAGGGGTTTGGACTAGAAGATCTTCTGAGGTCTCTTCCAACCCTAATATTCTATGATTCAATGACCCTAACTTCATGTACCTCAGGTTTGAAAGTTTTGGCCTGTAAACTGATCTTTAAAGCCCAGTGCCGATATATCGGAAAGACATTCTCAAAAAAAAATTATGTAAACAGGCTCTCAGAATTTAAATACATGACAGCTGATAAAATCTTTTTTTTTCTCTACTAAGCACAAAAATATCAATTGAGAAACCCGATAGAAAGTATCATTTTAAACTATGAGAAAGATACAAACGAATTTACCTGCTGAGCATCAGTACATTCTGTTGAATTTTGGACAACCTTTATCATAGGATTCCAAGCTGGATCTGGAGTATGAAGTCCATTAAAGAGAGGCCCTCCTGGGCCATCAGCTAGCTGAGGATGAGAAGGTATTAGAGCGCCTCCATACATGGAAATCGGTAGACCCTAAAATAGCAGAAAGGACAATCACTGTACAGTGTAGTGGTTACAGACAACAACCCTAGTACATCACATACAGAGTAGCATCTGTCATCTCAAAGAATCCCAGAGCGTTTTACAGAACTTATGGGCAGAGATCACTTCATCCATCACTGAAATAAGAAAAAGAGGGGCCACTGTGCATCAGCAGTGCTACTAAGCAGTGTTGTGAGGAGAGATGAGAATACCATACCCAATTCCAGGGACAATTCAGAGTAAAGCAGAAGGCAATTGATTTTATTAGTGTTGGAATTTTGCAAGGCTCCCCATTCCAATGTACTGCACAGTATGAATGAAAATGCATTACCCAAAATGTTCAAACTTCATTCAAATCTTATGCAACATTAAAGTTGCACTTACAATCATCTTGGCATTCTGTGAGAAAAACGGGAACATGTGGCGGTCTAAGCATCAAGTTTGGAATGCTCAGACTCCTTGGAACCAGAGGTTCAAATCCCAGCAGAACTAATTCAGCCCTTCATCTTCCTGAGATACCCATATTAAGTACCATCATAGTCTGAATGTGGTTTTTTTAGATGAGTCTGCAAAGCCAGACATTGTGTCTGTCTGTTCTACATGGATTTCATGTCACAATGTACTTGGGAAGTGCTCTCCTCTCCCATCAATATACCACTTGCCATCCTAACTGAGCTGCAGTGACGCTGTGTGTATAGTTTGAAAGCACAGTGGTATCCTTTAAGATAGAAGGTACTATACAATATTTTAATGGCCAACTGGAATAATGACCTTTGAGTTCATAAAAGGCGTAGTGGCTTTCTTTATAGAGCCTTACGTCCGTGGCCTCCAACATGTGACACAGACAGTTTTCATAAACATCTCCCTACACAGGACAGAAGGGAATACAGAGCTCTTTCGATACCTCCCTCCCTCAAATTTCTGTCGTCTCATTACATAGGATATGAAAAATCTTCGTCTTGCATTAAAATGATCATAGCTCACGAAAAATAAAGACTGCAATAAAGTACTTTCTCCAGATGTAACTGTAGCCATGTTCTGAGAAGACTCCAGACTATGCACATGATCCTAGATATTCCTCAAATTCTTAAACTGAATTATGTCAGGACTGTATTCTGTTTTTACCTTGTTCTAGTTTCTGATGTTAATGCCTTCTTTACGTACACAATTCAATATTCTCCTAACCTCCTGCCACATGTTCTGAAGAAAATTACATGATATTCACATGCCTAATTTACATCTGTAACTCATGGCAGAAGCATTAAATATTAACCAGCCTGAAGAGGCGACCTAGTTCCATGTAGGAAGGAAGGAATCTAACACAGCAGGGGAGAATGGAAAAGTGGAGGGTGTCACCAAGCAAGTCCATGTATAAGGCCTGGGATATTAGCAACTAGAAATAATTTTTAGTTTCAGTTATAATGTGCCCTCAGTTTGACTAGTGTATCTCACATGCCCAAGAGTGTTTCTGGGATGAAGGGGGGCTGCACGAATCCTCATAACTGCTAGAGCAGAGGTCCTCAAACAGTGGTCCACGAGTTCCATTCAGGTGGTCCGTGGATAGTTCTCTCTAAGGTGCGCGCCTGGGCAGCTGCACATGAGAGAATGAAGGGCCACCGGGGGCTGCTGCGGCGGGGGAGAGGCCCCTCTCCTGCCCAGCCCCAGCTTGGGGGCTGCTGCGGCGGGGGAGAGACCCCTCTCCTGCCCAGCCCCAGCTTGGGGGCTGCTGCGGCGGGGAAGAGAGGGCACATCTATTGCATTAAAAAGGTAAGACTACCGATATTAAAATATGAGTTGTGTGCTGTTATTTGTAGAACAAAAAAACATTAATTATTATTAAGGTTTTTTAATATAGTGCTTTTATCCAAAGTGCTATAGAATAGTTAGCATATGGTACAAACATTTGGAAAGATCATTAAGTGGTCCACCGAGATCCCCAGCAATTTTCAAGTGGTCCATGAAAAAGACGGTTACTTACCTTCTGTAACTGTTGTTCTTCGAGATGTGTTGTTCACGTCCATTCCACATTAGGTGTACGCGCGCCGCGTGCACGAACTTCGGAAACTTTTTCCCTCAGCGGCTCCCGTCGGGCCCGCAGGGTCTCCCTTCCCGCCAGAGCGGCGCCCCGCCCCAGCGTATATATACCCCTGCTGGCCCGACCCTCCCTCAGTTCCTTCTTGCCGGTGACTCCGACAGAGGGGAAGGAGGGTGGGAAGTGGAATGGACGTGAACAACACATCTCGAAGAACAACAGTTACAGAAGGTAAGTAACCGTCTTTTCTTCTTCGAGTGCTTGTTCACGTCCATTCCACATTAGGTGACTCACAAGCTTACCATTGGAGGAGGGTAGGAGTCAAGGAATAACTGATTGAAGCACCGCCCTGCCGACCATAGCGTCATCTCTGGTCTGATGGTGGATCGCGTAATGGGCTGTGAAGGTATGAACCTACGACCAGGTGGCTGCCTTGCAGATCTCCTGAAGCGGGACCTGCGCCAAGAAGGCCGTCGAGGACGCTTGGGCCCGAGTAGAGTGAGCCCGGATCGGAGGTGCAGGCACGTTGGCGAGCTCGTAGCACGTGCGTATGCAAAGCATGATCCACGCCGACAGGCGTTGCGTTGAAATAGGCTGGCCCTTCATCCGTTCCGCAATGGCCACGAATAGCTGAGTCGATTTGCGGAAAGGCCTGGTACGGTCCAGATAGAAAGCCAACGCCCGCCGCACATCGAGGGTATGCAGGCTACGATGGCGAGGGTCCGTATGGGGCTTGGGGAAGAACACCGGCAAACAGATGTCCTGCCCCGTGTGAAAACTCGTGACCACCTTAGGGAGGAACTTAGGGTGAGGCCTGAGTTGCACCTTATCCTTATAAAAAACAGTATACGGAGGTTCTGAGGTGAGGGCCCTCAGCTCCGACACCCTCCTAGCCGAGGTGACAGCCACGAGGAACGCGACCTTCCAGGAAAGGTGCATGAGGGAGCAAGAGGCCAGGGGTTCAAAGGGGGGCCCCATGAGTTTAGTGAGGACCAGGTTGAGGTCCCACGGGGGTATAGGTGGGCGAGCGTAGGGGAACATCCTATCCAGCCCCTTGAGGAATCGGACCACCGTAGGGTTGGAGAACACGGACAGCCCCAATTCCCCCGGGTGAAACGCCGATATGGCGGCTAGATGCACCTTAATAGAAGCGGGGGCAAGGTCCTTGTGCCTAAGGCTCAGCAAGTAATCCAGAATCAGCGGTATCGAGGCCCGCAAGGGCTGGACGCGCTGAGACTCACACCAGAGGGAGAAGCGCTTCCACTTGGCCAGGTAGGTTGCCCTTGTGGAGGGTTTCCTACTACCCAGGAGGATTTGCTGGACCTCCCGGGAGCATCTGTGCTCCGCCTCATTTAGCCAGAGAGCAGCCATGCCGTGAGATGCAGCGATGGCAGGTTCGGGTGGAGTAGGCGACCTCGATCTTGTGTTATGAGGTCGTGATGGAGGGGGAGGGTTATCGGAGAGGCCACGGACAGCTCCAAGAGAGTTGTGAACCAGTGTTGACGAGGCCACGCCGGGGCGATGAGAATGACCTTCGCCCTGTCCCTGCGGGTCTTTAGAAGGACCCTGTGGATGAGTGGGAACGGGGGGAAGGCATATCGCAGGCTCCCTCCCCACGGGATTGCAAAGGCGTCCGCCAGAGAACCCGGACTGCGGTTCTGGAAGGAACAAAACTGTGGGCACTGGCTGTTGTCCATGGTGGCAAACAGATCCACCTGGGGAAACCCCCACCTCAGGAAGATTGACCGGAGGATGTCCCGCCTCAGCCTCCACTCGTGCGTGAGATAGGACCGGCTGAGGTGGTCCGCCAATCCGTTCTGGACCCCGGGGAGATATGCAGCCCGGAGGTGTACTGAATGGGCTATACAGAAGTCCCAGAGGAGGAGCGCCTCGCGACAGAGGGGAGAGGATCGGGACCCGCCCTGCTTGTTTATGTAGAACATAGCGGTAGTGTTGTCCGTCAGAACTGACACGCCGTGCCCTCTTATGGTGGCGTGAAAGGTCTGGCAGGCGAGGCGAACCGCCCTCAGCTCCTTCAGGTTGATGTGAAGCGACTGTTCCTCCCTGGACCACAAGCCCTGAGTGCGTAGGTCCCCCAGGTGCGCCCCCCAACCCAGGTCCGACGCGTCTGTCACCAACGTCAGAACTGGTTGTGGGGCGGCGAACGGGACCCCCGCACAGACCTGCTGTTGGTCGAGCCACCAACAGAGGGCGTCCGAGACCCGAGCCGGGATCGTGACAACCATGTCTAATGGGTCGGTGTTGGGGCGATATACCTGGGCCAACCACAGCTGCAGAGGCCGGAGCCGGAGGCGGGCGTGTCCAACCACGTGGGTGCATGCCGCCATGTGCCCCAAGAGCTGTAAGCAACGTCTGGCCGTGGTCGTGGGGAATCTCTGGATGGAGGTCACAGCCTCCTGGATTGCCCGGAAACGAGATACGGGAAGGCTCGCCCTCGCCGCCACCGAGTCCAGGACCGCCCCTATGAATTCCAGTCTCTGTGTGGGGACTAGTGAGGACTTGGGCACATTGACCAACAGGCCGAGATCGCGGAACACTTGCAGCGCCAATGTCACGTGGGCATGAACCTCTGCCTCTGACCGGCCCGCCAGGAGCCAATCGTCTAGGTATGGGTAGACGCGCATCCGTCGTTTTCGAAGGAAGGCCGCCACCACGGACATGCATTTTGTGAAGACACGTGGGGCCGTTGCCAGGCCGAAGGGCAAGACCGTAAACTGAAAATGGCGCTGCTGGATAGTGAAGTGCAGGAACCGCCGGTGGGCCGGGCGGATAGCGATGTGAAAGTACGCGTCTTTCATATCGAGGGCAGCGTACCAATCCCCCGGATCCAGGGAAGGAATGATGGTACCGAGGGAGACCATACGGAAACGTGGTTTTTGCAAGTACCTGTTCAGCTTGCGAAGGTCCAGGATAGGACGGAGGCCCCCTTTTGCCTTGGGAATGAGGAAGTATCTGGAATAGAACCCTTTTCCTCTGAGGTCTGGAGGAACCTCTTCCACCGCCCCTACAGCGAGGAGGGTCCGTACCTCCTGCATAAGGGGTTGCTCGTGAGAGGGGTCCCTGAAGAGGGACGGGGGGGTGGGTGGGAGGGGGGGGGTGAGGAAAACTGGAGGGCATATCCTGACTCTACCGTGCGGCGGACCCAATGGTCTGATGTTATATGGGACCAGGCACGGGGAAAACGGGATAGGCGGTCCCTGAAACCCAGGGGAGGATCCGGGGAAGAGATCGGTACGCTGTCCTCGATCGCGTCTTCAAAATCCTTGTTTGTTGCCCGGCTGAGGCTTGCCGTTGTTATTGCCTTGGCCTTGACCTTGGTTAGGCGTATTGTTGCGCCTACGCCTATTGTCTCTGCCCCGCCTACGGTAAGGCTCGTGTCGAGGGCGAGGCTGGTATTGCCTCTGTGGAGGCTGTGGCTTAAAGGGTTTCCTCTGCGTCACGGGGGTATGCATCCCCAAGGACTTGAGGGTAGCCCGCGAATCTTTGAGGCCATGGAGCCGGGCATCAGTCTGCTCCGAAAACAACCCCGTCCCTTCAAACGGAAGGTCTTGGAGGGTGTTTTGCACCTCTGGAGGAAGACCAGACGCTTGCAACCACGCTGAACGTCTCATCACCACTCCGGACGCGATAGTCCTGGCAGCCGCATCGGCCGAGTCGAGCGAGGCCTGCAATGAAGTCTTGGCCACCGCCTTTCCCTCGTCCACAATGGCCGCAAACTCGGGCTGCGACCCCTGAGGTAGGGCCTCCTTGAATTTGGACACCGACGCCCAGGAGTTAAAGTTATGTCTGTTGAGGATCGCCTGCTGGTTCGCGATCCGCAACTGGAGGCCTCCCGACGAGTAGACCTTCCTGCCGAAGAGGTCTAATCGTTTCGCCTCCTTGGCCTTGGGGGCCGGGGCCTGCTGGCCATGCCGCTCCTTTTCGTTGACCGCCGAAACTACCAGCGAACAAGGGGCCGGATGGGAGAAGAGGAAGTCAAACCCCCTGGATGGGGCAAAGTACTTCCTCTCGACGCCCCGTGCGGTCGGCGCAGAGGAGGCTGGCGTCTGCCACACAGTCTTATAGTTCGACTGTACGGTCTTTATCAATGGAAGAGCAATCCTGGAGGGACCCTCCGGGCTGAGAATGTCTACCATGGGGTCCTCCTGCTCGACCGTCTCCTCCGCCTGCAGCCCCAAGTTGAGGGCCACCCGGCGGAGCAGGTCCTGGTGTGCCCGGTGGTCAATCGGGGGAGGGCCGGACACTGTTGTGCCCGCCACGGCTTCATCTGGTGAGGAGGAGGAGGTCATGGCTTTTTGAGCGTCCTCGTCCTCCTGTAAGTCCTCCTCAGCGGGCTGACCCTCCGGGGTGCGACCCCTGCCCTGGGCCACGGACGGTGCCTGGCTCGGTGCCGAGTCCGCCCTCTCGGCCTCAGGCGGTCTGGAGACCGTAGCCTCCGCACGGGAGGTGGGACGGTACCGTGGGGAGCGGGACCGGTCCCCCGAAGGGCCCGACCTCGAAGTTCTGGACGGCGGGCCTTGCTGGTGATAGGCCCACGGGGTCCAGAACGGCCACTGTCCCGGATGGCTTCAGTGCGGTTGCCAAGGGGTCTCGTGCCGTGTAGCGGAATGCCCTCTGCGATCGTATCTCGACCGCCCCGAGCTCACTTCCGACGCAAGCGACGGCGACCTGGAGGGCCACGGCGGTGCCGTGGAGCGGTGCCGTGGAGCGGTGCCGTCGGGACCGGGACCGTGAGTAGCGCCGTACCGATCTGGATCTGGAACGGTACCATTGGCCGCGGGACCGGGAACGGCTGCGGGAGGACGGTCTTGGGGTCCTCACCGTCGAAGCGCCCCGGTGCCTGCTCAGGCCGGGTTGCTGGGACGGTGCCTCGCTCGCGCCGGGGCCCTTCTGCGTGGAGGCCCGTTGCGCGGCGGGAAGCCGAGAGTCCACCGAGGCGGAGCTCGACCGGGACCGGCGCCGGGAGCGGTGCCGAGATGGCGACCGCGACGGGCGCATCATCGCCGGCTTGCCCTTGGAAGGCAGTCTCGGCGGAATGTCTTTGGCGCGGAGTGTACTGACGGAGGACAATTCAATGAGGTCCTTCGCCGCCTCAAATGTGTCCGGGGTGGAGGGCTGTTCCAACAGTTCCTCCAGCCCCTCCTCCTCACTCGACGCGCTTGTCCCGGGGCTCGACGGGCCTTTTGGCGCCGGAGCCACTGGTACCGGGACCTGTGCCGGGGCCGGCACGGCCTTGGGCGCACTAGCGGTCTTCGTAGGTGCCGCCTTCTTGTGCGGGGAGCGACCCCGGGCCTTGGGCTGGCTCTTGGGCTTGGCCGGCGAAGCAGACCGGTGCCGGGCGTGATCGCGCCGAGGCGGCACCGCAGGTTTAGTCTGCACCGCTTGCGTTGGGTCGCGGACCGATGCCGGGGCGCTTCGCACCGACGCTGACGGTGCCGTGGGAGCGGAGGGCTGTAACGCCATCTCCATGAGGAGCTGTTTTAGGCGAAAGTCTCTCTCTTTTTGAGTCCTGGGCTTAAAAGCCTTACAAATCTTACAGCGCTCCTCCTGGTGAGCTTCCCCCAGGCAACGGAGACACGACTCGTGCGGGTCGCTCACTGGCATGGGCCTGCGGCACGTGGCACAAGCCTTGAAGCCTTGGGCGTGCGGCATGCCCCGCCGCCCAGGGCCGGTGCCGGGGTTGACCAAACCCCTATCACCAAGAGTTTGGTTGGTCTTTGTAACAACTAAAAAACTACTTAACTCTAACACTTACTATAACAAAGAACTGATAACTACTGCTAATGACTATGCTAAGGGATACTCTCGAGATGAGAGAAGAGCTGTTCCAACGTCGCCACGGGCGGTAAGAAGGAACTGAGGGAGGGTCGGGCCAACAGGGGTATATATACGCTGGGGCGGGGCGCCGCTCTGGCGGGAAGGGAGACCCTGCGGGCCCGACGGGAGCCGCTGAGGGAAAAAGTTTCCGACGTTCGTGCACGCGGCGCGCGTACACCTAATGTGGAATGGACGTGAACAAGCACTCAAAGAAGAAATAAAAGTTTGAGAATCACTGTGCTAGAGCAAGGGTGTCCAACCTATGGCCCATGGGCCATACACGGCCCACCAGAGCATTTCATAAAGCCTGCAGCCTGCTTTAACACAATATACTAATGGCCGATTTATTAGAATTTTATCATGTTTACATCATTTTAGTTTACACAAGGGTGTAAACAGACAATGCTGTACATAGAAACAACCTATCTAAATACATACAAAACAAGCTGAACTTAAAATATAAATCAATACAGGTGACTTTACATCTTATTAAAATATGTACAATCTGTTTGGCCCACACAAGGTTGTGCTTATGTGTATGTGGCCCTCCCGTATAATAAGAATGGGCAATACTGCGCTACAGAACATTCAGAATTAAACAAATCTGAATGGACCAATGGCCTTGGCAAAGTTGCCTCAACTTGTTCCCGAGAAAGGGCTTTTAATGAAGTCTCTCTGGACAGCTCACTTCTGGAAATGCATTGTCAGACAAGTCATCTGCAGCCAGGCAAAACAACCCAGCTGCTTATAACAAATTCAACTTTCAAATATAACTTACTTTAGAAAAATCCACGAAGCTATTTGGCATAGGTTGGTGGAAAATGTTTGAGGGAGCCACGATTCCAGAATCATCTCTCTCCATTGGCTGATGCTGGGAAAATGTGCCTGGGTCTGATAATTGTTGATGCATTGGATGATTCCCCATTATAGGCTGAGACCAACCTGACAAGCCTTCTGGAAAGGAAGAGATTAAAAGTGGATGGTTATAAGCAATCGAGAACACTCTGGAATAAATCCATCAGCTGCACAGACCATCTCCACACATGTTAAGGATCTCAGAAAAAAGCACAACAATGCTGCAAAAACAAACTGGGGCATTGCTCTCAACAAATCACTTTTCAGACCTCCCCAAAACTCACTTGTATTCTACCCTCAGACCCCAATGACCTGTTATTAACAAAATATGCACACACGTCTCCTATCCTCAGCTTCACGGCTCTGCCTACATGGCCCTCTCACAAAGACAGTCTGTAGAAAGTACTGCCCATGTGAGGCCCCACTGCATGCAGACATTTTCTTCCCTTCCCATCACCCACTGAGTTAGGCACTTTAGCACATTCCATATCCATGGTAATGTAAGGTGAGAGGCTCCACAGAGTCACGCTTAGGGCAGGAGCTGGTAGGAGGTGAAAGGCAGAGAACTTTCTGAAGACTGAAGTGGGAGAAGATGGTGAAATCTGGAGACATGGGACTGGGCCTGATATCAATTTTCTTTCATTCTCCTATATTCCTGCACCAAATACCAAATGAATATTTCAGATGTCCCAAACACTGGGCTAAACTTTAATAGAACTGTGATCTATGAATATTGCCAATTTGTATGACAAGTTTATAACTTTAGTCTGAAAAACAGCCATGATGAGACACCAAGGTTAATGGGATAATGTCAGACCAAATTTGGACCAAAATTTAAGCCTCATTTAAAAAAATCCTAGCTTTACAAAATTTAAGACCATTAAAATTGTCATTTTATTTTGCTACATATACAATCCTTAAAATTCCTAATGAAAACAATCTGCAGCTCAAACAGTGCGCTTTGTGATTATCCGTAAGAACTTGAAAATGGAACTACCAAAAACTGAATATAAACCTTCAGCTATTTAGAAGTCACTTTTTTTTTTTTTTTTTTAAAGAAATTGCTGTTGCCTGGAACAGAACTTATTTCATATTATTCAAGAAGAGTTATGGAGGAGAAAAGTGTAAAAATTAAGGACCAACAGCACTCACTCTGAATGCCCCAGTTTTTATTTGCTTGTCATAACTATAACCTCATTTTTAAAAATAGTTTGAGTGACAAGCTACTAATTAATGAAATGCAACCACAGCTTTCAGACCGAGTTTTAAATTTGGAGACCAAATTTTGAGGAAAAGGTAAAGTAATTTTAGAATGAGAACAAATAATGCATTTCTGTTCAACAGATTTAACAGTATAGAAGATTTCAATCACTCTTTCAGAGATTATCTATTTACTGTGTACCTTTGCAGGATCTAAATCAGGTGAAAAATTCTATATTATGAGAGAAAATTGCAATGGTTCTAGCAAAACAGATTTGGCCTGAAGAAAATCAGAGTCAGTCATTACCCAATGAGGAACATTTTGGCAAAGCCCACCCTATCTCTATATCAAGAAATTCTTTAGAATCTTATGGGTGGGTTACAGATTATTTGGGGATCAATCATGAAAAACTTGGTCTGTCAGCTATAACATCAGAGGTATTTATCTCTTAAAATCCTGCAGAGTAGCTGAATAAATTAACAGAAAAGCAATCATGAAACAAAACCTAAAGAAATACCTCTGTTCTTCCGAGACTTGATCCCATCCCAGGTGGGATATTGAGGCTGTATTAACAGCCCATCTGTAAAGAAGAGTACGTTTCTGGATTTGTACCCACATAAAGTGTTGCAAATCAATCACTTCTTTTGCCCTAACCTTCCTTTCTAACTGTGGTCCTTATGGGTCAGTTCCTCAGTGAATGAAGAACTTAAAAGACTTCCCCAATATATTCCCTTAAAGGATCAGAATATGCACGTTTCTGAACTCTTCTCTCTCTATCCCTGCCAGCTCTCTGTTTGTGACATCCCCTTGATATTCCTTTTAGTTTCTGCCTTTAAAGTAATCTTACATGCAGTTGATAAAGTATATTTTGTTCTCTGGTGTAGAAGGGAAGATTTTTACATATGACTACCATGTATTACTCTATTACTTCAAATTTGATCCTTGAAAAGCATAAGTTTGGCGTTTTGTTTTCCCCCCTGATTAGTTCTCAGAATGTAGTAGTGTTCACCCTAAAATCTGAGGTTTGATTTTTTTTAAAACAGAAAGCTTACTTATTGTGTATGAGACTGACTTACCTGATACACTGTTAACTCCAAATGACCAGATACCACTATGTCCAACAGGAGCCGTAAAGTTAGTTCCTAAGGGGGTAGGAGTGACAGAACCTCCCTGCCGAATTCTAGCAAGCCTTTCCGTCCCAATAGGAGGTGGTACCTTTCGATCTTGACTTGTGCTACCTGCTTTTGGCTGGCCCAAGTTGGAAGGTGCAGAAGCAGCTGAAAGGGGTGAAGATGATCCCGATGAAACTGATGGAATAGGAGATTCACCTGGTGACAAAATATTTCTCTTGCTTTATTATACATGGAACACTTAAGTGATGTTAAATACCACAATTTCCCCTCTAAACTGCCAATCCGTATTCTGTAATGCAGATTATGAAAGGTAAGTTTATTGATTTATAATATTTTGGGGCTAGTGAGAGAACTGAGTTATTTGTGGCAGAATAGTCATTGCACTGATTGCTGTTTGGCCCACTGGAAAGATTCTTCACCAGTGATTTTGTATCTTAATTTAATTGCATAAATGGTTCCAACCACAGGACAGTCTGACATTTTCTAGATCTTCTTGTAAATATTTTAGATTTACTAGACAAGGACAAGAAAACTGGAAGACTGTATGAAGAGATCTGCAAATCTTGGCCTAAATTTTCCAGGCACTCAACTGGCCTTGTTTTCAGAGGTGCTGAGCATCCCCAACTCCCAGTGAGATATAGGCTCAGGGTGCGATTTCCCAAAAACACTCAAATGACTTGGAAGTGTAAGTTCCATTGACTTTCAGTGGGACTGCTCACAGGTGTTTTTGAAAACCCCACCCTTTGTTTTGGCACCCAAATTTATTTTGGCTTTTGTACTCAGGGAGTTGTCATCACTAAGATTCTGAATTGCAAAGATCCAAACTTCTCATGTGGCCACTCTCTCTCTCAGATTTGCTCCATAAAAGTCCTCACTGTCATTTCAGACAATTAAAAAAATTCAGTGAATTTTAAGATATATAAAATATTAATTGTAGAAGTCTCATTTTTAAAACCTTTAAAATAAAGCATAATTCAATCTGAGAAAGTCACGCCAATTTCATCTGAAGCAGTTTTACACTATAAGAAAGCTCCCCGCGTTGTGATCACACAAAAATTAAGCTTCTCTTCACAGAGCTTAAGGGTAAATCTACATTGCAAAATCAAACAAACAAAAACACGCACACACACACACACACACACACACACACCCAAAAACCCTGCAGCAGTGAGCCTCAGAAACTGTGTCAACTGAATTGGGCTCGGGTTACGGGGCTAAAAATCGCAGCGTAGACATTCTTGCTCAGGCTGGAGCCTGGCCTCTTAGCCCCACTCTCCCCTTGCTGCTTTTCAGAGACAAGATCCAGCCTGAGCCAGAATGTTTATATTGTTACTTTCAGTCCCATGGTGCAAGCTGGAGTCAGTTCACCTGGGCTCTGAAACTTGCTGCTGCGGGTCTTTTTTTTTTTTTTTTTTTTTTTTTTTGCAGTGTAGACATACCCCTAAGCCTCCTGAAGCTGTGTCAAGATAGGTAATACTAATGGAACCTATGGCATTTCACATAAGCTATCCATAAACATTTTTGTGATGCCATTTCACACATTTCCCACCTTTACTGAGGCTAAAAGCAATTACCAATAATAGTTTCTAAAGCCACTGGTTGCTTTCCCCTCAAAGTTGCAAATCAACTAGTAGCTAAAGACAATAACTAAAACACTGAAAATGTATAGATAATTAAGACAGACCCATGAAGTTCCTACATGAATTTGTAGCGCTCGTCCAAGGATGTGGTGAAAAATGCTGTCTGTTAAAGCTGGGAGTCCCAACAGGTGCTGGCCCTTGAAGATAAACCCGTTGTATGTTTGCTGAAAAACCTGTCAGAGGCGCTGAAGAGGCAGCTGAAGAGCCGTTGGATGGATCTAGAGAGGGTAAGCCTGAAATAAATGTAAAACTTATGAAATATACCTATTTGGAAAATAATTCACAGCACCATGAAGATTCACTGCTCCAAATACAATTTAAACTTAGTGTCCAGTCACCCTTTTCACGGGTATTTACAGGTGTAATGAGTTTTTGCAGGTTATAGGCTAAGGGAGAGTTACATACTGGTATATGTTTTTCCATCTTGCTCTTTGTCAGGATAACAGCTGTTATCACACAAAGCTCTACCTCAGGGTACTCTATTTTTTGTCAAGGACCAAATTTCTTAGTCAAGGTATAGCCAAGGTCCAGACTCCGGAGCAAAAAAAAAAAAAAAAAAAGACAAATAAAAAGATTTGGGGTCTGTTCAAAAGTGTCTGGTGGTCCAGATTTGGCCCGGCTATTGACTATCCCTGCTCTACCGTCACCTACCATGAGATATGAAGGCAAACCAAGACAAGCTTACCACAGAAGTAAATCCCAACTTACTCCTCAGTATAGAATTCTCCAGAGCTAACCAAGAATTACAATGTAAGTTGAAAACAATAAAAAAATTTGATGCAAGACAGACAGAAAATGATCCATTAGTACCAGGGCAGTAATTCATAATATATTTCTTGCCCATCCTACAGCTGGGTCCATAAGTAGAGCACACACAGTATTCCGTGCTCCAAAAAGTGGGGTTAGACTGATATTTGCATAGTGTGATGGTTGGAAGCAGTTTCTCAGCACAAGGCTGCATTCCAAATAGGAGCAAAACTGAGTCTCCTTTAAAACAACGGGCATGGGGAGTTGAATTTTCTTATCAAGCCAAGGCCTCGCCACCAAAATACCTTAAAGACCTTTATCATAGCTTGGTAATAAACAAATATGATAATAAATACAGGGAATCAGAGAGATTGTTTTGTTGTTGTTGGTTTCTGGAGCCTGTGGGAATCACAGCTGCCATTAGAGAAGGGGGCTGACAGAACTGTTGAGGGGCTCAAGGTAATAACCACAACCAGGATGAACTAAGGTCCTCCTTTCTGGAAGGACAGGGACAAAAATACCTAGTTATGGTAGTTAGAAAGGGGGTGGTGGTTGTTGGATAGGAGGGGACATGCACTACGTTTTCTTTCCTGTCCCTCTGACTTACCAGCCTCTTGGAAACATTCCTGGTTACCCTATTTCACCCTAGTTGGAACAGAAAAAAAATCCAACCAACCCAGAATCTCTGGTGTGTTGCTTTCAAAATGTTAGGTCCTGCTGCTGAATTTCTGCTTCAAGCATCTTAAGGCTTGCCTGCCATGCTTCACCTAAGCCTGGAGAACCAAGTAGCCAGGGACTACTGGCTTGGAGATTCTGCAAATCCAGCTCCTGCTGCTGAAGCACTGCAAACAAACAGATTAAGTTTGCCTGCCATAATATCGTACAGTGAGGGAGGCAGTGCATTATTGTGCAGCTGGGCTGTGTGCAGGAACCCCTTTCATCTACACTGGTCTGGAGGTATATATTGTCACCTGCATGGCCCCACAATATGCCAACATTTTTATGGCTGACCTGGAACAACGCTTCCTCAGCTCTCGTCCACTCATGCCCCTTCTCTACCTATGCTATATTGATGACATCTTCATCATCTGAACCCATGGGAAGGAGACTCTGGAAGAATTCCACCACGATTTCAATAGCTTCCACCCCACCATCAACCTCAGCCTGGACCAATCTACACGGGAGGTCCACTTCCTAGACACCACGGTAAAAATAAGTGACGGTCACGTTAACACCACCCTATACCGAAAACCCACCAACCGCTATGCCTGCCTTCATGCCTCCAGCTTCCATCCCAGCCACACCACACGATCCATTGTCTACAGCCAAGCGCTGAGGTATAACCGCATTTGCTCCAACCCCTCAGACAGAGACCAACACCTACAAGATCTTCACCAAGCATTCTCAAAACTACGATACCCACACGAGGAAATAAGGAAACAAATCAACAGAGCCAGACGTGTACCCAGAAGCCTCCTGCTGCAAGACAAGCCCAAGAAAGAAACCAACAGAACGCCACTGGCCATCACCTACAGTCCTCAGCTTAAACCTCTCCAACGCATCATCAGTGATCTACAACCCATCCTGGACAACGATCCCTCGCTTTCACAGGCCTTGGGAGGCAGGCCAGCCCTCGCCCACAGACAACCCACCAACCTTAAGCATATTCTCACCAGCAACCACACACCGCACCACAGTAACTCAGGAACCAATCCATGCAACAAACCTCGATGGCAACTTTGCCCACATATTTACACCAGTGACATCATCACAGGACCTAACCAGATCAGCCACAAAAATCACCGGTTCATTCACTTGCACGTCCCACTAATTTAATCATAGAATATCAGGGTTGGAAAGGACCTCAGGAGGTCATCTAGTCCAACCCCCTGATCAAAGCAGAACCAATCCCCAGACAGATTTTTGCCCCAGATCCTTAGATGGCCCCCTCAAGGATTGAACTCACAACCCTGAGTTTAGCAGGTCAATGCTCAAACCACTGAGCTATCCCTCCCCCCGCCATCATATGCCAGCAATGCCCCTCTGCTATGTACATCGGCCAAACTGGACAATCCCTACGTAAAAGGATAAATGGACACAAGTCGGATATTAGGAATGGCAATATACAAAAACCTGTAGGAGAACACTTCAACCTCCCTGGACACACAATAGCAGATTTAAAGGTAGCCATCCTGCAGCAAAAAAACTTCAGGACCAGACTCCAAAGAGAAACTGCTGAACTTCAGTTCATTTGCAAATTTGACACCATCAGCTCAGGATTAAACAAAGACTGTGAATGGCTAGCCAACTACAAAAGCAGTTTCTCCTCCCTTGGTGTTCACACCTCAACTGCTAGAAGAGGGCCTCATCCTCCCTGATTGAACTAACCTCGTTATCTCTAGACTGATTCTTGCCTGCATATTTATACCTGCCTCTGGAAATTTCCACCACATGCGTCTGACGCATTAATACTTCTATTAATACTTTGCCCCTGCAATAGTAGAGGAAAGAAGAACCATCTAATACCAATAAGGGCTGCTGTGGGCAACACACTAAGCAGCATACGAACTGGTTTTAGTCACCAACTTCCCACTTATGTATTTTGCTTGATTACTGCATCATACTTTGGAGGAATAGTAACATGCTTAAATTAGTGTCAAATTATGCCATTTCAAATGTGTTTCTCTGGCTGATTAGACAAGTTTGCATAATGAGGATCAGTAGCATGAGACTGTGTCCTGATGCTACATGAAAACTATGCTCAAAGTACAGTTTCTCAAGGCTCCAAGATACTTCTGTGTAGACTGTTTGCCAACTGCCAGGGTTAACTTAACCTGGATCATTGCTACTCCAGATCTCATGGAAGACCCTCAAAATCAGATTCACATTGTGAGGGCACCTGTTGTGTGTGGTTTCAAGGAATTGTGATGGTGTTACAGCTCAAGGTATGCCAGTTTACTGTAATGCATTTTAATCTAGCACAGACAGACTTGGTCCTCTAAAACGTAGAGGAAGCATAACGAGTGACTGAAATGGATTCCTTCTGGTTTTGTCTGGAGTCTTCTAAAAGGAGCATGCAAGTCTGTCTCCAATTCTGCTAACTGCCAGGACTAGCAGACATGAAAAGTGAAGGCAGGACAAAAAAAGACAGTTTTCCTGAATGGATCCAGAGCCATAACCCATGTCAGGGAACCACAAATATCTGGTAAGAAAGTGGGCAAATTGGGAATCTCTGCTTTCAATCTTAATTTTTGGTATCAGTGGACGGGGAGAAAAGTCCTCAAATTCTGCTTACAACATGAAGGTGCTTGTCAAAACTCCTACTTTAAGACTCAAACAAGTGAGGAACTTAACTGGGCTTTCTGCTGCAAACCAACTTATAAAAGTGAACTCCAAGAGACTAAGTTTGTGGAAATCCAAGTATTCCTAACTGTACCCCAAAGGTACAAAAGAACTCAAGTGAAAAAGAAACTTGGAGAACAAACCATTGCTCAATGTTACAGGTGCAATGTCATATCTAGCAGCCATTTTGATAAATCTCACCTTACTGGTACAATATATGAAGATACTGTATACTGGCCCACCAGCAAGGATTGCCAGACTGTCTAAAGCCCAGGGCTGCTGCACTCCACAGCACAGTATTGTAAGTCAGTAACAAATGGGACTTTTTGACTTAACAGAACTATGAGAAACCTGTAATTCAAGTATATGCCATCAGCCAAATAAGCTCCAATTTTGATAGACAGAAGAACACTCTTTCCTGTGTGGCTAACCTGTCCTTCAGCCTGAGGTAAGCACCCAAGAAGTACACCCCCACTTCATCCCAGGATAGATAAAAATGGATTTAAAACTGGATTTTTAATTAAAAATAAGCCTATTTAAAATTTGAAATTATGACAACCTATGCTAAGGCCTAAATTTACTCTAATCTACTAAAATAATTTAAATTAAATAAAAAAAGTTAAACAGTATCTATTTACTGCCAAAATTTTAAAGAAAGTCAAACCACTGAACTGGTGGACGCCACTGGCTAAACAACTGGAATGAGAGTTTGCTGAAATGCTAAACCAGCTTCTGTCAACACTTGCCTCTTCTGCAGGTACAGAGAAAATATTGTCTTCATTTCAGTTCAATGATTAGTTCACTCAAAGTTAAAAACCAATAGAAAATTGAAAAAAAAAAAAAAGAGTAGGAAAGCTTGTTTTCCAGTCTATGAATAAAAACTAGGTGTAAGGATAAGATCTACTAGTTTTAAAATCCTGAAGGACATAATGCAAGAAACAATCAGTTCAATTAACTAACTCCAGATACTTCCTTTGTTTAATAAATCTTAGTTTTAAATACAAAACATGTGTTGATAAAATGAGTTATTTTTGCATTTAGTTGAATTTGAATTCCCATCCAAACAGAACAAATCACAAATAAAAAAAAAAAAAATCTAGTAAACAAGAAATGCATTATTCACCATTTTCTAATGTAGTAAAGATTAAGAATCTGAATAAATGCAAATTACGCTATATAACTGCTTAAATAAACATGTACAGATGTGTATCCTGGTTTTCAAAATGCATATTTAGTGTAAAGGCTGTATTTAGTTGCAACTGAAAACATCTTAGGGCTTGTCTTCACGTACTTTAGTGAAGACACTACTACGCCAATGGGAAAGCTTCTCCTGTCAGCGTAGTTAATCCACCTCCTCGAGAGGTGGTAGCTGTGTGATACAGCACTGTCTACATGGGTGGTTAGGTTGGTATAATTACATCGCTCAGGGGTGTGCATTTTTCACATCCTGGAGCAACGCAGTTATACCGATATAGGTCTGTAGCCTAGACCTGGCCTTAATGGTTATCACCAATGAGAATAAACCTTTCTTTAGGAAAATAAAAAAAATACAAATGCAAAACATGTGAAGGAGTTTCATTTTCCTTTACAAGCATAATTGCCTTCAGAGCCATTCTAGGTATATAATCCATGGGATTTGAGTAATTTGACAGACTGTATTTACCACATCTTCCTGAACAATGGGTGGATGTCAACTTTGACCATCCATGAGAAAAGGAGGAGCTGCTAAAAAGGCAGAGTTTCTGGAGTCCATTGGAGCAGGACTGTTCTACTATTAGAGGACTGGATGAATGAGGTCAGACTACTCCAGCTATCGCAGTTCTAGCTGCATTTGGTTCTATTTGTTGTACTGGGAGCATAGAGCTCATACGCAGCCTAACTGCTTGTGCTCTTCAGAATGCAGCTAACTAGTTTAAATTTAAATATTTAAAAACTCTTTGAGACACCCTGGCAAACATTTTCTGACTTTTGATGTTAGACACCTAAAGAGAAGTGGCCTCGTTTCAGAAGTGCTGAGCACCCATAGTCCCATTTGAACTCAATGGGAATGTATCACTTGTGAAAATCTATTCACTTATTTAGGTGCCTAACTTCAGTATCCAAGTTTGGAAATTTTGGCCCAAAGTTTTAAAAGGGTTTGTGGGATGGTGCTGGGTGAAAGACTTGAAGAAAATTAACTTAGGAAAGCTGGGAAGTGAGGCTCTCTAGACACCTGTCTTCAAAATACAGTCTAATCTTCCGACATATAAACAAATCTGAAGAGCAATGAGGTGAGGGTAACATCCTCTATGTGTCTACTAGGTAAATGTCAGGGAAAAGGAAGGAGGACTGTCAAGCATTCAGTCCCTTACTAAGTCCCATATGATGATAATGTTAAGTGAGCAAGTTCAAAACACCAAGAGGACAGGGTTCCAACAAGATCCCCATCTCCTACTACGCTTGGTCTAGCACCATGACAATCCATCCTTCCTCCGGATGGAATCAATATTAAGACACCTGTGGGTGGAGTTTCAACAAGTGCCACAAGACCCTTACCTTCCTAAAAGAGCCAATGGTGGTTGCTTCTGCAGCATTACCAGTACCTGACAGGTCAGAGCTAGGAAAGAGAACTGGATGTGTATAATTTTAAATAGCTTTTGAAATTAAACTTGGCAAGTTCAGCTCTCAGGTTGGAGTTCTATGCATATTACCTTGTAAAATATTTCTGGAGCAATTTGAGAATAGGGTCAAAGACTAATGGCAGGATTGTCTCTATGCCAGAGTAGAAACTTTGTGGACTTACCTACAGGGCTGGTAGAAACTCTCTGGGAAGGTGGCCTGAATCCAGGAGCCTTGGAGTTATCAGGATGAACATTTTCTATGTGTCCAAGCACAGAGTTACTCAGAAAAGTAGACTGAACAGTGAAAGATGGGTCTGCTGCTGCTCGTGTGGATAGTGGACAGTCTCCCCATCCTTGGTTGGCTGGCACCTGGTTACTATCAAAAAGACTACTAAAGTGATTGAAAAGCGTTGCTGGCCCAAACGTAGGAGGCAATGATTTGTTTGCTGGGTTAATGTGCATCTGAGAACCGTTCATAACGTTCATGGCTGATGAAAGCTGCACTGCAGCAGGTGGACCTTGAGATGGCGTTAAAGGAACTGGATTTGTAACAAAAATAGACTGATGATCTTGATGTAGGTTTGCATTTGGTACCACTGAATAGAAAGAACCTCTAGGCTGCATTCTGTGAGAAACTCGAGGTGCTGGTACAGCTAACTGAGGTAAATTACTGTTGTCCTGATTATCTGCAGCAATTGATCTGGGTGAAGCTAAACTTAATGGAGTGGGTTCTGAGCTAGAGGAAAAAGGCATGGACACAGAAGAACTTATATCTGACATGCTGGTTGGCAGTATCTCATCTTGGACGTTATTTAGAGGTGCAGGGCTGCTAGATGGGCGAGTTTCTAGGACTCCTGGATTGCTGCTAGCAGATATATTGCAACTACTTGCAACCGAAGATGGTGCACACGTGTTTCCAGTAGGTTGGTCTGGTGTTGACACCTTCTCTTTGGGTGCTGAGATAGCTGAGAAAGAGTCCGTTTTAAGTGCAGAATGCTGTGTTTGTGGAACATTAGAGGGCAGAAATGCTGTGGGAACTTGCCCATTGTTTGCAGGTGCAGAGGAAGCAGAAGGCAGAGTGCTACAGGTGCTTGTCACAGTTGAGATTGCTGTTGCCACCGCACTTGTTTTCGGAACACAGGCGAACAACTGCTTTCTGACTGATGAGGGAGTCCGACTACTTGTTGCACAGAGCGGTTGGGTGGAAGCAACTACAGAAGAGACAGTAATAGGACAGCTAGCAGTAGCTAATCCAGTAGACTCTGTCTGTAAAATATTCCCATTCTGGTTACCTACACGACTTGAACTATTATGCTTTGGAGAGCTGTTTGTGCTGCTAGGATTAACTGGTCTCACTGGGAATGGTCCCCAAGTGTTCGGCGAAGGTGAAAAAGTTCCTCCAAACTGGGCCATAGGTAAGCGAGGGTGCCGAATCTGTTGCATAGTTTGGGCAGCCAGCAAGGCAAAATGAGGGTGGGAATAAGCTAAGGGCAGAGACACTGGAAAAGAAGAACGCACATTTGCTGGAACATTCTTGTTTAATTTGTTAGTGGGCTGGAAAGTAGAAAGTGTCGATGACTGCGATGTGACAAGAGGTGGTGCTCCGAGCGGAAAGGAGTTTTTGTTGGAAGCAGCTGCGGTACTGACTCCAGATGAAAAGTTTGCATGAATTGATTTGGTGTTTGGAGCAGGTGTTCTTATATGAGTTTTAGGAATTAAGTCTTCCAGTTCCTTGGCGGGATCTTGAATAAGGGCACTGATAAGTTGCACTGCATACCTTGTTGATTCCGTACCGCCCCTGAAATTAAAAACAAGTATTATTCTTCTCTCAGGAATGGAATTCTCACTTTGTGGCAACACTTCTTGAACTAAACAATTTCTTTTGGCTATATTAGTGCAGTACTTGATGGAACAGTCAAGAAGTTTTATTTCTTGATATTTGCTTTTTTTATGGTTTAACTTTGTATAAGTATCAGATTTTCAGCATGTCCTGCTGTCAGAAATGAATGCACTATACACTAGTGCCAAAGAGCCAATATGTCCTACCTTAAAGATAAGCAGACTGTGTAAGAAAAATCTTGTACCGACTCAATTTACAATTATTTTGTTTCCATGTATCGTACCTTATTGTGATCATTCTCTCTCCATTCTTATCTTTTTGTTTGTCCACATCAATATGAGCACCAGTGACATCTTGAATTGCAGTGATGTTGCACCCACCTCTTCCCATTATTCTAGATACGACAGAAGCTGGGACAGATAATTTCTTAGACCTATATCACAAAGATTGCAAATTTGTGAAGTCATTTTGGAGACATTTAAAAAGTGCTAAAATCTCTTTTGTTTGGCAATTGAACATCCCAATATTTTTATATTTCAGGGCAGCAAGTGGTTTTCTGCTGGTATTGAATTCACCCTTTGGAGCCCCTCTAAAACTTCCCCACTGAAGTAACTTGTTACCCTGAGCACTTCTGAAGTTCCTTCAGAACACTTATTCAACCAAGTATATCACATCATACAATATACATGCTGTTTTGGACATATAGTTCTTCATCTTTTGTCCTAACCTGTGTATTTTAAAAAAGTAAGTGAGATGAAATCCTAAGTGACTCTCCTACTTTACATTTTAATTAGCATCAAGCATCTTTGGATCACAGGGATTAGCCACTGGATACAAGTTGCTTCTATAACCAGACTGATAAATTTTTCCAACATATTCACACTGATAATCTTTGAAATACCACCTGCTTGAGCAAGACTTTAAAATCCGGGTCTTGATCTAACATCCCGGTAGAATTAATATCTCCTAGACCTCAAGTGAGAAACCACAAATGCTCTGGAAAATTGCCAGTGACCCTACGCAATGGTTTATAGCAAGCAGGCGAACTGTGCAATTCAAGGGTCCAAAGGGATGCTGGAAGCCACTATGAAGGCAGCACAGATTTTCAGAAGCATATTATTTTTAGGCCATGACACTGCAACCCAAACACTCAATAGACTTATTAAATGAACTGCTAGGATTTTCAAATTCATATGGCATTGGTGGATCAGTGCAGGCATATGGCAATGGGAAGCCTTAGAACACCAGCTATGCTTGCATTCCAGACCCCAGCCAAGGTCCCTTTAGGCCACTCTTGCTCCCCGACTTCAAGCCTGGACCTCTCAAACCCATACATTGCTTTCAAGCTTAACAGTGGCATATTGCAATTTGTGAACTGTACAGTTAGAGGGAATTCCAAGGGGTTTCAGGAAGCACTGTGATGAAGGTTCAAGAATCTGAACAGAACAGACTGTACATCTCTATGTTGCTGCCAGCTTCACCTACGTTTTAAATTTAGTAATCTAAAACGTTAAATATGACTAACAGCAAGAAATTATGCAGGAAATGTATTTCAGTTAATAAACATGTGTAATGTAAAATGGATAGTTTTTACACTTACCATCTGAAAATATTAACATTTTAATTGTCTTGTCTTTTTAAGTTACCTGTCCCCTGCCCTCCACAAAATTCACACTATCTCCCCAATCAATGCTCTTAGAATACACACTGTGCCCTCACCCCCGCATTTCTCATGTTCCAATCCTCTCCCCTTTGGATCTGCATTAGTATAATGACTTTTCTCTATTGGAGCTCCCAATCTCCCCCTCTCCATGACCAAGCTCCCTTCCTCATATAGCTTCCAAGAGCCTTCCACATGATTCACAAGGACCCTAGTTGCATTCCAGTCTCCTTTACCCTCCTCAATCCACTCCCCAAAGTGAACTCCTAGCCATCCTCCCCCACCACCCACTGAGGAATTGCTTCCTTATATGAGCTCTAAATAGCACCCAGAACCCCACTCCTCACCCACCCTCTAATGCCTCCCTCCCCACCCACCAAGCTCATTGTTTTTTAGTTTGAAAAAAATGCCCCAAACAGTACCTTTTTGCTCCTGAACAGCAGCGCCCTCCTCTCTGCAGCTGAAATTGCTCAATTGGTGTTGGCTGCAGAGTGTTGCTAGGGGGAGGATCTTTCAAAACTCTGCCTACTTGCCTGTCAAGGGTAGAAGGGATGTTTTCATTGGTTATTTCTTTGATAGACATCCCTTCTACCCAATAGGGTGCTTTGAGGGTGTGGGAGTTAGGACAGTTCTTGGTCTTGGAATTGGGATAGGCTTTAGGAGCAATAAACATGTGCAACACCTAATTACTTTGAAAAGGACACGTGGGTTGTTAAAAGGCTCTTAGACTACATGCATGCTCTGTTATTCAGGGCAGGGCACAGCAAATTCTGGCCCAGGGTAGACATTTTATGAGCACATTCCTTACTAAACAAATCTTGAGTTCTTAGGGTTATCAAAATCCACCATTTTAGGAAGAAATTTCTAGAACCCCAGCAGCTCTGACAGAACAGAAACAGGATATCAAACACAGTAAAAGTAAAGCAAATGACTAAACTAGGAGACTCAAGAGACCTGTCTGGAGAGGTGTAGCAGCTTCAGGATCAATAGCGGGGTCTGTGTGCAGCCCTGGTAAAGGCAGCTGTCTGCTTTTTAACAGTTTCATGCCTACACGACTCACCAAGTTTGGGGAAAGGGGGAAATCTATGGCTCTTTATTTATCGTGCACACCCCATAACAGGGAGCAATATTTATGAATATACACAATCACCAAAGTAGGGGGAAATTGCACATTTTAATTGGTATGAACCGATGAACTAAAAAGGTCGGAGTTTAACATCTTAGATTTGAATTGCATAGATTTTTCGTTTGCTAAAAAAAGAGAGTTTCCCCAAAACTCACACTTCAAGTCCTCTCTAAAACAGTGTTCCATGCACACAAGCTAAAAGATGCTCTAAAAAGGACATTTAGTCAAAATCCTGCATTTCAGAATATGAGACGCTGAGTCAGGGCTAAATGCAAAAACTTAGGATTTACGTTTTCAGGCTTATCTCACTTCAACAAAGTGAGGAAAAAAAGGTAGAAATTTTAAATAATTTCCAGCTACATATAGACAGAATGAATGACTAAAATATGTCCACAAGCCACCCAATGTAACAAAATTATGTATATTTTCAAGGAAGAGGAAGAGGCCGCCATTTCAGAAACAGAAGCTCTTCAACTATATAACCATGCTCCTAAGTCTATTTTAGGGTCATGAATGAGTTGGAGCAGAATCAGCAGCCAGAATGTGTGTCAACAGAGCATAATGAGCACCATGTCTCAGTCCGTTGTCCACCTCCCTGTGTATCTTCATTGACACCCACTAATCTTTGAGGGAATCCCATGTGAAACTGAAATGTGACAGAGCTTTTGCTGGTGTATTCCTTCATTACCAATGGAGTCTTGGCCTATTCCTCCCCACTTAAAGAAGAGCCAGAACAAACTCCCCCTCCCCCAAGGTGTTTTCTTCTGATTAGTGTCAGGCCCTGGGAAGGATCCCACTCCTACTGTAAAATACTGATGCCATGTTTGGCTTTTCAAATTGTAATTACCACCCATAATTATTGTAATTTGCTTGCAAAGCACTGCTAGCACAAAGGAAGAAGGGCTTTTATAAATCATGACAGTCAGGCTAACGCTGCTGAATGTTCTGTGTAAGTACGCAGTTTAGAAATCAAAAGGTCTATACATAATTTGAAAACACTGAATTAAAACCTATTACCTTCTAACCACTTCTTTCCAGCCTTCTTCTCTTTTCTGACCTCTTTTTGGACTAGTGAGGTTCAGCTTTATGTTTGGAGAGGTCAGAGGCAGGGACACAGATTTATAACTTGCCGATAATGAATTTGGATTAGCGTCACCTTCAAGTCTGGGAACAGAGATGTATTGATTACAGACTAAAAAATAAAAGCAGTTAAAGTACTTGCAGAGCATAAATTTGAGAGGTTAGACAAAACTATCAGTTAAAACAGTTCTCAATTTTTTTTTTTCATTCTCAATGCCCCTATTTAGACTACAGCTTCTGCAATATGGGTGCCAGTCAATGCCAATTAGTGTATTTTGTGTGGTTAATATGTTCACAAGAACTGGACTGAGCCTCCAACTTATTTCACACAGGCTTCTGAGCAGCCATTGGATTGTTTTGACTTTCAGTCATGTACAACTAGTCCAGAATCAAAACTAAACAAAGCAGAATTCTTGGATCCCAGCATCACAAGGTGAGGAGCTTGATCAGATTCTATAAAATCTAAGCAGCAGTAAACAGATTCACAATGGCATAGACCAAGCAGCAGTCATGAGAGGGCAGCATAGAGAAACTGAAGACTCACCTTGTTTGTATTTTTGAAGCCGAGGTGCTTGTCTTCTCTTCCTGAGAAGGGAGCAGTAATGAGGCATATCCCCTATCACCAGAAGAGTTTGTATCCATAGTGAAGTTCAACTCCTGGCTTTTACCTCCACTGCTACTCTCGCTATTGCAATCTGTGCTATCCAGGTTATCAGAATCGCTATTCCCACCTGCACCACCACCTCTTGGCTCTCCGTTTATTTTATTTTTATCTGCTTTTTGCTGTGCTAGAGATATATGCTGATCTGGCAAAATTATCTGCACATTTTGAGGAGTGTCCTTCGTTTTGTTCTTCTTATTTTTTCTATTCGTGCTAGGGGTTGTTACCACATTGGCTCTCTTTTTCCCGAAAACATTTGTGAAAGTAGCTGATGTTGCAGAGATTCCAATTGTGGTTGTAGTGGTTGCGCTCGGAGGCTCTATAGGAACTTCTTGCTCCACTGGGGGGGGGGGAAAAAAAAAGTCAATATACAACATAAAACACATTTAACATAAAAAAAGTCTCACTTGTTAAGGAAATTACAATTAAAGTTACATTTCTGTCAGCTGTCACTAGAGTAATGAATTCAGCCATTCTAGTGATTTAAAAAAATCCTAGATTTGATGTGTGGTTGAAGGGATGCAATGGTAACAACAGAACTAGTTTCACTGGGAACAATGACAGTTGCATGGGAAACTAATGCAGAGCAGGAGCTCTGAAACACTGCAGTGACACAAAAGGCCAGACAAGTAAACTCAGCAAGAGTTTTCATTTCTTCAAGGATGAAATATTTCACCCTCCCGGAGGGGAAATTAGACATTTTAAAAAACTAAATCAAGTCAGTTTTAAAAAGATCATTTCTGCTCAAATCTTTCACTGTTAGCACAGAACAAGCACAGTTCATTATCTGCACTAAAATCCCAAAGTAAGTTATTTAGGGTACAAAACAATGCTTAGGAAACCTGAAATTTTAAAAGCTATACTTCCATGATTTTTGCTTTGTACACCAACACTACTCCTGCCATAGTGACCACTGTGCACAGAACCAATTGATATAGTCAGCCTGCCATTAAGACTTCATCAAAAATACAAAATTTGAGACATGTGTACACACACTACACATACAAAAGCTCCATTCTATCACTAGTACAGATGTGCATTTTCATAGTGGGAAGCATTTAACAATGGCAGACTATACTTTACTCCTGAGGGAATTCTGTGTCAAAAAATAAAAATTCTGCGCACAGTATTTTAAAATTCTGCAAATTTTATTGGTCAGTAAATACATGTGGAGGCTCTGGCATGGCAGTGGGGAGCACATGCCGCTGGCTGCATGGAGGTGGGAGATCACCCTGCAGCCACCCACCTGGGGACACAAACTTGGTGGTGAGGTTGCTCCTGATGCTGACAGCACAAGGGCTGGGCCTGCTCTAGAAACACCCTGCGGCCCTGCCCCTCTGTGTCAGGTGCATGAGGTGTGGGCAAGTAGGCTCAGCCCAGCAGGATCCAAGTGTGGAGTGGCTTAGTGTGTGGGGGATCTAGGTGTGGGGTAAGAGGGTTCTGTGTGGGGAAATGTGGGTGCAGGTGGCTCACGGCAGGAGTCAATGCAGGGGGGGAGATTTGGATGCATATGGGCTCGTTGAGGGGTTCAGGTGAAGGTGGTTGGGGCTTGGTGGGGGGGTCTGGGTGAAGGCATTGGGGTTCTGGATGCAGAGGTTGAGGCTCAGCAGGACGGGGGTCTGGGTGTGTGTGGGGGGGTCTGGGTGCTGGGGAAGTTGGACTCATTGGGGGAGGACCAGGTATAAAGGGGTGGGGCATGTCAGGGTGGGGGCCTGGGTGCAGCTAGTTGGGTTTCAGTGGGTGTGTCTCTAGGTGAAGGGGGCTCATCAGGAGGGCCTCTGGATGCAGACCGTGAAACTCAGTGGGGGGGCCCAAATGCACAGGGGAGCAGCTGCCCACACAGTGACCCCTGCAGCTGAGGAATGATAGGGGCAGGAAGTGTGTGTGGGGGGGGGCGCGGAACTTCCTGCAGCTGGGGCAGGTTTCTGGAGGTGGGTCTGACTCAGCCATAAGCCTGGCCCTGGCCACTTCTTGCAGAGGAAGAGCAAGTCCCATCCTCCCCTGCCTCCAGCCCAGCCAGGATTAACAGCTGAGTCCAGAGCAGTGTAGGAGCCAACAGGGCATTCCCAACCCCCGCCGGCTTCTCCAAGTGACTGAAACAACATGCCTGCACTGCTGCGGAGGAGTACCTGACTGCTCTTGGGCTTCCCTTTGCTTTCCCAGCAGAAAGTCATTTTTCTGAGGGGAAGCAAAGAAAACTGCAGGGGACATGAATTCTGCGCATGTGCAGTAGTGAAGAATTTTCCCAAGAGTAATACTTTCTTAAACATTTTAAATGTTTATTTTTTACACTGAGTTCTTGCAGATATGTAGGAAGAATATTCAGAGTGAATAAACCTACTGTCCAACTGCTTCTCCTTTCCAGTATGAAGAAAACGATGGCAGCTAAAATATCTTTTCACCAAGAAGGATTTAGAAACATTTATACAATCCAACAAGTGCTTTCCCCCCCATAGAATAGTAAAAACATTAGATGTTCTTCACCTTCATCATCATTCTCCTCTTCATCATCATCTTCTTGCAGCTCTAAAGTTTCCTTAGGTTTGTTTTCCTCATCTTCCTCTTGTTTTCTTTTTTGCTCCTCTTTCTTCTTCTTTCTCTTTTCCTTTCTCTTTTCTCTCTTAGCTGCAAGAGCCTGTTTTCTGCTCTCTTCTCTTGACTATGGGAAAAGCATTAATATTTAGTTCTACCATGCATTAATACCAAAGATTAATATTCTCTTATGCTTACAAATTCAGGGCTTCAATGGAAAAAATATCTGAGGCGCAGATAATCATGAAAAATTCCGTTATGGCCTGAATCATTATGCAGAAAGCCATGATAATGACAGCAGAATGAAGAGAAATTAAATAGAAGTAGTAGTGGACTAGATGGAATTGCAGTTTTCATAATGAGACTTATCAAGGAAAAAAAGAAGAAAGAAATCAGTCAGCAAACTGCATGCAACCAGAATGATAGAGATGTGTGTTAAAACAATTTAGTATATATTTTAATGGGATATCACTGTAATCTTGCATAATCTCAGACTAAATTACAAAAATGTGTTGAAAAACCTGAGCTAGTGAAAGAATTTCTGGAGCAACCTTTACATCTTTCACTCAGAAGGCTCACAGAGTACTTTATGTGCTACATATAGCTATCATGTTATCAGTTGCTGAAATACAGTTACTTCTTGGGTACAATGAGGCAGTCAGTTAGTACCAACAACACTAAACTGTAGGTTAACAGCTGAAGTGAAAAATAACTAACTGAAATTTAATGCGACACAAAAGGAGGCTAATTAGTCAAAATGGAATTTGGTAAAACTTCTCTATTGTGAAAAATATCATGGTGAGTTAATTATCGTAAAGAGTCAAAAGCTCCACTTTAGATCTCCTGGGGGGGAAAAAAAAAAAAAAAAGGTGCCTTCAGCAGTACAGCACCCAATAATGCTATTCTGGGCACTGCAGCATTATCAAACTGAGGACTGTTACTTATTGAGTCAGTCACTGATTGTACTACTTGCAGCACCTGGGGATGGGAGTAATTCCTTCAAAGTCTCATATCCAACTGGCCATGCTGAACTCTGTTTAACTGATCTGACAGCTCAAAGGTCTGCTTCAAGATAAGTCATAGAACAAGCTGATATTGTTTTGTATATATTAACAGTTTTAACTGAAGACATTTTCCTCATGCTTTCACATTCTGCATCCAAATAAAGTACAGAGTAATGCAAAATGCTGGCAAACAGCTTAATTAACCAAAAAAGTAACAAGCCTAAAATTTCCTAAAAGGAACTAGGTTGCACAGTGCAGCCCCAAGAGACACTACTATTCAAATAGAGCTGAGCTTGTGCACTTAGGGCACATGCATCTTCTACAATGGAGATGCATACAGGCAATGAATGAAGAATAGAGTATTTCATCATCATACTCCAGCTGCAGCCAGGCAGAGATGCCAAATCCACTGAATTGTGACATCTAAATAAGGCACTTCAATTTTGGTTTTTAATTTTTTTGTTAATTTAATGGGAATTTATCAGTGTATAGTCAACATTTTTTAGAAACGGTTATAATCGTAAAAACCAGAAACAAAGGGCAACAGTGGCGTGGGGGGGTTCCTGGTACTCACAGCATGCAGCAGGTGGAGGTACTCACTGAAACAACAGCTGAAGAAGCCTTCCAGCTCCCTGCCCTTCTCACTCCCCACTATGCAGAGGAAGCAAATGAGCCACATTGAGGGGCTGGGGTCAAGAGGAGAGTGGAAGGCTGCACCCTGTGAGTACTGACCCCCCCCGCCGGCCAGAGCCCCTCCTGAGGTTCAGTCCTGGAGCAGTGCTAAAGGGCAGGGATAAGAAGGGGGCTCTGTCTGGTGGGGAGGGGCCAGCATTCAGGGTGTGCAGCCTTCTGCTCCCTGCAGGCCTAATGCCATAGCGGTCAGGTGGTCTTGGCTGCCATACCCCCTGGCATTTGCCTGAAAAATTCTCGGGTCCCAAAAAAGCCAAAGTTGGGTGAAAAAAAAACCCAGTACAACCAAAGCGGTTTCTATAAGCCACCTTTTGGGTTAATTATCTATTTACTTACATATCCCCAAATCCACCTTTTATATTTAAAAACAGCATTAATTTATATTTTGTAACAGTTACAGATTTGAAGTAGGGAAAACCTGTAAGCTTACACACATCTGAAAGAAAGAGTTGCCATATGCAGATGCACTGGCCAAGAACTAACCTAAGATGACAGATTTCGCCACTCACCTTTTCCAGGTCAAGCTCCTTCAGCAGGATACTGGCGTTCTTATTTGCTTCTGCAGCTTGCTGGTCTTTAGCCTTCACAATTGTCTCCACACACTGGTGACACTTCTTCAATAGTTCCTGAAGAATAAGTTATTTTATTAAAGCAATCCTGAAAATCTGAAGTTAATTATTGCAGCTTGCTCTTAAAGTGTATGATTGGCTCACTGGTACTTCTAAACATACAACTACTCCAATATGCTAAGATACAGAGTGCTAACATTTGTGAAGTAGCTTTTTTAGAAATAGTTTTGCAATAAAGGAAGCACATTATTCCTCCCAGTTTGGGTAGTTTCCTGAACATCTGAAAAGTTCCTCTAATAGGTATGAAGTCTTTTTAAAATTAGAAATAAATGCGTTAAGTTGGTCCCCATTCCTTCATTACTTTAATATTTAAAAAACTGTCCTAAAAAACCAAGAATAAAATTGAATTCAAGAGGTTTTGCTGCTGGCCTTTCCCCTTAATACTCTACTGTTCTGAAGTAGAAGGAAGAATAACTAAGTTACATATGACTCACTTTGATAGAGAGTGACAGAATAGTTGGCTGTAACCTAACTTTTGAAACTTTTTCATTTTTCTACAGCTAGATTTGTTAACATTATTTTAATCTGATTTAAGAGAAAAAAGTGATTAATCCATGATGGAAAGATTTAAATAAGTTGCTGTATAAAAACTGAAATAATTTTATATTTTATTCTTGTTACATTTATATATGTATTTTAAGATTCCACAAAGAAATTTTTTAGCTCCAGAATTTTAAGGGTCAAAGATAGGCATTTCATGTATGCTCAGAAAGAAGCATCTGGTGGTGCTCTGGGCAAGGCAAAGGCCACATAAATAGTGGGAAGAGAAAGTTTCACATAGTAGTAACAAAGCTCAATTATCCATTCAGTCTTTAAATGGCCTTGGATCTACCATTTGGGCACCAAACTTTTAATAGGAGACAACACGTTAACAACATTCAAAATGTGTGGTTTCAATTTTATATACTTGTTAAGACCTCGGTATGGTTACCTTCGTATTTTTTAATATTCTTAATGCACTAAGTCTACTCTCAAAAAGTCAGTTAAACTCACCTTGTCAGTTATAGTTGCTATATATCGCATGCACTCAATGTCTGAAGGAAACTGGTTAACTTCTTTCACTAGGTACTGAACTACTTTCACATGACCCTGTAAAATAAAATAAATAAAATAAAATTCTAGTGTCCTGTAAATACAAAAGTGAGTGGATGACAATTTTAGCTGACATAACAGTTATAAAGCTAACATCTGAAATGGTAATTTAAAATAAAATGTTGCCAAGTACCAACACATCTATTAGTGTTTGTAAAGTACTGAGAATGAGCTTAGTGGTGTACAAAACAGTAGCAAAGATAGTCCCTTCCCCAAATAGCTTCCCGTCTAAAAGATAAAGGACAAGACATATTGGGAGAGATTTTTTTTTAAAATTAATTTAATAAGCTCAATTTTTGTGAGCATTGGGGATGCGTCTCTGTCAAACTATGTACTCTGTATTGCATCAGGGGCTCTACTTTGTGTTGTAGCCTCCTTTGTGGATTAATAAATAATATCACTTAACTCTTATAACACACTTCTCATTAGTAGATCTCAAAGCACTTTACAAAGGAGGCAGGCACCCTCAGCCCCATTTTATGGATGGGGAAACTGCAGCACTCCATTGAACTGACTTGCCCAGGTCAATGCCTGAGTGAAAATAGAATTGCGGTCTCCTGAGTCCCAGTTCAGTGTTCTGCCCACCAAGTCACACTGCCTCCAATTTGTAAAAGGGGCTTAACACCTAAAGGAAAGATTATGCTTGAGAAGCTATGACAGAGCAATCCAGGGCCAGCAACGTTGACTGACTCTCCCATACTGGAACAATGGGTTTTTCCACTAACAGGGCCTCTGACTTTGAATCTGTGTCTACACAGAAGCTGATAGGGAGGGGGCTGGAGCCTGGAACTCCCCTATCTGAAGCAAATGGGGAAAAAGGGGGACATAGGTGGGGACTCCATGGGTGCTCCAGGAGCTGGGAGAGGGCGAGGGGAGAGGGCGGAACTGGGTAGGAAGAAGTGGGGCAGAGGTGGAGCGGGGGCAGGAAGAGGCGGGGATGGGGCCTTGGGGAAAGGGGTGGAGTGGGGCCAGAGCGGGGGGTTGAGCATCCCTGGCACTTTGGAAAGTCAGCAAATAGAAAAAGAAGTGTGTTTCTCCGAGTCAAAGGGGTGACCACCACCACCACCACATCCAAAACCACCTGGCTAAGGAGGAGGGAAGGTATGCCTAAGCCTATGGATGCTTACCGAATCCAGGACTCTCAGATAGGGTGAGATCAGCCCTAGGGCAACCGCATTCAGGATTGTGTGTTAGATGTGAAAGACTTGCAACTCTCTACTGTGCTGTATTAGGAGTAAATTATCTGTGCTTAAGAAATTCCTTTGCTAAACTTGTGTTCCTCCTTGCTTTCCTGCCATGTTGTCCCGGAACAGTTTAACAAGAAACCCGAGCTCCCATAGCCAGGTGGACTCTGGGGTAACATGTCTAAGCTACTAGGCGCTTGGGAGGGCTGTGGCACTGCTACCATGGTCTAAGGCAGTTGGAATGCAGGGTCCCACTGCTCAAGAAGCATGTTGGACACGGAGTCTGCATTGGGAAGTGTGCCTGTGACCCAGAGCTAGCAACAGTGACCAGCCACTATCCAGATCCAGAAAATGCACAAGTGGATTCAGCAATTGGGTCAGTTTAAAACAGACTGGTGTTCATCAAGACAGGGGGCGAGGGCAGGTTGTTGACACTGACATCTGTGGTGGACTTGAAAGGAGGAGAGGATGGTTGGCCGGAGACCTGTGATGGTGAAATGGTTTCATGCCAAGATCACTCACCCACTGACAGTAGCAAAATTAAGTATGCTCTGATGAATACACAAAACTGAAGCAGATCACCCCTCAAAAGTCAGATGTGTTGAGCCATATTTTAGCCCTTTTTTGAAACAGCAACTTAAACTCAGCAGAATATACTTATCTTAAAAATGTGTTGTATTCCTGACACTTTCAAGACTACCCATTTCAATTTAAAACGGTTTTTGAAAGTATTCAGTGCTGAAACATGACATAAAAGTTTGCCTTATTAACTTACCTTACGAAATGCTGACATAAGAGGTGTAATTTTCCGGTTATCCGCTGCATCCACATCAGCTCCTGCCTGCACAAGTAACTGCACTACGTCAAAGTGACCACCATTAGCTGCCAACCAGAGTGGCGTGTTTCCTTTCTTGTTACGAACATCAATATGTGCTCCCCTAAAAAAGATAAATGTAAGTCACAGGGCACACACATGGCTGACATATAGAAAAGGTTACTAAAAAAATATGGATGTTCAAACTGCACTTAAATTCGTATTTTCCATCACTGACAAACCTTCAGTCGTGAGTTGGAAAACTGTAAAAACTTATGCTGGGAAATCCTTTGCTATTTAAGTTATAGCATAAACTAAAAAGGAGCAGACCTGCAGGGAGCAGAAGGCTGCACACCCTGAATGCTGGAAACAGAGCTATGGACATATCTCTCCCATCTACATTAATCTCCAAATCACAGATAAGCAATTATTTAAACACAGAATTTAAGCTCTATTCCTCATCTCTGTGATTCTGTCCACAGAGGGACTCCATGACAGAACAAGTATGTTACTGATGAAATAAGAAATAACCCACCGATTAATCAGGAGCTCACAGAATTTGTAATGGCCTTTGTCTGCTGCAATTGTTAAAGCTGTATCTCTCGAGGAAGGCACAGGTGGAGCATTGACATCTGCTCCTTTATCAAGGAGAACTCTTCCAACCTCTGCATACCCTCCAGAAGCAGCTTCCATCAAAGGGGTGAGACCAGTCTGTTTGAAAAACAAACAAGTTATAAAATATGCAATTGATGCAAAATATAGTCTGGGTGTGCCTTTAAGGGTTTCAGCACTTAAAAACCAGGCTTCTTATTTATGGATTTAGGCATCTAACTCCAGGCAAACTTTTAAAAATCTTGACCTTAGGCTTTACAGTAGACCAACCAAATGGATGACAAAATCCCATCAGATGTTAATCCCAATAGCTTGCAATTAACAAAAGTATCCCTTAAAACTGAGGGAAATATAGGTCCGAATGCAAACAGTGAGCATTCAGCACAGAAGGGGGTCAAACAAGTGGCTCCACGCCACCTTTGGATTCCCTTAGGCACTGGGGCTGTCCTGATACCAGTCGAGTCCCCAGCTCAGAATGTTCTAATTTAGACCAGTTGCCAACATCCCCAAGTGGCCATTGTAGAAGCTGGGCACAAGAGAACACTGGCCACACACCCTTTCCCCAGTCACATTTCCAGCACAAGCAGCTGGGAAAGGGGGCACAGAAGATACTAAAGCTGCAGCTCTAGGGTTTACCAAAAATTCCCCTATGCTGGTGAAATCCAAGTGTCAGAATATGCTGACTTTTGGACTGCTTTGTGACAGGAATGAGGCATAAAACTGTTCCAGTGTACCAAAGAATGGGGCCCACACAATGTCAGAGAAACAGGAACTCTCAGTATTTAAACCATGGATTCTATATTAACACCACAGTTTTCACCTAAAAGAGATAAAGGCTTAATCTAAACCATTTTTGTTGAGTGCATATAATAGCAAGCAGTATCTGTGCATCACTGTCAAAATATACGCACTATTACATTCTTTTTCTGCTTTATGGACTCTACCCATGTGTTTTGTTAATGAACATTAGTCATGTTAACCTTGAAATTTATAATCTCATGATCTTTAAAGACCAAAAGTAGTCAGGACCTATTTTGCTTCCCATTCAGAAAGTATGAATTAGCTGTTTTGGAAAAAGTAGATGAATGCCACTCGTAAGTAATCACATTTGTTTTTCACATGTAATGCTCATTTCACAGTATATGAAAAAAGTCTGACATTCTGACAGAAGCTGGAACATAGAGTGGGTATTATCTTTAGCACACTAGCTTTTGCTTATAAATGTTTTTAATTTGCTGATTTCCAGGGTAAGAATAATGAGGTTTTGGTAAAGTGTTATGCTTTACAGTTCCTTGTGAGTGGTAGAGATTTCTTAAAGAACTTTTTGAGATGCTTTGGACAAGAGTGATCAAATATATGGCCATCAATCCTATGGGGTTGCTTTTAAATCAGTGAAGTCGACATAGGCAAATAGGCTCAAAGATTTATATTAACAGAGAAACTTCAAGGAAGCTGACAAATCAAAGAGATCCTCTTGCCCGAAATAAATCTGAAGAGAAAGCTAGTCTGTTTGCTTACCTTAGCCCTATGTTCAACATTGGCCTTCCTATCCAATAGGAGACTGACCACCTCTGCTCGGCCCTGGAAACAGGCCAGGGTGAGGGCTGTATTTCTATTGGTCTCAATTTGCGCGTTAATATCAGAACCCATATCAAGCAACAGTTTCACTGCAGGAACATGGCCATTCATAGCAGCCAACATCAGAGGAGAAATGCCTAGCTTACTCCCAGTCCTAAAGAGAGAGAAAATAATTAACTACAGATCACAGAACTAGATGAATCTGGATGAATCCTCTGGGAACCCAAGTACATTTCAACATTTTATAGTAAAGTATATACATACTGACCTAAAATATCAGTAATTCAAAACAGATTATTGAAAACCAGCAGGATATAGGATATTTGCAGTTTAAAATCTACTAAGAGAACGTGTTCTCCTTCAGAAGAAATAGGTTTTGCTAAAGTATATATTTGTACTAATTCTAAGCCATTTAAACAATAAAAAGATAACTGGGCCTGCATCTAAATCAGAAAGACATACGTCTACACAAGTCTACACTTCAACCTATTTTGATGATACAAAATGGGTTAACTTTCCTACAATACGCGAACACAGGTTGCTTAACAGACAACAAAGCCATGTGTTTTAGTTCTTCCTTTTATGGGCCCCAGAGCAACTGAAATGTAAAGCTTCAAAAGAACATGTGCTCCACTGTGAGCTTTGGCTGGTTCCTCTATTTAGTTCAACTGGAAACAAAGTCCTAGAGTGCTAGATCCCAATATGGAGAAAAGGAGTAGGTACACAGGGTCATATGCCGCACTAATACAGGCACAAGAACAACCTAAACACTGAGGGCATTTTTTTTTTTTTTTTTTTTTTTTTTGGTGGCAGGAGATCACCTATAGCAGCTTCCCTAAAGGTATCCAGTCAGAAAAAGCATAACATTTCAACAGTGCAAACTTAGCAGGGAGATTTGAAAGCACTCCAAGCTCCAATTTATGCATTGATATAAAACCACAGTGGAACATCTGTCCCACACTGCAGTTTGTCCATGACATGGAGAGTATGTTACCTTGAATTAATTTCTGCTCCAGCATTAAGCAGAATCTTAATGATGTTGACGTATCCCCCAGATGCAGCAAGGCTTAGCGGTGTATAGTCAGACACGTTCCTATGCTCTTTATTTGCTCCCCGGGCCAGCAGCAAGTCAACTACCTGAAATGTACAGCATGAAAACAAGTGTGAAAGGAATACTGGGCCTTAATTTTCTGCTACTTCCTGGATAATGGCTAACACACATTCAAAGCTTTAAGTGTATTACCAGTTTCCATGGGCAGCAGGCAGGCTAGAGTGTGACTAGGTTCCTCTGTAGGATCTTTAATTTTACTTATGCACTGTATAGAGCCAGCAGTTAATCCTATTCATAAGACAGTCTGTGTGGGTTGTGCCAATGCAGCACTTTTCCTCCAAAAGGATTACTTTACCTAACTGAAGTTACAAGCCTTTAAGGGAATCTCTTTCTCTGAATGGAGGTCTGAGATTTAGGACATATCCTGTTCTTAGGAAGTCTGATATAGTTGGAATTTGTGAGGGTTTCCCTTGTTGTGCCTCCCACAACTTGAATGAAAAAGTGAATCCTAAGCCAATTTTGATTATGTTTGTGTTGCACAATCTTTCCAACAAAAAGTATAAGGATGCCCAAATCATGATGGAAGTTAAGGGAGATGAGGGAATGGAGGAGGAAGGGCATTTCTCCCACTCACGCCTCCCCTTTACAAGTCTCCTCATTTTCCTGCCAATTACTAAATCTATCATCTCCTGCAATCACGGCATTTTTCATGTGCACATTTGTGCTACTATAGTTTCCCGTGTTTTCTTCCAAGTTTCTCTGCCTTTGACATCATAAGCAGGTAAGACTGAACATCTTAGAAGCAAAAGTGAAAAGCTCAATTTAAAAGTAGTTTAAAAAGTAGTTCTACCTTCTGTGAGTCAGGTCTACATTGCATCTACTTACAAGTCAAAATGGAAATATCTGCTAGTCTAGTGTTAGTGTTCTGGAAGGCTGTGTATGTGTAAGACAAGTTTAGTTTCTGGTCCTGATCTCTCTGAGTTGGAGTACTGCAAAGAATGCCCCTTCACTTACTATGCAGGTGGGGAGGGTGCAAGATAGGACCGACTGGGTACCCTGAATTGCTTAATAGCCGTCTTCCTCCCCCATCCAATTGAGGATTTTCACAGACTATATTACGAAAATTGGATAGAAGAATGGCTCCAATCTGTAGTGAAGGGCTGCAATGGTGGGGCTGTATAAACAAGGCAAAGTTAATTCCCTTGTCTTCTCCTGGGACAAGAGAGCTACTAATTCCTGAAGTTTAAAGACTTTTTTTGTAAAATGACAATGTTAATTTAAGGGTAAAGAACAAGAAATGAATGCAGTAATTTACACACCAACTCAAAACCTATAGAAGAAATAGGAAGCAAGATATTTGTACCTCTTGGCGTCCACCAGAGCATGCCAGTGAAAGTGGAGTGTCCTTTGTGCGCTCGGACTGTGCTTCTATATCTCCACCTTTGTCTAAAAGAATTTCCACTACACCAACATGTCCAGCAGTTGCAGCCAGAATAAGCGGTGTAAAACCTAATCCAAAAAGAATCACAATTAGAAGCAGCTCTGAAAAACTCAAAATTAATAGCAAGCCAGAAAGTACGTACGAATGGATTAATTCAACAAATACCTGGGTCAAATATCAGAATGATCATCCATAGATAGGGCCCTACCAAATTCGTGGCCATGAAAAACATGTCGCGGACCATGAAAACTGGTCTTTTGTGTGCTTTTACCTTATACTATAGAGATTTCATGGGGGGAGACCAGCGTTTCTCAAATTGGGTGTCCTGACCCAAAAGGGAGTTGCATGGGGATCACAAGATTATTTTAAGGGGTCACGGTATTGCCACCCTTATTTCTGTGCTGTCACCTTCAGAGCTGGGTGTCTGGAGTGTGGTGGCTGCTGGCTGAGGGCCCAGCTCTACAGGCAGCAACGCAGAAGTAAGGGTGGCAATACCATACCATGCCATCCTTACTTCTGCGCTGCTGCTGGTGGCAGCTCTGCCTTCAGAGCTCGGCTCCCGGCCAGCAGCCACCGTTCTTCAGCTGCCCAGCACCGCCGCCAGCAGCAGGGGCACAGACGTAAGGGTAGCAATACCGCAACCCTTCCACAACTCCTTTTTGGGTCAGGAGCCCTACAATTACAACACCATGAAATTTCAGATTTAAATAGCTGAAATAATGAAATTTGCAATTTTAAAAAATCTTATGACCAGGACATTGACCAAAATGGACCATGAATTTGGTAGGGCCCTATCCACAGACAAGAAGATTAATTCCAAATGTATCCCAATAGAGTCTTAGGGTACTGTATTATAGCACATTGCCAACTCTGCTATTATTGAGGTTGAAAAGAGCTTTGTTTGAAGGCTGACTCTTCTAAGAGCTCTAAAATCCACATTCTTATTCAAATTGTCTTAAAACTTGCTGTGCCTCATGGGGATGGTGGGCACTGCTAGTGGCCCAAATTTGGGGTCTTAATTAAGGGGTTCCTCAGATACAGCCCCCACGAAAGACATTTCACAGTCAAGAGATTCTTATAACTTTAGTGCATGACACCCACTGCCGCTTTTGGGGGAGCAATACTGAAAAATGTTATTAAAGGAAGAGTTTGGCTCCCTATAACAGTATATGCTAAAAACATTCATGAGCCAAAGAAACTGAAATGCACACATGCAGCAAGCCTCAACAAGAGGGTTTGCAGCCAGCACACTGTCTCAGAAATTTGGTGGTTCAAGGAGACGTGCTATATCACAATCTTAGCTACCCTCACACACTGTAAATTCAAACCCTTCCCTTGGCTGAAAGCTGAGAATGATCTGTGGCGCACTGCTACTAGCCATCTCTGTTAAGAGGTTGGTTTTTGTTTTTTACTTTTGTGAAATGTGCACCTGCTAATTTGTACAGCTAATTTAGAAGGAGCTTTAACTATTTTCTGAAAGATAATACATTTACACATGCTCTATGCAGATACCCAATAACGGCTGCTGGGCATGTTGCTACTTTTCCACACTGGGTATTAGCATAGCTGTGCACCAGCACTGATTAATCAATTAGAATTGATTAACCAGAGGGAAGATGAAAGACAGTTAGTATTATGTAATCATGTTTCCTGAACAAGGGACCTGTGTGTGCTTATAATCAAGGCACCTGTTCCTGATAAACAGCTTACTAACATGAGGCACTCATAATATTGTTAGATGCTTGTAACTTTTTTTCGGTGCACAGCTAGGGAAATATGGAACAGTGGGGTCAGAGCAGTGAAGGAAAATGGGTTTGTGGGAGCAATGCTGGTGGTGTGGGGGCTGGGAGAGTGAAGGAAGGGGCATAAATTAGGATGGGTTGTAGGGGAAGGGAGAAGATTTGTGGCAGAGAAAGGGGAGGGGGGCTGTTAATCCTATATTCTCCTCTCCTGTGCATGTGCACAAGGATCTGGGGGCCCCAATCCTTCTCAGAGGGTTTGAATGGCTCTGCAAGAGCCCCAACATGAGAGCTGGGATCTGGAGAGACTGAGCTGCTCTCCCAACTACCCTATGTTCGTGCACCAGGATTTGAGGACGCTCTGCCCCTTGGGGAGGATGGGGTCTGAGCCCCATCCCCACACACACGTATGTGAACTGATATCTAGAGAAGCCCTGCCCCTCTGGGTGGGGAACTGAGAGTAGGCATGCTCGAAGCATGCAGTACTGGGACCAGGGTGAGGAGCTGAGAATGGGCATGCTTGGTGCACAGCACAGGCTCACAAGCACGGATGTGGGGATTGGAGGGGGAGGGAGGGAGGGAATGAGAACACCAACTGAGATGAATGGAGCACTCAACCCCATTTTAACATGAACTTTGAGCTCAAATTGTAGGGGGTTTTTTTGTAGCTTACCCTTCTTGTCTCTGTGTTCAATATTGGCACCTCGTGCTATCAATACAGACACAAGCTCTTCATGACCTCCTGCACATGCAAGGGTCAATGCAGTGTCGTGATTACTCTCCGTCTTCATGGTGGGGAGAAAAAGAAGTTGACATTTGTAAATGGGAAGTGTTTTTACCACAGAACATGGTCAACTTTTTAAAAACACATTACTGCTAGACTGACATTTTATTTTAAATTTTAAAACAAGTCAGTGTAAAGCAGATAAATCTGTAGCCAAATTACTTACATGTGCATCAATATCAACCGAAGGATACATGGGGAGCACAGACTGAGAGCCAACATTGCTTGGTGTCTGTGTACAGGGCTCGGGTGTAGGGGATTCCGTAGTGTGTGAGGAACTAGTGGAGCCAGTGGGCACTCTGCTATTCACAGCTGAAAAACAACATTAACATTGTTATTCCATTCTTGAGACTTGAGCACTTTAAATGGAAAAAAATACTGTACTATAGAATCTTAATACTATAAGAATGCATTTTCTAAAAAACGTTTAGCTTTAAATGTCTCTGAAAAAACTATGCTATTTAATGTAGTTTGTAGAATATAATGCAAGTGTCACGTCCAAACTGTGTTTGGGTCAGAAAGCTTATTTTAATCTGCAAATGATTTCTCTGCATACAACCATGAAGATAATAAATTCTCTAATATTGTAACCTCAGCAGTGACAGTTCAATGTTCATTCTAGGCAGACAATAGTAAAGGATTTATGATAAAAGCATAATCTAAAAGTTAGGAAACAAGGAATATATCAGAACTCAGAACTATTTCATATAAAGTGTAGTAAGCACTTTCAATAATTTTCTAGGTAAGACAACTAAAGCAAGAAGAGTAAAAGTGAGTTCCAGAAATAATTCTGGCTACAACAAATTAACAACAGAGGGAAAAATAGGAAGATGGCAGTCAACAAGACAGGCACATAGATGAGTTAAATATTTCCTTTCCCTAAAATTGTGTGTGTTGTGACGCAGCTTTTCACAACAGGGCTGCAAAATTCCATCTCCATTTAAAGACTGTTAGTTTAAACACATACAAATAGTGAGATTTTATTTTCTAAGTTTTCCACAATTTGAATTGAGGTTCGTAACTAAGAATTAGCTATATTTACATACAGTGCGAAAATTAAAAGACTAGGAACAACTAGCAGAAAGGCCAGAAACACCATGATGAGTATTTTCTAGGGTCAGAGCTCTGCCTTAGCCTCACAGCACACTGATAGATCATCACTACATGCTATTTTTGAAGGAAAGATCCAAAAAAATTAGAAGGGCTCTGACATAAATCAGATGGACAGGAAAGCTCCCTAATGACCTTGTTTCTAGTTAAAAAATTTCAATACCCTTTATTATAAAAGGTAAGATCTAGAGAATAAAAAAAACTGGTATGAAAACCACATCTGGACATCAAAATTTGCATCTCATGGCACTACCAGATTTCTGTATTGTACGCTAATTGCTCTGGCCAGTTAGAGAAACAATTGATTTGTTCTAACCAGTAAGAGTGCAAAATTAACCCAAAGCATGTAATGTTTTATAGTATTTCTGGAGCAAGCAATTATGACGACAGAGGTTCATGATGAGTTCAGGTGGGGAATAAGCAGCAGGAATATTTTATTTCCAGTGCCAATATTCTCTGTAGTAATGGTAGATGGAAGAGAAACAAAAACGTGATAAGAATGGTTTCTAAACAGAAACTTCAGCAGTTTTACCATGAACTGTTATTCACTAATGGAAAGGATTTAAAATTAAACCACTGAATGAAAATAGAGAGTATCAATTAATGATGCAGGATAAAAGTTAAATTACTGGAAAGATCTTAATAAGATCAGAAACAGTAGGACACACCCATCATTTAGTGAGAATATATTCTGATGTTTGGTTATAGGTATATGAAATACAAATGATATGTTCACAAGTGGAGCAGATTTTAGAAGAACCCAAACAGAGTTCTTAAAGCCAGGATAACTTGTTTAAAAAAATAAAAATCAAGCCTTTGAGATGGAAGTTTTCAGTTACAGTCCCAAAGGCATTCAGTTTAGTGTTAGGACTCACATTTCAGTGCACAAGTCAAAGGTGAGCAATGAAGTTTAGTTACAGTGTAAAAGCAGCAGTGTATTATACCTGGACTCAAATGGAGTTCACTTCGCCTCAAAAGCAAAGCACCTTGTGAACACACCAGGTTTGTATTATGAGTTTCCAGATACAAAGGTCTTATGCTTCATCTACGTAATTTGCATTAATACAGTGGTTCTCAAACTTTTGTACTAGTGACCCCTTTCACATAGCAAGCCTCCGAGTGCAACCCCCCTTATAAATTAAAAACACTTTTTTATATATTTAACACTATTATAAATGCTGGAGGCAAAGTGGGCTTTGGGGTGGAGGCTGACAGCTCACGACCCCCTCAGGGGTCCCAACCCCCAGTTTGAGAACCCCTGCATTAATACTTACCTACCTCAGCAGGGTGTTAAGCAGTATTTTACATTAATGAATCCTCTACATCAGGGGTAGGCAACCTATGGCACTCACACTGCCCGGGTCCTGGCCACCGGTCCGGGGGGGGGGGGGGGGGAGGGGGGGCGGGCGGGCCCTCTGTATTTTAATTTAATTTTAAATGAAACTTCTTAAACATTTTAAAAACCTTATTTACTTTACATACAATAGTTTAGTTATAAATTATAGACTTATAGAAAGAGACCTTCTAAAAACTTTAAAATGTATTACTGGCACACGAAACCTTAAATTAGAGTGAATAAATGAAGACTTGGCACACCACTTACGAAAGGTTGCCGACCCCTGCTCTACATGTTCAAAGCACTATTAAGTGCTAAAGTTAAGTGGATTTAAAAAGATTAGTATTTTGGAAAAACAGTAAGACACTAAATCATCCAGCTAAGGACTGATTTTTCCCTAATATAAGCTAATAGCATCCTTCTGAAGAGGTATTTTAGAACTTTTTTTTTTTTTTTTTTGAGGGAGAAAAAAGGAAAAAGCACAGAGGAATGTACTTCAAACATTTAATTTGTTTTTAAGACTCCTGAGTAATAGATTACATTTAACCTTAATGCAGATCCACCAAAATCTAAAAATCAAATGACCAGGACTGAATCTCTTCAGAGGACAAAAGCTGTTAAACTCTGTGCATTAATGAAAAGTCTGTATACTGGTTCCAAGTCAACTCTAACCACCAAGATTGTAACAATATCTGATATAATTGATTTCCTCCCCAATAATTGCTAAAACTTGCAACTACTATTTGCAAAATTTTAGATTCCTGTAACCTTTTGGACGCCGGTTGCGATGCCCCATTAGTTGGCTGGTTGCCAAACCTGATATTTGACCAATGAGAACTGTTAATGTAATCTGACTCTTTCAAGAATAACCTCTCTATGAAGATTGTATCCTGAAGATGATGTAGTTCACTGAATAGCAAACATATGTTAATAGCAATTAGTAGGCTTGTTAAGGCCAAATTTTATATTCAATTACAGGTTTTAAAGAAGGACCATCATACCACAAATATTTCTCAACACATCTTAACAAAATATTTTGTATGGGACCAGATTTAACTAAGCTAGTACTGATATTACACCCAGAGTCAAATATGTTCAGTGTTGTAGACATTACCATAGAAAATCAGGTCAGCTATTGGTCTCACTTGCAGAGCATGGAAACTCATTCTCAAAGATTGGCCATACCATACCTGGCTTCCAATCAGGATTTTGCAGGAATGAGAGAGCAGTTCACCATTTTCTTTTTAAAGTCCAAAATCAATTGAACTAAAAGGAACACTTGCTTAAGGAGTCATTTATGTCCCTTATTAGACTTCCCAAGAATTATTTTAGCAATTTGCTACAGAAAGTTCAAGGCAATTTTCAAATGACTAAATCCTAGTGTGGTTCTAACCTATGGTATTAGATAAACTACAGTGTTCCAGAGGAACAGCAATATGAACATGTAGCACTATATCCATTTTGGCTATCACTTGTGGCACAGCTCTGCAGTAATGGTATTAAGATAATGTGTAAAGGAGCAGCACACTGTACAAAAATTAAAAAGATGATGTGAATCTTAAACTACATTGCTATGGCAAAAGATAATGGGATTAGAGGCAAAAGATCAAGTGGAATTCTGCAAAACAGATGCTCAGATGGGATAAAACAGATTTAGTGGCATCTTTTTTTTTAAAAAATACATACAACTATAAGCTAAGGGAAATCTTTACTACACTGAGGAACAAGAGCAGGAGGAAAAATTCTTCCCTTCTTGGTGGCAGAAAAGAGTCAGTTTTCTGGATAACTTCTAACCCAGTTTATAACCTCACAAAAATGTATATTTTCAACATACTGTTGAAGAATGCAAAATCACTTCAACTACACAGCACCACTGAAGTACATCAACCTCCAAAATGGGAGGGCAGCAAACTCAGTGGAGCACAGAATATTGAACAATGGGGGGAAGGGAGATTTTGTTCAAGGACACTGGGGCAAACTCCTAGCATTACAAAAAGTAGCCCTGGTATCTTTAGTCCCTGATGAATGGAACAGGAAACTTGAAAGAGCTCTATACTGATGCACTTTAGTAAACTTGTGTGGTACTGAACAATGAGAATGAGGGTCCCTCCCCCCCCCAAAAAATCTGTTTTAACAGATCTTTAACAGGCCTCTGAGAAAATGTGCATGATTCAGTTGGAGTAGGTATTATGTTCCATTATGAAATGGAAAGTTACAGGGTGCTGGGCAATAGCACAAACACACAAACTCATAGTGACATGGAAGCCAAGTTTGCTGCTTTACTTCCAAAACATAGACATATAGGCACACAATTTACTTTAGAGGATTAGATACACTTCTATCATTTCATTAGGAAGTATATAGATTAACTAACTATAGTTATCAATATATATAATTAAAAATAATTAAGAGTTTCACCTCATGCAATTTAGGCTCTATATAATACTTATTTTGTGACTGCACTGATTTTAGATCCTTCCCTACAAAACACACTGATAATACTTTTATAGAATACAGGTTGAACCTCTCTGGTTCTCTCTCTCGGGATCTGACTGGTGCAGAACCAGAGAATTTGCCGAACCACGGGAGGTCAATATTGTAGTGATCGGGTTTCTCTTTATTTTTATCTTGCCAAGGCAAATAAGCGGAACAACGCTTGCAATGCCGTCTAGCCAAGGCTTACTGGCTCTCTTCATAACAAAGTGTTAGTGTTGTTACACAATTTTTCTGTATTGGCACAAGGAACTAAGTAGATAAAGCATAAAACATAAAATAAAATCATGCCGGACCACAGATGTTGCCGGACCAGAGAGTGCCAGATTAGAGAGGTTCCACCTGTACTATTATTTACAACATATTCAATAAGCTTGTTGCCTGAATAAGTCTGAAGTTTAAATGACGTTTCTGATTGTAGGGCTTCATTTAGATATTCGTAAGTTTATGAAGGCCCAAAACTTTTACAAAATGTATTTTCTTTAATCTTCATTAATAAATTTTAGTAAACAATCCTACACAGCATTAAAGATATTACTGGTATTTTTTAATTTGGGAAAACCAATTACAGGGAATCAGACTAGGAACAAACTGGTGTGATGATCTTGAACAAAATGCCAGGTTCATAGCACGTTTTAAGCATTAAAAGGAGCTAAGGCACATAGAGAGATTGACTGTCAGATCAGCCACAATCTACCACCACATTGTGACCTATTAATCTTTTAAAACGAATGACAATCTGTCTGCTAGGTTCAGATTGAACAACATTTAACCAGTGTTATTTTAAACAGGAGTGTGTTTGTATATAATTGTTACTTTTCACATTATGCTTCAACATTTCCCACTTTGGATTACACCGGTGACCAGCATTATTCCAAATGGTTATGTATTTCATAATGCAGTAGCCCAGAAGTCATCTTTAACAATGATTCCAGAAATAAAAATTAACACGTCAATTTTGTGGAATCATTTCACAAGCATGGATTTCAGAGCCAAAAAAAAGTTTGCAGAGTTACTGCACAAGCATTCAGTAAACTGAAAGTTTACATTTATAAATTCAGATTCAGTCCACCAATCAAATCTCTCTAGGGAAAGAATTCCAGACAGAAGCAAGGTGCAAAAAGTCTGTATTTTGAATGAAAAGGGTGACTGACCAGCACAAACTGACAAGAGCAATATTAGTAAATTGGATAATATACAGAAACTAGCAACGAATGGATGCATCATTGTCCCAAGGAAGTCAACAAAAAGCTTTGAACTTAATGTGGCTAATTGAGAAACCTACCCATGTATGCATGCAATATGAACTACAAAAAAACCCCAAATTACATAGCATGTAACCTCTTGTATACCAAATTTGTACTGCAGTGGAGTAATGTACAATGAAATCTGAAAATTGTGTCAACCTATGTTCACATATCAAGTCTCAGAAGATGCAATAAGCACTAATTCTTAATATTCTACACACTGAAGAACTGTAATAGTTTAATTCACCTTTATAAAATCCAATTAAACCCTGCAAGAATCAGTGAAAGGTTTCAGAATTAGATGTGTGCTTTCTATAAAGCTATTAAAAAAAATTCAGTTTATACTTTATGATTAAGGATAATTCAACCGCATTCACTCTGAATTTATGAATTCATCTTAACTTTCCAAATTCTGCTTAATTACTACAGCACAGATGGTATGCAAGATCACAGAATTCATTAAGGTGAATACACAGAGTGGGTAGCTTTAACTATTAAATTTGTAATCAGGGAAATTTAGACCTCCAACTCCAAGTTACAACTCAAAACCGCCCCTAACACCAGCTGCCCTATGAATCACAGTAGTTCCTCCCTTTAGGTGCCACAAGTACTCCTGTTCCCTTTAGTTGATGCACTAAACTACCAGGCTGGCCAATAATGATAAGAATTACAATGACATTTAATATCTAAATTGCTCAATGAAGACACTGCTTGGAGAGAGAGAGATTCAAGGAAGTTCATGCTACAATACTTAGGCCTTGTCTAAACGGGACCTTTGAGAAGTTTGCCACTGTTGCACTGGTGACAGTGGAAGCATTAGTGTAATCAGGGCACCAGTCAATGCCAGTATTTTTACCATTGTGTCAACTAGACCTGCTCTGAGTTGGGTTACCATACAGAGTGGTAAAAATGTTGAAGCCCTTTCTACACTAATGCTTCCACAGTTGCTATCATTGGTGCAGTTCTACCAGGGGTAGTGTAATCATGGGAGATTTCCCCAAGACACCTTTTTTTTTAAAAAAAAAAAAAAGAGGCTTTCAAGAAACACTGAACTTGGTAGCAATTGCCATTACACATAAACATCTGTTAATGTGGTTTATGTATACATGCCTTCTTGATTTCCATATTTTCTACTGCAAAACAACTTCCATATAAAACAGCACCGTAATCTGATCTGCAAACTTGCCAGGGTGCGGTGTTCAAGAGCACCTTGAATATGGATAAATGTGAAATTAGGGTGAACACATGTTTTAAGATGCTTTGCAGATTTTTAAATAAATGCATGTAACTTCATGATAAGATGTGAGCCCATGACTTTGAGGGTTTAATCTACTAAAAGATGTGTCACAATATTGATTCTTGATAACTAGAGCAAAGTAACTAAAATCTCTCTTGATCATCTTCAGGAAGTTTAACTTACATTTATGAAAATCAGGAGAAAATACATATTTGTGGAGCAACAATAATTTCAGTTACTACCAGTAGCAACAACATATGTAGCTGGGATTTCTAAAGTCCACTCATGGTTGTATTATTAAGGTACAGTACATAGTTGTGGCACTTTACTAAATTTAACTAGCATTAACAATATCTAAAGAAAACAAGTAAAAACTTCACTTTTATAGAAAAAATAATTTTCATTAAGAAAAATTCTTAATTGGTTAGACTCTGTAGTAAATCAGTTTTATGATATTAATGGATAATAAGTAGGATATGCATGGTCACTTTGTTAAATACTGCACATTCTGAACATAATGACAGGGTTTTCAGTTAGACATAAAATATCCATTAGGTCTCTGTCATATAAATAAGTTGAGGTTTTTAAATAGTAAACATTTTGTATGTTTCATATTTCACTTTCAAGCTAACTAAATTTAGGAAATGTAAGTACAAAATAACTCACTATTAAAAGACTACACTATTTATGGTATAACTTTTTGAAATTTAGTTACATTTTATGTAAGATACACAAAATAACATTGGTATAAAAACCAGCTAGATTCCATTCTATTACTGAGTTGATCACTGCAAGTTCTCCTTTTGCTTCTGCAGTTACATTATATATAAATGAAGACCATATAGCTAGTGATTTAAAATGTGACTACTAGCGATTTAAATGTACATTGTATGATCCATTTAGAGATTTGTGGTAGACATACATACAGAACATGTTATAGCAATAATATCCAACCCCAAAATTCAGCTCTTGTAAATCACATACATTAAACGCAAGATTTTCCTCACTGTACTCTGAAGTTTCGAAATAGATTTTCAGTACGAACATTTAAGAATAATCCAGGTTTTCTCCTGTTAAAAAGTAAATTAACTCCTCTCTAATGCTCTGCAGAAACATGACTTGGGGTAACAAGGGACGACAAAAATGTCAGAAAGCAGGACCTACATTCCTCTCTCCCTCACATACTAGAGAGTTTCTTTGAATGAAGTTATACATCACCATCTGGAGGAAGTTGAACTTGTAACACTTATCACAACTATCCCACAGTATCCAATAGGGCTTGAGGGAAGACTGCAAAATTGCTGTCCATCCCGATACATGTACTCAGCTTCGGCAAGTTACTAGTTTGGAGGTTCCTGTGAGACTTAGCAAAAAGTCTTATTTGACATTTCTGAAAAGCTTGAGATGAAATTAAGAGGATAGGGCAGTGATTAACTGAAGAGGAAAAGAGACAGGAGAATAAAGACTAAGGGACAGACGAAAGGAGTTGAGAAGAGGTGAGAGAGATGCTGGATAAAAAAACAAACAAACAAACAAACTAAAAGCAGGACAGTCAGGACTGACCTGCCCATGAATATAATTGTGGCTACATATTTAGATCTTTCACACCTCCACCAAAAAATAGAAATCTCAGCTAGATACCTGAAGCGAACTCCACAAAGATGATACCTCTTTCCAGAATGTGGCTAGCAAGTGTAACCTTATGTGGGGGAAACCTTGATTCATCTCTACTTGTATCTTCATACACTTATTGGCAAGGCCAGGAATGTTTTGATTTTTGCTTTTCATCCAGACAGCCAATGTAGCATATTGATCCTGTGGGTCCACCACCATTTGATCCCTTATAGAGTGCCACATTTTAAATTTTGTAAAACAGTAATCATATTACTTTAACAACTGATGTTTAGAATTTATTCTGAAAACACGAGTCAATTTTATAAATAAGCACTAAAGGGACAGATGGTCTTGCATCTGTATTTAGAGTCTAGACTGTGTTTAAACTGTATCAATGCTTCCAGCAGAAAGGATAGTGGTACATTTGTCAGTACAAGTGACAAGAAATGTTTTCATACTTCATCGGAGACAACTGCCACACTGAGTAAATCCAAGTAAGGTTATATGCAAAATTCTATAGAAGACTTAAACAAAACTAGTCATTTTCAGGTTTCCTAATGGCAACTTCTAATTGCTCACAACAAGATTTCCTTAAAGTATCATAAAAAAGATGAGGCCACAGGGGCTGCTATAATAGGTCTCCAATAAAAGGAAGTTTAGCACTTTGTCTTCAGCAATTTGGCAAAACAGATAGGGAAAAAAACCTCATGTTAGAATTTGGAAGTGTCTAAAGATTAATAGCACTAATAAGAAATTAAATATTCTTAAGCAAGTATTCCCAAATTGGAAAACCGCAAGATGTCTTTTTGGAGGGGAGGAGAGAAAGGGAAACTGAGCACACAAGTTAATGCAAAAATATGTATATTTCTTAACCCACCTGCTATTAGGTCATCAAGAGTGTCGGTAAGCGTCTGTGCTGGAGTGGCAACCATTAATCCGTCTGGTTCTTGAACTAACAGCCCTTGCCCAGCAATTTGCTGCTGCTGTCCTACATTTTGCTGATTACCTAATACTTTCTGAAGGTCAAGAGAATCTGTCCCATTATAACCTAAGTTACTGGAAAAATTACATTGCGGTGTTGACAATGCCTGGATAGGGACAAACTCTATTTGTTCAGCAGGTGGTGAAGACTGTTGTTGTTCATCATCTTTAGACAAGATTGTGTCAACCTGAGGTAACTCTGAAAAGTTTTCCTCTGGTAGACCCTCATCTCCTTCCACTTCTGGGAAGACACCTGTGTGTGGGCACTGCTGCTGCAGGGGAAGTGGTGTGTCTGTCTGACCTTTGGTCTCCAAATATTCTTTGGTAAACTGCTGCTGTGTTTTCATCTGCAACTGCCTTTCCACCTTCTGCAGCTCCTTCAATATTTTCTTCTTCTTCTGTACTTGTTCTTCTCTGTTCTTTTTAAGTTCTTCAATCTTATCTTTATTCAAAGGTTCACCTTGGATTAATTCCAATGATTTAAGTTGTGCTTTTTCAATAGCACTAATTCTTTGTCCAAGTTCATTCAGCTTGCCTTCAGTCTCTTCTACTATGCATTCCAAAGGCTGGTATGGGTGAAAAGGTGGCAGTAGGTCCTGATCTGCTACCTGCAGGGAACTTGACTTCTGCTTGGATGTACCTAAGCACATGAAAAATGTTTGAAAAAATGCCATGCTGAAGTTATCCCACACCTCCCCTCTTCTCCCAACCCCAAACTTTGCAACTAAAACTGCACATCTGTCAAACCATATTAAGATGAACTAGATTTTTAAAGCCTACACTCCATATTAGGTAGCTGGCACAAGACAAATATAACTGGAATTTTAAATGCTGATCCTAAATGTCCCTTGTAATACAGCTATTTTAAGCTTAAAATGCCCTCTCATACTCATGACAATGGAGATCACGGAAATCAAATCAGAGGATGCAGAACATGGCTGTTTTAGTAATTTACTGACTGAGTGGTTTGAGTAAATTTGCTCTAAGAAGAAAAAAATTAGCAAAATAAACCCAGCAACACGACAAACCTTTTTACACAGACCTAACTTTCAAAAGCGAAGTTAAAAAACAAGGCTGTCCATACTGAAGGGAAACTAACTTTACAATGCATTGGTATTTCATTTCTAGACCAGATGCCATAGTATTCCTCCCTTTGGTTCAGATATCAGAATCCTGGCAATGTAAATGTAAAAAACCAAAACCAAATCACCTGCACTTATTTTTAATTAAGTATGGACATTTATTTGTAAGAGTATGGAAAGAAGAAAAGTTAACTTATTTCTTGCTTGATCTTCTCCAGGGAGAGACCACCACAGGTGCAGCTCTGGTCAATGTTAAGAATTTAAAAATCCCTCTTCAAAACCAATCTAGCAAGAAATAAATACCCCTCCCCCTTATCCACACCTCCGTGTGTGCTTACAAGCAATCACAGCCCTCAAGAAGGCAAGCCTCAGTTTGAGAAACAGCAAAAACTGTACACTGCTACCTGATAGTTCCAACTGAGCAGGCTCACAAGAATAATGTAATGTTAATATGAAAAAATTAAAAGGGGAGAAAAGCTTTTAGCTTACTTTATCAGACACCAATTTTCATAGTAATAGTAATTTAATATATTGAAAAAATAAAATAGTTGTTTTAATTAAAGAGCTAATACTTGAAAAATTACACACAGGCTAACCTAATTCTCCATCAAAAGTTGGAATTTAAAAAATAATACAAATTATAGTTTTAGCCATGATTATTTAAGAATCAAATTACCCGGATCAGAATATAGTTGAAGAAAAACTCAGCTTCACTATACAAATCATAGCTGCATAAAGATATAGAATCATTTTAAGAAAACTATCTGAATTGCTCAGTCATCTAGATTTCATGATGAACACATGTATTTAACATCAATTGTTTTAAGCAAGGCACTTTACCAAATCCAAGGAGAAGTTTTACCTGACTTTAAACCAGAAAGTAAGATATTAAGGTGAAAATCAAAAGCAAGCAAAATTCAGAATTAATAATGCTGATCCACACAGAAGTGTATTAAAAGGCTGTACAAAAGAAAAAACATATTCAGCACTCTTTTCTGTATTTCTCTTGCTTCTGGAAGCATCAGGCTGAATCCTCACCTGCCACCTTTTAGCTTCCCCTGATCCTTGGCTGGAACTGCCCCAGATGTAATTTTGAGCAGCCTAAGGATTGCTCCATATTGCTCTGGCTGCTAGAGTCCTATTAGGCACCACCATATGGGGCAAATCATATATAGTGCCCTTGTGCTCTACCCCCACCTCCCCTCTTAGGGTGCGGATGAGGAAGGGGAGAACAGAGCAGGCTACATCGGCTTTAGCCAACCAAGGATTTCCCTAAATCAGGAAGAACCCTCAGCAATTCAAAGTGGCTGGACCAGGGCTAAGGATTGAGACCTCTGTGTTTAATAGCTAACTTCTCCTTCACTCAGCTTCTGCTTCATATTGTGAGGACAGTGATCATATTCAGCCCCTTTTTGGCCTCTAGTACAGCTCCTGCCCAATTAACTAAAAACCCCTTTGCGACTGAAGATTTGTATGCTCTGTATTGCTTCAGAGCAGGGATTCTGGGGAAGTCTTAGGTTACTTGGACAGGCCATTTTCAAGTTATGGCACTCAGGAAAAGTCAGTGATTCTAGTTTCCCAAATTTTGTGTGTGTGTCACAATGCAAAAAAATGGCTTGACCTACTGAGGTTTCAGCAAGTTTTATCTATTTATCCCACTGGTATAAGGTCTTAAAAAAGATAAAATAAAATAAAAAGCCCCCGAGTCATGTCACATAGGGAAAATTTACTTTACAGAAGTGAAGTTGCAGTCTAGGCTTCTGCTTAGCAGAACTTCTCAGTACCTACATGCTTTCCCCAGTGGTTCATCTTTGCCTGCCTGTAGGATTAGGCATTTCAAACAGTATAGATTTTTTTTTTTTTTTTAAATATAACTAGCTTGCCTATACAATAAATTTTACAATATCAAAAGGGATTCAAATAATGAATATATATGGGGTATTTACAGGGTTTTTTCACCCTTTATTCTTCTTTGAAGAACTTATTGAGGAAAAAAAGATAGACATTTTTCTTTTTCAACGAAGAAGATTCCCAGGCAAAGTAGAATTACAGGTCAAATGAAGGGCAAAAATTAAAAAAAAGGTGTTCAAACCCTGGGCTACACAAGGTCAACCCAGCTACATCACTCAGGAGTGTGAAAAATCAACACTCCTGGGCAATGTAGTTAAGCCAACTTAACCCCCCTATGTAGACAGTGATAGGTCATTGGAAGAATTCTTCCATCAATGAAGCTACTGTCTCTTGGGAGGTGGATTACCTATGCCTACTGGAGAACCTCTCCCATTGGCACAGTTAGTGTCTACACTGAAGTGTTACAGCGGCGCATCTGTAGAGTTTGAAGTGTAAACAAACCCAAACTCTGTGTGCTCAGTGCCTCCACTAGCCTGACTCTTTGGGAATGGAAATAAATTTTACCCAATTTGAAAAATAAAATGTTTCCTCATTTGAAATCCTCAATGTTTCCTGACTTCTTGGATATACCCCGGCATGCATCATTCTCAGATAGCACAAATCCCAGTAAGCCTCCTACTATCTGTGATGTTCCACCCATCTTAGGGTTTTGTACTATTACCATCATATTTGAGTGCTTTCCAAATAAAATTGATAGCAATAGCAAATTCCTAGCCCCAATGTTCTATTCTGTTATATTCACTGAATCAGAAGTACCAAGAGAAATTGAATGAAGTGGAAAATCTTATAAAGAGTTAGAAAAAACTTAATTTGGGTTGGTTAGTGGGGACACTTAGCACAGAAATGTGTTTAACTCAGTTTTTGGTTTTGCATTGCAGTATACCTTTAAGGTTGTGCAGAAGGATCAATTAATTTTAAAATATTTTTAAACTTTGGTACCTTTAAGTTTTATAGCTATACTAATCCAGAAGTTATATTTATGGTCACTGAAGATATATTTAAAGTTATTTCTTGTATTGTGATAAAATACATACAGGAATAAGGAAAGAAAATATCAAATTTGTTGTCAGTCATCAACTTTGTCAAATTAAGATGTTACTCTGATGAAGGTTTAATAAATCTAGCCCCACAAGAATCTTTTTCCTTGAAGTGTCTTGCTGAGAAACTAAAGGTATTAGATGCTGAGCTGCCTTCTCATAATTCCCAAGATTATTTTATTGTCCTCTCTGGATTTTTCTAGAAAGGGGGCTCAGACAGCCTCTCCCTGATAGCTAACGCTATCCCCTCAGGAAAGTGAAGTTGCAGTTTAACAAAACCAGATCATAAAATCTGGAAACAGTTAAGGTTAACATCAATATTAACTTTATCCGCCTACTCGTGGAGAAAACAAGCTTCACATGAAAAGCTTCTAAAAATACATGGATTCTAACAGCATTAGTATAGTCTTGTACAAAGACCTGACCCTTCTGGTTTATATCAGGTATAGGAGGCTCTTAGGCCCATCCTGCAATGGTGTATAGAGTCCTTTAAATCTGTTCAAGGAGAATACGGGAAAAACTGATCTGTGGCCTGAATCCAGAGCATCCAGTCTCTAACCATTACAGGGAAGATGAATCCAGCTCACAGTATGCTGTTGGACAGATCTGGGCATTGTATTGTGGACAATATGTGGAGGGTAATGAGATACATATTTTCCACCAGCAATTATGAGGGCATGGAGGTGTTTAGTCATCAGTCTCTAATTAGTGGGTGGGTTCAGTTTTCAGGACATTACGAAACTTCCTCCAGGACAGTAAAGATCAGTGCCTGTAATCTTGTCGATGACAGGAGGGGGGTAAGAGGGAAGAATGAAAATTAGTGTTTGAACCTTAAGCGTGTTTATCAAGACTGAAATTTACATTGTAAATCAAAATAGTGTTCTTGTTATTAACTACAATCTTCAAATATTTAAAAATTAGTATCTAAAATTGGTTTTTCTGGGATAATCTAAAATTCACTTCATACTTTAAGAGACCTAACTGCAAAGATCTACAAACTGTATTAGTTGAGCACAGCCATAAGTGTTTGCTCCTAACAGCAGAGCCCAAATGGTCAAATTTATGATGGATTTCATGGTTCCCAGAATGAAGTTCTACAGGAGGCCACATTCAGTTATACTTGTGACAATGCCATTATTTAAGACTCGGATATCAAATGTAACATTAACACTACAGCATCAAATGAAAGGAAAAGATGGACTGAGGGAGGAAGTCTTCATTCAAAGAAATCACATTTGAAATAAGCAGATTTTCAGATCTCCTTGGTATATAACTGTACCCACTGCACCTATACATATAGTAGATGCCTAAAATCAAGGCAATGTTACATACTTTGACTCTTGAAATACAGATTCAACAGGGCTTAAACCTCAAATGCCAGGCAATCTAGAATTAAGTCAAGCCTTTAAAATTTTCTTTTCCTTTTTAAGATTAATTTTTAACAGACATCAGTGGACATCTGACACCTTGGTACAAAGAGAGTAATAAAAATTCAATTGGTTAATGTCAATTTATTTGGGAAGCTTTAACATGCAGATTCGTATGACGGGTTGCTGAACAAGAGTGGTTACAATTTTGAACACAAACTATATATGCTAATTTATGGCTGTAAAAACAAAACCCAAATAATAACTGTGCAATAGTTTATTCATATCACAAAAAATAAAGAACCACTCAAAGTGCCTTATTTAAGTTGCATTAATGTGTTGTATTGTTTAATTATATGAATAAAATCATTAGAATTTTAAAGGTTAGTTAGCACAGTCACTATAATTGGGGTAATTTGTTTGCATGATCCCTTACTTGTAAATTTTATTCCCATATTATAAAAACTTATGTTTATATTGCTATTTTTTTAGTTTTACAATATCAATCATTGTAAGTTATTTTAAAAATATGCATACTAAGAACAGCTGTAATCTGATAAGTGTCCACACTTGTGCATCTGAAATCTGACTTTATAGTCAGACTATGATGCAATATAGATAGTAACACAAGACTGACTTTAGTACTACCAATATAATTTGTAAAGTCAGCAATGCAACATCTGCTGCAAAGAGAAAATTGGGAAAATTAAAAAAAAAAATCTCATTTCCATAGCAACTGTTTTCAGTTGCTCTTTACAAGACTTGTTTAGCATGGAACTAAGGTTCAGGGCCACTGAAATCCCAATTGTTGCTAGACAAAAATGTCAATGACTATTAGGTAATCTCAAGTGACATGGGAGAAAGTTGCTCAGTCTACATGCTCAAATAGTAAGAAAGTGGAAGTAAGAAAAGCAACAGAAGAATAAATATTTAAAAACAGGATGCCTAACTATTTGCTAGTTTCTTTTTTGCAACTGGTAACATCATTTGCTCTACACTACTTAGACCCCTCCTCACTATGGTTTTCTCTAGGACCCAGTCCTACCCCACATCCCACTCTTGAACCTATTCTTCGAGAATTCAACTTTGACTACCACTAGTATGCAAAGGATACAAAAGTCATTGCTTCAGCCCTTGCCTGAACTTTTACCTGCTTCAAATCCCGGATCTTATGTTATTTCCCCCAAACTCAATATATCCCAAACTGGAATTCAAACTGATAGAGTACTCCTTACCAACTCTTTATTTCCTTTATTTAAATCTTATTTACTCATATAGGTAACCTGTTTGGTTTTACCCCCAGATCTCCCAGGTATATAAATCTACCTTACAACTCCAAAGCATTGAACACAATACCTTGACTGTTCTGAAACTCATTTATATCCCTCTCTCCTCTCATTTAGCTTCCAATTCTTTTACAGACTTCCTACATCTCAACACTCCAAACATAAATTGGTGCAAAACATGGATGCTGTCTTCACAGACTTGATTTCCATCTAGAAATTCAGGACAATCTTTCATCCCTATTGTTTCATGCCTGACTGTAATGGCAAATTCCTGGAATTCTGACTTCTGATCTGTATGCCATTCCCTACATTGAGCCGTGGTCTACACTACAAACTTATCTTTGAGTGACAAAGTTATACCGACCTAACTTCTGTTATATACAGCACTATGTGGACAGGAGAGCTTCTCTCATTGATATAGCTACTGCCTCTCAGGAGGTGGAGTACCTATGCTGTCAGGAGAAGCTCTCCGGTCAACGTAGGTAGCATCTTCAGTAAGCGCTACAGCAGCGTTGTGTGTTGTAAGTGTAGATAAGCCCAGAGAAATCAATTTGTCTCCTTTTACAATGGATGATAGATCTCTCCCTATGCTGCTGTTTCAAAGTCCAAGCTCTAGAACCTTCTCAATTTTTTTGAGAGAGATTTTTGGAATATTAATGACATCTCTAAGATTTGTATTTTTTGCTTACCTAAATAGCAGCCTACTGTTTTACAGTAATAGCAGAATCTACAGGAACCCTGGTAACATCTGTAAGTTTGAGCATGGTAATATTTACCCCAAAGAAACATCTGACACAGTAAGATTGAAATTTTAGTTGATCAAAAAAATGCTTTAGAGTGTAATGCTTTACTCTTCACCATTGTGTCACAAACATCTTTGATCCAGATACCCAGTTTAAAAACCACTGCTCTAGAACAAGAATTTTTGCCTTAGTGCTAAAAGGCTGGGTTTCTATTATCTGTCTAACTTTATAAAGATCGGTCATTTTAGAGGGATAGCCTGGGATTGAAGTGTAATTTCTAGCTAATCTGTTTATATTCCAGATCAGCTCTCAATTTGGCAGCCTTGTGCAACATCACTTTGCCCTTAAGCAAGTCAGAAGTTAGAAGACCAACTGCTGAGTTTCAAAAGATTCTGGGATTTTGTTTCCACCCATCCAGTTAACAGCAGTTAAAGACAGATTTCCAAAAACTCTAGCTAGTTTTCTACTGACTTACTGAAATCATTGCATATATCAGAACTCAACCCAGCATGAATGACAAGATACCCTCTAAGAAATATTTCCTCACTGGATCAAATACCTACTGGACAATGTTTGCATTTATACACTGTCAATCCCCGTACCATCTAGATGCTCAATATTAACTAGAACATAATTACAGAAGGATAAAGAGTCAGATTCAGTCCATTTCTCAGCATGACCAGACTTCAGAGGGCATAAAACCATAGTTTATTTTAAAAATTTATTTAATGGCTTCTTCACAGAATAGCCTCTGATATCCTTCCTCTGATTTTGCAAGATTTAAAAATCTAGTCTGATTCAAAGTCTCCAAGGTTTAGGGTTGGATTTTCAAATGCACTCAGCACTTGCCGGACTCTGTGCCCATTGACTTCAGTGATAAAACTCTCACTGACTTCAAAGGAAACAGAGGAAGGCCAAAACTGAGCACTTATGAAAATCCCACATAATGCTGAGGTTCAGTTTATTAAGGAACTCAGCTCAAAGTCATGGTGACAATGGAATTGGACCAATTACATTTGTGTCAAAATATACAGTACAGATTACTCAGCTACATGGACACCTTTGGCAAATTTTCAGAAATATAGTGAACAGAAAAATGGTTAAGAGCCTACACAATTTTTCCACATAGAGCTCCTAACTAATACACTACTCTCACCTATATCCTTGATCCCTTACCACAGAGGGAGACAAAACTGTCAAACATTTTATCCCAGTTAGTTGTGTATTTTGATGGGCTTATCTTTCACTCTTAGTTGTTACACCAGTGAGACCCCCACAGAATGCATACTAGTAATTTACCAATTACACAAATGTAATAGAATGGACTATAGAATTTAAATTACAATGTAGTTTTGCTTATAAATATATAAAAAAAACTTGTCAGTCTCCTTCTTCGTTTCTTTACTCTGATTATTCTCCTAAATTAATTCTTTTAATTATAAACCTGGAATCTATAAACTATAGGTTCTACTCTGTACATTAGTAACAAGTATGTGTTTACTTTTGGCAACCAAAGATTAGCTGGACACAAAAAAAGAGATATTTTTCTAACTCACTTTTAAAGTGTTAAAGCTGAATAATTCTGATCAACATGTATTTAAAGCCAAATGGAAGGTCCTTTAAGGTGGCAGTCATACAATATTTTGCCTACCAAATATATTACTTCTCCAGATGCCTATGTGAACTAAACAGGCTAGACCCCTGCCAACTTGTTTTAATACATGAGGTACTCTGGATCTATGACTAGTATGCACACAGTGGACGGGACAAGGGTGAATATCTAGCTTATATGTGGTTGGTGGGGTCTCAAACAAAAAGGCAATTGAGGTAAGAATAGTGGTATTTCTAGCATCTATGGAGTGTAAATAAAAGTGTAAGTTGTTGCCTCTGTTGGTATTGAGAATTGGGATGAATGATGATGGAATATATGTAAAATGTAAGTTGTCAAAATGGTGGTCTCAACTACACTGGGATTGTGGGATGGATTAGTTAGATCTCTGTGCAATGTAAAAGAGGAGATACTAGTGTAACTCTACTGCAATAGGAGAATAAATCAGAGGAGATTCTGGCTGGGAAGGCCTGCATACAGGGTTGGATGGTTAGCACAGTATGAGGATAAGAGGCTTATAAAGAACTCTTGATGATTTTACAGTGCGTGGATGTAAAGCTGTCTCTGGGGAAGAACAGCAGATAGTGGTCAAAGTACAGATATTTATGTAGCTTCAGCTCAATTTCCTGACTTTCAAAAACTTTGTATCTGCTAGTGGCATGTAGCTTCAGGAAGAGAGAATATACATTGCTATAGCTGTTTGTAGCATTCCTCTAATTTAATACAGAAACGTTGATGGAAGACTACTTGTCTTATACAGCATTCTGCTGTCCCCCTCCTATACTCACTGATCAAGAGCATATGAGAACCCAGTGAAAGTTGCTAAACCATTTCCCATCTCAAAAAACAATAGAAGGATAGTGATAAAACACTGATAAGTCTGGATATTCTCAGTTAACTAATATTAATATTGACAAACTTAATTTGTAAGTGCAATAATTCCAAACTACATATTTATAAAGTGGAACTTTTACTTAGCAAAAGCCTACATAGTTGCCAATTCAAATTCAAAAATATAATTTAATTTCAAATTTATTAATAACTTAAAAAAATGTTTAGTACTAGAGTGAATTGAAATATTTTCATTTTTTTTAAAGCTAAGAAATTTGCTTTTCCAAGGACTACATATACATATTCTTGGTGGATCGTTTTTAAAAAAAATCATAATTTACATTTTTAAATTAAAATTTGAAAATATATAAAGGGTGACATTCACAGACTGTATTCCATGGAAAATTAACTTAGCATATTTTTGTTCTATGAATAATATTTAAAGTGCAAAAGAGAATTTAAAGGTCCCTTTCTTAAACATTAGGTTGCATTTACAAATTAACTAACAGAATAATGATCAAATTGACAGCTTTATATCTTTTTCTAAACTTTGCTAGGATTTTTTTGAACTATAGCATCCTCTGACAGCTTTTTATAAAGTGGCAATAATTTAACATTAAATTAACTTTTTTGCAAGTGGGAAGAGAGGAAATTGCCTTTGTTTAAAAAAGTGTGCACTTAAAATAACGAAAGGAGGCTTAGGTGCATATATTGTGAGGTTGAGAATTACATCTGCTGGGGACGGACAGCTGGTGCAGCCATGTATAATGAGACTAATAGGTTACATTTGCAGGGGAATGAATGGAAAGTTCTCTGGGCTAAAACAGAATAACTAGTAGACTTAATCCTGACACTATGTCAGGAAAACAGTTGTTTATTAAAAGGTACTAAATAAACTACTGTTAAAGACTATGAAAAGATCCCCCATTAGGTCAGCCTGGCCAAATTTTATCTGCCTCCTTACTGCAGGACAGTATTTTTTGGTGAGGGAAGAAACTAGTTATTTTTTCCATCAAAGTCAGAATTAGAGTCGATTGTTTATCTGGCTGATAAACTTTCATGACAATTTTGCAAGACTAGTCCAGAGGGCAGCATAGCAAGTTACTACAATTCTGCATCATCACCACACGCATAGCCTGCCATTCATTGTGTAACAGATCCATGACCACCTAGGATTTCACAGTCATCACTGCACCATACACCATGGTCAGTGAGGACTTAAGATGATGCATGGATACAGTGTGGGTCCTTCAACTCCAGATGTACAGTCCCCACCACTGTAGCTAAAGGAAAACCTCCTCTGGTTGTGTCAGTATTGCTTATTACCACTATGCAGTTCTCATTCCATATGGTTGAGGACAGCGGCAGACATCAACCAATGTACTACAGCTCACAAAAACTCTTGTACTTCAACATTTGAAATGGCTCCTTTGCACCAGGAATTAAAAATTGCAGTTTAAGTTTTATGTGGGTAAATTAGATGAGTAATAGACACCCAAAGAGACTAAAAGTAGTAATATGTAATTTCTCCCAAATTCTTTGATTTCTAATGCTTTCTTCAAACTAAGTAAAAATGATTGTCTTTCAGCCCAATACCACCTATAAAAATTCAGTCCCAAATATTTCCTCTTCAAAACTTAAAAGGGATGAAATTAGGGCTTATAACTAATTTTTGACCGTGACCTTAATTAGTTCTCAAAAAATTGATCTAAATATTTCTAATGCACCTATCACCATATCTGTTAAAAGCTATAGTAGGTACTCCTCTGAAGATTGTGGACCCTTCCTTTTTACTCCACTAGATTATTCTTTACATTCTTGCTCATCAGGTTTTCTTCCCTGACATGGAAAATGTTCAGATAAGTATGCTATTTCCTTTTTGCCAGTTCTCACTTTTTTTCACCTGTGTTAATTTTCTCCTAATTATTGCTGTTACAATTTGATATTTGTCAAAATAATTTAATTATACAATGGTTACTACATGCTAAACCTTACTCTTCTCCTACATCTCTAACCTGGTAATCTGCCATTGAGACCTAAATCAAACTGCTTTTTAACGTCCTAGTAAGAGTCCACTTCAAGGCTAAAAGACAGTGAATAATTTGATTTCACTAGTTCAGTGTTTTTCAACCTTTTTTTGGGCAAAGGCACACTTGTTTCATGAAAAAAATCACGAGGCACACCACCATTAGAAAATGTTAAAAAATTTAACTCTGTGCCTATATTGACTATATATAAAGTAATTCTCTTGAATAGGAATCAAATAAACACAAAGAAAGTATTTTATAATTACTTTATTATGAAATAGTAAGTAAACAGAAATATGAAAAATTATAAAATACTTTATTCAGTGCGCAACCTGGGCCTGTTTGGCTGAACACAAAGCTGATATTCTGAGCTATTTATAGTCCTTAACATCAGTGGTGGGATTCAAAAATTTTAGTAACCAGTTCCGACATTCAAGCATGGTTTAATATTTTTTTCCCACGGCACACCAGGCAACATCTCGCGGCACACTAGTGTGCCGCGGAACAGTGGTTGAAAAACACTGCACTAGTTCAACATTTAATTTACTAACTCCTCATTATGAAGTGTTGCTATTATATTTGCTGCAAAAGTTTAATACATTGATTCTAAAAAATGCGTAGACCTGGAGTTAGTAGATATACAAATGAGAAAAACCACACGCCTCTCATTTTGAAGTAGCTGGTTTAGAGTTTTTGTAAACCTTGTTAGAGACCTGGTCAAAGCTTTTTGGATAAAAAAGTATTTTCCTATTGCAAGTGAATGTTGTGACCTAAAAGCTTGACTTAATTTTTCTTCACAGGAATAATGAGTATGCCTCTGATTGTACCCTTTACTACAAATGCACTGCCTGCCCCCCAGCAAAAGAATCCACACACACAAAAAATGTAAATGTAACATTAACGTTACATATCTGTCAAAAGTTAGGAAGTGAAATGTTATAGATTAATACACAACTCTTACTCTACCCTGCTATACAAGAGCTAAATACTGTATATATGCAGGATAGACTATTTATATGACCACATACCACTTATTTAACACAAAATATTTTTTTCTACAACCTTAAATACACCTAAGAGGTTACACATGCTATGTTCATTTTAAAGTTTATTTTCTCCTCAAAGATATTATGTACTTTAGTTTAATCAGAACCTATGAAGTATCTCTCTAAAAATTGCATGTTTTCTTTTGGGGACCAATACACTTCTGAACAGCAATCCCAGCAACATGCTGCTGCTGCTCAGAGAAATACTTGAGATGCATTGACAATATGCTTCTCCTCCCCCGCCCCCCCACTATGTCTTGTATGAGCATAACTAATTTTTATTTTCTCATGTGACCTATACTCAAATTGCATACAAATTTCGTTTATAAAGGTTGTGCAGAGAAGTGAAGCCTATATAGTACTGCTCTGAATCAGTATATTATCAATGTATTTAATTTCTCAGATAATTAAAATGAAACCAAACTCTCCATCACATGCAAAAATGTGTTTCCATATGCCAGTAAAGAGGATTGGTGATGTTTTTAGAGACATATTTATCACTGAAATACCATTGATCATTAATACTTAATTTACCTGTAAATTTATCTATGCCAGTATATACTTATAGACTCAGACATCGTAAATAGTAAGGATAATGCCTCCTAGCTCTTATACTGTGCTTTTCATCATCAGATCTCAAAGTGCTTTACAAAGGAGGTCCCTATTTTACAGATGGTGAAACTGAGTCACAGAGAGGGGACATGACTTGCCCAAAGTCACCCAATATGCCAGTGGCAAAGCTGGGAAGAAAACCCAGGTCTCCTAAATCCCAGTCTGGTCTCAATCCACTAGGCCAGATCTGCTATACGTATGTCTAAAGTAGTAGAAAAAAAAACACTATGATAAGTTGTATTTGAGAAATAATGTTATATAAAGATAATCAATACATATCACATTTGCACAGAATGGAGAATTAGGGTTGCATATTCAATCTTAGTTTTCACATTTTTATTCTAGTCAAGTTTCATGTGTTGTATCTGTCATTGGGGTACTGAGTTCCTTCCTACACTCAAAAATTAAACAAGACTAATGCCTAGTCAATATGATTCCCATCTACTGCAACCTTAACTTTCCTATTTTGATATTTTAAAATCCTTTCCCAAACTCCCCCTACCTCCCCAAAAAAATAACTCTAGAGCCATTAGGCCTGAAGAACCTCCATCTGGAGCTTTCCACAAGAGATGCTTTTCTCTCACTGAACTAGCTTAACAGAAACAAAGATCTCAATCCAGAATCCATTTCCAAAAGGATGACCCATGAAATTTGCCATTTAGCTTGTGAAAATGAGTTTAGCGTTGCTTATAATGAAAACCCTGACATAACCGTAACTTAAACTGGGCACTATCAGGAATCTCCTACAAGTAGCTTTGCAGTTAATTGTTTTGGCAATACATAACCCATGTCACTAGTTTAAACAGAAAATGGGCTGATGCAATGAGTATATGGAGAAGAAGTACAACTAATTTAGAATGATCAGTGTACAGTAGTCTTTGTTAAGTCGCACCCACACTAATAAACTGTTCAAATGGAAATTCAATAATTGATCATTTTCTTCAAGTAATTTTTTTCAATAAGCGTGATCAGTAACCAATGTTAATGTTCTATACTACAAAATGAAATAATAAATATGCATTACACATTACAGAGAACATTGTGCTCCCGGTAGAACTACACCTGTATTACAAGTGTTTAAGGATTGATGAAGTGAGGACTGACCTATACATTAGTTTCAGAAGTACTATAATAAAGCTTCCCCCAATCCTGCAAGATGTTAAAACAAGATACTTTCAAAGTGGCCACATACTGACCTTTCTGTACTCCCAAGAGTGGAGGAGAATTCTCTTGAGGAGCTCTATCAGGTTCCTGGGGAGGTACAACCATGGCAAGTGCATGCATTGGTACACGTGGAACCTAAAAAATCAACTCAGAAAGAACTTGTCTCAGTTTTAGTTTTCAATGGATAAGAGTTTCATAACTTAATCCAGAAGCACATTTCTGTTTGCACACATTCCCTTCCACTCAGCCTCTAACTGTGCACTGCACGTTATCCCTTAACATACCAACTTCCAAAAGTACCTTGTTTCATCTTTAATATACTAACTGCAAAGTTAACCATACTCTTTCCCCTCTTCTACCTCCAAAGTGGTTAAGTAACTGCATTTACTTGTTCTTGTACTATCCAATATTTCATACCCAGAAAGATGGGAAATAAACTCTCATGAGTTGGGGAGTCCCAAGGATTTTGAGGAGTATAAAGGCCCCAGTAGCCACAAAAGAAGTTAGGAAATTAGGCACACAGATAGCTTGTATTCAGTACAAGCCCACAGATCAGAATTTCATTAGTTACCTCCTTTTCAAATCATATGCAGGAAAGGGGGCATGTGAAAAACAGTAAGGAACTGCTACACAATATTTCCAATTGGAGTTGTAATTCTTCACTTGTTGGTCCAAAGTAGTACTTTACTGGCCTATTAGATCCTGCCAGCCAAACACTGTTGGGAATTTTTTTTTTTTTTTTTTTTTAAATAGAAGCTATCAAATTTTATAAAGTGACCACCTCCACTTAATATGAGAGCCATTACTGAGGGCAGACATTGCTCAGTGAAACATCATCATACAGTGTACTTGTATATGTAGTAACCAGTGCAGTCACAGCACTTGGGTGGTTTTCTTCAAATAAAAACTCTTGCCTTTTAAACTACTTCATGTTAAACTTGCCAGTTTTTGGAAGTACTGAGAACACAGTATTAGCCTAGACATTATATATGCAGCTTTTTAAACTCTGAATATAACTGCATTTTATCTGCATCTTTTATTTTCCTAACTGTATTCTATCAACTAATTCTTGGTTCTCTTTGTAGACTGGGGTTTTCCCAAGATTCTTCGGGAGTTTGGTGGCCAACTCCCACTGAAAATCTAGTTCCCTTGGGCCACTTTGAAAATCCCAGGTACATGAAATAAGCTGCCTTTCACTTTACGCAAGATACCAATACTTAAGGAAAACAAGCATCAGTGTTTCCAGTGTATTATCACGTGGCTTTAGGAGTCCTGAGGCAAGAGGGTAAAGGCTGAGTAACTTCAATCAAGTGCAACAGTCGCCTAGAAATGCTGTATCTGGACTGGCTTATTAGGGAATAGAAATTATTAAAAGTAAGATGGACAATATACATGTGTATTTTTCATGAACTCCTAGGTAAACAAAGCTTCATTCGTGCCCCCCTTTCGATAAGAGTTTCTAAATATGTAACGTAGAAAAATCAGTGTCATTGATCTTTATTTTACTTCAACTAAACTTTGTTTGCATTTATTAAATGTTAAAAGAAAAAATTACTAGAAAGTTTTATTTTCTGTTGTGGAAATGTATGTTTAATTATACTTTTATGTCTTACCTGAGACTGATCCTGAGAAGGTGGTGTGAGCTGAGACATGTCTGCAGTAGGAACTGACAGAACATTGTTTGGGTAATCCAGTAAGTAAGAAACAACATTTGTATGTCCACCCTTGGCAGCTTCAATGAGCATCGTTGAGCCATCCTGGGGTGAGAGTTTGGAGACAGAAAATGCAACAGTAAGGGGAGTTCTTTTAGCCTCTGTGCTATATAAAAATGAAGAGATTTTTCTGTGAAATTAAGTTTAAAATTGTCCAGCCTTGCCTTTTAATCAAAGTCAACTCTGCAGTACTTTAGTTTCAAGTAATGTATAAGGATAAGCAATTATGAGAGGTGAGTATATTAGAATCACAATGAGTAATTTAAATTGAATACCTTAAGTCGATGAGTAGGGTCTGCACCATGAGCCAGGAGGAGCTCAACAACCGCAAGGTGGCCCCCCGCACATGCCAATGACACCACTGTGTGGTCATTATTAGCAGTAGCCCTATTAACATTGGCACCTATGAAGAAAACAGCTTATGCAGAATTAGCAGGAATTTCTTCATGTTTAAATTCTAAACAACAAACCTGGTGTATTTTTTGATTTTGAGTGTGTATCTATTATAGAATTTCAGATCTAGGATGCAAGTTAATTACAATAAAAAAATCAGAATGAGGATAACATAATGGCAAAGACATTTCAGAGTAAAAATAGGATAATTTCTTAGATAAACTGAGTTTGCATCTAGATTCCTAATCCTTTCATAAAAAGATGTACAGTCATACTGCAGTGCAAGTGAGCTAGTGTGACCAGATGTCCCAATTTTATAGGGACAGTCCCAATATTTGGGGCTTTTATATAGGCTCCTATTACCCCTCACCCCCGTCCCGATTTTTCACACTTGCTGTCTGGTCACCCTAAAGTGAGCAAAGGGAGGGTATTCACACACTTAAAATAACTGTTAGAAGATTTATTTTTATATTCCAAGGAAGAATCACAATCCTTTCATAGTAAGGGGCTATTTATTTATTTTTTAAACCAGGAGTACTCCCGGGCAAGAGTTGACTGCAAAACATTTTTAGAATAAAATGCTAGAAATACTATCTAACCATGTACTGACTGACATTTTTGCCTTACTAATCTGCACAATTTGGTGGAAAGTATTTTCGATAAAGTATTTCTGTACTCAAAAGTGAGCAATCACCTGTATAATGTGAGTTAACTGAAATTAAAATCATCTTGCCACAAATGAGCACTTACCACATAACCCGTAAACCTAATACATGACATAAGGAAAATTTCTATTCTAGTAGGAATTAAAGCCATAACACAAAAGTTTAATAGAACTGTTAAGTGACATTTCAGACACTGAAGTTGGTACTAATAGTTTACCTTTGCTAATAAGAAACTGTACAGTGCATAAATGACCAGCTCTTGCAGCCTTCATTAGCGGTGTCCTTCCACCTTCAGATTCATGCTCCTGTTATAAAAAAGTATATTAAAAAAAGCGTTATAAATACTGGCAAAACATATCAACCAAGTGTCTTAGTGGCTGAAATTTTCAGCTTAGGGATTTAGACTGCTCTATTAATTTTAATGAATATTCTGTATAAATCCCCACCAGTGTATTTTCAGCTAATTTTTCAAAAAGGTCCCAATGAATCTACTTGGTTAGTGAATTACATTGGAGAAGGTCACTAAGACCACATCACCACCCTCAATTTCATAGATCTCACTGGAAAGTTTCCTGACTTCTAGCTTCGTTCAGTTTCATTACCTCAAAACAAATCATTTGCATCAAATTTTCTCCAATACACACTGTTCAAAAGGCTGCCATTTCTCAGCAAAAGAACATTGAGAACACAATCATATGGTGATACAAGAATGGAGAAATCTCTTAGCTAAGCCACCATATGGAGAATAGCCAACATCTGAATCTTCTGAATTGTAACATGTTGAAATTGGATTCTTATCATCCACAAATCAGACAAAAATCAATTATATGCAACAAAAATGGCATCAAATAGCCTTATGAGCCATGAGAGGGTAACTGGTCTCTGAAAAGAAGAATTAGAGAACATGGAGTTGCAAAGACGACAGAGGAACAATCTGAAGGTCAATGGTGAGACATTCTCTTCAGAGCATCAGATGCTGTCTCCAAAAACTGAAGTTTAACATGAGCAGACCAAGTTAAAGCATGAGTGACATGAAAGATTTTGGAAAAGACACTGTAGATACTCAGAAAACTGACAAGAGAAGTGAATGTGGAAGGTAGTAATCAACCCTTTCTACCCTTGAGATAATACAAGCCATGTGGGAAAAGAACCAGCCAGTTACACAGGAATGACTGACACCACAAAGAGTGCTATCAAGTGAAGGGGACCCATCCCACACCGCAAGGGGATTAAGTGTCCTGTCCATGAGAGTGTGTACATGTGCCCTTCAAAATAAAACTCAGTAATGTGTTAGGAACTTTACTTAAATAGTTTATAGGGAAATAATCTCTAATTCACTGTTTAACTTAATTATTCTCTGAATATCTGATAGCGGAGATGATTAAAAACAGTAGAAATACCTCCCCTTTCTTGTTCTATTTACTGAGATTGAGAAGGCTTAATGCCGCATTTATGACAGTTGAATCCAACCCTGCCTATTTCCTTCAATTGACCGAAAATCCTGTACATCCCCATTGCTAGGTTGCAGGTGTCTAGTGAAAGTTAACCATTTGGTTATGCTTTTGAGAAGGGGAATCTTTAGTGATGGCAAATCCAAACCTGTTGAGAAGTTTAGTGGTCCAAATCAGTCATGTGCTATTATGAAGAGTATAAAAAACTGAGCTTGTCTCCTCTCACCACTTGAAAAAGGGCAGAAGCGGTCTGGCACAGATTTTTCTTATGAGACAATAGTTTTATTGTACATTGCTTTAAGATGCACGTTTGTTCTCTGTGCGCTGCGTCTTGATCCTCTAACTTATTTTGCGTGACACTATTGCTACATACATATAATCCATGTGCAATACTATGGAGCAAGAGAGGAAGCCGTAGAGATTTGATTCTCAAGTCAGAAAACACCTGAACTCCCTCCAACTACCAGAGTCAATTTATAAACAGATTTACTCAGTCCTTTATTATTCAGACATAGAGACACTGAGTTCCACGGAGTTTATTGTGGAAGGCTCTTTTCTATGAGACCTTAACAATCAAAGTAATGCGTGCTCTGCATGCATATGCAAGGACCAATAGTATATTCTTTAAGATTTGGGGTTTGCCCTGGTGCTTTGGCCTCAATTTTTCCCTCCTGCAACTGTTATGCAATTAGCAGCTGCCCCTCCATTCCACATGCAGAATTCATTTGATTTGTACTGTGTGAACATATTTTAAAATGCACTTTGGGATGCAATGCACTATTTATTAAAATACACAAAACTTCAACGTATGAGCAGAAACCGTGTTGTCCAAACTCAATTCCTGATGCAAGGTTTCAAAATCCCCATACTATGAGAATCAAAGAACTCAGAAATAAATAAGTTAGGTTAACTGGAATTTTCCAACTCCAAGACAGTGCAAGTTTGTGTCCTGTAGTATATTCAAGTGTCTTGTTTTGTTTAAGATGGTTAGCAACAGACTATTAGTACTTTGCTTGGGAGTCTAAGAGATCTCACTGCTGGGGAAACTTCTTGATGTCCATGCTAAATTTTCCTTTACTTAAATTTCATGCAATTATTCTATATATACTGGTTTGATTAATCCCCACTTCCTCAAGCAATCAAATCCTGATCCTCCTTGGTGTTTACAAACTTCAAATACTTGCAGCACCAAACACACACACCTACCTTCCATCTGGCCAAACTACTCATTTTATCTATTGTATTTCTTCAGTAGTCACTCCTTACTCATTTCGGTCGCTCTTCCCATTTAACTTCACTTTGACAACATCTTTTCTATCAGAAAACCCAACACTGCATGCATTTTATTTTTTAACTTAATTTAATGCAGTTATAAGATGCCAGCCATCTGTAGAAACTTCAGCCCTCTATTTAGCCATAGCAAAGGTATAGCAGCAGCAGAAACATTGCCCACATAGTCCCCAATATATGGGTCAAGCCAGAACAGAGAATGGTCACCTCCAGGGGAGAGAAGGCAGTCTACATTCTATGCCCATTCAGTCCCTAGTCTTACCTCTGAGACTACCAAATGTGTGTGTCTGATTGCTGTGGTTTGTGATAGACACCCATCCAGAAATGGAAGAGCTCTGTGTAGCTCAAAAGTTTGTCTCTCACCAACAGAAGTTGGTCCAATAAAAGATATTACCTCATGCACCATGATTCACTAATATCCTGGCACCAACACGGTTACAACGCTGCATTCTATTTGGAGTAACAGACATGGGCTATCAGGGAGCTTACATAATCTATAACAGTTTCAATAACAATAGCCTGTTTATTTTGATAAAAGGCTTCAAATATTGAAGCCCTAACTACCTAAAGAATGAACCCTAACTTCAAAGGGAGGTGAATTTGTGTAGGTTACAAATAACTATCAGATAGCAGCTCCAATATGTAATTACTCCCACTGGACAAATCCATACTTTGGCGAGTAAAGAGAAAGAGGGATGCAATCATAAATGTCTTATCGGAATCTTAAGCAACATACAATGGAGTAAAACAAATGGGTAAAATAAAAAAAATATCCTACTGGAAAAGCAAAACAGGTATTTTTTTTAAATGAGAAAGAATTCAAACAGAACAAAATAGAGTGATAAGATACAGAGCATGATGAGGCTAGAGTTCTCACATGTGCTAGAAATAACTGACCTACATTAGTTTTATCCCACAAAACTAGCTCAAAGGATGTAAAAAAGCCCTCATGAAACTGATTATAACACAAAGCATTTACAATAGCGTTTCCATCTTGAGGTGTCCCAGTGATGAATACAAGACAAAGTAATGCCAAAGATGACACTCCTTAAAAGAATCTTCTCAGAAAGGTGTTGCAGAATTGCCAATGCAGCATCTAGACAGTGGGCCAAACCTTAAGAGGCAGCGCACATTGATGCTTGGTAAATCTGCAGTGAGACTCCTGTAGCTGGATTTATAGATTTCAAACTGCAACACTGGCTTTCATTACCAATGTCTATTAACAGAACAGGCTTTAACATGGCCAGACAAAAATAAAGAGAAATTATGAGTTATTTTTCTGTAGATTCTCAGCCTACTTTTGTCAAGAGAAGTTATACAACTGAATTAGTTAGAAAATCCATCTTATATAATTCATTTTTATATTAATGGAGCAAGGAGCCATGGGGATAGACATGACGGTAGATGAAAATATTAACCCAAGACAGAAGCCAGATAGCATCTCTGGAAGGAATTTTGGGTGCACATTCAAAAATCACCTCATTTCTTTATAATCTGTCGTAGAAAGGATCAGTAATGAGCAGCTGAAACACATAGCTTCTACAAGTAAAGCTACTGCCACAGACAGTCTCTGAAAAATGCAAGGTCCTAAGAATCAATTTAGAACAGGGCAGGGATGTGGGGGTTTTTTTGTTTTTGTTTTTTTAAATTTTTTTTAATCAGCACATTGCTCCACTATGGGCTGGGATGTGAAGTATTATCAAACCATTTTACTGGTGACTGAGCTGTCATTTTGTACCTTATAAAAGCCAACATAGCATTTTATGTGAACTCTATAGGAAGTGATCTACTGACCAATAAAACCTTGTCTACACCAGATACTACTTAGAGTTATCTAGGTATAGGTTGAGAAACTGTGGTGTATTAGCAGTAAACTCCAAGGACTTGGCAACAATAGGCCAAATATTTATTATTGTTGTTGCTGATATCACCCTTATCCTTGATACTTCATCCTCAGTTTCTTAGGCTCTTATGAGAGAGGTTTTATATCAAGTGTCTAACAGGGCCAATATAAATTCCAAACCAAGACTTTGTGATTTCAATAATTTGGTAAAATATTTGTTAGCCTTCTGAAAAAGATATCCTTGACTAGCCAATCATTAAATTAACGAAACACATCCACATTTAGACTGTAGCTATGTTATAAGAGATTACAACACCAGAAGGGTCAATGTGATAAACTAGTCTGATCTCCCATGTAATAAAGCCCGTGACTTCCTTGAATTAATTCCTGTTTGAACTAGAACATTTATTTTAGAAAAACATCCAATCTTAATTCAAAAATTGCCTGGTAAATTACCTTCACTTAAAAATTTGTACACTGATTTAACTTTCAGCCATTGGATCTTATTATATCTTTGCTAGACTGAAGAGGTCATTATCAAATTTTTGTTCCCCATGTAGGTACTTATAGACTGATCAAGTCACCCTTTCACCTTCTCTTTAAGCTAAATAGACCATAGTCCATCACTAAGACATTCTCTTAGCTCTTACTTGAACTCTCTCCAATTTAATTATTCCTGGATAAATATGAAACAAATATTCTCTCAAGAGCTCTAGTGGACTTCTGTGTTCAAACTTCAAAGAGATATCCATCATTAGACATATAACTACATAACATGTTCGTTACAAGATTTGGATTTTATTCTGGATCTGATAAGGAATGGAACCAGATATCTCTTAAATTCTTTTGTAACAAGACCCTTTGATTTATGAGGGTTCTAATTACCCTGAAAATGCTAAAAACTCAAGTCCTCTGAGGGCAAATATTTTACCGCACTGTTCTGAAGAATTTCTAAGTAAAACTATTTTGAACTTTTTTTTGTCCTCCCTCCACCCCTCCCCCACTGAAAATTTGGAGTGAGTTTTTTTTATTAATTTTGTTCCCCTTTTTATAATATTCTCAAGACTAAACTCTGATCACAAGACTCAAAGTTATAAAAAAGTTAGTAACATGTCCTCTACAGACAAATTTCATGAGGTGGATACAAAACACAGATTAAAACCCAAATGGATTTCTGGTTAAGAGAACTGAAGACTATGAGACCCTATAGAGATATGGTGATCCTATTATTTGTAAAGAGTTTATTGTAGCCACTATTTGTGAAAAGCTGGTTTAATAAAATGACCCTTTCCTATACAGGGAGGGAGTAGGGTAGTAATTAAGAAAGAAAGATTAGAAATCAAGCCAAAGGACTGCAGAGAAAGAAACCAAATAAGTAGAGCAATGATGGAGATTTAATATGCTACATAGCAAGTCTTTGCACCTCTGATGAAATCTAGATGCCGTAAGCCATGCTTGCTGTGAACATCTATTTTTGAGGTTTTAGCTTACAAGCATCAAAGGCCAACCTCACCTGATGCTTGGCCGTCTCTATGCCCTCCAAAATAGTCTTCTTTAAGTCCTCCTGCTTGTCCTGCGGAAGGAAAAAGAAGAACTCACGGATCTTATTCTATAAATAAAATTAATACTTGGCCGTGAAGACCTGGTGATTACAATTTCAGTTGGTCAGCATCACCAGCTGAATTAGCCTGAGGAGGACAAAACTAGTCTTTAAACCAAGTAATGCAATTCTTCACCATCATAGCCTCAACCTAAGCCACCCAGACTCATGTGGCTAGTCGAAGTTACACACAATATCCACTGGTGCAAATTACCAGATGCTTTCTTGGTCACACCCAGTCATCACATATTCTGCACCATTGGAATAAGTACAGACTGACCTAGCACAGCCAAAAATACGACTGCAATAATTCAGTTTCAGTGTTTTGGGCGCACTCTTATAGTTCTTTTGTTACAGAGACAACATGAACATTCTTACTAATAACCCTGGATCCTCTATTGTCTTCTCCAGATAGTCTAGAACCAGCACCAAAAAAACACGATTACTTTTCAGTCCCTCACACTGAAAGCAACATATTAATCTCCCTCACTGTATAATGCAAAGCCCTACTTACAACCTACACAATGTTAGCAAGAACTCAGGTTGACATATATACAAATGTTAAGTGTGCAGTGTGATGTATTTAAGGAAAACATAAGGTTGATATTAAGGATTTACTTTATGGTGTGAGGGAAATTAATGTGTAGTATGTTTTCTTATCAATTGGAAGCAAAAAGAATTTCCCTGTGATGGTGCAGAACCTGTCAGTGAAAACTTGTGTAAGCACTAGGGTATGATTAAGAGGTGTCCCTTAGCTTGGCATTTCCTTACCCTTTAGGGTCTGAGTTGAGTGGCTATCAGTTAACCAACCCTACTCCCTTTTAAACATGGTGTTTATAGAATTTCCTAGGTTTTTAAATGCAAGTGTACCATGGTTTGGAGGAAGCGTGGGCGTTTGAGATGAAAAGGAAGGATGGATGTTATGCTACTTGCAGGTCTCTCTTTACCCTCCTGAACTCCAGCACAAAAGTGCCCACATTCCAGGGGATCCTCCCTAATGCTGCACCTGTTACCCTGGGCCAGCCACAGCTCTACAGAACAGTGTAGTCTCTGCTGAAGGCGCAGAACTACACAGGCTACAGAGAGCACAGCAATGCAGCTTGTATCTTCTCCCCAGAAATCTTGGCTGCTGCTCCCTAACTCTCCTTACTAAATCATAAAGAATATGGGCCAGCATCTTCCCTGAGGGCAACCTATGACTTCAGTCCCATTGGAAATGAGAGTCAAGAGGCTGGCTCTCAAATGTACTGCATTTCAGCTAAATCAAGATCTCAGTTTAGGAGGAGAAGAGATCTCCAACAAAATGCACTTTTAGCTGCTTAGAGGAAGGTAAACTGAGTTAGGAGCCAGGAGATAAAAATCTCATTTGCCACTCACTACTGTTTGTATTTCTGTGATTTTCAGTCCTTAATTTTGAACCAGCAGGCCTCATACCCACCTCTCAGGAAATACACAATCAAGCTGTGACACTGAGTACCTTTCCCAGACTTGAAGGAGCAGCTTTGAGTAAAGTCAGAAGCTTGCCTCTCACACCAACAGAAATTGGTACAATAAAAGATTATCTCACCCACCTTGTCTTGCTAATATCCTGGGACCAACATGGCTACAATACTGCAAGCAACAATGGAGGATATTCAATTCTGCCATTTGAAATGGAAACTCCACAACATGAAAAAAAAGGAAGCAAAACAGTTACTTCCTGAGCAAATGCAAGAAGCAAAACATCTCCAGAGGACTCACCATCTATAACCCTCTAACCACTACATACAACTCCAAATATGCTGAGCAGCTCTGTAGGAGGACTCAAAAAAATTGAGGAACCATCTCCTGCAACTCTCATACTCCGTAAGAGACCACCTCAAACAAGAAATCATCACATACTCCCACACACAGATGGGGGAGGAGGGGTGAAATCAGGAAACCTACCTGGAGATCATGCAAGAAACCAAAAACAGCTATTACAAAAATCTGATGACAGCCATCCAACACAAAAGCAAAGTGGAACCAATTGCAACAACTTCACAAACCACAGAACACCACCTCTGGGAGAAACCACGGCACCAGGACCCATCACACGGACATCCCATGACAACCCAACATCAATTTATTAAGACTACCTCTAACCAGAGCCTAAATAACTGTACTCTCCAAGGGACCAAACTTCTACCCCATCACAGAACCTATCATCATACTACACCTCTACCCCGATATAACACGAATTCGGATAGAACGCGGTAAAACAGCGCTCCGGGGGGGTGGGGCTGCGCGCTCCGGCGGATCAAAGCAAGTTAGATATAACGCGGTTTCACCTATAACGCGGCAAGATTTTTTGGCTCCCGAGGACAGCGTTATATCAGGGTAGAGATGTAATATGTGGAGAACTAGAATTATTTCACTACTGATTCCACCTCAAAGAATTCTTTCACAACAATATCACCCAGAACTACCACCTCCCCACCAACAGTCATAAGAAAAAAGAATAATCTGAAAACACCCCACCACAGACAAAACCACACACTTGATCATTATACTGATTGACTAAAATCCCTAAACATCACATCCACCATACACTCCCACCGCCACTGCCAAGAGGACAGCTATACAGTCTCTGAAATCCAACCACCAGATAGCAATTAAATCAGCAGACAATGGGGATTCCATCACAGTCCTCAACTGTGATGACTATGTTAACAAAGCCTACAACTCTTTGACACCACCTACTATAAAGAGCTCAGAGACAACCCAGGAATCTAAGGATATCATCAAATCCTTCCCTGCTCAACTCCAAGAGAAACTCTAACAACCTTGTCCCCCACAAACTTTCTATGTGTTTCCCAAGATACACAAACAAGGGAATCCAGGAGACCCATCATATCTAACCTTGGCGCTCTTAATGAAGCAATATCAGGACTCATAGAAACCATCCTCAAGCTACTGACCACATAAAGGGTCAGTGTCCTCTAGCACACAACCAGTTTCCACCAGAAACTCTAAACATTAACAACCTCCCTCAGAACACCATCCTTGCCACCATGGATGTCACCTCCCTATATACTAACATCTCTCACAGTGATGGCACTGCTGCCTGCCTTGAATATCTACAAGACAATGGACAACACTCACATATCCATCTCAAACACATTGCCAAACTCATCCATTTCATCCTCACCTATAACAATTTTATATTCAACATCTTATCCAAACAATGAGAACAGCCATGGGTACCACATTGGCTCCCCAGCATGCCAACCTCTCTTCATGGGCTACCTTGAGGAAGAATTCCTGGACAAATGCACCACAAAACCAATGCTATACCTGAAATACATCAATGATGTTTTTATCTTCTGGACAGATGAGCTAAACTTCCTTATAGATTTTCACCACAACTCCAACCACCACTACCCATCCATTCATTGAGCACTCCCATATCAGCATCAAACTTCCTGGACATCACGATCAGCTTCAACAGTGGAACTTTAGAGACAGCTATGTACAAGAAACCCACAGATCACCACACTTACTTTCACAGATCCAGTAGCCACACCAAACACACCAAGAAATCAGTTTTATGCAGCCAAACACTCTGATACCACGGAATATGCACCAAGGAGAAAGTCCAGGATACACAGCTTACCACGCTTAAAACACCAGGACATTCCACCAGAGAAGTAGATTGCAGCATGGAACAGGCCACTCAAATACCTCCGAGTACCTGCTTCAATATGGAAAAAGCCCTCCAACCACAGCCCCCTAGTTGTCACCTATCACCCCACACTGGAACCCACACGGTGTATCATTAAGCAATTACAACCCATACTCGACGCGGACCACATACTGAAAAATCTCTCTCAAGCCACCTCTTTTGGCCTTCAAATAACCCCCCCCCAACTTCTCCAGCTTCATCAGAAGCAGCAGCAAGCTCCCCAAAAACCAAGCCATACCAACTCAAAGCAGCACCAAATCCTGTTGTAACAGATGCAAAATCTGCAGAAGTATCTCTCCTGCTACAACACAGCTTTCAAGATCCATGAGTCCTACACATACCTATCACAACATGTGGTATACTTCACCCAATGCACTAAGGGTACATATCTATGCTGGAATAAAAGATCCGTGGCAAGGCCACAGTTGGCCTGGGTGAGCTATCTCAGGCTTGCGGGGCTAAAAACTGCTGTGCAGACATTTGGGCTTGGCCTAGAGCGCAGGCTCGGGAGCCCTCCCTGCTTGTGCGGTCCCAGAGCCTGGTCACCTACACAGCAATTTTACAACTCTGCAAGCCCAAGTCAGCTGACATGGACCAGCCATGGGTGTTACTTGCTGTGTAGATGTACTCTTTATTCCCCAATAACAATTATGTGGGTGAAACAGGACAATCACCATGAACTCTCACAAAAAATAATAATAAAAGACAATTACATCATATTACCTGTGGGTGAATACTTTTCACAAAGCAATCACTCCTTATCTGACCTCTCAATCTTCAGCCTCAAAGGAAACCTGCACACCTTCAAAACACGAGCCTGGGAGCTTGCTATACACTAAAAATCATGGACTTACAGACACTGGATTTGTTGTTTATTACAACAATCTGTAACCCATTAACCCCTCTTTTTGTCCTATGACTGCAGAGGTTTCAACTGGCCACTTCACCTCAAATAGTCTCTTCCAATACACGTTAACTACTTATGCTAAATAGTCTGTTCCACCTTGTATTTTGCGGACACTGACTACCTTTCCCAGATCTGAAGAGCTGTGTGTAAGCTTGAAAGCTAGTCTTCCACCAATAGAAGTTGGTCCAATAAAAGGTATTACCTCACCCACCTTGTTTCTCAAGTATCACACAGGTAATTTTACGAATAAGATAATATAGGTTGCCAAAGGTCACTTAGCAGCATCAGGCACAGAACCCAATCTCATCCATAGAATTTTTCATGGGTCACATTTTGATGGCTTGTGTCACATTTAAAAATTGAGAGAAGTATGATTGTTTTAACAAAATAGTGGCTATGTTCCATGAGGACATGCAGACACACTGCTGCTCAGAATAAAATCTGACAAATCTAAGTGCTTAGCTAGGCCATCTATAACCACTACTTTAACCATTAGATCACACTCCTCTCCCAGAGGAGGAAATAAAATCCAGGAGTCCTGATTTTCAGCATTCTATTACTTCTGAGCTAATAACTGTGAAACCCACTGGGAAAGTGGGTATCATTCCCTCTCCAGTGGCTGATACAAACAGAGAACAGCTATTACTGTAGCTCAAATGGTAGAGGTCTCAACTAGTGATCTGAAAGTCCAGGGCTCAAACTCTGCTGAGGATACATGTGGGTTGGTTGCAAGTGACAAAAAACAGGAATTAAGTTTTCTTTTTAAAAATATTGACTCAGCAAGAAAATATCTTTACAGATGGTGTAGCATTCAGCAAATAACAGGTATTACACATTTTGGTCATTTGTCACATTGTGTTTGCTTATCACAAACTGGCAAGTGTGTGGTCCGATCATTTTAGTGAAATGGTTGTGGCTTCAGTAACATAAAGAGCTAGACCTTTAATCATTTTTGTTGCTCTCCTCTGGACTTTCTCCAATTTGTCCACATCTTTCCTGTAATGTGGCGCTCCCCCCAGACCTGGACACAATAGTCCAGTTGAGGCCTAATCAGCGCGGAGTATTGCTTACAATAAGTAAGTATTGCTTACAATACTCCTGCTAATAATCCCAGACTCATGTTCGCTTTTTTCCCCCAACAGTGTTACACTGTTGATTCATATTTAGCTTGTGGTCCACTATGACCCCCAGATCCTTTTCTGCAGTACTCCTTCCTAGTCAGTCATTTCCCATTTTGTACGTGTGCAACTGATTGTTCCTTTCTAAGTGGAGTACTTTGCATTTGTCCTTATTGAATGTCATCCTATTTACTTCAGACCATTTCTTCAAATCATTTTGAATTTTAATCCTATCTGCCAAAGCACTTGCAACCCCTCCAGCTTAGTATCATCCTCAAACTTTATGAGTGTACTCTCTATGCCATTATCTAAATCATTGATGAAGATATTGAACACAACCGGACCCAGACTGATCCCTGCAGGACCCTGCTCGTTATGCCCTTCCAGCATGACTGAACCACTGATGATTACTCTCTGGGAACTGCTTTCCAACCAGTTTTGCACCCACCTTATAGTAGCTCAAAACTGCTCAAGATAGTTAAGACCAAAGCAGACTGTGAAGAACTTCAAAAAGATCTCACAAAACTAAGTCATTGGGCAACAAAATGGCAAATGAAATTTAATGTGAATAAATGTAAAGTAATGCACATTGGAAAAAATAACCCCAACTATACATACAATATGATGGGGGCTAACTTAACTACAACTAATCAGGAAAGAGACCTTGGAGTCATCATGGATAGTTCTCTGAAGACGTCCACGCAGTGTGCAGCGGCAGTCAAAAAAGCAAACAGGATGTTAGGAATCATTCAAAAAGGGATAGAGAATAAGACGGAGACTATCTTATTGCCTTTATATAAATCCATGGTACGCCCACATCTTGAATACTGCATAAAGATGTGGTCTCCTCATCTCTAAAAAGATATACTGGCATTAGAAAAGGTTCAGAGAAGGGCAACTAAAATGATTAGGGGTTTGGAACAGGTCCCATATGAGGAGAGACTAAAGAGGCTAGGACTTTTCAGCTTGAAAAAGAGGAGACTAAGGGGGGATATGATAGAGGTATATAAAATCATGAGTGGTGTGGAGAAAGTGAATAAGGAAAAGTTATTTATTTGTTCCCATAATATAGGAACTAGGGGCCACCAAATGAAATTAATGGGCAGCAGGTTTAAAACAAATAAAAGGAAGTTCTTCATACAGCGCACAGTTAACCTGTGGAACTCCTTGCCTGAGGAGGTTGTGAAGGCTAGGACTATAACAGGGTTTAAAAGAGAACTAGATAAATTCATGAAGGTTAAGTCCATTAATGGCTATTAGCCAGGTTGGGTAAGGAATGGTGTCCCTAGCCTCTGTTTGTCAGAGGGTGGAGAGGGATGGCAGGAGAGAGATCACTTCTCATGTTGCATTTCCCTAGTTTGTTTATGAGACTTATGTGAGACAGTATCAAAAGCTTTACTAAAGTCAAGATATACCACATCTAATACTATCCCCCTATCCACAAGGCTTGTTACCCTGTCAAAGAAAGCTATCAGGGTGGTTTGACACGATTTCTTCTTAACAAATCCACGCTGACTGTTATTTATCACATTATCTTCTCGATGTTTGCAAACTGATTACTTAATTATTTGCTCCATTATCTTTCCTGGTACTGAAGTTAAGCTGACTGGTCTGTAATTTCCCGGGTTGTCCTTGTTTCCCTTTTTATAGATGGGCACTATATTTGCCCTTTTCCAGTCTTCTGGAATCTCTCCCATCTTCCATGATTTTTCAAATATAATCACTAATGGCTCAGCTATCTCCTCAGTCAGCTCCTTGAATATTCTAGCATGCATTTCATCGGGCCCTGGTGACTTGGAGACTTCTAACTTGTCTAAGTATTTTTTAACTTGTTCTTTCCCTATTTTAGCCTCTGATCCTACCTCATTTTCCCTGGTATTTACTATGTTAGATGTCCAATCACCACCAATCTTCTTGGTGAAAACTGAAACAAAAGTCATTAAGCACCCCTGCCATTTCCATATTTTCTATTATTGTCCCTGCCCCCCCACCCCCACCCCGCATTGAGTAACAAGCCTACCCGGTCTTTGGTCTTTCTTTTGCTTCTAATGTATTTGTAGAATGTTTTCTTGTTACCCTTTGTCTCTAGCTAGTTAGATCTCATTTTGTGCCTTGGCCTTTCTAATTTTGTCCCTACAAACTTATTTGTTTATATTCATCCTTTGTAATTTGACCTAGTTTCCACTTTTTGTAGGACTCTTGATTTTTAGATCATTGAAGATCTCCTGGGTAAGCTAGGGCGGTCTCTTGCCAGACTTCCCATCTTTCCTACGTAATGGGATAGTTTGCTCTTGTGCCCTTAATAATGTCTCTCTGAAAAACTGCGTACTGTCTTCAATTGTTTTTCCCCTTAGACTTGCTTCCCATGGGATCTTACCTACCAACTCCCTGAGTTTGCTAAAGTCTGTCTTCTTGAAATCCACTGTCTATTTTGCTGTTCTCCCTCCTACCATTCCTTAAAATCATGAACTCTCATGATCACTTTCACCCAAGCTGCCTTCCACTTTCAAATTCTCAACCAGTTCCTCCCTATTTGTCAAAAATCAAATCTAGAACAGCCTCTCCCCTAGTAGGTTTCTCCACCTTCAGAAATAAAAAATTGTCTCCAATACTTTCCAAGAACTTGTTGGATAATCTGTGCCCTGCTGTGTTATTTTCCCCAACAGATGTCTGAGTAGTTGAAGTCTACCATCACCACCAAGTCCTGTGCTTTGGATGATTTTGTTAGCTGTTTAAAGAAAGCCTCATACACCTCTTCTTCCTGGTTAGGTGGTCTGCAGTAGACCCCCTACCATGACATCACCCTTGTTTTTACCCCTTTTAACCTTACCCAGAGACTTTCCACAAGGCTGTCTCCTATTTCCATCTCAAACTCAGTCCAAGTCTATACATTTTTTATATACAAGGCTACACCTTCTCCCTTTCTTCCCCTGCCTGTCCTTCCTGAGCAAGCTGTACCCTTCTATACCAATATTCCAGTCATGTGTATTATTCCTCCAAGTCTGTGATGCCAACTATGTCATAGTTGTGTTTACTTACTAGCATTTTGAGTTCTTCCTGCTTAATCCCCATACTTCTTGCATTAGAATACAGACATCTGAGATATGGATTTGATTCCCCGCCCCCAGTTCGGTCTTCTCTCCTTTATCCCTACTATAAGAGCACATGCTCTCCCCATATTCTGACCATGTTTGCGGATTGGATGTGGATACAAATTTTGTATCCACACAGGGCTCTAGAATGCAGGCCACGTGCCTGAGACCTGAAATTTGTAGCAAGTAGCGTACAGTGGTCGGTGCATGCGCTGTTGCCCTCCTTGTACTCCAAAAAGAGGGTATAAAGGGTGGTATGGACCAATACCTCTCCAGTTTTCTTACCATGAATCAAATAGGATCCAAACCAGAGGGGAAGGAGGGTGGGTAGAAGAATACAAATAAGAACCACCCATCTCAAAGAACCTCAAGTTGTGGGTAAGGAACCTCCATTTCTTCAGTGCTGGTCCCTATGTGGTCTCCCTCTGCTGCTGAGAGAAAAAGCCTGGACTGCCTATGAAAACTGAGGTGGTCTGAAACTAAATTTTCTTTCTAAAAGAACAGTGCTTTTGTAATTCACTAGTGCAGCATCACAGCCATGACTTTAAGTTTACCTTTTTTAAACAACTGTAATTTTAAAACTGCTGTTTAAGCATGGGCTTCAATAAGCATCTAAGTGGTTGTTTAAGCAGCTTAATAAGGACGCTGAAGACTGGTAGACTCAAGTTATTGTAATGATACTCTTTACATACCTTTTAATACTGTTTTTCTACAAGTAAGTCAATGTAAGTAGCTCCCACAATCAGTGTGGCTGTGTTGTAGTGAGAGACAATTTAAGAAATTCAATTTCAAAGATTCAACAGGTTACTATAAATAAAGTTCAGAAACTGAGTGAAGTTCAGGCTTCCAATCCCCTGAGCTACTTGTAAATTAGTGAAAGAGCTATAGGCAGTGGGAGAGGGAGAAAGCTAACACCTTAAACCTATTGAAGAAATGCAAGAAAAGCAGTGCTGATGGACTCCAAAGACAGCCCCAGCCTAGAAAGATGGAGACTGAAAAAGGTTCAAGGGTGGAAGATCCACAAGAATGCTTTAGCGCTCCTCAGAAGGACTATTAAAAGCAAACGATAATTAAGTTTTGAACACAACTTAAAAAAAATTAATGGTTAGATCCCTGAAGCTGGCAGGTACACTGAAGCAGGAATTTTAAGCCTCCAGCTGACTGGCAGCAGCAATCACCAATAAACCCAAAACAGCAACCTAACTTACTATTTAATGGACATACTATGCAGAACACAACAAAACACAACCCAGGAGTAACATGGGAAAACCATGGAAGTGGCCTAGAAGGCAAACAGACATTTACTAGGATGTGGAAGCAGGGATGTGGTATAAAATTCCAATATACTCTGCCCTTTGGGAAGGCATTTGTTGCACATTTAGTCTAAATTTTGAAAGCTGTGCTGTAGAAAGAATACCAAAATGATAGAAAGTGTCCAAAGATCAATAAGAAAAATATATATATATATATATATATAAATGGGCAGAAGCAGTTAATGCCTATGAAGTTTAAAATGCAGAGAGAAGTAGTCCCAAAAATTTCTAATCCAGTACTCGAAACTCAGGATTCTGGGACATGAATGAAGAATAAGACTGGCAGAACTAAAAGAATAGACAAAAACTATACCTTGCAGAGTAATGAGCCCCATGGTGCATTTTGCCAAGGGCAAGAGAGTGAACTATTACAAAATCCAAGAATTAGTTAAGTATTTAACTAATGGATGCATTAATATTTAGTGCTATTCCTCTTAAAGTAACTGGGACAGATGTTGCAGGCTTTCAATCCTCCTTTTGACTAGTACCACCAATGTATACATATCTTAACACTTGCAAAGCATTCTTCTTGCTTTATATTAAGCACATAACTTTTTTTCTGTAAGAAAGGTAAAAGTAAATGCTAAGTTTGCAGTTAAAATATTTTCATGCACAAGATACACATGAAAAGTCTTACTAAATCAGCACCAGCTTGAAGCAATACGTCTGCAACATCAGTATGTCCATTTTCACAGGCATAGGTCAAAGCTGTGTCTCCTGTTGCTGTTGTAGCATGGACATTCGCTCCTATAAAAGCAACATAAGTTGTACTGGTTACTGTAGACGTCCTCTCACCCAAATATTTTATCTGAGTGAATCCACTAACAATTCAACCTAAAAAAAGCAACAGATCTTCCTTCCGTGGCAACTGAAGCCATGTTCTACTTACTGCCAACAGCACCGGGCCTAATAGGGAAAAAGACCTGAGAGACAGCAGTAGAATCAGGAATTTGTGGCAAAGGAAGGTTGTGGCACATTTGACAGCAGTTAAAGTGCTGAACAAAACTGTTCAACTCACTCACTGCAGTGCTGATTGGCAGCAGCATTTCCCCCCACGGTGCTGAAGATTTCAGCTCGTAAATCCATGTCTGAATTCAGGCTGTGTTTCTTTTCTGAAGTCTTGTTCAACAACCTAGCGTAGGGGATAGCAAACTATGGCCCAGGGGTTGCATCTGGCCCTTCATACATTTTAATCCAGCCCTCGAGCTCCCGCCGGGGAGCAGGGTCGGGGGTTTGCCCCACTCCAGCCAGGGAGCGGGGTTGGGGGCTTGACCCGCTCCGTGCGTGCCATGGCTCCACACGGTTCCCGGAAGCAGCGTCATGTCCCCCCTTTGGCTCCTATGTGTAGGGGCAGCCAGGGAGCTCTGAATGCTGCCCCCACCCCAAGCGCCACCCCCGCAGCTTCCATTGGCTGGGAACCGCGACCAAAGGGAGCTGCAGGTGCAGCACCTGCGGACGGGGCAGCACGCAGAGCCTCCGCATAGGAGCCGGAGGGGGAACATGCCGCTGCTTCCGGGAGTTGCTTGAGGTAAGTGCCGCCTGGAGCCTGCACCCCTGACCTCCCCTCGTGCCTCAACCCCCACCCCCAACCCTGATCCCCCTCCCACCCTCCAAACCCCTCGGTCCCAGCCTGGAGCACCCTCTTGCATCCCAAACCCCTTATCTCCAGCCCCACCCCAGAGCCCGCACCCCCAGCCGGATCCCCCTCCCGCACCCTGAACTCCTTATTTCTGGCCCCACTGCAGAGCCTGCACCCCCCAATTGGAGCCCGCACCCCCTCCCGCACCCCAACCCCCAATTTTGTGAGCATTCATGGCCCACCATACAATTTCCATACCCAGATGTGGCCCTCGGGCCAAAAAGTTTGCCCACTCCTGACCTAGAGTCTATTAACCTATGCACATTATCCCAAAACCCAGTTACTACGACACTTTCCTGCAGCGTGGGAGACCCATGTTCAAATCTTTTCTCCACATCTGGCAGAGGGAAGAATTGAAGCACAGTTTCCCACATCCCAAAGAGAGTACCCTAACTACTGGACTAAAGGTTTTAAGAGGTCTTGTTCCACCCCCTAGGATTTTTTTTTTTTTTTTTAATTTACTCATTTGTTTTTGTCAAAATGCTCAAAATAAAAACAGGTGTTTGGGGTTTTTTTAGTCTGGTCAAACCGAAATGTTTTGATTTTGTCAGTTTGATCAAAAGCTATTCAGCAAACACCACAAATTCACAAATAGTTACAGGTTGAATAAAACCGCATTTTTCACAGAATAAATTATTTGCCAAAAAACACTCAGCCCTAGTCAGTAGTGTACAAAAGCAGTAGTCACTGTTAATGTTATTTGTTAGAGTGCAAGCTTAATGACGACTGAGTACATATTTAGTTTTTGGCATCTATTGGATGGAAGCAAAAGCCTCATGGATGGTTGGACTGCATAACTGATACTGTTCAATTTAGGCAATATAAAGATGGAAAGGAATGCAGAATGTCTTTTCTCTTAAGTTGTTTCCATTCTTTTAAGGTTTTGGGAAGATGGAGTGTGCCCTGCTGCAACTTTAATTGCCAATAAGTGTAGTTATTTCCTGATTTATACCTTTTTTTTAGGCTAGCATTTTTTAAGCTAAATCTCCTATAAGTCAACCTGTCATTTATATCAACATACCTGCTGCCAATAAATATTTCACCAATTCAAGGTGTCCCTCCTGAGCAGCTTCCATTAAAGGTGTAGAGCAACCAAGTTCTATATCAGCTCCTGCCTTAATAAGGAAATCAGCTACTTCAGAAAATCCTCCACAGCATGCCAGAGTAAGAGCTGTTTCTTGCGTTTCTTCTGTCTGTGCATTTATATTTGCTCCTAGGGAACAAATTATCTGTTAATCTGTCTGGCCAGACAAGTAAATCATATAGGCACTCATCTTCCCGCTTTGCCCCTATCCCGTAGCCCTTAGCAAGAGATCAGAGTATGATAGTTCTATGTTCTTCCTATACAGTAACTGTCAAGTCACAACCACATGCTAAATATTGAGCCATTACACACAAACTAGCGAGGTCAGTACTTAACCATTCAGAATAAAAAAGACCATCAAAGAATATGTAATTTGAATAACTACTAAAAAGATGTAATTTACAGTACAGTAATTTATAAGATGAAATTGTTCTCTTACCCTGTGCCAGTAACAGTGCTACCATCTCCTCATGCCCTTCACGTGCAGCTTCCATCAGTGGAGTATAACCTTCATCATTAACTTCCTCAAGATTTGCTCCCCTTTCTATCAGTAGTGCGGCTAGTTCCACATGTCCACCACAAGCAGCTAGTGTAAGTGGAGATTCAAATGAATCCGCAGGCATATTGACTTGAGCACCACTATCTAGAAGCAAACGAGCTACTTCCACATGTCCATCCTAAGAGCAAAGTAAAAGTTAAAAAGAAATGAAATCAGAAACATCCCAATTTAACAAGGACACAATTGTTACAAATGTTATCATGCAAGTCCATTTTCAGACCCTGGTAAGATCTACTTTTAATTTTTCAGAAATCTTCTTGAAACAGTGTGTTTATACTACTTAGAAAAAGAAAAGATTTTTTTCAAACTAAAAACCTCATACAACATTAATAATGGCAACACTTTTGCATAATAATCTGAAAACTACTATATTTCACCTCCAATCAACTAGAAATTGTGTAATTTAGAAATAAAAAGTCAGATCCTTTATTTTATATTATAAGAGCTCTGGGGCAAGGACCACACCTTTTGGGCACTATGATAATATAGCTAGTAAATAATAATCCAATACACAATTATCAGACAGAGTTTAGCATGGTGAGTAATCCCACCGAAATCAGTAATGACTACTCCCAATAGTAAGCAATTAATCCAGTAAAAAATTAGCTTTTCCGTGATTGGCTTATCACCAGTATGGACAAATAACTAGCAGCTTCCATACCAAGGGAAGAAAAGTAACTATGGAGAAGTTAAAATGTGTTACAGCAAAGTGACAAGAGGGGAGAAACTGGGAGAATGAAGGAAAGGAGACCAAACAGCCGTTGGGATAAGCAGACCTCTTCACAGAGGCAGAAGGCCTAGGGTTGTCATAGAAGAACCTGAGAACTCACCAACTGAAGGCTATGTCAGCCAATATATGCAAATACAGCTGGTAACATCTCAAAAATGTAACTGGGCTCAGGTGGTGGCCTGGAAGAACTCGTCCACCAAAGATTTTTTATGCCCTGACTGGGGTGTGGCTTGGATAGAAAGCTCAAAGCTTCTCTGAGCAGGGGAGGCCAGCAAATGAGTAGTAGCATTGGACAAAGAATCTGACTGAGCAAGACCTGGATGTTTTCTGACTTTGCAAGACCTTTAGAACAGGGACCAGCATTTGAGGAATGGTTTGGGAGAGGTAGGCCTTGAGTATTTTGCAGAGGGTCCACAGAATGCCAATGGACCTGGAGTCTGGCCTTAGGGTTGGGGAGCAAGATATCCTAGTTAAGGTGGAAGACTGAGATTACAATGGGAAGATGGCTGTGGCACATTTAGAGAACTTCTTTTGGGGGAGGGATAGCTCAGTGGTTTGAGCATTGGCCTGCTAAACCCAGGGTTGTGAGCTCAATCCTTGAGGGGGTCACTTAGGGATTTGGGGCAAAATCAGTACTTGGTCCTGCTAGTGAAGGCAGGGGGCTGGACTCAATGACCTTTCGGGGTCCCTTCCAGTTCTATGAGATAGGTATATCTCCATTTATTTATGGAAAATGAGGCATGGGGGTTTCAAGATGGGGCTGAGAGCTCCTACAGAGTCTCTAACAAAGTTGAAGGCCACAGGAAACAGTGGAATAATGAAAGTAGGTTCAAATGCATCTGAGCAGAGGATACTTTTTACTTGACTTGGCTCCAGCAAACAGTGAGACTTACAGGGGCCTAAGGTAAGAGACTTCATTAGGGAACCTGATTATGAGAAGGGAACCCCAGTCAGAACTCTCCTATGGAGCAGGAGGTTTGTCTCCACTAGCTGAAGTTCCTTTGGCTGACAAATGGTGTCAGCAAGGAGTGTATCTGAAATCAGTCCCGAGCGTTGGTTACACTTACTATTAAACAGCAATTGTGTTTGACGCTGTTTCAGGAACTACAGCTTACAACGTTCAACTCAGTTTATCACTGGCTACACTTGCAGTTGAACAGTATTCAAGCACTGGGAAACAGGTGCAGCTGTTTTCAATACCTGTTGACAGCAACAAGCATTTTTGCTCATATCGACAAGGCATCTGGATACTAGCAGAGAACCCATGCTCAAACTCATTATGGAAGAACTCCAGATGGAGATAATAATGGATCGCCAGGCTACGATCCTATGGAAACTAAGAGAGACTTCACCCCATAGAAAACAAAGATAGTACCCTTCTCTCAGTAACAAAAGAGGACCCAGTTGGTAATCCATACCTTAGAACTGAGGGAGCTTTCATAAGCAAGGGCCTGAGACTGAGGCAGATTTGGTCAGGATAAAGGATAAGTCTTTGGAACAGCTGAAGACCCATGAACTAGACCCATCTCAGATGCGCTACACTTACATGAATCAGCAACTAAGTTCCCTCTACGCTGCATGGCCGCGCAGCAGGCTATTAAGGGCTGCGTAGCGGGGAGAGGTGTTTCTCCCCCAGCCAAGCTGACATGCAGCAGGCAGGAGGTGCCTCTCCCCTGGCCCTGGACTGCTGTGGCGAGAGGGATCTGGGGGGAGTCCTCTCCCCGCCGCAGCCCTGGGGCAGCCTTCACCCCAAACCCCTCATCCCCGGCCCCACCCCAGAGCCTGCATCCCTAGCCAGAGCCCTCATCTCCCACACCCTCTCTGCCCTAGCCCTGAACCCACCTGACCTCCGCACCCCAAATCCCTCATCCCCAGCCCAGAACCCACACCCCTAGCCAGAGCCTCACCCCCCAGCAGCCCAAATCTCTACCCCACCCTGAGCCTCCTCCGACACTCCAAATCCCTCAGCCTCACCCCCGCCACACATCACCTCCATATTGGTGCACATAACAAAATTCATTCCGCACATGGATGTAAAAAAATTAGAGGGAACACTGATCGGCAGGCATCAATCTTATTTCACTTTCTGCAGACCCTGTTATCAGTAAGAGGCGAGGAAAAGGTGTCAACTCCCTTCCCCACTAATGACAGAGAATGCATGCCGTATCCAGGCCTTGAGGTCCAAGTATATATGTTACAGTATCTGGGAAAGTTGCAGCTCAAGGGAAAGAGGTCCAATGAGCGAGGCTGAGAACAAGCGACTACTTTTTTTGAAGACCAACTAGTGGCAGGACCATTTTCTTGAAAGAAAATACTTCCAGCTCATCCAGACTGACGGATGTCTGCATGCGCAGGGCACTGAGGGAAATTAGTTTTTTCTCCACCTGGTGGACGAGAACATTGGATTTTGTCTGGAAGGAATGCTCTCGGCTTGAGCTTGATGATTCAGCTAAGCCAATACAGTTGTGTGGGTTTCACCTGATCAGGACATAACAGACAGCGGATCTCAAGGGCCTCAAAAGCCAACCTGATGGATTCCTGCTTGTGAAGGAACACTCAGGTTTGCTTGAGTTTGTAGTTCACTAATGATTTCCTCACTGAGGAAGTTAAGCCTGCTTCTCCTTAGGGGAGAAGCAGATCTTTGATAACTCCTTCAAGGTACAGTGTAAACGGCTGGGTGCGCTTAAAAGTAAGGGCAAGGAGAAAAAGCTAGTAGGTGATCTCACCTCCCCAGGGATGGATCTACATTGCTCTCTGGGCCAAGGTGGAGGTGTCCAAGAGACTGACCTCAAGAGGGTGTAATCTTGGCCATATCTTTGAAGGCATTAACACCAATGATGCACATAGAGCTGTTCCTGTCTACCACAAATTACAGCATGAAGTGAATGCTTTGTCTGGTTAGATCTCAATGAGCCACTGGATGGCTGTTCTAGAGGGGTAGAAGGCATAGATCTGTGCACCAGCAGTTTGAATTATCGTATAGCACACCCCCTCTCCCCTTCTTCTACCTTCCTTCTGGGAGGCAGAGTCCCAGTGGTTAGAAGGGAAGAGAATGAGTCCCATTTTGTGATAGCCAGAGGTCATGGAAGTCAGGATCCAGGCTGAAGAGCCCAAGGAGGTTCTTTGGTAGGTACTCCTGGGGGAATTCTGCACCAAAAAATTAAAAATTCTGAGCACATTTCCAAATTCTGCATATTTTGTCAAAATAACAATATAATCACACCAGTTTCAATTATTTTTGGTCATTTATTTCAAAATAAATGTCAGCAAGTACGTCTGTAACAATACAGACGAAAACAAAGATTCAGGAAATGTTTTTTTGACAAATAGATTCCTTACTAGGCGCAGGGAGGGATTGTTAGGGAGCTTCCCTCATGCAGACCCTGGCTGACCCCTAGCCTCTCCCATTCAGTCAGGCACATCTGCCCGGCACATCTGCCCATCCTTATGTATCCCTCCACCCCCATTCCCTCATCCCCCTGAGGCTCTATACCCCCTCCCCCATGTGTGTCTGTGCCCCCACTCAGCCATCCCTCACCCCCGGCCCCATGTGGCCATGCACCCTCTCCCCCATCCCCCTGTGGCCCTGCGCCTCCACTTCCATTCAGCCCCTGCCCGTCTACCCTCCCACACTAGCCCTTGTGAGCCCGTCTATGACTCCCCAGCAACCCCATGCTGTCTGTCGCCTGTTATCAGTAAGAGGCGAGGAAAAGGTGTCAACTCCCTTCCCCACTAATGACAGAGAATGCCCAAAAGGTACTGTGAAGAAGGAAGGCGCTCTCTTCCCTAGCTGGCCGGGAGCTGCTGCTCTGTTCTACTGCCATAGCGCCCTCTGGGTGAGCAAAAGGCAGAACTGCAGCAACTTTCTGGCAGAAGTTTTTTTCTGTGCAAAAAATTAAAAATATGCGCAGCTCATTAATTATGCACACACACAGTGGCACAGAGTTCTCCCAGGAGTGGGTAGGGAGGACACTGAATCAGATGAGGACATGATCCACTTCATGCAGTATTTGCTATACAGCAGTGGATAGGAAGAATCAGCACTGAGGTTCAACCCTAGAAGAAAATAAGGTGCTTCACCTCATTTGGATTTCTGTTCCTCCAGAGAGATTAAGGTTTTTGTTCGATAGGAGACCAATTAACTTCACTGTTCCAAAATGGCCCTAAGGGTTTTTGGAGGAACAAGAAAGTGAAAGGACACAGTGAGCAAGTCAATCAAATTCTAGCTCACCCTTTTCAGAAGACACTGTACAGGAGGAAGGAAAGGATGATGTTCCTCTCCACCTCTAAAAGTAGGAAAGGGTCCAAGGAGTGTGCTTGCTGTGGACATGGAGCTTTGAGTAAGCTTTCTTGGAAGGAAGGTGTGACGAAGTGGGAATTTTTAAAAATATTTTTACAATGCATAGGTGTGCCTCAGTTTCCTCCTACACCTTGCATGGTTAGCTGGAGGGGGTGGAAAGGATTAAGTCTGCTCAAGGCAGAACATGAGACATAGGTGTCTCACCTAGCTGTCCGCACCATTAAAGAACAGGCTTAAAGTGATCCAAATCAACAGAGAATCCATGAAGACAGACGCCTCAATGACTGAACAATTCACACCTATCAGCAGGAAACCCTGGCCAGTGAGATGTGTGAACTGAGATTGAGAACAAAGAGGAAAAGGTGTCAGGTGATGCGGAGGAGGACAGCTCTTTGGAGGGACTCAGGAGCTCACCTGGGTGGACAAAGGGACAAGAGATGGAGTTGAGCGGGAGTCAATCACAGCTTGACTGGCTCATCATGGCACTGGTTTGACTGGGATGGAGTATGGCTAAACTTCTGCCTCTCGCTGATAACATAAGGACTTTCAGATTCTGTATGTCATGTGACTAACAAATTGTTATCTTGTTTTGAAAAGGCTGCCTGTGTCACTGTAAATACTGAGAGCAGTGTGACCTGAAGGGGTACAGTACAAGCTTCCAGCAAGTCTGGCATGGCATGGATTCACTGGAAGGAGTCACGGAGAGAGACAGGGATTGCTGATGCAAAAGGCCCAATCTTGGAGGCCACAGGTCTGTCCATGGAACTGTGTGGGTCCTTGGGGCCTGGCACATTAAAACGATCACTCCCAGGAGACTGGCAGGGGCATAGGCTAGATCTTGTGACTCCGTGACAGAAGGCAAAAGGTAATTTGTTAGTGAGACCAGGGAGGCTGCAAAGGCCTGATCCATCCAGGCTTTTGGGCTCCTGGATTAATGGAATCCCTTGTGGTGACGGAATAGGGAAAGACTTACCTTCAGCATAATGTCTCGTAAGATCATAGTTGAGTCTAGGCCCTCCTAGAAGTTTCTTTAAAGGGGTTTTCGGGAAAAGGGGGAAACGTGGGAAGAGTTGTGGATATCCAAAGACTACAAAGGGCCGTGGAAGCAGAGCATTCACCAGGTTCAGAATTGCTCCTACTGTTGCTTGGATCTGGTGGCTTCAGCTTCATGTAAGACCACAGTGGAAATAGGGCCAGAACTGGCAGAATGGGCCTACTGCCAAATACAAATGAAGGGCACAGAAGGGGTATTAGCACTTCCTAGGTATTATTAGAAAGAAGTTTCCTCTGTCCTCTTCTGTTCTATGTTAGAGCCAGAGCTTCAACAATGCCTGGAAAGATGATGTCTCAGCAGAGGCAAGAGAACTGAGGAAGCCTGTCTGCACACCAGACAAAACTAAATGCAAAAACCCTGTATTTGGATTTGCTAGCACTTGTCTGACAGATGAGGACACATCCATTTATCAAAACTTGTGGCAGTCAGACCGTAAAATAAAAATGTTAAGTTTGGTTTAGCAATATCCTGATATTTAAATATGGACCAATATTTCCATTCTTATATTCCTTTTGTGAATCTTCTCCATCAGCCAGTTGTCAGTCTGGCACCCTATCTTACCAGATGATGACTAAGGCTGAGATTCTGTCATGGATTCTGTGACTTCTGCAGTGGCCGGTGCAGTTGGCAAGCAGCTCAGGAAGTCCCTGGGCCAGTTGCACTGGCTGCTGCTGGGGCAGTCTCGGACCACCGCCCCTCGCAGAAGAAGTTTGGGTGTGGGAGGTGGCTCAGGGCTGGGGTCCGGGACGGGGTGAGGGCTCTGGGCGGCGCTTACCTTGGCGGGAGAGGGGGGTCCCTGGAAGCAGCAACATGTCCCTCCCTAAACTCCTAGCTCCACATGCTGCCTCCGCCCGCAGCTCCCATCGGCTGCAGTTCCTGGGAGCGCGCGGAGCTAGGAGCTGAGGGTGGGACATGTCGCCGCTTCTGAGAAGTCAGGTAGGGAGCCTGCCAGCCCCGCTAATCCCCCCACCAGCACCAGCGGGGGTCCCGGGCAGCCCCCCGATCCCCGAGCACCGGCCTCCTCCAGCACCTGTGGGGGTCCCGGGACACCACCCGCATGAGCACCCGCAGCACTCCCAAGATTTAATCAGGGGCATAGCACAAGTCATGGACAGGTCACGGGCCGTGAATTTTTGTTTACTGCCTGTGACCTATCCATGACTTTTACTAAAAAAACCTGTGACTAAAACGTACTCTTAATGAGAACATTGCATCCTGAAAACCAACCTGCAGTGATTCTCTCTAAAGAGGTCCCTATTTTGTGCGTGTGTGTGTGGGGGGCTGTACCCTCCTTTCTCCGTGGGAGTCACAACAGCCCCCATCCAAAGCAGAAAGTGACTTACCAAGGGTGGTGGGTGGCTCACATATGGGGCAGCAGCAGAATGGTTGGCTCTATCACTGAAGGAGCCCATGGCAGTTTGGAGTGAACCAGGGCTCCTCATGGCAATGGTCATGAAAGGAAAGTGGGTAGAGAAGCTGGCTGTTGTGGGGCTGGGCTGCACTCCCCACCCCCCGCCCTTGATCACTCAGTGGATTAAAAAAAATCTCATTAACCAAAAAAGGCTTGCTTTGTTCTACCAACCCCCTTTACTCCTCTCTCACCCCCAAACAAAATTGATTCACTAAATGCTATTTACCATGCAGGCCTCCATTAGGGCTGTGTGCATCTCATCTGTTTTATGTTCTTGATCAGCTCCAGCTTCAAGCAGAAAACGAACCATATCTAAATGGCCTTCAAACACAAAACAAAACAATGTTACAAACATTAAGGAAGGGTTTAGTCAAAATATCATAATTTAGGTTTTTGTAGTTTGCCATTACAAGCCTATCCAATTATAATTTCTAAGTACACTGCTATTGTGGCAAAACACAAGATGGACATTCAACTTATAACAGTGGTCTTACCTGGAAGATTTTATCTTCTGGCTATGAAAAGTTGATAGATTGGCAAAAAAAATGCTGAAAGGAGAAAAATCAATCTAGAAGGTAAGAAACCTTCCAGAGAAGAACAGTATGAAGTTATAAACTTAGCTTGAAGTTTTTACTACAATAACTTTCACAGGAGTATTTTTATGCATTGCCTAAAAAGATCAGATGCTGTATTGTAAAAGCTTCAATCTAAAAAACAGAGTTGCCACACCTGTTCTTAAAAGCTTTGTTCAACCTCACTCAAATTAGTTTTATTTCACTTTCCTCTATGGAGCTTTCACATTTTTCTTCCGTGCAAAAACAAGTTTATTTAGGTAATTTGCTGATGGATTTTATCCTCTCAGCATGTAGGCAAGGAATGTTTTCCCTATGTTACAGAAGGGGAGTAGAAGGCATAGGGTAGGTTAAGTGATTTCCCAAGAAGATCAAACAGGAAGTCTGTGGTTGACCTGGGAATGAACACCCGGCCCAGAGTCCTATTATATCATTCTTTCCTACACGAGTTTTACTTAATTACAAGAAGTGCTAAGGATATTATCCTTTTTAGGTATCAAAAGTCTATTCCAGGGCTAAAAGTTCTTCATCATGCAGCATTTCATACTGTTGCAATCTACCATTTAAAAAACCCTGGTATCTGAATTTAAGTTCTTATTCAATCTGTCCAACTACCATCAATATTGTTCGTTACCCCAGACACAAAAATGTAGGGGGATATACTTAAGACACCACAACAGCACCTCCAGAGTTAAGAAAGAGAGTTTCTAAGCGATACCAGCACCCACTCCTCCCAACTTTAAGAGGAAAAGCAGCTGAAATTTTTGCCTGAAGTGTATTATGATTTTTCTTAGGTGAGAGGAAAATGTTTTGGAAAGTATGTCCTATTTTCCTAATACAGAGTTATGGAACTCGTAACTTTGAAAACTGGCAGATTTACCTTTGATAAATCTAATTTCATAAAAGATTCTCAAATATAGATGGTTAAAATTTTTAGTTTCATCAAATCCTCAATGGTGCACATAAAAACTCTTAAAATTCAGTTTGGGGGGAAATTTTTGGAGTTTAATACAAACATTTCAACTTTCAGAAGGTCTCTGCTAAGATAATGACTGTGAGACCTTAAGTTTAAGGAAGTTCAGTGTCTGTGAAACTTGCAAACTGAATAAAAGAAATTGTTGGAAAGGAAAATTAAGCCCAAGATTTTAAAAAAGTCAGTACAACTTATTTAGGTGCCTGAACTTCCGAAGTGCTGTACTCATCCCACTTAAGCCAACAGGAGTTGCTGGATATTGGGCAGTATGAAAATCAGGCTGCTTATTTAGGAGCTTAAATATGGACAATCTCAATTTATACACTGTTTCTGAAAGACCTGGCCTGAGAGTTACCCCCATAATATCACTGTTAGCTCACATAGCCACTTCTCCCAAAAAGCTTTCAACTTTTAATAAAGTCTCTAATTTTACTTTTCCCTTCACAGAATTTTTATATCACCCAATGTATTAAAAAAGTTAAGTAGACTTGGACTTCAGAAAAAGTAAAAACTATTGGATCCCACTTATGGTGTGCATGTGCCTCATGTGCACGAGACCCATATCTTTTGACCAGCAACATCCATTCAGGCTGTGCCTGTGCTCTGCCTGTGCTTGTGCACCTTCCTCCATCCGAGGGCACATTGGGAAGAATGGTCCCGATCAACTCTCAGTTCCTTTGATAATTCAGAATCCCAGCAGAGTTGGACTCCAAATGGGGCTGGGATAGAGGGCAGGTCATGAGATCCACATGCACAAAACATTTAGAAGATCCACAGTTACAACAACATAAGTAATCATGCTCTTTGAGTCTTTGTCCATGTAGATCTCACTTGTGATGATTCACTAGCAACTCCATGAGCACTATGATAGGGTCCATGAAGTCCTATCTATGTTTATCTAAATTAGGATTGAAGAATAGCTCTCTCAAATTTGGCATCTGATCTAGAGGCCAAATCCAGGGTATAACATATTGTAAAAGTATAAACTAAACTCCATGTAGCTGCTCTGCAGATTTCAGTAAGGAATATCATTAAGCAACCTGAAGAGACTGCTTGAGCTCCAGCTGTGTGTGTCCTGATTCCTGAAAGGAGGGGTAGACTTGATAACTAGTAGGATACTTTAATGCATGAGGTAACCAACCTGCATATCTGAAGAGATGGGTTGGCCCTTGTGACCCAAGAACCTCTTCATGCCAACTGGCAGAGGGTATAAGGGGGCATAGAGTTTTACAGGGATCCCCTGGGTCAAGCATATGCATATTAAGTTTACCAAAACATGGCTCTTGGTAGAGATCTCACATGCCAGTAGCCCACTAGTCAGCATTATCATTTTGAAATCCATGTATAGATAACGTTTAAGGACTTAAATATTTCTTCTGAAAATTAAGTTCTTAAGAAATTATGAGAGTTAAGGCAGGTCACCTAAAGGTGATAAACCTGCTCCTGTCAGGTTAGAGGGAAGAGATGTGTGTCTCTCTCTCTCTCTGGCTAGTCATATGTATACTGTCCACTTCCCAGTGGAGGCCTATTTGCATTACTGAAGCTAATGGAGATTGAGAAATCACATGAGAGCAAAACTGCAGGAAAACAAAAAGTGCCAGGGGTATCTTGTTTACAAGCAAAGAGCCTGTCTTATGAAAGGAGGGTCAAAGCCAACCTGGTTGGAAAATGCTGCAAAGACTTGGGTGAGCTAAACTTCATTAGACAGAAAACTATCTTGTTAATCATGTCTAGGTTCCAGAACAGGGGTTCTCAAACTGGGGGTCGGGACCCCTCAGGGGGGTCAAGGTTATTACATGGGGGGTTGCGAGCTGTCAGCCTCCACCCCAAACCCCGCTTTGCCTCCAGCATTCATAATGGTGTTAAATATGTAAAAAAGTTGTTTTTAATTTATAAGGGGGGAATCGCACACAGAGGCTTGCTATGTGAAAGGGGTCACCACTACAAAAGTTTGAGAACCACTGTTCTAGAATGTGTGTTCTATTTTACATGTAACCATTTGTTTCTAACACTGCCACTTGCTGCTTCTCAATTCTCTATACTTTGTTAAATAAGCTTTTACTTGTTTTCACTATAAACATATCTAAGTGCTAGGTCTTAAATGGTGCGGTCATCCAAGGTCTAACTGGTAAGTTGTGGTGACTGTTCCTTTGGGAATCTGGAATTCTGAGAGTGTCCGGTGAATGAGGTTGACGGATACTTCAGAGATACTCAGGGGGCTTGGAGCATGGCTATCACTAACCTGCAGAGGAAAAGTGGAGCCTGCGTGGATTAAGAGGGGAGTGCTTATGTTGCCTGTGCTACTAGCTGACAACTAGTAGGACGGGCACGGCTTCCTCACACAAAGGGGAAGTGGTAGCAAGATGCCTCAAAACCCTGGGAAGCGTAACAGCCCTAAACTGTTTTTCCAAGTGCCATGAACAAACAGGTGATTTTCTAAATAGCTTTGTTCTATCTAGGTAATGAAGAAGGGCTTGGGAAACATCTAAGGTGGGCAGTTTGGCTTCCCCGAGTTTGAGTGAGGTTTGAGGAAGAAAGCTAGGAAACAGATGGTTCGGTTTAAGTGAAAGTCAGTCAGACACCTCACATTTTTCAAATAAATTTTATCCCTGTGGAATACCATACGAGGAGTATATGCCATGGACCTCACAAGCCCACCTGCCTGAGATGATAGCTACCAGAAAGGCTGTTTTAAGGGCGAGATGGTGGAGGGAGCACTTAGATAAGTATGCAAAAGGGGCTTCAAGACCCATCAGAACTACATTAAGGTCCCATGATGGGGTAGGCTCCCGAATGCAGGGAATAGGCCGAACCAGTCCTTTTAGAAATTTTGAAACAGTGGAATGAGAGAACAGTTATATGTTTGAATGGGAGAGTGGCATTCTGAAACAGCAGCTACATGAACCTCGATAGTGCTGATCGTGAGACCTGATAGCTTGAGCTGGAGGACAACCCAATGCTGGGGATAGAAAATTTCAATGGATTGGTACCTTATTAGAAATCACAGATTGACATCTCTTCCACTTTGATGTGTAGACTGATTTTGTAGAGGGTTTCCTGTTCTGTATTAGGATTTCTGTGGAACAATCCTTGTCTGATGCATTCAACTAGCCAACTTCCAAGCAGTCAGATATAGAGATATGGGTACTGAGTGGAGAATTAGTCCCCTACAATGGCTGTTGTGGACAGATGCAGCAGAAATTTGAGTCAATACTGTCTTGCCTAATAAGGGGCTGTACCCTTCACTATGGCCACATCCTTCCTGATGTTCCTTATGACTCTTGGCATCAGGGGAACAGAAGACAATGCATAAAGACATTGAAACCAAAGAATGAGGAAAGCATCATGGAGTGACACTGGCCTGGTACTTGCTCTGGGCCAGAAGAGAGGGCAATTGTCATTTTTGTTGATGCAAAATCAGAGCACGTCATCTTGTCTGTTGAGGAGGTGGTGTCTGTCAGGATCGGTACTGTGATTCCTTTCAGAAGTGATACAAATTCGCTGCAGATTAGACAAATTGCCTTGAGTTTCAGTACTTTAATATGTAGTGAGGACTCTTAACTAGATCAGAAATGAGTCTGTAGCTTGTTTAGGTTCCTCTCCACTAGCCACAGAGGCTTATGTAGTGTGTTGCTGTGGGAGGAGGGGTTCAGAATGATACCACTTTGCACACAATCTCTGGATTTGCCACTAGTCCAGGGAAGATAAAACGGGATTTGGAATCTTGAGATAAGTATCCATATAGCGTTTGGTAAGCTCGAAAACAGATCTGAGGCATCCTTGGAGAGGGAACTAGTGAAGTCTGGCAAGAGGTGTCACACTTAAGTGGACAACATCATGTGGCCTACGTTTCTTGCTGTTATTGCAGATCAGGGATGCTATGGGCTGAAACCTGTTCAGAGAGAGCTACGATTTCATCAGCTTGGAATATAAAAGTTCCTTATAAATTCTATGGACTGAGCAGACGTGACAGATGACTACTTTTATTTCACCTCAAGTCCTGGAGAGTGCAACAGGTTGAGGTCTCTGGACAGGCCACTGGATAATTCCTGGAGGATTTCCCTCTCAGAAGCCAGTTACCCAAGTAGAGGTAAACATGCATTCCTTATGTTAGATGTGCTATCACTACTGCCAGAAATTTTATGAATACTTTTAGGGCTAGGCAGGCCCTGTACTAACAGAGGTCATATCCTACTGTGATCCGAAGATATTTTCTGAGGACCAGGTGAATAGCTATGTGACAATAAGCATCCTGAAGGCCAAGAGCCACAAGCCAATCCTGAGCTTCTACAGACAGAATGATGGAAGCTACCCTCGCCATTCTGAATTTGAATGAATGAAATTCAAGTGTATGAATTTCTTGAATCACCTAGGTTGCTTCCCCCCCTTCTGGAAATAAAAAAATAGCAAGAATAGAAACTTTGAATTCCTGGGTTACTACTTCTAATGGCTCCTAGCTGAAGTAAAAAAAAAAAAAAAAAAAAAAAATCTACCTTCTTCCTTCAGTTTTCTCTCATGAGATGGGTCCCCCAAACAGGGACATAGAAAACAGATCAGCTGGGGTCAAGGACTGAAATTGTAATCTCAAACACCCATTGGTCTGAAGTAATCCCAGTCTATGCCTGAGAAAAATGGGAAAGGTGGCAACCAAAAATGGAGATGAGAAAAAGGAAGCTGTGGTGGAACTGGTACATGGCTCTTGACTTGAAAGTCAGACTTGTTGATTGGATGATGATGCAGGGTGGGTGGGTAGGTAGCAGAAGAGGAGGGGGCTGTCTGGTGGGTGAATTGAGACTAAGGGCATGTCTTCACTAGCAATGTTATTAACTAACTAAAACGATAACGAGATATATATATAGATAGATATAGATATCTATAGATATAGATATATATTGGAAAATGGATGTACCTTCTCTTGCACTACAATATACAGAGTATTTTCTGTTCTCCCTAGCAACTTCTAAAGGACTTGTAGTCTTCAATAAGTGGTATAGGGTAGGAGGTTTCCAGTGGATATTGTGGCAAGTCACCTTCTTCCACTTCCTCAATGTACTCTTTTCCTTCCTGTTTTTCTTGATCTCTGAGGGTCTGCTTCCCTAACTGGGCTAGTAGGTAGTCTGACCGGGGAATAAAATCCGGTGTGCTCAAAAGAGACATGAGGAGAATAACTCCGTAGATGTCTCGTTGGAGAAGACCATGGAGCCCAGGAGGCCCAAGGTGGTGGACCAAAGGGACAGGTTTTGAGTCTTAAGGTGATGTCTGCCAGAGTAATACTGGATACTTCAGAGAAGTATGTCTGGATATTCTGCAGGGAGAAAATCTCAAGGTGGGCCCTAAATTGAATCTCTGGTGTCAGAGGGTGGGATATATATTTATTGGGGAATACCATGAATCTGTACATTTTATAAACTCCTTAAATCACATAAATCCAGTTACAGAAATGGAAATGTTTACAAGGTCTTCAAGCTCCATGACCATCACCAGAGAATCCACACAATCCTTATGTGGCTGTATCTGACTTCATAATGGACTTTGAATGGTCTCACACTAATTATTACAATCCAAGAATTTAAATGTCTACTGACATTTGGTAGAATTTAGGTTCTGAGAACCATGGAGTTCCTTTTCATTCAAGGAACTTACATACTCTATAGGAGAGTAATAAAATTATTAAATTCAGTCTTCATCTGCCACATCTCCCAGCAAGTAAAAAGGAACTCAACAGCAAATGTTTCCTGAATCTCAGAGTCTGAATTAATAGCTCAGCTGCACCCATTTTGTTTTTTAAATACATATACATGTACAAAAAAAAGGAAGATTTTACTTTACTTTTTGGAAAGTTTAGGAAAATACTTATCAAAGAAAAACAGTGTTAAAACAGAAGAATACTTGAGAAGTTAGAGTTTAAAAACAGACTAAATCATTCCTAAAACAAAACTTGGTAGAATTCTGGTTGGAAACTTAAAAACAAAGGATTTTAAGAAAGCAAAATGTCTGGAAGTCAGGAAATTGAGTTTAAGTTCTACAACCAGCCTTAATTTTGAACATGTAACCTCATCCACTGTCTATCAGTAAAGCCACAAGTCTCCTTAATCCCAACTATTTCCCCCTATAATTAGATTTTCAACGTGAGCCAGGACACACTCCATCTACTGACCTGCAAACCAACACGTGTTAGTAGGAGAACCTAATCACCTCCAAATCCATATTCCTGCTATGCTCCAGAGATATCTTACTTCTACCCTTAACATAGTATCAAATAAGCAACACCCCTCCATGATTTGCCATATAATCCAAATCGAAGACATCCATCCACTATACCAACCTCATTAAGACTCCTAAAATGGTTTTGAGACCCTACCATTACAGATAAGCATTATTACATATCTTTTACCACATATTGGCTGCAGATGCCTAAGTATCACATTCACAACTGGGGTGCTAGTACATTCTCTATAAAGGAGAGACAGACAGCGTGTGTATAGAACACCATCATTTGCAACAAGATTCATAGTTTAGAAAGATGCAGTTTTTGTTGCAATAGAGATGGCCACGACAAAACATACAGTTCTTCTTATGCTGCGTCAATGTCATTGGATGGAGGGTAGGTGGGGTATGTTGAATACGAGAAAGTTGCAAAAAGGGGGAGGGATAGCTCAGTGGTTTGAACATTGGCCTGCTAAACCCAGGGTTGAGAGTTCAATCCTTGAGGGGGCCATTTAGGGATCTGGGGCAAAAATCTGTCTGGGGATTGGTCCTACTACTAGATGACCTCCTGAGGTCCCTTCCAACCCTGATATTCTATGATTCTAACTCCAGATTTCCTGACTTTCACATTTAAGCTTACTTTAAACTCCAGCATTCCAATTAGGCTCCTGATGGTATTTTTTGAACCTTGACAAAGCTTGTCTGGGAATTTTAGTTAGATTCCAAGCACAAAATCTAACAATGTCATGTGTGTAATACAAGGATCCTCAAAAAAATACAAAAGGTGAAAGTCACCTAAAGTTTCTTCATAAATGAAGATTTAAACACCATACCTTTATAGCATGCTAATGTAAGTGCACTTTCTTTGAACTCATTGGAATGAGTGTTGATTCCTGCACCATATTCCAGAAGTACTCTTGCAACTTCAACATGACCTGCACTGGCTGCTTCCATTAAGGGGGTATGTCCATTTTCATTATGATCTTCTATATTAGCACCTGCTTTCAATAGCACTTTCACTATGTCAACGAATCCCCCAGCGCAGGCATAAGTGAGTGCTGTGTTCCCTAAGAGAAGATAAAAAGAACATACAGTAAGTAACCCCTTCCTCTTTCCCCTAATCCCAACTGTAAATAAATGAAACCAAAACCTATTTTAAACATATAGAATTTTAATCTACCTAAGTATTTATACCATAAATCAACCTAGCAGACTTTTGCATTTCTCTCACCTATGATTTCAGGTGAGGTAGAAGATTCAGAAACAGATTAACAATAAGACATAACTATTTTACTGAAACATTGCCCTAGTTCTAAGACTCCTTTTATCAGCCTAAACCTTTTATTGGCCTATGTTATCTTCTCTAGGAGACCTAGAGACACTCAGCAACCCTTTTATCTTTCATCTCATTCCAATACTATCATTCCTGCTTTGTTTGGCCTCTGCCTTCAGTAAACTATATGCTGGTAATTTCTCTCAGCCAATACAGTCAAGTTCTGACAACTGGCTCACACTTCCCTCAGCATTTTTCACCACATGCCTAGTATTTATGTAAATGATTTAACCGTTCATTATTTTTTTCTGTCTTTGCCCCTAACCCATCATATTCTTCCTGTGTAGAATGTGTTAATAAGAAAGCTTCCTATATTTCTGGATGCCCTTGGTATTCCTGCATCACTTGGTTTCAAAAATTGGCCACATTTTGTCTATTAGCAGTATCTCTCAGTTACTGCCCAGATGAAGTTTAGCTTATTTTTAATACTACTCTTTCACCTTCCCTATTCTCCCCAAATTCCACTTTTCTGAAACACCTTCAACAGAGGTATGGGTTAAGCCCTGGTTTACTTGCTCAAACTCATTATTTCTACCAGTGACTTATAGTATCCTTGAAAGCATCCTGGTTATCTCAAGCACCTGGAGTCCATTTCAGCAGACTACAGATTCAACTTCTGATCTTCAAAAACAGCCCATTTTCCCTCTTCAGAACTCTTGCACCAGACAAGCAAATCACAGATATAAATGCCTCTCTCTAATTATGGCATAAATTACACAAGGGGCCACCGAATCACCTACTACTACTTTCTTCCTCTAGACCACTAGTTCTCAACCAGTGGTACACAATATGGCTGGGGATACACAGAGGTCTTACAGGGGGCACATCACCTCATCTAGACATTTGCCTAGTTTTACAATAGGCTACAGAAAAAACACTAGTGAAGTCTGTACTAACTAAAATTTCATACAATGACTTGTTTATACTACTCTGTATACTATACAATGAAATGGAAGTACAATATTCATAAAATAAATCAATTGGAATATAATTATATGGTAAAAATGAGAAAGTAAGCAATTTTTTAGTAAGAGTGTGCTGTGACACTTTTGTATTTTTATGTCTGATTTTGTAAGCAAGCAGCTTTTAAATTAAGTGAAACTTCGGGTACACAGGACAAATCAGACTCCTGAAAGTGGTACAGTAGTCTGGAAAGGTTGAGAGCCACTGCTCTAGACCAGTGATACTCAGACCTCAGTAGTTCAGGAGCCAAATTAGCTATCAACATTACCCAAAAGATTCATAGTAGCGTGAATTCATTGTTTCATTTGCTACAATGACCGATGAAGTATTATTTTATCAGCTACAATTGGTTAACAACATAGTAAAAGCATCCTGATTGGTTAATAATTAAATCAGAATGTTTTAATATCATGTGCTTCAAAGAGCCACAGGAGACACATTAAAGAGCCACTTGCGACTCAAAGCTTCAGTCTGAGTATCACTGTTCTAGACAGTAGCAACTCCTTCCTTCAGTTCTGCAGGCTTTACACTCCAGATCTGCAATAACTATATGCCTGAAGCTTATTTGAAATTGGCTTTCCTCTATTTATCCTGTAATGCAATGTTTACCACCCTGGTCAGTCTTCCATCAAATGAATTACATGTTAAGTGAATGGCGTTGTGGCAAATTAAGTTGGTTAATTCTCTATCATGAAAAATACTGTGTTTTGCATTTCAATAGTAGTTTAATGGTTTCCTATCATATTAACAAAAAACAGGACAAACATTATAAAACTTCCCAAACTACCCAAAACTGACACAAAAATCAAGAACTTCTTGCAGAAAAAAGTATTTGGGATCACTACACAGGTTTTTTTGCTATGGACAAGGAATGAACAATGCACTACACTACACAAAAACATCCTTCAACTTTTAGTTTCCAGAAACAGTATTTGATCAGTTTTCAAAATTGATCATTTTTTCACCCAGCCAAATTAAAGAGCCGTAAGTATCTAAAGGTAAAAATAAAAATCTGAGTCTATATCTCAAAGTCATCTTTTGAAACCCTAACAGGGATCTAAATAAAACTACATTTAAAAAGGGCAAGTGCTTGAACTACACGAAGTTTGAACAAAGGGTTAAACTGAAATTTGGGCTAAAAAATATCACATAAGAACTAAACAGTTCAATCAAAATTTCTTTCTTGATATATGGAGGAAATGGTTGGCTGTGTTTTTGCAAGGGTTTCCCCTTAACATAAATCTTAAGGAAACTGCAGTTCTGGTAAGTATTAGTTACTGAATTATTATATTAAAATATTTTAGGCTTAATTTGTTCCAATTTGTTTCACTGGTGACCCTACTTCACAGGGGTCTTCAGTGGATAAAATGCTTTTGCATTAGAATTAACATCAAGGACTAAGGAAGAGCCATCTGGTTTCACTCAGGTGTTCAGTTTCAGCTGAACAATTATGGCTCCTGTTTGGTGCCCTGTAACAGTTATGATTGTTTTACCCTTTGAATTGAAGTAATTTGTACTGTATTGTCTATTAAATGAAAGCACCACATACTTAAAAAAATCAAATAGTTCAAAACATGCAAGTAAGAGGCTGGGACTGATTGGTACGTGCTAATCTTGTTAATTCATCCAGTTGCTGTTCCATACTTACCTGTTGAAGACTGGGCATTGACATCGGCACAATGAACAAGTAGCAGTTTTACAATGTCTACATAGCCTCCACTGGCAGCTGCCATTAGTGGAGTTATGTCTCCTTTATTCCCTCGATCTTCAACATTTGCATGCATCGCTAGTAGCACCTGAACAAACAAACAGAAGTTCACTTAAATGAGTTTTAACAATTATGTTTTGCTCCTTTAATTATGAGGGGACTCAGGGTATGTCTACACTACAAACCTAAGTCGACCTACAGCCACTGCCGTAATTACTGCGCTAGTACATGCCTCCTTGGGTTGGTGGTGCACATCCTCAGCAAGAATGCTTCCATTGACCTAAGAGGGGCAGTGTGGGGAGCTGACAGCCTGGTCTGGCAGCTTCACTGGCAGCTCCCTGCCAGAAGTCTGGCTACCACGCAGGCTTCTGGGTGCCCAGTGGGCTCTCTCAGCCCCCACTCCCAAAAGGGAGCCGGACACCCTTGTCAATTTCACAGCCCACTGAGCCCTGAAATACACAAAAGACTGCCTGGCTCCTGGCAGGTGGCTCTCAGCTGAGACTGAGATCCAAAGTCACTCCAGGCTTCTCACCCCAGCTCCTGGCCGGGATCATGGTCCGAAGCCCCCCCAGCTTCTCACCCCAGCTCCCAGCTGGGATCAGAGTCCAGCTACCCTGCTCTCCAGGGGGAGCAGGGACATTCGTGTCAATTTTATGGCTCCTGGCATGAAATTGACAAGAGAGCAGATAGACACTGCATAGCCCTAAATACACTGACATAAGCCTTATGCCTCTCCTGGAGGTGGAGTTATTATGTCAGTGTAGTAGGGCACTTACATCGATGGGAGGAAGGATGTAGTGTAGAGACTGACAATTAGGTCAACATAAGCTGCTTTAAGTCCAACCAACTGTGTAGCATAGACCAGCCCTAAAAACTATTTTCCCTTCTTTCTCCCTGATCCTTTTAAAAGCTTTGTATCACAGCAATCCTACCTTCAGTAAAGAACGAGATATGGATCTGTCCAGAGCCAGTCATGACTGCTACTTGCATCTGCCCAAGTAGAGCACTATGCTGTTTTTCTTCCACATTTTTCACGTTACAATATTTAAAACCAAAAATATAAGCAAAGACTGCAACATTTTCAAATACTTCAGATAAAGTGCAGTTCCACTCAAAGTGAGTTTGTGGCAATTGAGATGTGCTACATTTATGCGTTAATGATTCCAGCACAAATTTGTTCAATTTACTTGCAAAGAGGTTTCTCCCAATAAACTCATGTTGGGATCACCGAGTCAAGCTAGGTGCTTTCTGGCTTGTGATTCACCACCAGTAATAGCTTTCAATGGAGCTGCACAAGTGTAACTGAAGACAGAATTTGAAGGTAATGCAGAAGTGAACTGGAATTAGAATTTAGTTAACGATGCTGATATATTAGCCAGAAAAAAGTCCCAGTTTTAGAACTGATTGAGTCATTATGCATCATAAAATATTAATGTAAGATTAATTTTTTTTTTTTTGCTTTGCAGTCACCTTTAGGGGCTGAATCTTAGGGCTTGTCTAAATTACCTGCTGGATTGATGGGCAGTGATCGATCCAGCAGGGGTCGCGACACAATAAATCGACCGCCGAGCACTCTCCTGTCGACTCTGGTACTCCACCAGGGTGAGAGACGCAGGCAGAGTCGACGGGAGAGCGTCAGCCGTTGACTTACCGCAGAAGACACCGCGGTAAGTAGATCTAAGTACGTCGACTTCAGCTACATTATTCACGTAGCTGAAGTTGCATAACTTAGATCGATCCCTCCCCCCATGTAGACCAGGCCTTAGAATGACTATTTGGCAGCACAGCTTGATACTGTCTGGAGTCATGTGCCTGGAAGCTAGAGGCAGATCATTTGAACACATACAAGATGTAATTTTCAAACAAGATCATTTATGTTGTAGCATGTCTTATTTGTTACCCCTTCCTCTTTAGACTGAGGGCTTGTAAAAAGCATATTTAGTGGGAAACTGTCTGAAAGGCTGTTGAGCATGCAATAAAGTGAACTGCACTATATTTTACTTCATATTCCTTTTAGAGTACAAAATCCATTCTAATCAAAAGGACTAAAATGTTTGGCTTTCGAAGAGTTTCAGGCATATAGCACTCTGTATTTGAAGTCTCAGTCATAAGTGATTGCGTATTTTCTACTTACTTGTGCTAATTCATAATACCCAGCTGAACAGGCCAAGCAAAGGAGACTCTCCCCTTCTTCGGTATGTTCATTTACACTTCTTCCTTCATCCAGCAGCTTCCGGACAGCATTCACATCCCCATCGGAGCATGCTTCTGCCAAACTGCGACTGGAAAATTATTTATCATACAATGAACACATAGGAATAATTCTACAGCAGACAGGTAGTGAGCTTTCTGATAAACAACAGTAAAGTCAAGGTATATAGCAAAAGACTTTTGCTTAATTGACATGCTAGTTTGCTGTTTAGCACTTTGAAAGGGTCTTCCAGAAAGTGATATAGAAAGGCAAAGTGCTTTTCAAAACAAACAACAGCTCAACACCTCTGTGTAGGAGCTAATATTCCCTTTCACAGATGGTCTAATAGGAATTTGCTTCGATTTTGAAATAAGTGGCTAGCCACTGACACAGCTGCATTGGTGCAAATCCCAGGTCCAGACAAGGGAAGCTATAATATGCACCAACGTAGCTCATCCCAGTTTCAAGCAGAGAATCTCCACTAGTGCAAGTTGCAGCTTTCCTGTGTACACTTGAGGTTTGTACTGGGGCAGTTTTGACAGCAGCTAGCCATTGACTGCAAGAATGGGGCAAATTCCCAGTATGGACAATGCTTAAGTGACCTGCCTAAGGTCACATTGAATACTGTTGCAGAACTAGGAATAAACTAGATCTCCCAACTGCCAGTCCTCTGCTTTATCCATAAGACTTTTCTATTCCTACTGCCTGAACTATTTTACTGGAAGGAAATAAATTAAATAAGTACATAATGTTTAGACAAAACATTCATATGACAAATTATCCTTAGTTATTTGATTTTTTTGGACTGCCAACATTTTAACTATACCTTTAAAAAATACCAAAGAAACTCAAGCCACTGAAGTTTGCAGCCTATCTAGAATAGTAAATTATTAAAATATGCCTATTGGATGGATTCATTATTTTATTTAGTTTCAACATTCCATTATACTGGGATACCTCAACTAAGGGCTTGGCTACACTGGTAATTAACAGCGCTACAACTTTCTTGCTCAGGAGTGTGAAAAAAACCACCCCTGAGCGCAGCAAGTTTCAGCGCTGTGAAGTGCCAGTGTAGACAGTGCTCCAGCGCTGGGAGCTATGCCCCTCATGGAGGTGTTTTTTTAGAGCGCCGGGACCACACAAGGCACGTTAAAGCGCTGCCACGGCAGGGCTTTAGCATTGCCAGTGTAGACTAGCCCTAACACTGCAAGGAAGGGAGGTGGGTGGGTATTCTGTAGCTCCTTCTCATTCAAGAACCCCAAATCTGACAAAAAAGTAGGAAGTCTAGAGAAGTCAATGTACCTCTTACATTCCAAAGTGAAAACGCATCAGTGTAGCAGCATAAAATATATTGGAAACTGACTGATGTGCCAATTCAAGAAGGATAAAAAGGTCCTTACGCAGTATTGCTATTCTCTAACTATCAAGCCGTCATGACCAATGCCCCCAGCTCTTGTCACCATAAAAGACCTCAAGGCTCAGGAAATACTTAGCCATTACCTTAAGCAACAGTTTTAAGGGCCAATGGGAGCTGCAGAGGCAGTGCTTGGGGCTGGGGCAGTGCATGGTGCCCCCCTGGCCGCGCCTCTGCCTAGGAGGCGAGGGATGTCGCCGCTTCCGGTGAGCCTGATAGGCAGCCTGCCAGCCCCACCAAACCGCCCCCTACCCCAGAGCACCCGTGGTGTCCCCCAGGCTGCCCCCAAGCACCCAGGATTTAGTCAGGGTATATAGTACAAGTCATGGAGAGGTCACGGACTGTGATTTTTTGTTTACTGCCCATGACCTGTCCATTACTTTTACTAAAAATACCCATGACTAAAACGTAGCCTTAGTCATGATTACCAACACATAGCTGTAGGACCAACTCCAGCAGAACAATCAGAGTGATGTGTTCCTGCCAGTGCATCTTATTTATAAGACATGGAAATTTGCCTTCAAAGTGAGGACTGGTTGGCACAGAGGCATAAAATTCAAGAGAGAAATTGGGCCCATTTATTTTCTCTGACACGTACACAAGCTGACTCCAGAGCCTCTCCTCTATCGCCCTCAGTGTACAGACTTGGATAGGAACAGAAAGTTAACTTGTTAATTCAGGAATATATATGAGTTTCAATTTCCAACAAAGTACCAACGAATTCCAATTATTAAACTACTCTTTGAATCCCTATAAATAATTCTCACTTGAGAGATACACCCTTCTCAGACAATGAAAATGTTAGTAGTTGCCAGATAAGGACCCTTGGAGCCGGGCTGATAAGAAGGTGGAAGTCATTTGCCAGACTGAGCTTTTTGTGATTCCCTTCAGTGACTACAGCAGTTATTTAAATATAGGATTAACAATGTAATGGGACAGTAATTGACATAATGGATCAGACTCTTGGTCCACCTAGTCGGTATCCTGACTCCAACAAAAACCGATACCAGATACTGCAGAAGGTGGTGCAAGAAACCTCAGAGTAGGCAGATTTGGCATAATCTACCCATCTGAAAGGTTTTATCCCAATCCTTAATATTTAGAGTGGCTTCAGCCTTAAGACTGAAGTTTTATATCCTTTCCAAAATATTTTTTGCATTAATTCAAACAACTCTGGATGTTCTTGTTATCCAAATAAATATCCAATCCCTCTCAAAATTCTGTGAAGTTCTTTGTCTCTGACTTCCTGTAGCAGTGAGTTCCACAATCTAGTTACATGTCTAACACTGTTGCAAAAAAAGCGAACATCATTCTGTGATGTATAAGCAGGAGTGTTGTAAGCAAGACATGAGAAGTAATTCTTCTGCTCTACTCTATGCTGATTAGGCCTCAACTAGGGAGTAGTGTGTCCAGTTCTGGGCGCCACATTTCAGGAAACATGGGGATAAATTGGAGGAAGTCCAGAGAAGAGCAACAAAAATTATTAAAGGTTTAGAAAACATGACCTATGAGGGAAAACTGAAAAAACTGTGTTTGTTTAGTCTGGAAAAGAGAAGATTCAGAGGGGACATGATAACAGTTTTCAAGTACATAAAAGGTTGTTACAAGGAGGAGGGAGAAGAACTGTTCTTAACCTCTGAGGATAGGAAAAGAAGCAATGGGCTTAAATTGCAGCAAGGGAGGTTTAGGTTGGACATTAGAAAAAAAACTTCCCAACTGGAATAAATTACCTAGGCAGGTTGTGGAATCTCCATCATTGGAGATTTTTAAGTGCAGGGGACTGGACTAGACCTCTCAAGGTCACTTCTAGTCCTATGATTCTATGAGGAGTGAAAAAGTATTTCCTTTTCTCATATTTGAATTTACCACCTGCCTTTCAATTTCACTGAATACTCCCCTTGCTCTTGTGTTATGAGACAAGGAGAGTAGAAGTTTCCCATCTATCTTTTCTAGACCATTCATTAGTTTAATCTTTTTACACATCTTCATCTCTCTTCTAAGGAGAAACAATCTCCCTCCCCCCAAAAACCAAAACTCTCTTCCTACAAGAGTTTTTCCATGCCCTTAATCACTCATCATCCTTTTCTGAACCCCCTAGAACTCTGCAATACCCTTTTTGAGATAGGGTGTATTACTGCAGACGGAGGTCATACCATTTGATTTTTTTTTCATTTAGAGAAATACTCTAAAATACAACAGTGTATAGATCCAATCATTTTATTATCCTAATCAAAGTAAATATTTTATACAAAGAATTGGCTGTATATATTGTGTACATGGCTGTGTATTCAAGCCAACCTATTAAGGAATCGAACTGAAGCTGAATCTGCTCATAGCAACGACGACTATGAAAAACAGAAGTTACAAAGCAATATGAGTGATTATGGACATTGAACTTGCTTCTAGTTGACACAAAGAATACATCTTCTCCAAACTCTTCTTCCTGTTTGTTATCTGCTCAAGTATTGCCCACTCCCTATGCTATTCTCAAGACTAAATGATTATGTATATTATTTTAATTATATAATTTAAAAAATTCACATAATCAACTCAGTGGGCTAAATGCACAAATTATTCTATGGGTTGTGTTATACAAGGTCAAACTAGATGATCATAACTAGCCCTTCTGGGCTTAAACATCTACAAAATATAAAAATGCTCTTGCAATACACTACCCCATTCCTTCTCCCAGATCCCCATGTTATGGATTTACATGTATGTTATTTGTCTAACAAATGATAAACTCTGAGGGGATAGGGCCTTGTCCTATGTTTGAAAAGAGCCAGGCACATCTATGATGCTATAATTAAAATCATCATAATTTATAGATGCTAAAGGAATAGCGTTTGTGATTTAATTAAGTTTTATGTCCATTTCTAAATTCCTTGAAGAACTGTTCTCCATGAACAGTACCTCAAATCTTACACACTTAGTTCTGCAGTATGTACAACACAGTATTTCAACAATTATTCAAGTTTCCTCCAGGCCCACATACAGTACCACCTTAATGTCAAATATCTGAGGGGAAGCTGACAGACATCTTGCCCCTTAACTTTCAAAAGCTGAAAGTAGAAGATACTGAGGCTTCAGCAGCTTAAAGTGACACTTCTCTTTCCTACTGAAGGAGTGATGTGAAAGCATGCTTCCTTGGGACTTAAGACAATCACTTGATTCTGGGGCATTGGGGCAGACATACTCTCCTGATTAATCAAGTTGACAGATGTTTCATGGACAAGTATTAGGAAATTTAGTTTTTCCTCCAAAATCTTAGAGCAACAGCCTCTGGCAGATGACTATCCAATGAGGACTACCCCAGACAATGAGCTATCTAACCTTTAGTTTCATAAAAAGACAACCCTCGAAGCTGCTCCGGCAGTAGTTATGGCAAAAAAACCTAGCATCTCTGGGTACGTCTATACTGCAATTAGAAACCAGTGGGAGGCCCATGCCAGCTGACTAGGGCTCGGGCCAACGGGCTATTTAATTGTGATCTAGACATTTGAGGTCAGGCTGGAGCCCAGGTTCTAGGAACCTGCAAGGTGGGAGGATCCCAGAGCTTGGGCTGCAGCCCCTTAGCCCAGACCCGGCCAGCTGCAGGTGTCTAATTGCGGTGTAGACATACCCTCTGTGGGAATGGTGAGGCTGGCTTTCCATTATAAGCAAGCTTTTGTTTAAGAAGTTTTTTGTACAGGAGAGACTGACATCACACACCAAATGGGAAGAAGGGCAACTTTCTCAAAATGTTAAGAGAAGGAAGGATGCTACAATGCACTATTACACTGTCCTTGCTACAGTCCCTAGCTAACAGCTTGAGGTAAGGTGTGCAATGCCCTGAGATTTGAGAACATGGCTGCTGCTACTACTAGCAAGGGATTTATGTGACCGAGAGGTGGGAACTGCAAAAGTAATTAAATCCAAAATGCAAAAAAACCATTTTCAAATCTACAATTTAGATACCATAATTTAAATTATATGAAAATGTAAGCCTTTACATACTTGTCCACTTGTCCTGCATTGTGATTGTTCTCTGCTCTCATCCGTGTCAATGCAGCAGCAGCTTCATCCAACGCACAGCTGACAGACGAAGTCAGTCTTCGGAGCACCTCAGGATCTGCGAAGGCTTTACCATCGGCAGTGGACAATTTACCAATTCCTTCAGTGTTTGTTCGTTCATCAATCAGGTTAGTATGAAAGTCACACAAAAAAATGCAAAGACACTATTTTAAAATTTCAGTCACATGCACTATTAGTAAAAAAAAGTCATCTGCAAACATGCTCGAAAATCAAATATAATTAAAATAACTTTTTTTTATAATCTGAAATTTTAAATTATAGCATAGCAGCAGCAAAGCTATGTTTATTTGCAGTTCTATTATATGCCCCAATTTCAAGCTTATACCTTTTGAAAAAACTCTTGGGGTGGAGAACAAGCAGGGGAAACAAGTCTAAAAGTGAACGTCTGGGAAGCTTTGATGTAATGCCATTTGGCTTCTTTAAGATTATCTGAATTTGAAGAACATTTTTCCACTCCAATTTTTCAGATGCCTCCCCCTCCCCACGTTCCCCACAACTTAGGAAGTAAAAAACGTAAAAGCTTCCTGAGGATTTAGTTATCAACAAGGATAAGTGCTTTTAACAAGCTTGAAAAAAGTTTAAACTATTTGTTTGATCTTCAAGTAGCTTAATGTACTAAAGCGCAGAAAACCAGATAAAACCAAAATAAAGTATCTTACTCCAAAATGTAGTAAAACGGTGATTTTTTGAATGACCGTGTATAGTAAAATTTTTAACCCCAGTAAATTTTTTAATCCGTTTCTTTAAAAAAAATAATGAAGCTTAGTACCAGTTGTGTACTTGACCTTTATGACACAAACTGATGCACTTCTGAATCTACAGACTAGCATACAATAGCATCAAAAGAAAGGGAAACTTACCTCATTAATCTCAATTATCAGGGGGTAGCCGTGTTAGGCTGTATCTACAAAAACAACAAGGAGTCTGGTGGCACCTTAAAGACTAACAGATTTATTTGGGCATAAGCTTTCGTGGGTAAAAACCTCACTTCTTCAGATGCATCTGAAGAAGTGAGGTTTTTACCCACAAAAGCTTATGCCCAAATAAATCTGTTAGTCTTTAAGGTGCCACCAGACTCCTTGTTATTAATCTCAATGACACTCAAATGCCAAAAATGAAAACTTTTTCACTGCTGATACCACTGTGTGGTACAACTATAGAAGCTTATCCCGCATAGCTAGTTTTACCCAAGGACATACTCAGAGGTAAGGCCCCATCTATTCGACAAATGTAAACATTCTGGCACAATTGTACTTGCAGCATAGACTTAAATCTTCAAGTACAAACATGCAACTAGTCAAGTGTTTGGTAACATACTGAATACAATAGTTCACAGCAGTGGTTCCCAAACTGTCAGTCATGACCCACAGGATGGCCCTGAAAGAGTACCAGAATGGTCATGAGACAAGGGAAAAAAAGATGCAAGAAAGCTTCTAAACAAACAGCCACCAGGGCAGTGCCATCTGCTGTTGGAGCATTAGGGTATGTCTACACAGCATTTTGGACCAAACCTCCCAGCCTAGACCCAGAAACTCAGCCTAGTGGAGCTCATGCTAGTCTCCCTTCTTGTATAGCTCTATAGACAGCAGTTTGAAGTTGTGGGTCTCGTGGGGGTTCAGGCTCTGATCCTAGGAAAGAGGATGGGCTTCAGTGCCTGAATCGGCTGACCCAAGCTAGGAAGCTGGCTCCAAAATGCTGCACAGATCATACCCATAAAGACAGGTTTCAGAGTAGCAGCCGTGTTAGTCTGTATCCGCAAAAATAACAGGAGTACTTGTGGCACCTTAGAGACTAACAAATTTATTAGAGCATAAGCTTTCGTGGGCTACAACCCACTTCTTCGGATGCATCCGAAGAAGTGGGTTGTAGCCCACGAAAGCTTATGCTCTAATAAATTTGTTAGTCTCTAAGGTGCCACAAGTACTCCTGTTATTTTTGCATACCCATAAAGCGCTCTCACACCCACAGCTGCAGCCAGCCAGGAAAGCTAGGAAGTGCCATCTGCTGCCAGAACAATACACTCACAGCAGCAGCAGCATGCCTTCCTATGGCCAGCAGCAGGTCACAAGCTCCATGTGGAGGATGCAAAAGCAATGCAGGAAGAATGGGAAAGGGAGGGAGACTGGTGGAATCCCTTTCTTCCAGCACATGGGGCAGCAGGCCAACTAAAAGGATCTAGTGGGCTTGATGTGGCCCTCAGTTGCCCAACCCTTTTTTTGGTTTAGTGTTCGAGGGCCCCCAGGAGACAGAGGCCCTGTGTGAGTCACACTGGTTAATCCACCCAAAATTTTCGAAGTAAACTGTTAAGATGGAGTGTTCTTTTATGCAAAGCCAACCTGACAACTAAGGTATCAGGAGGGTCATGTGAACAGAGGTGAGTTTAAAGGGGGTCAACAGCATGAGCAATTTGGGAACCATTGGTTTACACATTACTGGAAACTAACACACTGATTCAACGGTAGCAAACGTAGGTCATCTTTAATAAGCTAAGCAACAGAGTGGCTTGAGTAGCTATTTAATCAAAGATGTAACCAGGGCTACACCAGAAAGATAAAAACCCTGTGAAAGTGATTCTGGACAACACATTTCAGAAATCTTAACACCTGCCGTATATACACCTTCTGATTCTTTTGAAATTCAACTGTGTTTTCTATTTTTCCCAGCTCGTAACCCTGAGTCTAGCATTAGTAACCATACTTTAAAAGTAGTTTCAAGCATCATTCAAAGAATCCCAAATTAGAGACATAAGAAACCTATTACAGCATCCAATTCACCTCCTCACCAGTACAGGAATCTATGGTTATAAACCTTAGAGCCTTACCAAATTTCTTCAAACTGGAAAAAATTTAGGATGGCTTATGCTTGACCAAGGGCCAAATATATAATCTGATCACATTGAACTGACTTGCACAGCTCGATACTTTCTGCAATCTGGTCCTATGCTGCTATTGCGACTTCGAATACTTAAGGCTGTATAGATCCAAGTCCATTGTCTTATTATGAAGCTCCAGAATCCTTGTTAGATTTGAATATTGTCATTATGGATATAGGTAGGGGTGTATAAAGCAACAAGTCTATCCAGTCCAGACACAGGAGTGAGCAACTACAGCCACATTCATCAACAGACAAGCCTAGACTTTGAGGGAAAGAAGAGCTTCCTAATCAGCTATCAGGTCCTTTATCCAATATGGGAAATTTCAATGCCTGGAGGATATAGGGGGACACACTCTCTCACCGCTTCTGGATATTAAAATCCATCCCTTTACTAACTGCTTTGCTTCTTTGAGAAGGAGCAGCTCTGGGTTACCCAGAAAATCAGCTTGCCCTGTATTTAGTTGGGGGTCATTCCCACCCCCATGATTCACTAGATAATCAGAAAATGGGCTTTCCCACTGCAGATATCATAACATGGGGCTTCTCAAAACATTCTCTATGAGGACACCCATTTGGACCATCGAAGTACCTCATCTCCTTATTAGAGTTTATTATGGCAGAGCTGTTGCAATTTCCTAGTTAAAGGTGGGTTCGAATACAAATTCAAAATAGGAGTTCAACCTTGATATTTTGTATGAAAAATAGTACATCACGTTTTCATCATAATTTCAGAGTCATGCTTGAATTTTCAAAGAAATCTGTTAATTAATCTGAATTTATGAGTTTAATAGTTAACAATTGGCCTTAAAGTTCACGTTCTGAGTTTCATAGTGCTTCTGGCTCCTCCAGCTTAAAAATCTAAAAGAAAGTCTAATTTGTACATAGTAAGAGTTTAGGGGTCTATCTGGGGTTATCATCAGAGTGTTTAGGAGTCCCATTAATAGAAGACCTTGGGCCCAGCACTGTACAAACAGAACAAAAAGACAATCCCTGCCCCAAAGAGCTTACAATCTACACAGAACACAAGAGGCAACAGATGGATACAGACCGACCAATAGATCAGTGCAAGCAAACAATGAGAATATTGGTCAGCATGATTGGCAGTGGTCTCAGCCCACCAACAGTCTTACAGTTAAGTTTTTTGTAGGCATCATAGCATAATAGTTTTAAGAAAGGATTTGAATAAGAACAATGAAGTGGCTCTGCAGACTTTTTCCTAAGCATGAGGAAAAAGCACAAAGTTGCTTCTCTGATAATTTAACAAGTGGATGATAGAGGATGGCATCATGGGCCAAATCAGAGGCAGGAATCGATCTCTCTTATTCAGCATTGAAAGAGGTAGGGTGGACCATGAAGGGCCTTGAAAGTGAAGGCAAATAGCTTATGTTTGATATAAAGAGGAAGCCAGTGGAATGATGCAAACAGGGATAACATGGTCAAGGCGAAAGATTAGGAAAATGATTTTTGCAACAGCATTCTGAATGGACATATATTCATTGTTTATTAACAAAATTAAAAATTGTATTAGCCTTACTTCTCAGAACTGAACCCTATATTCCACTGTTAGTAGACAAAACATTATATGTATTACTTCTATTCTCCAATGCAGTATGCAGAAAGCTGCCTCCCCTCCCCCCTCCCCAGATTACAATACTTCATTTTCTTATATGTCCACAGTAATGTTTCCTACTTCCAAAACTGGCAGCTAACATGGTGCACAGGAAACAGATTTTGCTAGTCCAGAGGCATTTGTGTTGGATCAAAGGCCTGGTCTACATTACAAACTTAGGTCAACATAAGCCGCATTAAGTCGATCTAATAATGTATGTCTACACTATTGAGTCGCTTCCACCGACCTAAGAGGCCTCTAAAGTCTACTTCTGTACTCCATCTACACGAGAGGTGCAGCGCTTGATTCGACATCCATGGGTCGACATGGGTATACTGTAGACACTGCATTGTGTAACTCGAACACATTGGCCTCCAAGAGGTGTCCCACAGTGCTCCGCTGTGACTGCTCTGGAGAGCACTTCAACTCCACTGCATGTCAGCCAGGTACACAGAAAACAGCCACTCCCCTGTTAAAGCCCCGGGAACTTTTGAATTTTCATTTCCTGTTTGATCAGCATGGAGAGCTCGCCAGCTCAAGGCCACAAACGCGCTCCAGCATGGAGTACACAGAAGGTGGTGGATCTTAATTCTGTGTGGGGAGAAGAGTCTGTGCAGGCAGAGCTCCAATCCAGCAGAAGAAATGCTGACATCTATGCCAAGATCATGGAGGGTATTGGGGGGGAAGGGGGGAAGGAGGAGAGAAAGGCTACACAGGGACATGCAGCAGTACTGCATGAAAATGAAGGAGCTTCAGCAAGCGTACCAGAAGACAAGGGAGGTAGTCATTCTGGTTCTGCCCCACAGACATGCTGCTTTTATGAGGAGCCACGTGCGATTCTCAGCAGTGACCCCACCACTACCTCAAAACGCTCCATAGATATGTCCCAGGGCCCCAGGCAACCTCAAGCAATAACGAGGAGGACATTGTTGATGAGGAGGAGAACGAGAACATGAGACAGGCGAGCAGAGGATCTATTCTCCCTGACAGCCAAGAACTGTTTTTAACGCGGGAGCCCATCCTTTTACCAGACCAGTTGGTGGTGGTGCATGATGCCGGGGAAGGCACCTCTGGTGAGTACACATTTCCAATCAAATTGTAGGGGTTATATGCTATTTTTTATATTTAATCTGAACAAAAAAAAAGTAGGTGTAATGAGTATCTGTGGCCACTCCAGCTATGCAAAGGGTGCTCTCTGAAAAAGAATGTTTATGTGCGCGGGGATGGCCCATGAATTCTCCATGGAGATCTCTAGGAAGCTTTCATGGAGGTACTCTGCAATCCTTTGCAGAAGGTTTACGGGAAGGGCTGCCTTATTTCGTCCACCACGATAGGACACTTTCCTGCACCACTCCAGTATTAACTCTGCTGGCATCATTGCAACACACAGCATTGCAGCATAAGGACCAGGTCAGTACCCAGATGCTTGCAGCATCTGCTTCCTTGCCACCTCGGTTACCCTCAGGAGAGTGATATTGCATAGGGTCACTTGGGGAAATGGGGGAAGTTTTCAATGCTAGCCCTTAAACCTCAAACAATTCAAAAAACAATCCACCCCATTTGGTGAAATCTGGGTTACACAACCATGCTTTCCTAAATGTGCCATGGTTGTGGTTGGAAGGGATCACCATGTATTGCAAGCAGCATAAAAAAGGGCTGCTTCCTGTTTGTCTCCCTTCCCCCCTAACCCTCCCGCTTTTGTAAAAAAACCTAACTATTTGGGGGGCTTTATACTGGTGCCTGTCCTCAAGCACCATCCAGGTTGCTAGGGGAAAGGGGGCTTTTCTCAAGTTCCAACCTGTGATTCCAACGATGTCTTCACAAAAGCAGCAGCACAAGACCTCTCGCTCATGCCTCATGGCCTTACTCACCATGGTTGGAGCAGCAAACTGACTCTTGCAATAGCCAGTGATTGTGATTACTTTGTGGCTTGCAGTGAAGTGTATTGAGGGGTGTTCTTTTTAATAAAAAAATTAACCTTGCACCAGAAACAATGTATGCACTGTCAATGCTACCCTTGTGCTTTACATTCCTTTCATCTGAAACCTTGTCTGTCTGTGCATCCTCCACACCGGGACAGAGACTTTCCCAGATTAGAAGACGAAAAGAGACGACTCGGGAGGACATATAGTCAATGAGTTAATGTGCGCCTCCAAGAGTGACAAGAGAGCTCAGAGCATGGAAGATTACACTGTCGGAGAACCTGGACATGTTCAGGGAGAACAGGTGAGCATGCAGGGAACAAGAGCGTGCCACGCAGGAAGAGATGCTGAGGATTATGAAGGAGCCAGACATGTTGAGGTGTCTGGTTGAGATTCAAGAAAGGAAGCTGGATGCTAGAGTCCCTCTGCAGCCTGTGCTGAATCTACTGCCATCATCACCCAGTTCTACATCCTCCTCCTGCAAACATCCTATGAGGCAGGGGGAGGGTTCGATATCCCTTACACTCAACACCAGGGGAGTGCAAAAGGACCAGAAGGTACCCATTCCCACACCTTTGATTGTTATTGCAGTCATCTATAAGAAAACTTGCCTTGTCTCCCCCCCCACCTCCACCCACCCAGTGTTATCAGCCCTTTTGCCTCAAGTTATCTTACTTTTCTTTGCTATCTGTGTATTTATGTGCATAATAAAACAATGGATTTAGGAGAAAAAGCTCTTTATTCATGCAACACACACGGTGGTTGGTGGGGGTGGAGTTTACAGGGGAGAAAATGCAATGGAGGGGACAGTTTGGTAAGGAACAACACAGATAAGTGTCACATTACTCAGGCTCATTGCTGAAACTAGTTTTCAAAGCCTCACAGTGACGCAGAGCCCCTCGATGTGCTCTTCTTATTGCCCTGGTGTCTGGCTGCTCAAAATGGCTGCCAGGCAATCTGCCTCAACCCCCTACACTCCTGGAAACTTTTCTTCTTTTGTTTCACAGATATTATGGAGCAGGCAGCAATAACAATGGGGATATTGCTTTCACTGAGGTCTAACCTAGTAAGCAAACAACAGCAGCGACCTTTTAAATGTCCAAAGGCACATTCTGCACTTGCTCAGACTATGGTTGAACAGACTGCCAGTATATGGCTTCATGAGCCACAGGAGCAAGGGGTAGGCTGGGTCTCCCAGGATCACAATTGGCATTTCAACATCACTAATGGTTATTTTGTAGTCTGGAAAAAAAAATCCCTGCTTGCAGTTTTCTGAACAGACTTGTGTTCCTAAAGATGTGTCATGCACCTTTCCCGATCATCCTACATTGATGTCGGTGAAACGGCCCCGGCACTTGCAACACCATTGAGAAGTACCCCTTTCAGTTTATGTACTCTTTGGCAAGATGGTCCGGTGCCAAGATAGGGATATGTGTTCTGTCTATCACTCCACTGCAGTTAGGGAACCCCATCGCAGCAAAACCATCCACTATATCCTGCACGTTGCCCTTCTTGGGCAGAAGTCTGTTAATGGCCCTGCAAACTTGGATCACAACAAATCCCATGGTAGATTTACCCACTCTAAAAATTGATGCCCCACTGACCAGTAGTAGTCTGGCATTGCAAGTTTCCACAGAGTTATCACCACTTGCTTCTCCACTGTCAGAACAGCTCTCATTTTAGTACAGTAAACTCCTCACTTAACGTTGTCCCGGTTAACGTTGTTTTGTTGCTACGTTGCTGATCAATTAGGGAACATGCTCATTTGAAGTTGCGCAATGCTCCCTTACAACGTCGTTTGGCAGCTGCCTGCTTTGTCGACTGCTTGCAGGATTCCTTGGAAGAGCAGCCCCTCCTTGTGGGGATTAGAACCAGGGGGGGGCAGCAGCCCCCCCCCACATCAGCTCCCCTAAATTCCCTGTAAGGTATGTGGCTCGGCAGCTGCCCAGCAGCAGTTCAGGTGGCCCTCCCCCCATTGCCATGCTGCTCCTGCCCTGCCCTCTGCCTTCGAGCTGCTTGCTTGCTGGGGGAGAGGAGTGCTGGTATCAGGATGTCCCTCTGCTCCTGCCCCCCCCCCCCCCCGGATCCCCTCCCACAAAGCAGAGGAAGGGGACAGGGCTCCAGGACAGAACGGAGGGAGCTTGCTGGAAGCTGTTGCTTACAGTCTGAACTGGCTGATCTGCTTAAAAGGGCAACGTACTTGAAGTGGGGTCAGCATACTTAAAGGGGCAATGCATGTCTCTCTCTCTCTCTCTCACTCATGCACGCACCCCCCAGCACTTTGGAAAGTCAGCACCTGTGCAGCCATGCATGTGCTGTCAGGAGGAGGGAGTGGTGCGCTCCAGCTGGATAGCATGGGCTCATCATCATGTTCAGTTTTTGCAGGAAAGTGACTGCAGCTACTGCCCAGCATCTATTGTTTCCCCTCCCTCCTGCCTCAGTCCATGCTGCCTTGTAGACTGTGAGGCTACATTAACAACAGCGTATTAACCCTTGAGGGCTCAGCTGAGTGCTAGTTCATCATTTAGCAGGAAGGGATTCCCCGGGAAATATTCCACCACCTCAACCAAGCTTCACAAACATCATTGTTGTATATAATATTAAACTGTTTGTTTAAAATTTTGTTAAACTTATACTGTATATGTATATAATGTCTTTTGTCTGGCAAAAAAAAAATTCCCTGGAACCTAACCCCCCCATTCACGTTAATTCTTATGGGGAAATTGGATTCACTTAACATCGCTTCCCATAAAGTCGCATTTTTCAGGAACATAACTACAACGTTAAGTGAAGAGTTACTGTATTGCTGAGCTTCAGGGCTAGGGAAAGCTCTTCACACGGTTCTGGGAAAGTGGCCTTATGCATTCGAAAGTTCTGCAGCCACTGCTCGTCATCCCATAGCTGCATAATGCAGTCCCACCAGTCAGTGCTTGGTTCCCAGGCCCAAAAATGGTGCTCAACCATGTCAAGGTGATGCATGACTGTTGCCAGCTACTGCGATTTGCTCCGCTCTATGTCTTCCAGCAGGGCTGCCTGCGTGACATCACATTGTTCTGCACAACGGTTCCTGTATCCGCTGTGTAAATTCTGCAGGATAAGGCATGAGGTGTTTGTAATGCGCACGACAGTGTACATGCTGAGCGAGGTCCACGCGGGTAAGCCAGGCTTATGAAAAAAGGCGCAAAAAAGGCTTGGTTTGTTTGCCATTGATTTAAGGGAGGGAAGAAGGGAGGCAAGTGCATCATGCAAGGCTAACACCATGTTCCCATAACCACCCACACCAATGTTTTGGTCCCACAAGGCATTGCAAGCCCAACCCAAAATTCCACTCAGTTACATGCACTATGGGATAGCTACCCACCGTGCAGTGCTTCGTGCATTGAGGCAAGCCCTGCTAGTGAGGATGCACTCCGCCGACACAATGAGTGTAGTGTGGACACTCAAGATTGACTTGCTTAACTCAGAGGCTCGATGTCGACTTACATAAAGTTGACTTAACTTTGTAGTGTAGACATGGTCAAAGAAGGTGATTTTTGACACAGAAATGCCTTTTGAAAACCAGGATGTTCATGAAAATTTTTCAAAGCACTTGCTTCCCAAAGTATTTCATTATCCAGAACTGTGCAGCAAAGGGAAGGGTATAAAAGGAGAAGAGCAATCTCATCCATTTGTGATGGGATGGGAAATTTGCAGAAGAAGTGCAAGGAGACTAGCATCGCTAATGGGGCAGAGTTAATTGTGGTGTAGTCTCTGGTATGGTGTTTGTCTGGATGGAGGAAAAGATATTAAGACGCCTTAAATTTTCATTTCCTCAACACACCATACTATTTGTGTGTATGAATATTTAGTCATAACAATGAATTTTAAAACAGTGGGCCAAATTCAGCAAACCTGGCTCAGCTAGTCAAAATGATTACACTAGCCTAAAGGCAGACTACATTCTGACAACTTTTTTCTTCTGTGACTAATTGTCTGCATGCTTCATATGACTGATATATGTAAATTTTTAAAAATGAAAATCAAGTACAAAAATTAAGATTTAAAATAATGGAAGACTAAGATGGATGGGCATGTGATTTGATGACAATTTTCTCTTTTTAGTGGTAAACTACAGCACTCAAGCTCAGGAGGTGTCCGTGTGATGTTTATATTGACACGTTACCTATTTTGTATGACTAAGCTCACCAAGCAGTGTTCCCCCACTCCCACCGTATATTAGCTATAACAGAAACATTAATAAATCAGGTTTACCCACTGTCACCACACAGCCGTTTCTCAAAAAGCACAGTGAGGAAACAGTTGATAAATCTGACTTTTTAAATGGCAACTCCTTTCTGTCTGTACACAATTAGATCCTCACCCCCACCCCAATTCTCTGTTACTTTAGGAAGCTTGTGCTATAGAAACTGTCCTAATCTATAGTGACAGGTCCTCTCCCACTTCAAGTTTGTATACTTGAGGGGATTACCTTCCAACTTACAACATAAGCTTCCCAACACTAAATATATTTAGTTTTTTTTCAAGCTTCTTTTCTAGTTTCTGCTTCCACTAATTCTCTAACACCTTGTAGACTCCTTATCTTTGATACCCATTTCTGTAGTTTCTTCAGAATTCTTTGATATCCTTCCTGTAATATATACTGAGTTTTGCTCAATACCCTAGATGTGGTCTTATTCTCTATGAACAGGACTATGATCGCCTGACATGCTTTATACGTGTATACACTCCAGGCTTGTTTACTTTCCTAACTGTTAAAAATCTGTCAGTCTAAAACTGGGTAACACCTCCCCCAACTCCTTGTCCTGATATTGTAATATGCAACTATTTTTCAACCTTATCTTTAAAGTTTTACATCATCTAGAAATTAAATACATACAACATACTTCTGTCCCCACGTTTCCAACCCCACTCAGTTTTTCCAAGTTCTTTTGAATCCTGCCTCCCTTTTGTTTGGGACAAATTCTCCAAAGCTAGTCATGTGCATGTCTGTACAGTAGCTGCATATGCCATCTGCCAGGTAGTATGAACAAGACGGGAGCCTAACGCAATCCTCGCATTATCTTCATAATTCACTCTAGTGACATCTAACCAGTAACCATATATTTAACACTGGTAATATATCAAGTTGTATTATAGTTGCTAACTTTAAACTGGTATTTCGCAAAATGCTATATCAAAAGTTTTCTTGAAGATAAAGTAAATTATTTCTACTGCTTTCACAACTCTATCATCACTACTTCTTCGAAGAAATTGGGTTTTAGTATAAACTAACCAAAACTGTACTCTGCTAGTAAGCTGCTGATCCCTGATGAGTAATTCCTAGACCTTGCCCCATATGATGATCAGATTTTCACATCTTATTTCCCAGGTCCAACCTTACATCAAGTTTTAAAGTGTCATGTTAGCGTCTCTTTTGTTGCCAGGTAATTAGATTTCCAGAGAATTATCAAAACTGGAAAGAAACCCCCCAATAGCAGTGGGTTATACTCTAAGGCCTGGTTTACACTGGGGTGTGAGTGTGAGTGTGAGAGAGAGAATTTAAGTTACGCAACTTCAGCTACGTGAATAACATAGCGGAAGTCGACGTACTTAGATCTACTCACCGCGGTGTCTTCACTGCGGAGAGTTGACTGCTACCGCTCCCACATCGACTCTGCCTGCGCCTCTCGTGGCGATGGAGTACAGGAGTCGACGGGAGAGCACTTGGAGGTCGATTTATCACGTCTAGACTAAACGAGATAAACCGACCCCCGCTGGATCGATCGCTGCCTGCCGATCCGGCGGGTAGTATAGACATACCCTTAGAATGCTTCTGCTTCATCGTGAAACCTGGTACGTTTAAAGTTGCATTGGTTTATTTTTTTTTAACTGTTCTGGTGTTACTCTTCGTTACATTAATCTTTCATCTTCTGCCCACAGGCAACTCCTCTGTTTCTAGCATGCGCCTTAATTATCGGTGAGCTAGGAAATAGTTTCCTAGTAATATCTGCCTTATCTCTTACTACATGCCTCACTATCCCTCAAGAGACCTGCACTGTTTTCCCTTTTGTTCCCTATACACCAGATTTGAAAGGTTTTATTGTATGTACCTTTAGAATTCTCTCCATTAATTTTTGCTTTTCAATTATTCTTACAATTGCAGGATTTGTGACGCAAGATCAGACCATTAGTCTACCTAGTCTTGCGGACAGCCATGACCTATACTTGATGCTTCAAAGTAGCAGCTGTCAAACTGTCCATTGATCACTACTGATATGCAGGTTATTTGCCGGTGGTCTGCAGAGATCTGGCTAGTCACATGGTGCTGGTTCTTGTTTCTAGCAGCTAAGTCATATTGCCAGTGCACTCAGTTGTTTCCGAGTGTTACCTTCCAATGTAAGAAATTACAATAGTTGCAGAGAACTTTCAAAGTGTAAACCAGTGGAGTTGTTTTCTTCTTAAATCTGCACATAGACATCTTTAATGCTACATTGTTGATAATTTCATACTGCTTCTCTTTGGCAAAACTGTCAAACAAGACTTTCTCTGATATTACTCAAGAACCTTGTGGGTAACAGTGTAACTCAAGAATCATATCTATTCTGGTGCCTAACAAAGCTATGAACAGCAGAAGAGGCAGGCGTCAGAGATATTTAAGAGGTGGCCACAAAAAATTGGTGACAGGGAGCATAGATTTCTTTCCTCTGTTCCTCACAGTAGCCAGGAGGCATGAAGGAAGAGATAGATAGTGCTCCTCTTCCCTTTCAGCAACTAAAGGGGTGTGTGCAGAGCATTAAATTTACTTTCAGACAGAGATAGATAACAAGAGATTGAGTACTGTAAATTGAAGGACTGCACCCTGGTACAAAATATCCATCCCCATCCCAGACAGTTAGAGGCGGTCATCTCAACAAAATTTTGCAAATTCTACCTGCATCTTTTGTATCTAATTTTGGCTTGTAGAAATCTAAGGATATTTACACCCTACCACCAAATTTAGGTGAGATGCTGTGCAGAGATGTGCTAACAATGATGCTTTTAATTTTTTTCTCATTATCCACACAGGACTGTCTTCATCTCATATTCTTTTCTAGTAGGTCCATGTGTAGCAAGCTCCAAGTGATAGTCTTGCTGCAGCACAAGACAAAACCAAACACCTGGAATAGCTACTCATAGAACAATCTTCCACTGCACTACGATGCAGGAAAGAGCGACACTGACAAAAATAGGATAAAGCAAATGTGCCAGCCCCAGTTGCAGAGGGCTTTGGAACAACCAAGGAAGAAGTAGGGCTTCAAGCAATTACTACCCTCAGACTCCTCCTCCGTTGCTACACAATTCACAACTTCCACTACGCAGGTGTTATGAGACCAGTGTTGAGAGTCTGAGACTCTTTCTCCAGTACAGGGGTGGCCAACCTGAGCCTGAGAAGGAGCCAGAATTTACCAATGTACATTGCCAAAGAGACACAGTAATAAGTCAGCAGCCTCCCCATCAGTTCCCCCTACCTCCCCCCCCCCCCGGCTCACAGCACCTCCTGCCCACTGGCAGCCCCGCTGATCAGCGCCTCCCCCTCCCTCTCCGCACCTCCCGATCAGTTGTTTCGCGGTGTGCAGGAGGCTCGGGGGGAGGGGGAGGAGCGAGGGCACGGCAGGCTCAGGGGAGGGGGCGGGAAGGGGTGGAGTGGGGCCAGGGCCTGTGGCAGAGCCAGGGGTTGAGCAGTGAGCACCCCCCGGCACTTTAGAAAGTTGGCACCTGTAGCTCCAGCCCCAGAGTTGGTGCCTGTACAAGGAGCCGCATATTAACTTCTGAAGAGCCGCATGTGGCTCTGGAGCCACAGGTTGGCCACCCCTGCTCCAGTATCTCCCTGCTTCCACTCTTTGCTCTGCTATGTCAACTCTCTCTTACTTCTGGGAAGCCTGGACTCAGATCACTTCAAACCAGGAGGTCCAGAAAATTTTTCTCAAGGGTTATTCTATCCAGTTCCAGTCCCTTCTTCCCCATCCCTTTTCAGGGACACCTCTCACAAAATACTGTTAAAACAGGAAGTTGACTCCTCTCTCCAACCTGGAGCAGAGTAAAAGGTGCCTTTAGAATTCAGGGGGCATGGGTTTTAGTTCCATTAGTTTCTTATCTCAAAGAAGAAAGGGAGTTGGTGTCCCATTCTGACCTTCTACATCTCAACAAATTTATAAATTGTTTCAAAGTCAGGATGGTGACTCAGGCCTCCATAATTCCTTCATTAGATCCTCAAAATTGATATATAGTTCTTGACCTCCAAAATGTCTATCTTCACATATCCATACATCCAGCTCACAGGATATACCTCAGATTCCTAGTAGGAGCATCTCACGACCAGAACAGGGTCCTGGCCTTTGGCCTTTCCACAACACCAAGGATATTTACCAAATGCTTGGCAGTTGTGGCAGCTCAACAAAGGAGACAAGGAATCCAGGTCTACCCCATCTCAATGACTACCCCATCTCAAAGGTTGATCCGAGGAAGGTAACCCCCACAGATGACCAATTCAGTTCAAAACAGCTCTTTGCCACACTGGGCCTGAAAATCAGAGAAGTCCACAGCTGCTCTCTCCGCGCATAGAGTTCATAGAAGCAGAGTTAACTTTGACTGACCTGGAATCTATCTTCCGCAAGAAAGATTTTCTATTATAGTGAAATTCAGACAAAACTTCAAGCTCATCCAAAGACATCAATGCAAACATGCCTCAGGCTTTTGGGGGACACAATCTCATGCACCTATGTGACACAATTTGTCAGACTTCACCTATGCTCCATATCACTGTAGCTGAAGTCAGTGTATCTAACACGCACATACCACAAACATGATGGTCAGTGTCCCACAAGAAATCCTCCTACTCATTAAATTGCTGGAAAGACCCTATTGAAGTATGCAGTGGAGTACCCTTCTCTGCACTTCTACCTACAAAGACTCTGGTAATGGATGTCTCCACTCAAGGATGGGAGCCCACCTATGTCTTTAAAACTCAGGACCTATGGTCTTGTCAGAAAGCTCAGCTATACATACACATTCTAGAAATCAAAGCCATCCACCTGGACTCACTGCCCTTTCATTTTAGTCAAGTGTTCTTGTATTATGGGACAAGATAAAAGATGAGCTACTGATCTGTTCCCCAACTTTCATAATGTTAAAAACATCCCAGTCCCTCTGATTTTTTCTCCTTTCCAAGAAAAATTAGTCTTGGCCATCTCTAGACCTATAGAGTCATAGGCTTGAAGGTCAGAAGGGACCATTATGATAATCTAGTCTGACCTCCTGCACAACACAGAATCTCACCCACCCACTCCCGCAACAACCCTGTAACCTATGTCTGAGCCACTGAAGTCCTCAAATCATGATTTAAAGACTTCAAGGTGCAGAGAATCCTCCAGCAAGTGACCTGTGCCCCATGCTGCAGAGGAAGGCGAAAACCCCCCAGGGCCTCTGCCAATCTGCCCTGGAGGAAAATTCCTTCCCAACCCCAAATATGGCGATCAGCTAAACCCTGAGCACGTGGGCAAGACTCACCAGCCAGACACCCAGGAAAGAATACTCTGCAGTAACTCAGAACCCACCACATCTAACATCCCATCACAGGCCATTGGGCATATTTACCGCTAATAGTCAAAGATCAATTAATGGCCAAAATTAGGCTACCCCATCATACCATCCCCTCCATAAACTTATCAAGCTTAGTCTTGAAGCCAGATAGGTCTTTTGCCCCCACTGCTCCCCTTGGAAGGCTGTTCCAGAACTTCACTCCTCTGATGGTTAGAAACCTTCGTCTAATTTCAAGTCTGAACTTCCTGATGGCCATATACCTATGCAAGTCCCATAATACTCCTAACCAAATTCAGGGCTTGGCTACACTTACGCGGTAGTTCGGCGGCTGGCAATCGAACTTCCGGGTTCGATTTATCGCGTCTTGTCTGGACGCGATAAATCGAACCCAGAAGTGCTTGCCGTCGACTCCGGTAATCCTGCTCGGCGAGAGCAGTACGCGGAGTCGACGGGGGAGCCTGCCTGCCGCGTCTGGACCGCAGTAAGTTCGAACTAAGGTACGTCGACTTCAGCTACGTTATTCACGTAGCTGAAGTTGCGTACCTTAGTTCGAATTGGGGGGTTAGTGTAGACCAGGCCTCAGTGCCTTGACTCTCTCAGCACTTTCTTCCTGTAGAGGGGATTGAAGCAGAGATGCATTAAAGGGCAGAAAAACTCTACTGGCATCATAGTGTACAACACTCAACCTGCTTCTGGAAAATTGTCCAGTTTTAAGTATTGCCATACAACAGAAGGACATTGTCTGAGTAGGTGACATCATCATCTTTGGCTTTCCCCAGAGGGCTCTGCATTTACAGTTCATCAGCATATGACCAGTTTTTATTTTGCTAGTTTACGCCTCCAACAAGTCAGAGAATTATGGAAAAAGTCATATTTTAATTCATTTGTAAGATTTCTCTAATTCCTTAAAAGGTTATCATTTCATTTCCGCCCATAAAAGCTCCCCTTTGTTGTTTTCTGCACTTATGGCAAGAATTGATCAAACACTTTTGATAGTCCAAGTTAGTGACAACCAGTGTCACCTTTATTTTATTTAGTTTTTCCACTCAGAAGGCAGGATTTTCCATTCACAAGCCAGGCTGGTTTGATCATAGCAGGTGAAGCTACAATATACTGAACTATACCATGTCCCTAAAATAGAAGTAAAGCTCTTCAATCTAATTCACAGCAGCTCCTTTTCTGTAGACTGGAAATTTGCTGATGGAGTAATGCTGCTTTTAAGGATGTATTACATATGCTAATCACTATCTCCATTATTTCACGCACTATTCCTTCAGAACTTGTGGACAGTACAGCCAATTTACTGCACTTGAGTTTTTCAAGTGGCCCCATGACTTCAATCAGTTAACGCAACACTGATTTCCCAAGAAAAATGCTCTTGGAAGAAGAATTCCCAATGCCTACCCAAAATCATCTTCCAAGATCAAGACTTTTACAGAAAAACTACGACTCCTAGCCTAGAAGGCTCTAAGTCACATGCAAGTATACCAGCTTCCAATGTAATGAATGTGTTTCTCAATCTCTATTTGCTCAATACAGTGAGCTCTGAAACAGAAGCCAAGAGTTATACCTAGTATTCCAACATAGGGAAAGCTGGTTAGACTGATTGTGTGTGGAACAAATAAAACAAAACAATCCTATGAAAACTTTCTGAAGCAATTCATAAATTTTTATTGTCTATACCAGCTGGGGATGAAGACCGAGGCAACAAGAATACAATTACCCTTTAAAGGAGGCAGAAGTACTTTCCCCAAGTATGCTGCATACTAAAGACAGCAGTAGCCTCCCCTAGTAGTAACAGTGGGCTACAAAAGCCAGTAGTGGATCCAACAGAAATCTAAGGCAATATAGACCTAAATTATCTGAAGTGATAACCTGTCCTGTTTTTAGGAGAAGGTTTTGTTTGTTTTTACACCCCTTCAATGTCTGCCAGCTTTTCCTTGTTCCTAAGGGCTCTGGGTTTAAAAATGTGGAACCTAGAACTGAACAGATTTAGCAAGAAATTATTTTCATTGTTTTACCTCTGTTCCAAAGTAATGATATAAGCCTTATTAACTGGGAGGAACTGTCATGCATGCAAGTTCAGCAGAGCCTAATTTAAGGCTTAAAAACGGTTTCTTCTCTTAAATGAGGAAGCAATTCAGAAGTTTTGCAGAAATGTAGCCTGCCATAAATGTAACTAAAGGATCTTCCTGCCCACAAGGCTACTGGTAATTAAAAGACTAGTGTCACACTAGGGCCAGAGAGAAATCTTGATTTGCGACCATGAAGAGCATAGACTGGGCTTTTCTGGTGTCTTATATAACCTCTAGACAACTATAGAGGCCCACAGCTGATCTGACTCACACGGTTTTGTGAAAGTTGGCCACTAACTTCCTAGTGCACAGATCCTTAGACTTACTGTTGAGTTGGGAGACAATGGAACAGTGGTTCCCAACCTATTTACTATCATGGGTCGCATATGAAGCTCTCTGTGTGTTACGTGGGCCACATCCACACAACATATATACTACCTGTACGGCCCTGAGGTTGTCACGTGGGCCGCAGCTGTGTGCTGATTGGGCTGCAAGTGGCCTGCAGGTTGAGACCCAGTGCTACGGAGCAACTGTCCAATTGCCTGAAGTAGATCAGGTTACGGTAGAAGGATAAGGTGATTGGGCTTGGCACCCACCTTAATGACACCTTGCATGTAGGTCTATTTAGTTATTCATCAATCACTGCCTCTGACTGGCTACTAGGCAGAGTCAGATGCCCTCTTCTAGTAAATCTGGCCAGGGAAGAAGCTGGTAAAATGAGTTGCTGTGAAATGCTAATACAAAAATATTGCCCTTTGTTTGTTTGTATGCAATGCCTGTGTTATTTTTTTTCCTCTTACCTATTTATCATCTGCTCTTCTACTTACGTGTTCTCGATTTCACTTAGACACTAAATAAAAGCTTCATTTATTCCAACAGTCCTTGACTCTTGGTACTTCAAGTGTACCAAGCCTGAAAGTCCAAAGAACTTCAGGGTTCACAAACTCTGCAGCCTGCATGGTGTGATGCAGTTTTGGTTTGCCTCAACCTGAAAAAAACCACTAAGGTTTTATTAAATGAAACACCACATACTTTAAAGATATAATTATGTTTATAAAGAAAATCATCATAAAAAGGCATTTTGTCCTAAAAGAGTTAACAATTCTGTAATTAAATCAGAGGAATAACGATAAGAGACCACAGTCTATTAGCTTATTAGGTCTACCATGCTTTTGTATCTGCCCAAATGTGTGATACTTGGTAAAAACATTACTTGCTTTTTCTACACCAGGCCTATTAAGAGTTAACGCTAAACTAAACCAAATAGGCTAAAAACACCACTGAAGTTGAGCTAACTAGTTCTTAAAAATTTACAATTCAGATGCAAAGGAGGTTGTCAGTTTACTGTAAATCTAGGATCTTCAAATTTATAGATGGGAAGGAAGGAACGCTGTATTTCATTCCATTGCCGATATTTCAGCTACCTCTCCGCCTGTTTGGGCTCAGTCTGACCTTTATATTTAGGATCAGTCATGTTGGTCAAGCAATGAAAAGATTTCATACTTATCTAAATACTTATTCCAATTCATTCTTATGTGGTTTCAGTTCTTTGATAACTAGATCAAGCAAGATTTCCATTGAGACTGCAACAGTAGTGTCATCCTGTATTCATACAAGTCCTTCTGAAACTGTCAACTGCATTTGTAAGTTTAGTGCCTCTCTTGTTGTGTAAAACGTAGGCTATGATTTTATCAAATACTCCTTCATGCTCCAAGTAAACTCTCTTATGGTAGCTGGATACAAAGCAAAAAGTCTTCCTGAGAGTTGCAACAATTTTCATTGGCAAGATGAATTATTAATTTTTTTCCACAACTCCCACAAATTTGAAAGCCCTTAGAATGCCCTGTCAGCAGTGAGAAGAAATGAGAGCCTCTACTGTTTGCAACTCTGGATAGAAGATAAAGTAGCTGTTGGCAGTGGTAAGTTGTTAGCTCAAGTGGTATAGGTCTGATCTAAACATTCCAAATAGAGCTGGTTGAAATTTTTCACTCAAAGTCAAAAAATGGTATTCTGACTAGATCAAAAGTTTCATAAAAATGTTTCTTTGAAATTTCCCACTTGAAGAAAATTCAAAACAAAAATGTTGATACCGAAAATAACTTTTTTTGTGAAAAAGCCGCACGACTTTTCAAAATTACTTTCCTACACTCACACACACACAAAAAGTGAGAAAGTGTTCCCTCCCCACTGAAGTGAAACTTTTCAAAAAATTTTTTTTTTTAAATGAACATTTTTTAACTGAAAGTGGAATTAGTTTTGAAAAAAAAAAAAAAAATAGTGAAATACTACCTTCTTTCAATCAGCTGTCGTTCCAGCCCTGTGGAACAGTATGGTTCCCTATGACTAAGGCTACAATTTTGTCATGGAGGTTGCGGAAGTCACGGAATCCATGACTTCCAAAGACGTCTGTGAATTTAGCCCTGGCGGCTGGGAGCTGCAGGGTCCTGCCTCCTCTCGCAGCAGCACGGAGCTGTAAGGGGGGGGGGGGAACGGACCAGACTCCCCAGCAGCCACTGCCGTAGGGGCGGGGGGACCCTGGCAGCTCCCCAGCTGCTGCCACAGGGCAAGGGGACCCTGGCAGCTCCCCACTGCAGTGGCTGCAGGGGGATTCCCACAGCTCCCCAATGCTGGGGAGGGGGCAGTGGGACCCTGCCAGTGGGGGCAGGGGGACCCTAGAGCTCTGAGTCCCCATGAGTGGTGGGGGCCCCAGAGCTCCCAGCCACCCCACAGCTGCCCAGTCCCTTCCGATTTTATCATGGATATTTTTAGTAAAAAAGTCAAGGACAGGTCACGGGCTTCCGTGAATTTTTCTTTATTGTCCGAGACCTGTCCGTGACTTTTACTAAAAATATCCAAGACAAAATCTTAGCCTTACCTATGACTGAATTTGTTGGGTTTCTTAAAGATTATTTTTAAAAAAAAATTCTAGGAAATTACATTCAAAGAACATTTTAAAATGTTAAAGGTTGCAAAGGAGGAGGGAGAAAACTTGTTCACCTTAGCCTCTAAGGATAGAACAAGAAGCAATGGGCTTAAACTGCAGCAAGGGAGGTTTAGGTTGGACATTAGGAAAAAGTTCCTAACTGTCAGGGTGGTTAAACACTGGAATAAATTGCCTAGGGAGGTTGTGGAACCTCCATCTCTGGAGATATTTAAGAGTAAGTTAGATAAATGTCTATCAGGGATGGTCTAGACAGTATTTGGTCCTGCCATGAGGTCAGGGGACTGGACTCGATGACCTCTCGAGGTCCCTTCCAGTCCTAGAATCTATAAAGTCAAAACACGTAAATTAAAAATATCAGAATTTAGGTTGCCTGGGTAATCTTAGGTTTCAGAGTAGCAGCCGTGTTAGTCTGTATCCGCAAAAAGAACAGGAGTACTTGTGGCACCTTAGAGACTAACAAATTTATTCGAGCATAAGCTTTCGTGGGCTACAGCCCACTTCTTCGGATGCTGTAGCCCACGAAAGCTTATGCTCGAATAAATTTGTTAGTCTCTAAGGTGCCACAAGTACTCCTGTTCTTTTTGGGTAATCTTAGTTCACTTTTGTGTGTACACATTATGACACACTCTTTAATTACGTGATCACATCCTCCCCCATCCCCAGGGACTCATGTTTCATTCACTGCATGGGATAAACCCATTCACTGAATGGGTAATTACTAAGTATTTCCTTTTATCCTTCTGAGCATGTGGCCATTACTTATTTCTGCACATGACCTAAACCCTGCACTGGCTACAGAATCATTAATTTCCTCAGGGGCTTTCTAATGGCGCTCATCACAGCAGTATCTGAATGTTTCACAAACATTAATGAATTCATCTTCATGACACCCTTTTAGGTGGTATTCCTATTTTACAAATGGGAAATTGAGGCAGAGATTACAACCAAGATTTTCATGTTTCAACTAATTTTGGGTACCCAACCTGTGAAAAAGAAAATCAGGCCATAGGCATCCGCCCCCCAACCCTTTTAAAAAAAAATTTAAGAGAGTAATTAGCATTTTATAGTTCAAAGCATAGCTTCCATTGACTTCATTTGTAGTTGTGAGTACTCAGCACTTCTGCAAATAAGGCCCCAGATGTCTTCAAACAGGCACCCAGAAAATGAGGAACACACTACAGCTATCTGAAATTTTTGAGTTTAGGTGATTTGCTTAGCATTGCAAAGGACCTCTCTGGCAAACTCAGGGATAGAATACAGTTCTCCATGAGGGTTACATTCAACTTCTTTAACCACGTGACCATCCATTCTCTCCTTCCAATCCTCTGCCTTGTTAACTATTCCCCCTTCCAACTTGTGCAACAAGTGAGACAGGTCTCTCACTACACAACCCTGATTCATTCTGTGAGTATCTTGCATCTTCTGCACTGAATTAGCCAGGGTCCTATGGAGAAATTAGTAAGCAGTCATGTAATTAAAGACTATCGCAATGCATATGCACAAAAGGGCCAAATTAAGATTGCGCAGAACACTTTAATTTTGGCATTCAACTTTGGAGTGCTCGACTTTGCAACATTAACATTCATTTGTGTTTTATATGCAATTTTCATTTTAAATTTCTTAGCAAAAAGCAGAAGCCTCGTCATACTTGTCTCTGCATTCTTGCATGGCATCTTCTACAATATTTTAAGTTTTCTTTTCAGAATCAATAACTAGTCTTAATTAGGAATATTTTCCCTTTGAATGGATGCTTGAATTACCCACTACCGTGTCATTCTTCATGTGCCAATCATCACCTTGTATTAATTTCAACACTGAATCTTATTCAGAATTTTTCCTGTATTAAAGCTTTAAATACACCTCTACCCCAATATAATGCTGTCCTCGGGAGCCAAAAAAATCTTACCGCGTTATAGGTGAAACCGCATTATATCAAACTTGCTTTGATCTGCAGGAGTGCGCAGTCCCGCCCCCCCGGAGCACTGCTTTACCGTGTTATATACGAATTCGTGTTATATCGGGTCGCGTTATATCGGGGTAGAGGTGTATGTCTGAAGGAATGCACCTATGGTCAAGTGCTTCCAATCATTTCTTTAAACTGCTCATTTCCTCCGAATTAAGGAAGTGTTAGCATAAAAAAAGTTGTTACTTTACCAAATTCAGTTCTTTGCCTTCCAGTTTTTATGGTCAATCTAACTGAATTTAGTCACTTTTTGGACATCAAAGACAGATTCAGTCAGGATTAAGTCTAACGTTGTAACACCAAGTCCCTATCATTGTGGCCACGTTTTGATGAATCTCTCTCACTTGCAGGATCACCTGCTTTCCTGTCAGACAGTTTCATACAATGGCACATCTGATCCCCAATCTGAAGTAACCAATGTTCTGGACTTTGAGATGAACATGAATTTTTATTTAGCTACTTAAATAAAATTTAATGCTGACAGGAGTTGAGAGTTCTATTTATTATTTCAGTCCATTCATTCTAGTCTCGTCCCTCTTCCTTCACTGCTAGGAATGTTGAGTTAGATAAGTGTATGAATTTATGTTAAACTTATCACTCACCTGCAGTACCGATGAGCAACTTTCACATTTATTACAGAACGGAAAATCACCATTTAACAAATTCAGCAAAGCGCTAACTAGAAGCTTCTAGCACCATTGTGCCGCCCTCCACCCCCAGTCATAACTTTAAATCCCACTATAGGCAGATGTTGGGTAATATGCTTCCATTATGATTGAATCCTAATCCCTTGTAGTTAGAGAATGGCTTAAGCCCTGAAACATGTTTTTTCTCTCTCCAAATATTCTTTGCTAGCATTAACTATTATAATACTGGATATCTGTTATCCGTAAGTATCAAATCCCTATTTCAATCTTACTAAGCACTTGGCCTCAATAGCCTCCTATGGCAATGAGTTCCACAGTCTGTATTAAAAAGAAATACTTTTTTCGTCTATCAGTTTTGATCGCTTTATCTGAGAGATTTTGTGGGCTCCTAATCAGTCTTGAGCCATATTTTTTTGAGATGGGGCGAGCAGTGCTTCACACAATATTCACAATTATGCTGCACCACTGATTTATGGCATATTATTTCCTGTACTGTTCTCCATCCAGGGGAAGAAGGATGGCCAAGTGGGATGTGGGAGATCCAGGTTCAATTCCCTGCTGTACCACAGACTTTCTGTGAGAGCTTGAGCAGGTCACAGCCTTTGTGCCTCAGTTCCCCATCTGTAAAATGGAGATAATGCTTCCCTGCCTCACTGCGGTCCCAAAGAGGAGATGGGCACCACCAGAATAAAAGCACACTGAAACGTGTCAGAATGAGGTCCGTGCAACCAAGTCAGTCACAGCCACACAGCCACACAAGCAGATTTAAAGGTAGCCATCCTACAGCAAAAAAACATCAGGACCAGACTTCAAAGAGAAACCGCTGAGCTTCAGTTCATTTGCAAGTTTGGCACCATCAGCTCAGGATTAAACAAAGACTGTGAATGGCTAGCCAACTACAAAAGCAGTTTCTCCTCCCTTGGTGTTCACACCTCAACTGCTATCCTCCCTGACTGAACTAACCTCGTTATCTCTAGACCGATTGTGTCTGACGAAGTGGGTATTCACCCACAAAAGCTTATGCTCCAATACATCTGTTAGTTTATAAGGTGCCACGGGACGCTGTTGCTTTTTACAGATCCAGACTAACATGGCTACCCCTCTGATACTATTCTCCATTCTGTTACTCAAACATCTTATGCAATATGTACCTGTGGTCAAAAACACAAGTACTGAGGTATATCAGCTCAGGAAAGGAACCTAGGCATTACTATAGTTAATTTAGAATCTTTTAAAGGTGTATGGATAGTACAAATTTTCCCCCTCCAAAATGCATTGCTTTGTAATTATCCACATTAAACTTCATCAGCCAACGTGCTGTCCAATCACTTAGTTTGGTTATGTCCCCTAACTAACCCAAATAACCTCCAAAAAACCTAGCCTACTGCCAAGAGAAAGGTAGCACAAATTACTGTATCTAGTTGATCACAGTTGATTTCTTGTGGAAAACTAGAGTTTAACCTTGTTCAACATAAATTATGCCAATCTTTCCCAAGCACATTCATTTTATGTAAGCTTTTATATAAGTTAATATGAATACATCTATATATTATTCCTACAGTATATACAATTCTTTCATTCAGTTGAAATTTGTTTTGGAACAGACAATTTTTGTAGACATTTCCAGCCTTTCTAGTGAACACCTCATGATGGTTTTGTGGATGAATGCTCATATGATACCCTGGCACTGTTGTAGCCATCTCCTCTCCTCCCTCTTCTCTTCTGTATTTTTACTTCTAATTTTTATTTTTTGCTCTTTGCAGCCGCCTCTCCATTTGCCTCACCGAAAGGCTACATGCTGCTTTGGCTGAGGGAGCCAAGTTGCTTGAGAAATGAATGCTGCTGAAGCAAAGGAAAGAATTTGTATTTATGTATGACCTGCCCATGTTTCTTAGTGCATAGAGGCTACTGCAGCAGTAAGGACAGGAGAGACAAGAATTTCAAGAAGCCAGGGGTTCCTTTAACCAACCCAATGTGCATACCTACAGTGGACATGCAGGGAGCACACAGCTGTCTCCACCAATATGGTCTCTTTAGTAAGCTCCTCCTGTAGAGGAAGTTGCAGCTAGGCCAAATGCCATATTATTTAAAAAGCTGAGAGTATGGAAACAAAAACTTGCCATAATCACAATTCAAACAGCAATTTATCAATTGGCCACATTGTTTTTAACTTGAAGAGTAAACACTACAATATACAGTGATGGTCAAACCACTGCTCACATACTGTCCTCTGGTATCCTTAATAGACAGCCTGAAGAGCGTTCAGCACTACAAGAAAATGTTAATGTCATCATCAGCAAAGCAGATGAGTTTTAGTGCAACAGTCAAGTGAGCAGCCACTAATATTGTGCTTGGGCCAAATATATCTAAAGTTCTCATCCAATGAGGTTTTTGGGAAGTACACTGAATCAAGTAAACATTGGTTCCAAAATTAGCATTATCTGCCCCCACACTTCTGAAGAACTATCCCAAAGCCAAGCAAAAATAACTGAGCCCCAAATTACAAACATACTCCATGTCCCCTGCCCTGAACGTTTATGTACCACCCAACACCCAAGTTGTTAGCTGTCACCTTTCATCTCACAGCATCCCAGCTGGACAGCACAACATCTCAACTAAAAATGCCTTTTTTTGGAATGGAATGCTGCAATACAGGAAGCAGCAAGATGAAAAGCTGAGGAAGCAGACAGATGGAATTGCTTCCTCTGTCCTAGAGTTTTATTTTTAAACTACATCCCTCAGGACACTTGGTGTAGGCTTTCAGCTCACCATGCCTTAGTTTTTGGGAGGACATGGGAAAAGAGAAGGTGAAATCCAGCCACCTAGGATCTGTCGTACAAAGGTTCCCATGGAAGAGTTTTTCAAAGGAGAGGACCACAAGACAGCAACAAACCCGGGCACACACTTTACACCTTCCCCCACCTCAAATCAAATTAAAGTGGCTTCTGTTTTGTTAGGAATTAACAGTGAAAGCAAGAGACAAGTCTAGCCCCCCCCAAAAAGATTGTTTCACATCAACAGGGAATGCTGGATAAGAACTGTAATAACAAAGAGTGAAGCAACATGATTACTCAGCAAGAAATTGCACTAGCCCTGGGACAGTTACAACCCAGAGACTCATACAAACACAAGAATAGCCATACTGGGTCATACCAATGGACAATCTAGCCCAGTATCCTGTCATCCCACAGTAGTCGGAGTGAGATGCTTCAGAAGGAATGAACAGAACAGGGTAATTTCTCAAAGGACCATCCAGTCCCAGCTTCTGGCAGTTAGAGCTTTAGGGACACCCAGAGCATGGAGTTGTGTCCCTGATTATCTTGGCTAATAGCCATTGATGGACCTATACTCCATGAACTTATCTAATTCTTTTTTAACCCAGTTATAGTTTTGATCTTCACAACATCCCTTGGCTAATGAGTTCCAAAGGTCGACTGCATTGTATGAAGAAATACTTCCTTATGCTTCTTTTAAACCTGCTGCCTATTAATTTCATTGGGTGGCACCCAATTTTTGTGTTATGCAAAGGGGTAAATAACACTTCCTTATTCACTTTCTCCAATCATTCATGATTTTATAAACTTGTATCATATCCCTCCTTAGTCATTTCCTTTTCCAAACTGAACAGTCCCAGTGCTTGTAATCTCTCCACGTATGGAAGCTGTTCCATACGCCTTATCATTTTTGTTTCCCTTCTCTGTATTTTTCCCAATGCTAATAGATCTTTTTTGAGATGGGGTGACCAGAACTGCATGCAATACTCAAGGTGTGGGCATACCATGGATTTGTATAGTGGCATTATATTTTTTGTCTTATTATCCATCCCTATAATGGTTCCCAACACTGTTAGCTTTTTTAACTGCCACTGCACATTGAGCAGATGTTTTCAGATCCACAATGATTCCAAGATCTCTTTAAGTGATAACAGCTAATCTAGACCCCATCATTTTGTACATATAGTTGGGATTATGGTTTTCCAGTGTGCATTACTTTGCATTTATTAACACTGAATTTCATTTGCCATTTTGTTGCCCAGTCTCCCAGTTTTGAGAAATCCCTTTGTGACTGTTTGCAATCAGCTTTGGACTTCACTATCTTGAGCAATTTTGTAGCATCTGCAAACTTCACCATCTCACTATTTACCACCTTTTCCAGATAATTTATGAGTATATTGAACAACACTTGCTCCAATACAGATCCTTCTTTCCATTGTGAAAATTGATCATTTATTCCTACCCTTTGTATCCTGTCTTTTAACCAGTTATTGATCCAGGAGAAGACCTTCCCTCTTATCCCACGACTGCTTTATTTGCTTAACAGCCTTTGGTGAGGGACCTTGTCAAAGGCTTTCTGAAAGTCTAAATTCACTGTATTCACTGGATCACCCATGCCCATGTTTGACTCCCTTGAAGAATTTTAAGAGATTGGTGAGGCACGACTTCCCTTTACAAAAGCAGTGTTGACTCTTCCCCAATGTAGAGTGTTCATCTATGCGTCTGATAATTCTGTTCTTTACTACGGTTTCAACCAATTTGCCTGGTACTGAAGTTAGCCTTACTGGCTTGTAATTGCCAAGATCGCTTCTGGAGTCGTCTTAAAAAAATTGGCATTACATTACTTATCATCCAGTCATCTGGTAAAGAGGTTGATTTAAATGTTAGATTACATACCACTTTTAGTAGTTCTGCAATTTCATATCTGAATTCTTTCAGAACTCTTGGGTGAATACCATCTGGTCCTGGTAACTTATTACTGTTTAATTTATCAATTTGTTCCAAAAACCACTCTACTTGACACCTCAATCTGGGACAGTTCCTCAGGTCTGTTACCTACACAGAATGGCTCAGGTCTGGGAATCTCCCTCACATCTTCCACAGTGAAGAACAATGCAAAGAATTAATTTCAGGTTCTCCGCAATGACCCTGTCTTCCTTGAGTGCTCCTTTAGAATCTCAATCATCCAATGGCCCCACTGGCTTCCTGTTTCTGATGTACTTAAAACAAATTTTGCTGTTAGTTTGTCTTACATAAGAACGGCTATACTGGGTCAGACCAAAGATCCATTTAGCGCAGTATTTTGTCTTCCGACAGCTGCCAATGCCAGGTGCTTCAGAGGAAATGAACAGAACAGGTAATCGTCACGTGATCCATTCCATTGCCCATTCCCAGTTTCTTGCAAACAGAGGCGAGGGACACCATCCTTGCCCATCCTAGCTAATACCCGTTGATGGACCTATCTTCCATGAATTTATCTAGATCTTTTTTGAGCCCTGTTACAGTCTTGGCCTTCAGAACCTTCTCTGGCAAAGAGTTCCACAGGTTGATTGTGTATTGTGTGAAGAAATACTTTCTTTTGTTTTAAACCTGCTGCCTATTAATTTCATTTTGGTTACCCCTAGTTCTTGGGTTATGAGGAGTAAATAACACTTCCTTATTTACTTTCACCACATCATGATTTAAATAAATCTCTACTATATCCCCCCTTAGTTGTCTCTTCCAAGCTGAAAAGTCCCAGTCTTATTAATCTCTCTTCATAGGTAAGACTCAGACATTAAGAATCAAAATCACTCAGAAACTCAAAGATCAGACTAAAGGATTTTAAGGGCCAGATTAAGAGTGCAGATTGGAACTCAGGCCTCATTCATGGGGGTCTGAGACAAGGTGCTGCTTTGACATACATCATGGGATGAGTTCTATTGGGTAACTGTCTTAACAAGCCTCTGAGAAAACCACTCCATACCCCTAATCATTTTTGTTCCCCTTTCTGAACTTTTCCAATTCCAGTACATCTTTTTTGAGATCGGGTGACCACATCTACATGCAGTATTCAAGAGGTGGGCGTACCATGGATTTATATAGAGGTAATATATTTTCTGTCTTATTATAGAATATCAGGGTTGGAAGGGACCTCAGGAGGTCATCTAGTCCACCCCCTGCTCAAAGCAGGACCAATCCCCAACTAAATCATCCCAGCCAGGGTTTTGTCAAGCCTGACCTTAAAAACCTCTAAGGAAGGAGATTCCACCACCTCCCTAGGTAACCCATTCCAGTGCTTCACCACCCTCCTAGTGAAAAAGTTTTTCCTAATATCCAACCTAAACCTCCCCCACTGCAACTTGAGACCATTACTCCTTGTTCTGTCATCTGCCACCACTGAAAACAGTCTAGATCCATCCTCTTTGGTGAGGGACCTTGAGGTAGTTGAAAGCAGCTATCAAATCCTCCCTCATTCTTCTCTTCTGCAGACTAAACAATCCCAGTTCCCTCAGCCTCGCCTCATAAGTCATGTGTTCCAGCCCCCTAATTTTTTTGTTGCCCTCCGCTGGACTCTTTCCAATTTATCCACATCCTTCTTGTAGTGTGGGGCCCAAAACTGGACACAGTACTCCAGATGAGGCCTCACCAATGTCAAATAGAGGGGGAATGATCACGTCCTTCGATCTGCTGGCAATGCCCCATCTTATGCAGCCCAAAATGCCGTTAGCCTTCTTGGCAACAAGGGCACACTGTTGACTCATAGCCAGCTTCTCGTCCACTGTAACCCCTAGGTCCTTTTCTGCAGAACTGCTGCCTAGCCATTCAGTCCCTAGTCTGTAGCAGTGCATGGCATTCTTCCATCCAACAGGACTCTGCACTTGTCCTTGTTGAACCTCATCAGGTTTCTTTTGGCCCAATCCTCTAATTTGTCTAATTATCTATCCCTTTCTGAATGATTACCAACGCTGTTAGCTTTTTTGACTGCTGCTGCACATTGAGTGGATATTTTCAGAGAATTAGCCACAATGACTCCAAGATCTTTTTCTTGCCTGGTAACAGTTAATTTAGACCCCATCATTTTATATGTATAGTTGGGATTATGTTTTCCAATGTGCATTACTTTGCATTTATCAACATTGAATTTTATCTGCCATTTTGTTGTCCAGTCACACAGTTGTGAGATCCCTTTGTAACGTTTGTGTCTTTTGCTAGTTGCTCTTCTAATTCTTTTTTAGCCTACCTAATTATATACTTTTACACTTGACTTGCCAGAGTTTATGTTCATAGTAGGATCTGACTTCCAATTTTTAAAATGTCTTTTTCTCTCTAACCACCTCTTTTACATTGTTTAGCCAAGGTTGCTTTTTATAGTCCTCTTTTTTTAAAACTCAGGTATACATTTAATTTGAGCCTCTATTATGGTGTTTTTAAAGTTTTCATGCAGCTTGCAGGCCTTTCACTCTTGTGACTGTTCTTTTTAATTCCTATTTAACTAGCCGCCTCCTTTTTATGAAGTTCCCCCTTTTGAAGATAAATGCTACTGTAGTGGATTTCTTTGGTATTTCCCCCCTTCAAAGATGTTAAATTTAATTACATTAGAGTTACTATTACTGAGCAGTTCAGCTACATTCACCTCTTGGACCAGTTCCTGTGCGCCACTTAGGACTAAATGCCTCTCCTTTGTAGGTTTCAGGACTAGCTGCTCCAAGAAGCAGTCATTAATGGCATCTCGAATTTTTATCTCTGCATTCCATCCTGAGGTGACATATACCCAGTCAATATGGGTATAGTTGAAATCCCCCATTATTATTGGGTTTTGTGTAGCCTCTCTAATCTCCCTGGAGCATTTCACAATCACCATCCTGGTCAGGAGTATATTCCTACTGCTATACTCTTATTATTCAAGCATGGAATTTCTATCCATAGAGATTCTATGATGAGGTTTGATACATAAGATTTTTACTATATTTGACTATGTCTTCTTTCACATATAGTGTCACTCTTCCACCAGTGTGACCTACTCTATCATTCCTATATATTCTGTACTCTGCTATTACTGTGCCCCATTGATTATCATCCTTCCACCAAGTTTCTGTGATGCCTTTTATTGCAATATCCTCATTTAATACCAAGCACTCAGATGGGTGAAACTCCTTGCACTTGTGTACAAACACTGAGAGCCCTGTGTGGATACAAAATTTATATCCATGGAGCTGCAGGGCTCTACCAGGAAGGGCAGCGATGAAAGCAGCAGCACATTGGGCTGCTGCTCACAGGAACCAGCGCCCAGGCCAGGCAGCTCCTTTGGCGTAGCTGTACTGGCCCCTGCCCACTGGCGCGGGCACCAGGCTCACCAGCAGCTGTCTCTGGTCACGTTAATGTGCACAAGCGGCTTGCACGCTCCCAAACAGGAGATGCACACCACTGCATTAAAGGGAAGCGTTCAAGCTGCTTGCATACACTAGCTGCCGGTGAGTCTGGTGCTGACTCCTCCAAGTGGAGGCCCAACATGAATTAGCCCTGCCACCTTATCAAGGATCCTAAAGGGATTAGGAATCAAAAGGATGGCAGGCTAGAGCCTTGTAAGGAAGCCCAAAGCCTTGCCTAGCAGACGCCTAAACTCCGCACACAGCTACCCCGAACAAAACACACCATCGATTAAGCAGGCACACAAACTCAATCTATAATCTTTGGGACCCACATGTCAAACAAGAGACCGTTCCTGCAGTACAGGCACTAAGCTTTTACAGGTTTCACAGCCTGTAATGTACAATTTACACTGGAATATGAAAAGGAAAAGTGTTTCTGTACCTTAAGTTTACTATGGAACATAGCATAAAAGTCTAATGTAGCAAACCAGTTCTGACTAGTGCAATGACATATCTTGCAGGAAATGAGACTTACTTTTACAAGCCAAGTAACTGTGTAATAATTTATCCTAGCCAGCTACAAGTCGAGAGGCTTAGATCATAACTTAAGAAGATTTAGCAGGAAAACCCATTCAGCCCAAATTTTAGTTTTAAATTTTAAAGCATGTTCTGATAAACTTTTTCATATGTATCCAACACATTTAAGGTAGTTTTACTTAACTATTAAAAACAAATTTAAAATGCTTTTTTGTGCATTTTTAAAGTTCCAATTTCCATCCAAATGCAGCTTGACACAAATCATGAGTGAAAAATTGATGCATTTGTTTTATTAGATAGTCAATTTTTAACTTAAGTACAGACCAAATCACAATAAATGCATGTTAAACTATATAATCAGTTAAATAATTATGAATAGATATATTATATCCTCCTGGTTATTAAAAAGAACCAAATTTAGTGTAAAAGCTGTATCTAGTTGCAAATCAGCATGTTTGAATCGTTACCAACTAACAGGAATCAACTTCTCTTTAGGAAAACAAGTACAAATGCAAAGCTAGATTAAAATCAAGTTTACCTGCCTTTGCTGATATACATTAAAATTATTTAATTAAATATTAAAGTTGGGGGTTTACACCACTTTGATTTAAATAGTGCACTCTAGTGCAAGCTAAAGTAACAGAAATCTAGTATTCCGATATCTCCAAGTTTTTTAGTTCATTTTAAGCTCTGTAAAAATTAAATATCAAGACAAGACATTTGGTCCATGTAAACTATTAATAATTGGGTAAATACTGTCAGTATGGGTGCTCATTTCAACTGGGAATACCTGCAGCTTTCTGCAAAATGCATTGCATGTTGCTGCAAAAATATTCAGAAAACTGATCTCCACTTCTGTCCCTGGATGGTTGGTTGTGCTCTGTTAATCAGCTGCCACTTCCATCCCCCAGAGACGGTTGCATTTTAATAGTAAATGAAATTATTCCCATGTATGTTCATAAACTGTTTACGGATGGATGGTGCTCTGTAGTCTTTTTTCAAGCTGATGTCCATTAGTCTCATTAATATACATTCACTTTTAAATTTGCAGAAGTACTTATGTAACAGAGTAATCAGTTTCCCTAGACGTGTAATAAAACAGCTGTACTGAACATCTGTTTGGATGGCTAATATAACGAATAAAAATTAACATGTATTTTCAGACGCCAGAGAACAAGATATGTATGTAGAAGATACTTTTCCCTTCAAATTAAAGCTGGACGGCTAAACATCTTCAAGTGTACTAAGCAGTAAAAGTATGAACTAGTTACTAGTATACCAGTGTTCATATAAACTTTTTATAATAAAAGGGAAAAAAATCTGGTTCTTTCAACTCCCAGTTTCTCAACTTTGACTGAACTAATCATTGAACTGAAGTGAAAATATTCTCTGTATCTGCAGAAGAGACTACTAATGTCAAAAGCTAGTTTAGCTCTTCACAAATTCTGGCCAATGACTTCCACCAGTTCAGTGTTTTGGCTCTCTCTCAAACGTTGGAAGCAAACATGGGCAGCTTGAACATTTTAAAAACTATTTTAATATAGTAAATTTAGGCCCCTATAGGTTATAGTTTCAAATTTAGTTTAAAAATACATTTTAAAAAAAAAAATCCAATTTTTTTTTATTCTTAATTTTTTATCTAGCCTGGCTTGTATTGAACTAGTAAAATAATCTGGTATTTCATTTCAATATCAATTTAGAAAGTGTGGTTTTATACATAACCAGGCATACACAGAATGATCAAAATTTTATATTTAGGTACTTTAAATGGTTCTCAAGAGCATTGCCGTATCTCAGTTTCATTGCCTTTTGTGGTCAAACAGATCTAGAAAGCAAACTGCTGCATTAAAGACACTGTCAAGAGAAAAAATAATTTGCATGGAGTTTCATCTGTTAGGATGGCTACTCTCAGTCAAGTATTAATGTAACTGAATTTCCTTTGGTCCAGTTATACCTAAAAATTAGTAACGTTAAAATAAAACTGATGTGAAGATGCCAACATATATTCAATCATGAGTTTTTAATGTAGTCAACCCAAAGAGTTTGTTAAGAAAAGTAACAGTGCAATCTTGTTATTCCTGTCTTAAGTAGGAGAACTTGTCATGATACCCAATCCAGATAGTCTGTTACTGATATGCACAATGTGCCCATGTTTCCAAAATAACTAACAATGTTGCATCTCATAACACTTCTAGCCACACCCAGAGCAGGTGGCTGTCAATTCAGGCTATAAACTACAACTGCCTGTTTGACTACCGTAGACTAAATTTTTGGTTCTAGTTATTGCCATCACCCTTCGCTATTAAGTTCAAAATGTTTGAACAAAGTCAAAGCGGAGTGATTTAAATCAGATTTTTCTTCATTTAAATCAGTTTTTTAAAGCCACCTAATTTGTACTACTATAATTTTAGATTAAAGTTTATAATGAACAATATTCTAAATACTTTTTTAAAACTGACTTATTTCATTGCTACTCCTGATAACAAAATGTGTTTTTGACTACAGTATTTTTGTAAAGACCAAATAAACATTATGACTATTTTGTGGTGACAATGATTTTAATCACTTTGTATTTATCATAGTAAACTGAAGTTATTTCATTGTTAACAGTGGAAAGTTCAGTTTCTAATATTAAAGTACAAACTTGTGAATGTTTTCTATACATAACCCCACAAGCATGTTATTAATGCACCATAATTCAATATTTTAAATAATTATTAATTGAAGGTGCTTTTCACAAGTAAAGTGCTTAAGGAAAACCAACTTTGGAGTCTTCCTGGTTCTCATGCAGTTTCCAATTTTTATGTGCACTAGGCCAAACGATAAAAACAATCACTCAACAGAGTGTCTTTATTTTCTCCCAGGGTACTGACTTGTAGCTATTAAATGATGGAAATATCTTTCATTTCTTCATTGGAATACATGACTTCTGAAATGCACAAACCCATTTAGAACATAAGCCTCTTTATATTCAAACACCAATATTTAGGTTGTAAATGGAAACTGGCACAAACAGATCAATCACATATGCTTGGAAAATGTACAGTGTTCAAGTATGTAACACTTCTGGAGTATTCAAATTTTGCCATCAAATAACTCCAGTTCGACAAAAAAGTTTTCTAGCTTCCCTCCTATACTTCAACAACTGAAAAGCATTAATTCCTCTGCACAGAATCAATGCCATCACTACTGGCTTCATTATTTGGAGCAGTTTCCCAGCACACTTCTTCAGACTAGTGTGTTACCTTCTAGAAAACTAGAGTCAATATGCTGTCGATATCATGCAAATTTTCATGGACTGTGCCCAGTGCCCCCTCCTTGCTGGTCACTGCCCAGGGCCCCATCAAACTTCTAGACAATCTGCAAAGATATTCCATCTTACTTCAAGAGACAAGTACACAACCACCTTTCCATTAGTATTTGGCAGCTGCAATTTGTTTTTTGAGAACTAACTATTGGCTTGTACACATGGTGGGGTAATGCATTCTACTGGGCTGAGAAATGTGAAAGAAAAGCAATTGGAGATCATATCTTTTGACATAAAATTTAGAATGTGCACAAACCACCATGTTATTTAATTTATTTTGTTTTCAAAAAAACAAAAACAAAAAACACTATCTGCATTGTCACACAACACTTATTTTCTCACACCTTTTGATAACTAGCAATTGTAGTCAAATTGATGAATGAGAATAACCAGAGGCATCCAATGGACCGCTCTTCCCTCAGCAGTTACTGTAGCAAACAGATGAGATTCATAGCCAACATTACATCAACCATCTATACTTAAACATGCACTCATTGGACAGTTTCTCAAAACACTCAAGTCTTTTGAGGTGCTGGCTGCCACCACAAACCCTGATGGAGGAGCCCAGGATAGTTAAAGCATTGCAACTTTGACTTGAGGATGTTCAGTATAGCAGAAAATGTTGCTGACTGCATATATGGCACAGGGTATTTACTTATCACTTTTGTGTTGTTCTCACAAAGGATGCTAGGCCCTGTGACTTCTCTTGACTAGATGAACATTTAGTATGAAACGTCAGAGTAGAAAAAAACCCTATGTATATTCTGAAATTCTTCTAACAATTAGGAAAAACAAAAAAGATATTGACTTTAGCAATTTAAGACTATACATCAAGATGTCTTAATAAAATAAAAATTTGCTTTTTATTTTACTTTAAGATCATGATTATTTTTCACCTTGGCCAGAGAGCATCAACTCTGTTAATCTTTGCTCTAATTTTGCCTTAAAATAACTTAGAAAAACTGAATGTGCACAGGTGCTGGGAAGAGGGGGACTGGGAGAGATCCAGTATAAGATGCAAATTACAAGATTGTCTGAAAACATATCTTGTCCAGAAAGTGGTTCTTGTCCAGATGGTAAAAACATGTAATGGTTTACAGGACTTCATAATTATCTCACCCTATTACCCACCATTGTGCTTGGTATTTTACCATTTAGATAATGGAAAAGCTGTGTTAGAAACTACTGCAACTTGAAATGGGGTAGAGCTATTGATCTTTTTCTTTTCACTTCATGATGCTGCCATCGAGGCTACTATCTGAACTGATCCTGACATATCATGAACTCAAGTCAAAAACCAAAACAAAGAATTACTTCTATAGCTACCTGCTACTGTACAGCACAAACAAACACTTACAGGGCAAACAAATGAAGCAAATAAAATACATTCTATGGAAAAGGTATTTGGCTCCAGAGCAACAGTTACCAGAATTTTAGCTTTATGTCTCCAAAATGAAGCAAAGATCTTAACATATTTTTTTCTCCCCATATTTAACTAAGCCCAGTTTCACATATAAGTATTGTTTCCAAGACAGAACTAACAATTTACCCCTTACTGGCAGATTCCGTAACTCTCTTGTGTAAGTTACAGCAACCATTTATTTAACAAGTGTACATTAAGTCTTCCCCATCAAAGTAGCTGCTCTAAGGCTTTGCAGAGAATGCTTTGAGCTCCAAAGTAACACTGTCCTAGTAAAGCAAGTTTTAACCTTGAAGGAATATTGTGTTTTTTCATAAAAGGATTTTCTAACTAATTTTTTCTTAACAATAACCAAATCTAGGAGAAATACAGATATAAAAGTGAGCATCCAAATGCTCAAGGTATTGTCAATGAAAGATGTATCAGCTTTCCTGCAACAGTGTGCCAGAATGCATCCCTTCAAGAGAGATCTGAACAGAAACAGTGTTAACCCTTATCAAGTCAATCCTAAAGTTATACCTGATGCATATTTACAATGGATTTGTTATTAGACATCAAGAAATATACATGTTCTGGCTGATATGATTATTCTAAAACAGTGGTCACCAACCCATAGATCGTGATCGACTGGTAGATCCTGGAGCCTCTGCCAGGCGATCTCTGGGCCGAAACAAGTCACTTCCGATCCTGACCGAATAGTCCCGAGTCCCTCCGAGCTCACCCAAGTGAGCTCGAGGCGAATCAGTCGAGGAGCCAAGCTCGATCGAGCACAGTGGGGGCTCAGGCAGGCTGCCTGCCTGCCGTGGCCCCACGCCGCTCACAGAAGCGGATGGCACATCTCTGCGGCCCCTGGGGAGCCAGTGGGGTCTCAGTGCGCTGCCCGCGCCAATGGGAGCTGTGGGGATGGTGCTGGGGGCGGGGGCATCGCACGGCCGCCTCCCCCTCCCCACCCCGGGGCCGCAGAGACATGCCAGCAGCCAGACACCTCTGGGAGCAGTGTGGTGCCACGACAGGTGGGCAGCCTGCCTGAGCCCCACTGCACCGCTGACCAAGAGCCGCCTGTGGTAAGCGCCTCACGGCCAGAGCCTGCACCTCGCACTCCCTCATACACCCCAACACTCTGCCCCAGCCAAGAGCCCCCTCCTGCACCCAAACTCCCTCCCAGAGCTTGCACCCCTCACTTCTGCACCCCAACCCCCTACCCCAGGCTCAACCAATGCACACTCCACAGTTGAGAATATTACTGATTTGTGACAATCCCTAAAGGATTTTGGATCTATAAACCACAAATGACACTACTAAAAAAGTAAAACTCATGAAATGTCCAGTGGATGATTCTATGATATTAGGTGCAGTGTGACCATATGACCCCTGCACCCAAACTCCTTCCCAGAGCTTGCACCCCTCATTCCTGCACCCCAACCCCCTCCCACACGCCAAACCCCTCGGCCCCAGCCCAGAGCCTGCACCCTCTCCTGCACCCCAACCCCCTGCCCCAGCCCGGTGAAAATGAGTGAGGGTAGGGGAGAGCAAGTGATGGAGGGAGGGGAGAAAAGGAGTGAAGGGGGTGGGACCTCAGGGAAGGGGCAGGGTAGATCCTGGGTTGATCTTAAATTCAAAAAGTGATCTTGTGTGTAAAAAGGTTGGAGATCATGGTTCTAAAACTTCAGAAAGTTCTGAAGTCCACTCAATATATCACATGTCTAGATTGGGTAAATTTAGAGATTGAAATGTATTCTTGCAAAGAAGCATTTTGATTGGAAAACTATAGACAATCTGAGGGCTGCAAACCATGATCTCATTGTCCAAGTTAAGAGTCACTACTAAGACTGACTCTTTCCCTCAGCCCAATGACCTTTATTATGTGCACAGAGAAAAAGGTGGGGGAGGGAAAGGTATATACACCATAATAAGAAGTTCCATTTTACAGAGATTGGAACTATTTCTCCTAAACCTTCTCCAGTACCTACTACGCAAAGATTCTGAGGGGCAAAAAGATTTGAGAATACTCAATACACTACCTCGATATAACGCTGTCCTCGGGAGCCAAAAAACCTTATCGCGTTATAGGTGAAACTGCGTTATATCGAACTTGCTTTGATCCGCCGGAGTGCGCAGCCCTCCCCCCCCCCCCGGAGCACTGCTTTACCGCATTATATCAGAATTCGTGTTATATCGGGTCGCATTATATCAGGGTGGAGGTGTATTAAAGGCAGGCAGACCACCAACACTGAACATTCACATACTTCTTTGCCCCTCAGAATCTTTCTGTAGTAGATACTAAAGAAGGTTTAGGACAAATAGTTCCACTCCCTATAAACAATGACCAATCCAATCATTTCCACACTGAGCCAATTCACAATTACTTAGCCTAGGAGTGCTTTGTTCTAGACCTATGTCTACACTACACACCTTTTAGCGACACAGCCGTGCCGTTAAAAGGTGCGCCATGTAGCTGCTCTTTGTTGGCAGGAGAGCACTCTCCCACTGACAAAATAAATCCATCCCCAATGAGAGGCGATAGCTTTGTCAGTAAAACTTTTGTCGTTCCCCGGGGGGGCAGGGGTAGGGTGACCAGATGAGAGGAAGAAAATATCAGGACACCGGTGTTTTAATTCTTATACAAGTTGATTACCATCTGATGTCAGGGAGCAAATAAAACAGGACTATAAATAAAGCGCTGGTCATGCTGTGCCTCTCTGGAAAGCAGATGAACAGTTGCCAGGAGAACAGTTTTCTGTTTATTTACAGCGTCTGCAAAAGCACTGGTGTTTTTAAAAAAAAAAAAGGGGGGGGGGAGGGGTTTGAAAACCCTAACATAATAGGTTATTAGGACCACTGAAAGTTTATATTTGTTCATTCTTCCAGAAAAAAATCATCCCCATAACTGACTACTATTAGAGGAGGACAAGGACTCAGTCTTGTAGAAACAAGGTCTGAATTAAGTTTAACTAAAATGAAGACAAAATTCTCTTTATTAACTGGAATTAAAAGGAAAAATAAATAGAGTTGCTTGTACTTTAAAAAACAATTTTAAACGTAATTGCACAGTTAGCCAACGGCACAGAGTTATATTGTGCTTACAAATAGCTACTAAACACTTTTACAGAATGGAGAAAAGCAGTGAGATTTATATTCTGTAGACAGTGTTTGCCTAAGGAGTTTGCTAGCTTTAATAATTCAGTACAAGATATCCTAGAAACAGAGTAAATATTGCTATACCTTAAAATGAAGAGAGATGAACGACATCTTCAGATTTCAAATAAAAAGTATGCTGAGAAAAGCCGATTCCTTACAGAAGTAGATGACTGAAGTCAGGTTTAAGAAAGTTATCATAGCTAAGTTTCACATTTCAGGTTGTGGGGTTGTTTTTTTGGGGGGTGGGGTGTTTTTCAAAAGGCGGAAGCTTTAGGACTATTCCAACATCTCAACACCTTAACTTTGCTGGATTACAAGAAAAGAGCATAGCATTACAGGAACTAGTACAGCTCAAATTTACTTCTGTGTATTACATAAATTCTACCAGTTTACGGTTACAGGAGAAATTTTAAATTCTCTTCGAAGGAGAAGCTTAGTGAAAGGGGCTCCCATCAAAAAAAAAAAAAAAAAAATGTAGCCTTTGGAACAGAAGCACTTTCCAAATATTGATGTTAATTTGACTTACGCCAGAAAAGGCCTATCAGATTAGAAACCTATAGCATTTAATCATGCAGAAACCTGTAAACTACTTAAGTTTATGATAGTATGCTTACAAAAATAAAAGATTAATGATACTACATGCAAGAGACTTCAGATAGTCTCTGATACAATAAAGCAAACATTTTTAAATATCACATACCATATATTCCTTCCCACTCTGAATCTTTAGGCAGTGAAGAGAGAGAATGAACAAGTCACTATAATAGATCAGTATCTCCAAAGGCAAAAATATTCAAGGTACAATCAACAAAAATAGAGTATCTTAATTGTACAGCCCCAGTATCCAACAGAACTATAATTAGAATTAGGCCTGCCAGATTTTTATTGATAGGTACTGTTTCATTATTTAGTTGCTTCAAAATATATACTTATTTTAATTCAAACTACTCCCTCACAGAACACAGGAGTACTGTATCACAGAACAAGTTGTAAAAAAGGTATTTTTGTAAATTAGTTTAAGCAGATTTCAGTCAGTCATTCTTACAAATAAGACTTGAATTTCTAAATTGCCAGGAAGAGCTACTACACACTTCTGCACACTGCCAATTTTGTATTTTAAGTTGCAGTCTGACCAAACTTCAGTGTGCACTGGAATTATACCACCACCTAAAGCTCAATAAAAGTATTTCTGCTGTACTGAATTTTCCCCCCTCCATCATGCCATGGATTTAAAATTTGTAAAATAAATTTGGACAGGGGTGCTAGATGAAGAAGATGGATTTTTTGCACGAGTGTGTAATACCAAGCAAAAATATGACCTTGGAAACACTGCCAAGGAGCGATGCACTTGTCCAATTACTAAGTCAATTCTCCATCAGTTAGGACATGTTCCAATCTCTGTTCATGTTACTGCTAATATCCCTTTCATTTTAAGTATGTACATTGAGTAAATTGGAACACATACATACATTGTGAATTTAAATTCAAGTCATTTTCTGATAGAATTTATTGTGAGCAACATCCTAGATCCTTACCCCTAATTATTAACATCTACTTTCATTCATCACTTATGGAATAAATTTTCAATTGCAGTGTCTTTTGTTCTTTAAGCACAATTTTGTCATTAAAATAAATGTAAGCAGAAACTACAGCCTTGCAAACAACTGAAATGTCATGGGCATTTGAGAGAGTCTGGATAAGCAAGGAATCAGTCCCTAGAGATCTCACCTAGTAATTCCCACCTACTTTGACCACCACTTTCAATGGAATGCTGCTTCGACCCAATTAGGGCCTGGTTTTCAGAAGTGCTGAGCAACTATAACTTCAGTTTTAATCAGTGAAATCTAAAGGTACTCATCACCTTTGAAAACTCAGGTTCTTGTGCAATATACTATCAAATTTATCTTGCCATGATTAATACCCAGTGGCTGGCAACTGATCACTTTCTCCAAAATATTTACTGAATTCTGGACTGCAAGTCTTCTCCTGGTCAAGAACATTACTGACCTCAAAACAGCCTGCTGACTACGCTATCTCCCACCTCCCCAAATCCCAGCAGGTTAGGTTGATCTGATAGGATATTTTTGTAAAACGAAGTTGACCGCTATTTACAACCACTAAATATTTTCAATCCATTCTTTCAATTTGACCTTAGGACAGAAATAAAACTAGCATGTTTGATTCATGCTTCCAGCTATTCATTTAAAAGAGGGAATATAACATGGGGCATTCTGTGCCCTCCCTACCCACCAAAATATAGCCAGCCCAGGTGACATAACTGTGCTCTTCATTCCCACCAAGACTTACAAACACCATCAGGCACTGATTGCCCAGCCAGCTATTGAATTCAGACAGGATTAATGGACAACTAGCATTAAAAAGAGATTGGTGTTCTACCACTGCTGATTACTTCAACACAGATAATATGATCACCATATGCAGATCTGCCAAGAGCTCTAGAAGCTACAGAGTTCCCCTTACCTGTTTTTACAGATTCCCATATTACCCTGTTTTGCACAGCTTTCTCCTCTGATTGATTACAGATCTCTCTGTTGCCCGTTTGAATTCTAATCTGGATTCATCACAAACTTGTATGTCAGCAGACAAAGAACCTGTCCTTAGTTGAACAGATTCTTTGTTCCCCCTCAAACAAAATGTCTAAGTTTCCCCACTAACTTTCTTACAAGAGAGGCCTCTAGTCTCTTCCTGTAAGGACATGGCATAGATGGGATTTCTGAGGAAGTCAACCATGAAGTCCTGCTGGTCACCTTACAAATAAGGTTCCAACATAATTTTACACAAGCTTGGCTTCACACTGTTTAGTACCTACAGTACATGCATGACTACTACTAGATTACCAGTGATGGTTAAAAGGTTATCAGCCAAGGAGATCATACATTATGTTGGCAACATACCATTCAGTTCTGTTTCCTTGAATATAAACAGCTCTGTAGATCAATAGGATCCCATTCCATCACTTGCCTGTGTAAGTCCTCAGCAAGAATTCAGGGGTCTGAGGTAGTAGAGGTGAACTGATTCCTTATCCCCATTTACTCCTGCATTTGTTCAATGCTTGATTGTCAGCACATACTTTTTACAAGTTTATTTTGAGGAAGCAAGCAATTTTTGGGAAGATCTGTCATTTAGATCACATGCACAGAAGATTTCCCAAGCTGGATAACAGTTTTCAGCAACTTTCTGCATATAGTTTCTCACACGAGACAAACTGATAAAACAAACTCTTAAAACAATTTAAGAATTAACTTCTTGAAATGTTTCCAAATTACAGAATTTGTACACTGTAAATGTGGTTTTGATTACATATTCCCATTTAGGATTTGCCCCAGTCCTACTTTCAAACCTAATTTATAATCACAATTTTTTACTCTAGCCTTGTCTTGTGTAACAAATCTTTCAATTAAGACTTTCAGTCTACAGGATCCCAAAGTGCTTTATGAACTTTACAAAGTTGATTATAGATACATAGTTTCCTACCTAATGAAGTACAGTAGAATGTAGCAGTTTAACAAGACTGAATCTAGGTCTTCTCCTGGCACCCATCCTAAAATTCTGCATAAGGAATGCAATAATGAATTGTACCTATTAACATATGGTACTTCAATGGTTTATTCCTTTTAATTAGGGTCCCCATGTAAAGATTTTAAGTTCACAGAATGTTCTATGGAATTTGGCATTTTGCAAAACTGCAGTAGAACTCCATGTTTTGGGTGCAGAATCTGCCGTTTGGTTGCAACCAGGTGCCCCAACATTTTGCTCACATTGCCCCCCAAAGACCTTGGTACCTCCTCTTTCTGTGCTGCTTTCACCACAAGGAGGCCTGCATTACATAAGCAACACATTCACTTAGCCTGCTGCCCCATAAAGGGGGAGGCAGAAAATGAGAACAGCTCTCCTGAATTGTCACCACCCTGCGCGGGAAAACAGAAGTCAAGAATAAGCTGAACAACTGCGGGCACTGGACAGAGCTCTGTCCCACCCAGACTGAAGTATGATGGATTAAGGCAATATGGATTCAAATATATAGCCCTAACAACTACATCACAGCCCTACCATGCTCCTCCTCCCACCCCAAGCTAGGTGCTTGGTGGAAAGGGGCTCACTCCATCCCACCCTCCAGCAGCTGTTACTATCCCTACAAAGACCCTAAATATCCAGCCTTATTGGAGTTCCATAAAAGATATTACTGCACCTCCATAGAGGAAACCACAATTATGAAAAAACAACAAGCTAATTAAATTAATATTGCAGAGGAACTGAAGATTTGCTGCTGCAGAATTTGACTCTATTATGTTTAAGTACTCAGGGCCTTGATTTTAATGTAAAATGTGCATCTGGATCCCCAAGTGTCTTTCCCTTTTCAGTTTTTTTTTTTTTTTTTTTTAAGCTTCAAAACTGTTCTTGATGTGCTATTAATAGTCTTCTAAAGTGAAGGAAAACTATTGAAAGACTTCTCTGGTTTAGGATTACTTCCCAGCACCAGAACCTGATTATTAGTAAAGTAAGCCTTGTTTCTTAAAACTTTTCAAAGCATGAGATAAGACGACAATTTGTATTTGGTCCTAACGAAGCAGAAAGTGAAAGTTATCTGGTTTAACAGCCTTAAGTTTTTAAAATCAGTTTTTTGGGATGTGATCCAATCATTTAAGTACTATTTAACAAAAATATTGTGAAAAATGCTTGTTAACTCTGATTAAACAGGTTAATTTGAATGACCTCAGACCTCTGCCTGGAGGGGTGGGGGTGGGGAGAAAATCAGCCATGCTTTGAGACGAGTAAATAAAAGGTATTTTTTTTACATAGCAAAGAGGAATGCTCTTGCACTGGAAATTTTATTTAAGGTTTCCATAGCACTCAGAATCCAAAAACACAACATTTTCAATTAAAGCTTCTAGGAACTGTGCTCCTATCCACTTAGGAAAGGTGAGCTAAGTAAAACAGTGAAAGACTCCTGAAAATAAATCTTTAAAAAACAAAACAAAAAAAACCCAACACACAACATTCCAGATATATGTACAAGATTCTGAAACATTAACAGATACTTTGAATTCAACTCAGACCCACCAACCAGTATAGATGGGATCCACTTGTCACTCAAATAGGAATGGGAGCATTTACTCAGGGATTATGACTCTTCGAGGATGCAACGACCAAACAGATTAACTGAAAGAGTAATCACCTGACTAAACATCTCTAGCATTTGAATCATTAGCCTTTCAAAAGGACAAGTCATCAGGACATAGGTCCCAGAGTCAATAATGAACATGCCCATGTTAAGTCCTGAGAGCATCCACGGATTTGGGAGGCAAACTAGTTCTGCAAACCACACTCAACAAGACAAATCCAGGAATACAATTACAGACTTATCAGTGCATATCTTCCTCACTATTTTGCGGTACATAGTGGAAAAAGGACAGGAGAGATTAACGAACTCCAGACACTACCAGTAAGCAAACATACCTGATCATTCCACTTGACTCTCCAAATAGCTGCTTATGAAGCTGGTGAGCAAGCTGGTATCACAAACAGGTCTACAGCAGGTAGAACCCACATGAACAAGGACAACAACACTGAAGGCCCACTACGCAGGAAAGGTACATCATTTCAGGAACAGCTGAACTGTTTGTGCCTGCACTGGTTCAATGTTCCATGCTGTCCAATCTACACAGCACAAGGCCTTGAAATACAGTAACTCCTCGCTTAACGTTGTAGTTATATTCCTGAAAAATGCGACTTTAAGCAAAACGATGTTAAGCGAATCCAATTTCCCCATAAGAATTAATGTAAATGGGGGGGAGGGGATTAGATTCCAGGGAATTTTTTTTCACCAGACAAAAAACTATATATTATACACAGTATAAGTTTTAAACAAACAATTTAATCCTGTTCACAGCTATGATGATTGTGAAGTTTGGTTGAGGTGGTGAAGTCAGAGGGTGGAAGAGGAAGGGATATTCCCCAGGGAATGCCTTGCTGCTAAATGATGAACTAACACTCGGCTGAGCCCTCAAGGATTAACACATTGTTAATGTAGCCTCTCACACAAGGTAGCACGAACACGAGGGAGGGGAGACAGCATAGCAGACAGAGACAGACACACCTTGTGTGTGTGGGGGGGGGGGGAGGGGAAGAGAGATGCACACTGCCCCTTTAAGTAAGCTGACCCACTCTTAAGTGCATTGTCTTTTTAAGTGGATCAGGAAGTTGAGACAGCAGCTGCTGCCCCAAGCTCTCTCTGTCCATGTCCCCTCCCTGCTCTATATGGAGAAGGGGTAAGTGGGGTGCAGGAGCAGGGGGGAGGGGGACACCCTGACATTACCCCCCCTTGCTCCCCCCACAGCAAGCAGGAGTCTCTGGGAGCAGCTCCAATGCAGAGGGCAGGAGCAGCACATGGCAGTGGGGGGAGAGAGAGCTGAACTGCCGGCAATTGATAGCCTGCTGGGCGGCTGCAGCACAGAGAACTTGGGGGAGCTGATAGGGGGGCTGCCGGTCCACCCTGGTTACAAGACCCCACCAGCTAACTGCAACAGGCTGCTCTTCCTGCAAGCAGTGGACAAAGCAGGTGGCTGCCAAACAACGTTAGAAGGGAGCATTGCACAACTTTAAATGAGTATGTTCCCTAATTGATCAGCAATGTAACAATGTTAACCGGGATGACTTTAAGTGAGGAGTTACTGTAAACTGGTAATGCCAGCAGAAAGCATTTTCTTCCTCCAGGGTTTAAGGAAGAAAACAAAGCAGTACACCACTAGGCAGTACTGTTTAAAATCCATGATGGACACACGGTTTGGAAGCCTCATGTGAAGGTAGAAAGATTTGGTATTTTTATCTAAACCCGCCAGAGAAATGTGAACCCAAGTAGGAATGTGTGTGGAACGTCACCAGCAGTGCTAGTTCCTTTCAGCTCCCTTCAAATTAAGCTTTTTACCATCAAGCTACCACACTCAATATTTCCTTTAGTTTATCCTAATGATATTTAGCTTTTTCAATATAGATTCAAATACTGAGTAGTATTTAACTGAAAAAGTTTCACACAAAAATTTAGTACTTCTAGCACCTTACATCTTCAAAAGGTGAAGACAGAATTAACCTTCACAACAGTGCTGTGAGGTGGTGTGTATGTATACACTATTCCCAATTTTAGATGAGGAAAAAGAGTTTAACCTGCTCAAGGCCACAGTACAAGTTAGTGAGAACCAGGAACAGAAGCCATATATATCTCGACATGGTCCCACGCTAAATCCACTACATTACGTTATGTCTGATGACTATCCTCTGCTTTGGTACAAAGCTCAAGTTGCTGCAATCAACCAAATTTTAATTTTCATACCTAGATTTACAGGGTAATATTTAAGCAGAGTATTCAAATTAAAGTTCTTGACTGGACACGTTTAAAAATACATACTATTATATATTTTTCCAAAGCTACTTAGTCTACGTACTACTAGAAGATTTTTCACCCAAGCACTAAACTGAAGAAATATGATAGATTTCCCCATAGGTTATGTACTATGCTTATTGGTTCCCCCCAGTGATTTCTCCAGTCCAGTTTTAAGTTTGCTAAGTGATAGAATTGCCACTTCATTAGACAACAGAATAATACTGAAGTCTGTATGAAAGTGTTTCCTTATATTTAGCCTAGTTTTCCTTTGTTTAATGCCATCTCTTTATGTCTTGTCCCCTTAAACTACCACTTTTACCATTTATCTTAGTTTTATGCTGTTATTAATCACCATAGCATCTCAGCATCTTCCACTTAAAATCAATATCAACAGCTATGTTCCTAGTGGACTTCATGGAGTCCAACACTTCTCCCTTTATAGGTTAAGCTCTGCTTGGGGTACGGGAAAATAAGAATGGCGTTCAGATTGCAAGCGTCACAGCGGAAAGACTCAAAGCTTTGCAATGTCTCGTAAAGTGGGTTAGGCCCTAAATTCACCTGATCTCCTCTGCAATACTGTTCCCTAGGCCTGATCCCCCTGACAGAGAATGCGGTGTCTCCAGCTCTAATAGCCTCCTTTCTGGGCTCAATGATGTGCCTCTCCCAGAGGAGCACAGCTTTCTCAGTGGCTCATAGATCAAAATTTAGTCTGTGATGTAGCTGGTGTCTAATCCACTAATTGCTTAGAAAATTAGGACCAACTCCTTAATTTTGGCATTGGAAGTAGACTAGGAGCCAGTGGATTAATCTGAACATAGGCCTGATATGCTCATGGCAGCCTGAACCAAGAAGAAATAATTCCAGAATAATTCTCCCTTCTTAGTGATCACATCTTTCCTTTTGTCTCTTCCCTACCCTTCCTCGTTGTTCAGCTAAGAACTACCTATTACAGTTGTTCAACACTTCCCTTCATAAGACTCTGTTTTAAGTTGCTTAAAACTTTGCCATAACTAGCCATTCAGGCTGAACTTTTTCATGCCAGGTGTCTATGTCAGACTAAATTCCCCCCCCCCAAGTTTCAGCCAAAACAGGTCAGCCATTTGAGAACAAGGTTAAGGAAAATACACTGATTTGTTTATTCTAGTAACCTTTTCTTTGAGAAGCTATAGGGTCTCCATGGTTTAGAGTGGGGACTTGAAATTTGGCAGGGAAGTGGCCTGTGTGTCAGGGATGTGCTTTGCTGTTCCTGCGATACAGCCAAAATTCAGCAAGCCTTTGTAAAATTTCAATGTGCACATATTCAGAGATTTAGTTTAGCATCTAAATGTCTCTGAAGATTCCATCCTCACTGAGCATGATCCTGCCTTTTACAGCTCCTAGTGTGGACCAAACTGTGCATACACCATCCCCACAGAGTGGCTGTACATACTCCATACTCTCTGGGCTGGAGTATGTACAGCCACTCTGTGGGGATGGCATATGCTAAGACCAAACTTTCCCAGTAATTATGCCTTGGGGCCAGCTCAGCACCAGAACTGATAGCAGGGAAGGAATTTGTCTCCCTGTGCTCTCAATGACACCTGCTAGTGTGAAGCAGCCCGTCTCAAATGCATATAGGACAAGTGTGGGGGCAGGGGAGTAATTAGAAAACAAGGAAACTGGGATTGAAGCTGAGAAAGAAAAACTGACCATCGTGTATTGGGACTGGATGAATAAGGGAACTGGAAGCTTGAGGGGCAGGGAATGAGGTAAAGACTGGGACTAGAAAAAGCACAAAGATCAAATGGGCAGCTGGGAGAAGGGTCTGTCTGGACAAGGAGATAGATCTATCTGCCCTGGTTGCCAGTCTGATAAGGAGCTGGGGTCTCAGGAAGAGAACTGGGACCAGAAGCCAGGAAGGAACATCACACTATATACACTCAAGGGGGCCAAATTAAGTTGCACAAGCATTTCCTAAGTTTTGATGTCTGATGGCTTGTTAAAAGCCACATAAGAAGAGCATGAAGATTGCAAATTGAAAAACAGACATTCAGGGCCGGCTCCAGGCACCAATGCAGGAAGCAGGTGCTTGGGGCGGCCAATGGAAAGGGGCGGCACGTCCGGGTCTTCGGCGGCGGGTCCCTCAGTCCCTCTTGGAGGGAATGACCGGCCGCCGAATTGCCGCCAAAGAATGAAGCGGCACGATAGAGCTACCACCAATCGCGACTATCTTTTTTTTCTCTTCGCCGCTTGGAGCGGCAAAAAAGCTGGAGCCGGCCCTGCACACATGGCATCCTACTGATTCCCTACTGATGAACCATGTGGTGATGAACACAGAGCCACTGGGCAGACCACTGCCACTTGAACTAGTGGAGTATCTGATAGCAACAATACACTGTCATCCACTCCAGCACTGGAGGAGATGAGACATTTTGCAAGTCGGTTTCACAGATATTGACTGACAACAGAGGAAGGGTGACACTTTAGAACCTGGAATACAATTCAAAGTTCCCAAGAGAGTATTCTCTAGTGGTCTGAGCCTTCTCTTATTCCTCCAGAACATGTCCCCTGCCCCGCTCCTCTCTCTTCCCCACCTCTGGCTCCTCATTCCACGCCCACTCTCCTTGTCTACCCACTCTGCACTGGAAGGTACCTCAAGAGGTCATTAGTCCACTCCCCTGCACTCATGGCAGGACTAAGTATTATCTAGACTAGACCATCCCTGACAGAGGTTTGTCTAACGTGCTCTTAAAAATCTCCAATGATTGAGATTCCACAACCTCCCTAGGCAATTTATTCCAGTGCTTAACCACCCTGAAAGTTAGGAAGTTTTTCCTAATGTCCAACCTAACCTCCCTTGCTGCAATTTAAGCCCACTGCTTCTTGTCCTATCCTCAGAGGGTAAGAACAATAATTTTTCTTCCTCCTCCATGTAACAACCTTTTATGTCCTTGAAAACTTATGTCCGCTCTCAGTCTTCTCTTTTCCAGACTAAACAATTTTTTTCAACCTTCCCTCATTGGTCACGTTTTCTAGACTGCTCAGGCCTCTCATCCAAGTTGCAGTCTCCTTGCACAGTCAGTCCGAGTTTCCATTACAGCTGCTCATTGGATTGGTCACACCACCCACCCTAAGCTCCTAGTCCCAAACTCATTGTCCAACCAGTCTGAATCATCTCCACACACACATCCCCACAATCTCCCAGTCCCAGTTTCTCTTTCCATTCCCGCCTGCCGCCCCAGTTCCAGTCCCCACCTGGATCTGTGTTACAATATACTCCTTCCTCTCACCCAATACCCTGGTCTGGCTTTTGCTCGCTCTGCAAAAGAGTCAGATGGCTTCCTCCTACACCTGCGTGAGTGCCAGCACTGGGGTCATTGAGAGAACAACAGAGCTCTCAATTCCAGTAACCAGCCCCACATGGACCCAGAACAGCTTCAACCCTGTAGCCATGGGATGGAACATGCTCAGTCACTCCATGGAATAGCACATACAGAGTCTGGTCAACATTAGGAACTGAAAGCTGGAGCATGCACAGTGAGAACAATTCTCAGATTTTAGCTGCCATGAATTCTTGGAGCATGTGCAAAGAGTTCTCACAGGCTTATAAATTGGCCAAATTTGGGGAGATTTTCATGGAACAGCAAAAGAACATCCCTGACATAAAGGCCATCTCCCTGCCAAATTTCAAGTCCCTGCTCTTAAGTACAGGAGTGGCTGAAGCTTCTCAAAGAAAAGGTTGGACTTTTTAAATTGGCAATTCAATGTATTTTACCTTAGCCCCTTTCCCCAAAACTTCTCTGTGAGGCAGACACCTGGCATGGAAATTTTCAACCCAAACTATTAAAGTTCAACAAAATTCTAAGCAACTGAAAACAGGGTCTTATGGGAAGTGTCAAGCACCCTTAACAGTGATCCTACCAGCCCTGCCTATAATTTAGTTCTTCTAATCTTGTTATAAAGTCACTTTTACCCCGTAATTATTTTGTTGCTCCTCAGTGAACTGTATGGACCTGTGTAGTCCCCAGAAATTAACAATGCTTCCAGATGAAGTGTCCCTGCCTGGGGGAGTACAAAATAGAATATTTTACTTATGACTTCACACTGCCTTTAGCTGTCAAGCTATATCCTTCTTTTAGAGTGAAGTATTCTAGGGTTTGTTTTAGAAATTATACATTCCCCAATTAAGAGGAGATAAATTTCAAATAAGAGTCATGACTCATTTTTTCCCCACTATGGGTCAGGTGACTTAGCCCCTCCCCCCCATTGCAGCAACATCTTGAAACCTGACCTGGCTTTTCAGAAGGTAGCATTTGTCTACCAAAGGAAATCAGTTTCTAATAAAGGAAGAGTTATCTTAAGTCTTCTACTGTTTCTCACACTGCTTCAGATCCCCTACCCAACTTTCATTTTTTCCACTTACCATTCCCCTTTCAAAGAGCTCTAACCATGCTTCTTCCAAGCACTATCAGAAATAAACAAGAGGGAGCACTGGTTGACCAGAACTACTTTTAAAGGTGAAGCTGCCTTTTAAAAAATGTGTTAATTAAAAAGTGTTAGCTGACATTACCATTTTTTAAATCTTGACAGGGCCACTAACTTGTTCTTATGTTTAATCCTGTGAAATAACTTTGGATGCTACAAGTACAGGTGCAAACACAAAGCTTATGAAACAAGAAGCTTCATACAACCAGTCATTCAGACCCCCTTTCCACTCCAAATACACACCCAGAGCAACAGGCTTCAGAAATCTTCAGGATGGATATAGCACACTAGTAACAGTCTCTTCTCTTCTAACCCTCCTCTGGCAAAAGGGGCAACTCAAATGGGTCAAATATTTCAATTCCCGTGAGAGAGCCTTGGGACATTCTCTTCCACAGAGGCCAAGGGTTTGTCCATGAGACAGTTGTACCAGTTTTAAGTTAAATATGTTTAAGCACTATTTTAGTTGAACTAGTGTAAAACCATGTGTAGATACTCTGATCCTGTTTAAGTATGGCTTAGTTTGGTTTATCTTAAGTCAGTAAAGAACAGAACTAAGCTAAGCTAAAAGAAACTACTCTTAACTGAATAAATACCTACACACGGTTTTGTACTACTAATTAAATTGGTTTTAAAAAAACTTCACCTTTAAACTGGTGTAACTGCGTGGATAAATCTTAATGCCCCTTTTGGAGATATTTATACTGGAATAAAAAGGTGTGTGCTGTTTTAAAAATATGTTAGCAAACATTTTAAAAACCAGTCTATAAACAAGGCAAGGTGTATTTTAGCACATTAGTTAGTCACGGTATACCTTAGGCTTGCCTCAACCATCTAGCTTGTGTTGAAGTGTTTAAAATGTACCTTGTCCCAAGTAAACTAAAATTTTAATATGTCAAAATGTGTTAGCTATCATTTAAACACCCACCCCCCACCCCTACCTTAACCCAGTCTAGACATACCATCTGAAGGAGATAGTAAAAGACTGTTCTCTTCTTCCCCAAGGCCAGGAGGGTCTGTCCCTAGGAGATGGCTCACGGGAATTCATGCTTATCTACAGATCTGGTGTTTCTGCTGCCTCATGCCCCTTTCTCTGACTCTCTTTTCACTCATAACCCATTCTTCTCCTGGCAGCAGTTAATAATGCTGCCACCAATTCCTTGATGGGACAGCATGGAAAGCTGTCCCAGGGTTTGGACAGGGAGCTAGAAAAGAAAGTGGGTCAACATAGGTTTGGGCATTCCACTGTGAAATTGAATTTTGAGATTATGCACAATTTGGAAATACTGCCTAAAGCCTGAATGAATGACAGCCTTCCCCCAAATACGAAGCATATTTTGTGTGGGAGGCTGCTTATGCTCTTAAAACAGGAAAGCACTTGAAGTCATTGTCCTACCCAATTCTAAAATATTTTAAACTGAAGTTTGCCTTTACAAAAATTCAATTTGACCAGAAACCTACCAGTTTCAGCAAGTGTCTGTAAGTAACACTAAACACCACCAGGGTTTCTTGAAAGGGATATGTTTTCTTTGCATTGTTAACATTGTATACTTTCTGCATTTCTTAGCTTGCCATTTTCACTTTCTGGGTTTCATGCACTGGTACAATGCCGCAAATATTTGATTGCAAATACTAGAAGGTAACATTTAAATCCAATCAGTAACTGTTTTCATTGAAGTTCAACATTGTAGGGGCAGTATTTCTATTAAGAATTTGATTTTATTTTTCAGGCTCTAAAACCTAGATTTTTGTCATACCTCATGGTGACAAACGTAACTACAAATGAGAACATTTTGATTACATAAAGCTAGCACCAGGAAGTCTCTTATAATATAGAGGATAAACTATTTTGCATAGAGGTCAAAGACTGATTCAAGTGACTACAGCTGTATTTGACAGCCAAAGCAGAGCACCAACATTTCACCTGTAAGTTTATTGAAATAATGAGTTCAGGATTACATATCATTACTCTATGAGGGAAGGGGGAAATGGCAGTTTAGCAAACCAGTTTCCTTTCCTTGCTCCTTTAACCCTCATCCATAAAATTACTTTTACTCTTAGCCTGATTGATGACAAATGCCATTTACTTCACTTTATGGTTTCTTACATTATAAATGAAGTAATACTAACCCAGAAAGCCTCTTAAATGAGAAACTATGAACTGTCACTTTTCTCAGGCTCTCCACCATCAAAACACATTTTAAACCTGGTCAACGTTTCATGTGACCAAAAAACAACAAATGACTGAACTTGTGAAGGTAAAGCTTCCAGTTACAAGAAAATACTATACAAACATAGTACCTGCTGCTTCTAGCAAGGCTTCTAATCTTGCTTGTGTTTCTGGATCCACAGTTCTTAAATCGGTGCCTTCTGCAGCACTTGATAAGAATAACTCGGATGTTGTTTTAAGCACTGGGTTATCCAGGTCTTCTTGGTCCAAAATAAATGACTCAACCTGTTTTGAAGTTAGAGAAATAAAAACCATGAAACGCCAAACTACAAAAATACTATAACTTCATTATTTTCTTAAAAGGAATATTACAGCATTTTATTTTAAACAGTTTTCCTATCAAGCTTTTTTGTTAGAAAATGAAATAGTACTAGAACTACACCATCAAGCATAAGATTATGGAATTTAAAATGTTTTGAAAGGATTCTCTAGGTTAAAGGATTAATAAAGGAATAGAAATTTTCACCTCTAAATCACCTGATCAAATCTGTCCTAGTTTATAAACACCACTGTTGATCTAAGTTTGTTGTCTCAGTTGAGTTCCTGAAATGGAGAGACGTCCTCATCAAAATCCACACTTAGGCCTTTTGTACACCAAGAGTTTTGCAGGTATAGCTATGTCTAAATGGCACCCTCCTTAGGGCTTATACCTGCATAGCTCTGTTTGTTAGGGGTATCAGATATATTACACCTTTAACAAACACAGCTACACTTATATAACAAGTGTAGATCAGGCTTTATAGCCCTGTTGTGGGCTACCTTGGAGAGGCAAAGGATTAGACAAGATGAAGACTGTTATCCTACCACTCTATGTGTCATTGGTTCTTAACCCACAGGACACTTGCACCTGAATCAGCACACAGCTGTGGCCCATGTGACATCCTCAGAGCCATGCAGGTAGTGAGTGAGTGAGTGTGTCATATATATATATATATATATATGGTGGATGCGGCCCACATAATACATAGGGAGCTGCATATGCAGCCCACAATGGTGAACAGGTTGAGAACCACAGCTATAGGTGATCTCTAGATAAGATCTGAGGGTTCTCCATTAAGGTCAAGGAGAGCTTTACAATGAAATATGGCCTTTATATAGTAGCAACTTAATTATCTGTTGGTATATTCCTACTAAGTGATGTTGAACAGATGCTCACCTTAAACACCATTGCTATCTCGGCCCTCTTTTACCTATTCTCTTTTCTCTTCCTTCTAACTCTCCCAATTCCCACTCCCCCATTCCACCCTTCTAAAATGATCAGCAGTTAGATAGTTACTGCTTACATTTAAAGTGTCATCATTGGGGGTTTGTGTTAACAGCCCAATGAGAGTCATGAGGATGGGGAAGTTCATTATTCAAAACCATTGGTTCAGACTGTCTGCAGACTCAGTAACAATCATACAAACAGAGTTTAATTGTAGGTCACAAGGGCTAGAATTTTTTTTTTTTTTTTTTTTAAACAAAACTTTAGATTCCACAGAATTTGATGTGCCATTCAGGCCATAATTAGATTGGATGGATAAAATCTTTGACATCACTAGACTTGACATCTTCTGTTAAATACATTTTCCAGAAAAGCAACATGTTTGCTGTATGTTAGCACAAGCACTTTTAAGTAGTATGGTGTGCTACTCTTAGTGTCAATGGCAGCCAGCTGGTGTCTGTTCAAATAAAAGACTGAGCAGTTTGTCACCACAAGAATTTTAAGAAGCGACACTTCTGGTTAAGCAAAAATACAGACCATACGCATATTATGATTAATACAGTTATGCTACTAATATTGAGGAAATATGCTACTGTGAGCAAGAGAGTTGAGAGGTTAAGGAATAACAGCTTAGCAACTACATCAACGTGAATGAAGTAGACAAGCCATTTATGACTCATCAAAATATATTCCTACACTAAGATTTTTCTGCTGCACAACTCCAATTCCACGTTATGTTCACTTAAGGACTAGAATAAACAGGTTCCTGTTAGCCTCAGAGAATCTTCTTCACACTTATGAAATACACTCCTGTTTAGTGTATCATTATTTTTGTTCATTATAAAAACCATTATGCCTTGGACAGGTGACTTAGCTAAATCAGAGCTTCGGCCTGAATTAAGATTCATAATTGTTAAACTATCTCCGTAACTTGTAGGAAGAATGTCATCCTACATGCATAACAAGTGGCTGCACAATAAAACCAATATATTTAACTTCAATTATATCCAAGAAGTTATGCACTGTATACTGATATTATTTCTTTAATTACAGACCAACTGACACAACTGATCTCCCTTTTGAAGATATACTAAACAAGATGAATGTTTTAGCTATCACTGAAGTGACCCTGTGCAAAATGCCATGCATACTCAGCAAATCTTGAAAATGACTTATTTTTTGGCAAGTTTGCCCAACCTTAACAAATAGGCTGACAATGTTTTGGGAACGATAAGGAGGTCAATCTAACTATAAATTATTACAATCTATTCCATGGATTCTGCTCCATTAAAATTTTGCTTCATGTGATTTCATTTTTGGCCCTCTCATAACGCATGACCTGGAGGCAAAGGACAATTTCCTCCTTGACTATTGCCAGCAGACCAAACTCAGGGTTTGTCTACACTACAAAATTAAGTCGACGTAACTTAAGTCGACATACAGACACCAAAGTAATTAAAGCAGTGGTTCATGCCCACACTTGCTCCTTCTGTTGATGGTGCATGTCCTCACCAGGAGCGCTTCAACCAACTGAAGTGGGACATTGTGGGGCACTGACAGCTGAAGCCTGGCAGCCCTGAAGCTGACAGCCTCAGCTGTAGTCTCAGGTCTCACAGCTGGCCTACCCTCAGCTGTCTCATGGGCACAGGCTCACAGCTGTGAGCCCCCCACCCCAACAGCAAGAGCTGTGAGCCCTCATGGGGCTTAATTTCACAGTAGGGAGCCTACCAGCAGTGAAATTGACATTCTTGTCAGTTTCTTGGCTGCTATTTCACATTTCAGATCTGACTCCAGCTGTCAGCCTGTGGGAGTCTCACAGCTGGAACCCCCTCAATCCCCACCCTAGGCACTCACAACCAGGAGTTGGAGAGGAAACGTGAAATACACCTCTACCCCGATATAACACTGTCCTCGGGAGCCAAAAAAATCTGACAGTGTTATAGGTGAAACCATGTTATATCTAACTTGCTTTGATCCGGAGTGCACAGTCACACCCCCCCCCGGAGCACTGCTTTACTGCATTATATCCAAATTCGTGTTATATCGGGTCACGTTCTATCGGGGTAGAGGTGTAATAGCAGCTATTAAACTGACAAGAATGTCAATTTCACTGGTGGTAGGCTCCCTGCTGTGAATCAAGCCCCACAGGCTCACAGGTGAGGCTGTCAGCCCCTGGGTGGGGGGGGCTCCCAGTGAGGGATGAGGGGGAGGGGAGGAGAGCCCAAGAGGCAGCAACGGGGGGAGGGGCACCTCACAGCTCGTGAGCCTGTGCCCTGCTGACAGCTCAGGCTGTCAGCGCCAGGACTGGGGGTGAGAGAGGGCTCCATCCAACAACTTACTGTTTAAGTAACAGTGGCTACACAGACACTGCATCACCCTAACTACATCGACATAGGCATTACACCTCTCATGGAGGTAGAGTTATGTCGTCGGTGCAGCGGGCCACTTACTTTGGACGAAGCAGCATTGTAGTATAGAAACTGACATAATTAGGTCGATGTAAGCTGTTTTCTGTAGACCTAACTCTGTAGTGTAGACCAAGCCCCATTCCTATTTGCAAAGACAAGGGCCAGCAACAGCACACCTCCCTGCTTTGATCAATGGCACAATACTTGTTCTTTGCTAATCTAATAGTTTAAAGCTCACCGTTTTACCTCTCCACATAGAAAGCACATTTTAGCAATGTGATCCTGTTCTGAATTGAAATAATTTCCTTCAGTTAAAATTCTTAACTGAAGTTATATTCACATAAGCCTAAATATATGTTTTAGACAAGAAAGAAGAGATTTAATATTGCTAAAATTTCTCTTTTTGCCTAGAATCCTTTTGTACCCCATCTCCTTTGAGCTTGCCTTTAGGTTAAACTTACTTGTAAAAACTATCAGAAGATAGTCACATTTAAAGTTTCAAAATGATATCTTATTGCATGTACTTGCTGTCACTTTAAAAATGTGCTGCCCACTAGTTCTGTATCATAGTGCAACATGGGAGCTGGTTGTCACACAATTTAAGATGACAAAAGCAACTTCCTAGATCACTGTGTTAGCTTGAAATTGAACACAATTCAGTGCCTATTCTAACAAGTTTAAAAAAAAGCATATCTATATTAAAGAGGGCTAAACAAAGAAGTTGCTGCCATAATGTAAAAATTCACACCCTAGGCATTTACAAATTTGCTTCTCTTGTGGCAGCACTGAATGCTCCCTTCCCCTGCACACACCTCTCCCCCCCCCCCCCCCCCGCCCCAGCATAGCCTTAAGTATGAAAATACTAAATATATAAACTAATTAAAAGTGGCTAAGCCAGGATTGCCAGGGCCTTTTTTTGTTTTTAAGACAAGTTTTGCAAGATTTTATCATCAAAAAGAGACTGAAAATTGGCTAACTGACATTGTTTCTCAAACATTAGGGACACAGCTATTAGAGTGAACAAAGATTCTCTATCCCTACAGCTGTTGGGAAGAAAAACTAAATTAGCAGGATTATATTAACTCAAACTAGAAATGTCTATTCATTTAAATATTAAGCATATGTGCTTTTGTACTTTTTAAATAAAAAGTAAGTTGTGCAAGCTAGGTTCAGCCCTCAAGCCCCTGAAAAGTTACTAATATGGCACTTGCAGAATTTGGGCTCTTTGATTTAACCCAATCAGAAGTGTAGTGAAATGACAGAGCAACCAGTCACTGTGCTATTTTTGGACTCCGTTGTGAGCTGCTTTGAGCAGCTAATAGGCATCTTATTTGGTAGCTGATTAGATATGAATGTGAAAGTGTTGATTTAAGACATAGCTGCTCAATAAAATTGCAACACCCATTGTAAATGTTCAGCAATTCCCAGGCATCAAGAATTCAGATGATGTGGCAAGCTACTGCTACTGGACAACAAGCAACTGGACACGAGGACATGAGCAGGGACACTTAACACTGGCACACTTAACTGCATCGTTGTAGCTCATGGAACTTGCTGAAGTACTGCCAAAGGACTGCAGCAGCCACAGAGAGGTTTACAGATCCAATTACAAAAGAGATCATCTCTTATAGCAGATGCGTTCACAAATATCTGACACAACTATATAGGTATTCATAGATCAATACCAAGGCTGGGTTTAGTTCAGGTCAGGGGGGTGAGATACTGAATAAACATCACAGGCTTTAAACCTCTCCAAGTCAGCTTTGCAAGAGCAACACTAGTTGCTTTAAAAAAAAAGGGGGGGGGGGGCAATAAATAAGGTTATGAGTTTGTCACAGAGGTCATGGATTCTGTGACTTTCTGTGACCTCCGTGACTTCAGCAGTGTCTGGTGTGCCTGGCTCAGGGGCAGCTCAGGCAGCCCCTGTGCCAATCGCACCAGCTGCCGCTGGGGCAGTCTCGGGCCACCGCACCACCTCCCTCAGCAGCAACAGAGTTTGGGTGTGGGAGGGGGCAGAGGACAAGGTGAGGTGGACTCTGGGCAGCGCTTACCTGCAGGGCTCCTCGGAAGTGGTGACACCCCCGTCACTCAGCTGCTAGCACCCCAGGTAATCGCCGCCCAGACCCCATCTCACACTGTCCCATGCCCCCTCCCACACCCAAACTCTGCTGGTGCTGGGGGAGGAATGGGGGGGAGAGGCATGGAGCCAGGTAGGAAGCCTACTGGCCCCACCACCCGCACCCCCCCAGCACCCATGCTGCCCTCCTCCAGTACCCGCGGGGCCTCCGAGCATCCCTCCGCCAAGTTTTAGTGATGGGTATTTTTAGTAAAAGTCACAGACAGGTCATGGGCCATGATTTTTTGTTTACTGCCCATGACCTGTTCGTGACTTTTACTAAAAATACCCATCACTAAAACATAGCCTTAGCAATATACTAAGGGACAGAAACAAAATCAGACTAAAGCCACGTCTACACTAAACTTTTGCTGGTATACTTATGTTGGTTGAGGGCGGGTCAGATTCCCCCCCACTCACATATACTTATACCATTTCCATACCAGCAAAAGCCCTTATGTAGATGCAGTTATACTGGCAAAAGAGTGCTTTTACCAACATAGCTTATTTTGCTCAGGGAAGCAGTCTAAACTATACCAGCAAATGCACTCTTCGCTGTACCGGCCAACTTTGGTTAGATTAGACTAAGATATAGACAAGGGAGAGAGAAAACTGATTCCTAGAATCAGCACTTTGTTTTGCTAACTACGATATTTTTATTTATATATATATATATATATATATATATATATATATATATATATATATATATATATATATATATATATATATATATATATATATATATATATATATATATATATATATATAAAAACACAAAAAGGAATTCAGAAGTGACAAAAGCAAAAGAACAAATATGTGCCCGTGTGTTGGAAAGTGAAAGCTGCAATATTACTATTTCTTTAGGCGAGTGTCTTCCAGATGCACCCCAAAAAAACTGAACTTTTAGTGGCAGGGACCATTTTAATATCGTGTGTTTGTACAGCACCAAGCGCAATGGGATCCTGGTCAATGACTGAGGCCTCCTAGTCAGCACCACAAGATTATTTTCAATCTTGGCTATCCTGTAAGTAAAACTGAAGTATACATGAGATCACCGCCATATAATCTGAATTATTCAGATTTCATAAAGAATCATACAAGGTGTGCAAAGCCTGTGTTAAGCCCACTGGATAGCAACTAATTTTTATTCTGTCCAGAAGTCTTCTCTATGATAGTTTAAGTTTCTTTTTTAACCACTATTTTTAAAACAATGTTGCTAATATCAGTAAGAGTTACCATCACTAGTATTTCTGCTCTAGATAGGATTGGTAAATGAAAGTGGGTAGTTATGGAGTGGCTGCTGTGACTGTGGAAATGAACTGGACACGGGGTTCATGAGTTATGGCACCCTAAATACAGAGGCTCACAGTTCTAAAGTCTTAATTTTGCCACTTTGTAGCAAAAAGAGAAACGAGACAAAAATGCACTGGATTAATCTAGTTAAGGTCCAGTGTTCAAAACCAAAATGTGATTAAACGCCTAAACAATTTTTAAATTATGTTTAAGTATTAATGTCAGAATGGCATACCAGCTCTAACAAATCAGGACTTCACATTATTGAGGATCTAATTTTCTATTTATAAGTTTCTAGCCCTGAGACAGACCTCAAAATGGAGAATATACAGGAAGAACTGGAAGTACATAAGATAAATTATGACTTAACTGGCACCACAGAGACTTGGTAGGATAAGTCATGACTAGAATATTGGTATAGAAAAGTAGCTTGTTCAGGAAGGACAGGCAGGAAAAAAAGGTGTTGCATTATACATCAAGAATATATACACTTGTTCTGAGGTAAGGATGAGGTGAGAGGCAGAACAGTTGAAAATCTCTGGGCAAAAATAAGGGGGGGAAATAGGGCTGACATCATGGTATGGGTCTACTATGAACCACCAAATCAGGAAGAAGGCATTCTAGAATAAATAAATATCCAATACAAGACCTGATAGTAAAGGGAAACTTTAACTAGCCAGACAGCTGTTGTGGTAAAGTAATATGGTAAAACACAAGATTTCCAGTAAGTTCTTGGAATCTATTGGGGACAACTTTTTGGTTCAGAAAGTGGAGCAAGGACAGCCATTTTAGACTTGAGTCTGACCAACATGGAGGAATTGATAGTGAATCTGCAGCTGGAAGGCACATTGGGTGAAAATTATCATGAAATGATGATTTCATGATTCTAAGGAAAGGAAGGAGTGAGAGCAAGACAATGACAATGGACTTCAAAAAACACAGGCTTTAACCAACTCGGGACTGGTAAGCAAGGTCCAAAGGGAAGAAAATTAAGGGCTAAAGTAGTCCAGGGGAGCTGGTAATTTCTCACAGGGGCAATATTAAAGGCATAACTACAAGCTATCCCGATTTGATGGAAAGTTCGGAAGAATAGTAAGAGGCCAGTATGGCTCCATCAGGAGCTCTTTAATGACCTGAAAAATTGAAAAGGAATCCTAAAAAAGTGGAAACATGGACAAATTGTTAAGGAGGAGTACAAGAGAATAGCACAAGCATGTGGGGACAAAATCAGAAAGGCTAAAGCACAAAATGAGTTACACCTAGTAAGGGACACTAAATATAGGTTATTTAAATGCATTAGGAGCAAGAGAAAGATGAAGGAATGTGTAGGTCCCCTACTTAGTGGGGAAAGAGAGCTAATAACTGATGACATCAAGAAGGCAAGATGCTTCCATCATCACTTAAGAGGTTAATGGTGACCAGATATTTAACACAATTAATATTAAACAAGGGGGAAGGAATGTAAGCCAAAATAGGGAACACAGGTTAAAGAATATTTAGATGAGTCAGATAATAAATGTATTCAAGTTGACAGGGCCTGATGAAATTCATCCTAGAGTACTTAAGGACCTAGCTGAAGCAATCTCTGAACCATCAGCAACTATTTTCAAGAAATCATGTAGGCAGGTGAGGTCCCAGAGGACTGGTGAAGGGCAAACATAGTACCTATCTTTAAAAAGGGTAACAAAGAGGACCCAGGAAACAATAGGCCAACCAGCATAAATTAAATACCTGGAAAGATGCGGGAACAAATTATTAAGCAATCAATTTGTAAGTACCTAGAGGATAACAGGGTTATAAGGAATAGCCAGCAAGGATTTGTCAAGAACAAATCGTGTCTAACCAACTTAATTTCCTTCTTTGACAGGGTTACTGGCCTAGTCGATGGGGGAATGCAGTAGTCATAATATATCTTGATTTTGACAGTACCACATGACATTTTCATAAGCAAACTATGGAAATGTGGTTTAGATGTAATTATTGTAAGGTCGGTGCACAACTGGCTGAAAGACAAACTCAAAGAGTAGTTATCCATGGTTTGCTGTCAAACTGGGAGGATTTATCTAGTAGGGACCTGCAGGACTCAGTCTTGGGTTCAGTTCTATTCAATATTTTCATTAATAACTTGGATAATAGAGTGGGGAGCATGCTTATAAAATCTCTGGATGACATCAAACTGGGAGAGGTTTGCACTTTGCAGGACAGGCTTTGAATTTATAATGTCCTTGACAAATTGGAGAATTGGTCTGAAATCAACAAGATGAAATTCAAGAAAACTGCAGAGAACTTCACTTAAGAAGGAAAATCAAATGCACAACTACAAAATGGGGAATAACTGGCTCGGTGGTGGTACCGCTGAAAAGGATCTGGAGTTACACTGGATCACAAACTAAATATGAGTCAACAATGTGCTGCAGTTATGAAAAAGACTAATACCTTTCCTGGGTGTATTAACAAGAGTGTTGTATTAGACATGAGAGGTAACTGTCCTGCTCAGCTCAGAACTGATGAGGCCTCAGCTGGAGTTCTGCATCAAACTCTGGGCTCCACATTTTAGAAACATGTGGACAAACTGGAGGGAGTCCAGAGGAGAGCAACAAAAATGGAAAAAGGTTTAGAAAACCTGACCTATGAGGACAGGTTAAAAAACTGGGCACGTTTAGTCGAGAGAAGAAAACGGAGGGGAAGCCTGATAACAGTCTTCAAACATGTTAAGGGTTGTTATAAAGAGGACAGTGATCAACTGGAAGTAGGACAGTAATCAGCTTAATCTGCAGCAAGGAAATTATAGGCTAGATGTTAGGAAAAACCTCCTCACTATAAAAGATAGGGATTCTACAACCTCTCTTGGAACTTATCACTGGAGGCTTTTAAGAACAGGTTGGACAAATACTTGTCAGGGATCAGTCTACCTTTACCTTGTCCTGCCTCAGAGCAGGGGGCTGGACTTGACTTATTAAGGTCCCTTGCAGCCCTTCATTTTTATGATTCTATGCAAACCAATCACTACTAGGAAGGTTTTTCACTGGCAAAAAAAGTCTTCCACCAAAAATTGTATTTACTGTTTGTAAATTTTAAAAATAAACTTGTTTGTAATTTTAAAAAGATGGTAATCACAGAATAATTTAACAGTTTTTGCCAGATCATCATTTAATCACGTTTACTAGGTTTATGTATTTAGGCTATGTCTACACTAGAGACCTTACAGTGGAACAGCTGTACCACTGCAGATGCATCGCTGTAAGGTCTCCTGTGTAGCTGCTCTCCCATCAGCATAATTAAACTATCCCCAATGAGCGGCGGTAGCTATGTCAGAAGGATAGCATCTCCCAACAACATAGCGCTGTCCACACCAGTGCTTCTGTCAGTATAACTTATATTAGTTAGGGGTGTGTTTTTTTCCCCCCTACACCCCTGACCGACAAAAGTGCTTGTGTAGACATGTCCCATCTCCACGCGAAGGCTAATACTTCCCTGCTCTGCCCCACCTCTCTCATCTTATGATCACAAGAGGTGCATACAAGCACGGATACATGGGGGGAGCATAGACCTTGGGGGCCACCTACAGTTCCAGTAGAGTATGAGGTGTCACAAGGAAGCAACAGATTTTCCAAATCACTGTACATTTTAAGAGGTTCATTAGTGCCACTGCTTTACACACACACATGGACGATGATGCCTCCCCCCAACACACACAAACTCCCACTGAAAGTCTTGGAGTAGGACCCCACCCTCACTGCAAGCCTAAAAACAATTATTGTACTTGCACATACATTGCCTCTAGAAGCTTTAAAAAGGGTTGTTAGGATCCTTAATCTACAACACTCACCAGAAGCCCTGTTTAAGCTCCCAGTAAGCATAAATAAGGTTATCAGGCCCCCGCCCCCGTAAGACTGGAGGGATTGCTGGAAGGCCAACAATCCAACTGTAGTTTGTTGAGGACAGAGACTCCAGAGGTTGGTTTTGGTGGAGGGAGCTGGTTAGCTTCCCCTCCCTTACCCCCTCTACCCATCTGTTGAGCATATAAGGTGCCCAGGAAAAGATCCTCCCTCCTGCATACCTCTTAAGTTGTGCATGAAAGGAGCTATTCTCTGTCAGATCTCAGGAGCCAGAGTGGACCTCTACTGCTGAATATCTTAAGCAGTCAGCAAGCATAAGGAGAATGTCCAGGTGAATCTGAGGTTGCAGACATACCATTTTTGAGTGAAAATTACCTCATATTCAACATTTTACCACCTCAGAAAATTCAGAGCTAAGGTTGCACTCGTACAAAAACCACCACACACAACTTCACAATCTTAACGCTGCCCCAATAGACAAAAAAGCCAAACTGCATACCTTTGAAGAGATTTTTCTCCCCTTAAGAGACCAGCATTCCATGACATTAAGCGGTCATCAGGAAGTGAAAAAACAAGACTGTAGGAACCAGGCTGTAATATGTTTACTTCAAAATGCCGTCTATTGTAAATTCATTTTGTAGATCATACAAAATACTAGATTTATAGTGTGTCACTGGGCACATAAGAAAGACTACTTCCCAAATGCAAAGCAGACATGTGCTGTGCTCTGAAGTCTGAAATTCAAGTACTAGGTATCCTTAGTTAACATTACTTAACACTTACATATTTTCTTAAGATGGCTTTTAGTAACGCAAGGTATTTACAAAACACTCTGCCATATATTTTCAAAAGTGATCAGCAATTATGAGTGCCCAACCTGCAATACCTCATCAACGCATCTCATGCTGGACACACAAAATCACCAGTCACTTCTCAAAAGTCAGGCCAATGTTTGCATATGCAAATACATACCTATGTGATACATCAAGACAGAAATGCAGTATGGGAACATTCCTCCATGATAAAAGTTAGACATCCAGAGTCCTAGGCTTTGAATTTTCTTAAGCTAGTATTAACAAATCAATGTCAAGTAACTTTTATGGGCAGACATTCTTGGGGGGGGGGGGGGGGGGGGGGGAAGAGAGTTGGACAGATGGTCCATATAAAACACATCAGCAGATTTCTCTCAGATATTCAACTGAACTTTCCTATACCAAAATAGGTATTTAAAATGAAGCAATACCTCTGAATAGTTTCATGAATACTGGAAACTCTACCAGGGCAGAGCTAAGGATGAAGCCATTATTGGAGTAGGACCATGTGATCTGTGGAAGTTCAACCACAAAAGAAATTAAACTAACATTCTTGAAAGGCAACAAATTCAAAATATAGGAAGTGTTCCTATAATCTTGTAGTTTTGTCATGGTTAAGTAAGGATAGCAGAAAAACAGAACAAGTGCAGAAACTCCTTTGAATTGCCTATAAAAAAGGCTACAAGATTGGTAGATATTTCAGTCACTAGTTTAAGAGTTATAAAATAAAAAAAAGACTGCAGCCAGGACTGATTAGTAGACAGGTAGGTTGAGGTAGTTTTAGCTTCAAATGGTTCTTTGCAGTTATCAGCAAGGGACTCACCATATATACAGAGTTGGTTCCAACTGCCATCTGCTCTATTCTCAAAGCATATTCATAATACATGAAACCTAGTGGGAGTTAAGTGTACACATCAAGGGGAGAACAGACTAGTCTTGTACCTAAGGAAGGCCTTAAACAGATAGATGACTAGGCCTTAGTGTCTAAGGGAAACAGTTATATTTATTAAGCATTATATGTGTTCAAGTATATTTCAGCATACACTAATCAATTTACTAATCAGTTGATCCATTTTTTCATTATTTAATAACTGCTTCAAAAGGTTTCCCCGCAGCTCATTTATTCCCATCCCTCAGATCTTGCACCAAAGTCAATTTCTGATGTCATCTATTTCTATGGAAACAACCCTGTATTTGACATCACTGTTTTCAAGGAAATAACCAACATAAGAAATGTAATATGACTTTACTCCAAGATGAGACAGAAACAGTGTAGCCAGGCTCTAGTTCAAGTATTTCAACACAATAAATTTTTTAAAAAAATATCAAAGACAAACCTCAAATTACCAGAAGCAGCATAAAACCACTTTTTGTTTAAAAACTAATGGACTTCCTTGGGTTTGTCTTTTACGCTCTACTGGGGGAAGCTGCTTATACCACCAGCAACCCTAGGAGGGAAAACCATCTACTGTATATATTTCAGGTTGAATCTTCACAAAACGCACAAGTTAAGGGATAACTCCCCATTCCTGGGTGTGAAAGATTCCATTCTCCTTTCTAACAAGGTATGCTTGTGCGTTGAGGCTGGGGGAGCTGTCACCTCCTTTCTACTTCACTACAGGAGGAATGTTCACATCACCCTTGTCAAACTCAAAAGAGGAAAACATGGGAAAACAGACCACATGTCTGGTGGATTGGGAGCCCATAGTTTATTCAGTCTTCTTTATTTACTACTCTGCCCAAAATTGGTCTTCTTTATACTAGGGAAATTGCTCACTTTAAAAACATAACAAATACATTTTACAAGTACATTTTTTTCTCAGTCTAGAAAAAAAATCATTGAGAGGGCTGCTTTGATCAGCTACCACCACCTGGGCTCAGGTAGAGTAAACAATTATTTGTAAAAGTGGTCTTTTTCAAGCAAGGCCCAATGTGAAAGGTTCTACTGATGAGCCGTCAAGCAGTTTAGGCCCCAAAATGTGATTTCCATATAATTGTGCCAGTTTTAAAAGAGTCGTCAGTTCTAGATAACTTTTAGAAAACTTGACAATACAAAAAAGAAGAGGGCTTAAAAATGCACGAACAGAACAGATGAGCACGCCATCTAGCAATTCAGCAAGCTGATCACCACCCCACCTATATGCTTCAGGCACACCAGAGAGCCTCAATATTTAAAAGTGACTACTCCCACATAAGATAAAACTCACAGGATCTCCTGTAGGAAAAGTAACTGCTATGCCCTTCAACTGCCAGCAGAAGAGAGAAAAAGCAGCCCCCTGAAAGAAGTTAAGAGAGTGTTCCACATACAAGTCACCTACTATATAGAAGTATATAGCTTGGTGGAGACCATGCTGAGCTTTTCCAAATCTTGTGCCATTTTTAGTAAAACTTTTCAAACCTAGCACATACAAGTTTACATGCATGTTCTGCCACTGCAGAGCCAGCAAATGAAATATAGGGTAAACCTTAAGAGTTATCCTAACAAAAGTCTATTCCAGTGAACAAAGCAACCCCAATACAATTCCCGTGCTACATTCTGCTCCACCGGAAACTCAAGATTAAAATACAAGTGGTAAATAATGTGCTGTTTTTAACCATGAATAGCTTGAATATCTACTTAAGGGATGGCCTCTCTCCCTGTGCTCTGTCATGTTTGACATTAGCAGTATGGTCTGGAGTCCCCTTCATTTAAGACTGGGGCCTAGTGGTAGACCTTTCTCTTTGTGATGCACTCACCTCAAAAAGCTGATCTCCTTCTCTCTTTGGTCTGAAACAGGCCAGATTTGTAAGCCTTCCAGGCACACTAACATTTATCATTTTACTAAGGTTTCTGGGTAAGGAGGATATTGATGGGGAGAATAGGTTTCATCAGGGAGTTTTGATTTCTGTAGTTAAGAAGTGAGTTGTTGAGGGGCTGTGTTTTATTGGAAGCAATTGGGGAGGAGTAACTTATGGGCCTAGTGGAAACTCTGGGCCCCTGACGTGTTAAAGTAAAGTCACAAGCACATATTCTGTATATTTTTGTGCATTTAAACAAATATTTAAAGTAAAGTGTCTTCTATTTTCAAACAGACAAAAGGATTTTTGGAGTAGGGCCAGCAAATGGATCTAGAAGAAGTGTTACATAGTCAAGTGAGGATCAGAGTTTTGGGCTCTTCTGACCAGCAAAGACTGCAACAATTAACCATCTATCATCACCTGTCTCAAAAGCTAAATTGGATGGCTCTGAAAGGAGTCCCTAAAGTTTTATTTAGTTACACCAGACCTGCTTAGTCAGAATTATGGGATATTGTGAAACAAGGCCTTGTGGAGGAAGGATTTAAAAAGGAGGAATGTTTATCAAGTTTCTACCAGCCAAAAGTGGAATGGGGAGAGAAGAAGAAAAAGTTCTCATCTTATCGCAGAACTACTGAAAAATAATGAGACCATTCACATGAATTTGTTTCTTCACAACATGATTGCACGGTATTAACACATACTATATCCAGGAACATGACTCTTCTAGCTACATTTTGATAGATATATTGCAAAAAAAAATTTAATTTATACAAACAACAAGTAGTTAGGAAAAATGTTAAGTCTCCAATTTATATTAAAATGATTATTAGAGGTTATAGATGGAAAAAGGAAATGAAAAACAGCCTGGTCTGTTTTAATCCCCAAAATTTCAAAGACCCCACAGTTCCTCCAAAATTAGGCTTCAACAAAAAACACCTTTACCTTCATGACCACAAATGGACTGGTTTAACAATTAAAAGAAACAATCCCAGGGATGAGTTACTATCTATTGATGGAACAGGTTTTTGCTTGAATTGTGACCCCCCTCCATCGCCCGATATCACCCATTTCCCTCAAACTTAGAGATAGTTAGACAAGGGGGGTGAGGTATTATTTTTTATTGGACCAACTTCTGCTAGTGAGAGACACAAGCTTTCAAGCTTACACAGAGGCAGTGTAGTTTTAAAAGCTGGTTTACAAATAAGTGTATTAATGAGAATAATCTAACAAGAGAGTCCAACTGTTCTTATAATTTAGACTATCACAGGAGTTGAAAATCATACTGTGTCAATGGAAAGGTTTCAAACAGGATGTCTTTAACTCTCTGATAACTGATGCATTTGATAATACATAAATATGATTTTTGTAGATTTCCCATATTTACAAAGGAACTTGATTAGTATAACTCATTAATTCCTAAATTTTTATTTAGTTACACTATCCTCATTCCGCAAATGGGTACTTCTATTAGTAAGACAAGATAAAAATCACAGGAAATAAGAGGACTTTGGGTGATATCTGAAGCAACGTTATCACTTCTGAAAATATAGATGTCCATATTAGGACAATCAGAACTTACTCCCCAGGACACAGTATTTTTGACTTCAGCTGATACCACTGAGAACTACCAGGGAGTCCTCATAACAGATGCAAGTAAATGTAATTTCTGTTTCAGGTGAAAACTTTGGAGGGGGAATGGGTTCAGGAGGGGTTCTTTTTGGGTCAGAAGAAAGGCTTGAGTGTAAACTGGATAAAAGAAATCAAGATAGAGTGATTTAATTCACGATTCTAATCCTAATTTAAATCATTAGTTCTAATCATGTTTTAGACTTGCACTTTGAATTTTGCTTTAGGAAAGTATCTGTTCTCATTGGTTGGTATAGCATTCAGACATGTTCATTTGCAACTAAATATAGTTTTTACACTAAATTTGATCCTGGTTAGCAAAAAGTAAGGTGTGTGTAAATATAGTATAAACAATTATATAGCCTAACATACATTTAATTCACATTCTTAATTTTTAATTATTGTAGGTTAAGAAATTTCATTCACCATTTTCTATTTACTAGTTAATATTACCCATGCGTCAAGCTGCTTTTATATATAAACTGGAATCAATTAAAAATGTATAAGAACCACAACTTAAAACTGTTTCTAATAAACTACCTTAAATAAACTGGATACTCAAAAAAAAAGGTTTATTAAAATATGTTTTGCATTTCAAACTAACTGATATATTAAACAAAGGAAGTGTTATTTATAGTCAGTGTGCTGACAGATTGAAAAATCTGTCCCATGGTGACCAGAAACAAAGGTCTTTTTTTTTTTTTTTTTTTTAAGATGCTTCAAGATGCAGGTAAGTGCTTACTGGGATTTTCAAATGTGCGCGGGCACATAATCTGCTTTGGCACTTCTGAAAATCTCACTAGGCATCTATTTGCATCTGTAGGTGACTAAATACCTTTGGAAGTCTGTCCCCGCGTTCTTCAGAGTACTTACATAGTTGCGAAAATGTAAATACCAGTATTTGCTCTGTTATAAAGACTGAAAATAGATAATGCACTACATGACATTGTTACACTTATAAAGCTTGAGTTGGCCTCAAAAAATTACAGATGTTTGGTCCCTGATTCATTATATAATTAAAACAGCAGCACCCTTTAGCTCACTAAAGTTTTTAAGAGGACTCACTGATGAAGTTTTATTTAAATGTTAATAGATTATATTAGGTTTAGGCCTTAACATGGGTTGTCATTTCAGATTTAATTTTAAAGGGTTTATTTAAGAAGAAATTTGTATTTAAATAAAAATGCAATTTAAATTTTAAAAAAACTGATCAAAAATCCCATTTCATTTTTTTAAATAATTTATTTTTATCCACCCTGCAAGAAATCCTTATGTATTAAGGAGGATATGGGGTGCCTACCACAGGGACTCTAAAGGTACGTTGTGTCCGATTTTTAATTATGTTTCATGTAAATATACCCAGAGGCTTATGGTATAGATAAATTTTATACATAAGGCAATTCTGCTGTCAGGCCACCCACTCTGAAAAAGGGATGCAAATGGACTAAATGACATTCTATAGCGGGGTGAACTTTAATTTCCTTTGAAAAATCACGACTACATAACTATGAACACAAGAGGCCTGTATAACTTTTATATGACTGCAGTCAGATGCCACTCTGAGCCCCAAGATCCTCAAGTACCTTTATCGTTATGGATGACCCCCGACTTGCTTTTTCATTTTATATTAGGTCAGTGAGGCACACAATATTGCAAATACTTCAACTATCATAGTCCTTTACTCCAATCTGGTACTTCTATTTCTGCAGCCCAATTTTGGTGAAAGGTAAAAGATTCACATATTGATAGCCCTGGACCTAGTAGTCTTCTATAGCCAAAGGACAGGTAGCCTAAACTCCACACACACATGCCCCTGCCAACGTACCTCCTACTTAACCTATAGGGATCACAGCTAGTATCAAGAAAATGGAGTGAATAGGCATGGCTATTAAACTATCAGCACCTATTGCCAGAGCCTCAATAGAATCCAGCTTCCCAGTGATGGCAGTTCACTCAGAACTAGATTAACTCAGGCTACATCCTCACTACAGGGGGGGGTCGATTTAAGATACGCAAATTCAGCTACGCGAATAGCGTAGCTGAATTTGACGTATCAGATCCGACTTACCCTGTTGTGAAGACGGCGGCAAAATCGACTGCCGCGGCTCCCAGTCGACGGCGCTTACTCCCACCTCCGCTGGTGGAGTAAGCGCGTCGATTCGGGGATCGATTGTCGCGTCCTGACGAGACGCGATAAGTCGATACCCAAGAGATCGATTTCTACCTGCCGATTCAGGCGGGTAGTGTAGACCTAGCCTCATTTAAAATAGGCCACAGCAGCTTGCAATCACAAACCCAGGCCACGTTTAAGGTAACGTGAATCTTTTGACCTTCACTATTGTTACCAAACCCGTGGGCAATCTGTGGGGATTCCAAAATTAAACATGATGGGGGCAACAACCTTTGGTGGCAATATCTTCTATAAGTACAGGAGAATTACTGCGTCCCTCTTAATTTTTTCAGAAATAGTAGACAATATTTTGTCTACTTCATATGATTCCTATGGATCATACTTGAATCATCTGTAATTGTTGACCAATCTGCATTTGATGTATTTTTACTGGTGATCACAGGTGTCAGGTTCCTGAATCTCTTCTCTCTCACCTTATTAGCCTCTCCATAGTTCATCTGCACCACTAGTTTCAGAAGTATTTTCCCTTTGAACTCAAACAGACAAATGTGTTCATAAGGGGTATGTCAGCTGGCATGGGCCAGCCATGAGTGTCTAACTGCAGTGGAGACATACCCAAGGTTTCCTAATCTTTCCCCATATGTACAGTTTCTTGGCCTGTGCTGACTCAAAACTAATTTATACTCATTATTCTCCTTCCTCAGTTTTTTCGATTTCTGATGCCCATCTCCTCTGCCTCCATCCACAGAATAATCCTTTAGAACAACTGAGACAAAGATATTGCTCAAAAATTATATCCAGTTACCGTATATACTCGTTCATAAGCTGAATATTTTTGGTAAAAAAATGACACATCAAAGAGCGGGCGTCGGCTTATAAACACGTCTACACCAAAATTTGATGATTTTAAACTCTATGGAATCATTGACTTGAATATCTAATACATTGTCATTTTGTTTACCTGGAGCATCTGCAGGCATGGAGCCCTCAGCTCCCTGTGGCCGCGGTTCGCCGTTCCCAGCCACTGGGAGCTGCGGGAATTGGCGCGCCACTTCCCGCAGCTCCCATTGGCTGGGAACAGCAAACCGCGGCCACTGGGAGCTGAGGGGCTCTGTGCCTGTGAACGCTTCAAGTAAACAAAACATCCAGGCCCACTAGACGCTTACCCTAACGGGACAGGAGCCAAAGTTTGCCAACCCCTGAAATATAGGGTTGGCTTATGAAAGGGTCATACAGTTTTTGCTATTTTTACCTAACCATCTTGAGGATCGGCTTATAAACGAACGGACTAATGAACGAGTATATATGGTACTGTTTCTACTTTAGAGACTTCCTGATCCCCACCCCAGCTGTTTTTTTCCATTAAGTGTCTCATAGGATGCAGAATAATGCAGGAAATAGGGAAATGGACTGGGAGTCAGGAGGTCTGGGTTCTATTCCCAGCTCTGCCACTGACTGGCTGTGTGACTGTGGGCAAATCACTGCCCCTCTGTGCCTCAGTTTCCTCATCTGCAATGTGGGGATAATATTTCCATTTTAAAGCACTTTCAAATCTCAGATAAGAAATGCTATAAGTATTATTTATCTTGCCTCTGTGAAATTTTATTCATTTTTGAATCCTGTATTTGTTTTACACTTCTGTTGTATTTTATTTTCTGCACCTCCATGATGATTTTATTTGGTTATTTTCTCCATCTGCCATTGACTAATCCTAGTCCAGTTATTTTACCATATTAAAAATCACATCAATGCAATATATTAAGAATACTGCACATGCACATACACTTGTTATGTACATTACACTTGATGTCATTTCAGCATGGTTTCTTTTTTAGAACTATAGAAGCCAACTGCAGAAAAAGCCCAGATTAAGGGAACATGGCAAACCTTCATTTTATGTACAGTATAATTCCAGCTATCTGAAAATCCTAGTTACCCGAAGCCAGTGTCCCCTCCCCCCCACGTAACCCTATGTCACTTACAGAACACTTCCATTTATCCAAGCCTTTTGGATGTCATCCAAGCCATTTGGATAAACAGAAGCATATTACACCTCTACCCCGATATAATGCTGTCCTCGGGAGCCAAAAAATCTTACCGTGTTATAGGTGAAACCGCATTATATCGAATTTGCTTTGATCCGCCGGAGCGCGCAGCCCCGCCCCCCTGGAGCGCAGCTTTACCGCATTATATCCAAATTCATGTTATATCAGGTTGCATTATATCGGGGTAGAGGTGTATTTATTTTTAAATCTCCCTTCAAGTGCTCCCTAATTCCAAGCATTGGTAGTACCTCAAAGCATACACCCAAGTCAGCGACTCATGACTTGAGACCACAGTTCAGACACTTGCTAAGTTTTCAAAGCTGTCTAATTCAAGAGCTGCAGTTTTCCATCCCAAGAGCTTACAGTTGCTTCTTTGGGACAGAGGACAACAGCAGCAGGTGCCTCTAATATTCTCCCACAGAGAACAAGGCTAAAAGACAGCTCCTCCTGAATTGTGTCAATCTTGTTCCATAACAACCTAGCAGGGAATCAGTCAAGACTCATCCTTCTCTGTCATGTTTCCTCATACAGTCACCTCTGCCCAATACCGAGCACAGGTATTGAGCACATTCAGGATCAAACTCAGGGAGAAACACCAAGAGAACTTATCTACGCATGTATTTTGGAAGCCTCTGAATATTTATTTGGCAGCACCTTTTAAAAAGTTTTAAACAAGAAAGTTGTTCTTGCAGAAAGATCTTATTTTCTAAACTCCAGCCTTGAGCAAGTGTTTGTACAAAGTTCCTAATCTTTTTTGCCCTCAATGGTTTATAATGAATCTACAGACTAGAGGCATCAACTATAAATAGTACTTTGCCATTAAATAGCCTCATTCACCAGAGGATCTCAACAAGGGTGCTTCACAGACACTAATTCGACATCCACATCTCTTGAGACAGAGAAGTAGGTAACTAAAGGTACATCGCAAATTAAGGTATGATTGTAGCATGGGTATGCCTACCCATGCTAGCTTTAATCTAGCTAGTGGGGATAATATTAGTGAATACATAGTGACATGGACTTCAGCATGGGTTACCCATCCCAGTACACGCCTTCCAATGACCCTAATCATGTACTCTGGTTGCTGGCCCACACTGAAAACCCTACCACTGCATCTTCATATTATTGTTACCCACACTAGAGTAAAGTTGGTGCAGGTATGCCTACCCATGCTACCGTCATCCCTTAATCTGCATCATAGACATACCCAAAAAGGATAAAGCAACAAAGAGTCCTGTGGCACCTTATAGACTAACAGGTGCCACAGGACTCTTTGTTGCTTTTTACAGATCCAGACTAACACAGCTACCCCTCTGATACTTGACACCAAAAAGGATAAATTTCCAAAGCAGAATCTTTACCAGTATGATGGCATCAATATCAGAATAAAGATACTATTTCAGAATCTCTGTAGGTATGTTTTAGATCTTTCTTGATTTCATATTTAGCTGACAGATTCTCAGAGTGGTTCTCACTTAGACCTGTGTTTTGTAAACACTGCTGTAAAACAGATATACAGTAACATGTGAAGGAACAGAGATAGAAGGCTTGATACATACTAGATACCAACAGAGAAGCAATTTTTTTTTCCCCTCAGCTAGCGCGTGGAGGGGAGTCAAGTATTTTACAAATAATCCCCAGCCCCACTGGAATATATTTCAGTTTGAATATTTACAAGAACATGGATATTTATGGGCCGTAACCTCAAACAGAGACCATGTTGACACACAGAAGTTCCACCAGTTTAATTTAGAATTTAAAAACAGCTTACTCCTGGTGTGGAACTTAAACTGACATCAATTCAGCTTAATTTAGAAAGCTGTAAGAAGTGTGCCCGCACACTTTACACAAGTTTACCTAAATCAATTGGACTAAAAATATGTATTTTTATTAAATTAGTGCAACTTTCTTAGTTGGACAAGGCCTAACAGTTCAGAATTCACCAGGTCTGGGGGTGAGTGGACAGATGCACAATGGAGTGCCTAGACACCAGGATAAGTGCTGGGCCCCTCCTTCCATCCCTTCAGGTGAAATTGTAAAGTAGAGAAGTTCAATCCACTCCAGCATCCAATTCTGGTGGTGGTGGGAGGGTTAGCATTATGTTAATTGTACCTTTTCCCTCTTGCAAAGATGTGCAGAGGTTGGGGAGCTGCAACACATGAGCTTTGGACACTAGGAACCATCTGCTTAGGTGGAGGCAGTAGTAGTGGGTAGGACCTCAAAACTCTCCCCTTCAATTAGGTAACATGGGAAACTGAACTAATTCCCTCACCATAGCACCAGTGGGTGGTGGTGATGGATGAAAACTTAGACTTGTCTTCCCTCCCTAGACCAGATGGAGCAGCGTTCACTGAGTGTTTAGAACCCACACGGACCCCATATAGGACGTTGATGGGTATACACCCACACACACACACCCCTTCAGGTTATACACGTGTTTGGGAGATTAGAGAGTGGGATTCCTTCCATTCTTCTCTAGGGAGAGAAACCCATCCTCTCATCACAAGACTAAGTGCTTGGAACCCCTATACCTCCTCCTCCTGAGTCGGGGTAGCAGTAAGTGAGTGCTGGGAACCTCAGACACTCCTTAAGACGGAGCACAGAATAGGTTCAGTGTGGCCAGGTACTGGAAGCCACCACCCTCCTACACTATATGAGAGAAAGGCTGAATACTAAACCCCTCCCCCACCCAGACCATCAGTCTGAATAAACAAAAGTGGGTGCTGGGACCCCATCTCCCCGAGACTGGGTGCAGATGAGGTGCTCAAATCACCCCCTCCCAGCCGGGAGGGAGGGGCTGAGCGGCTGAGACCCTCCTCCCAGACTGGCTATGAAGAGGAGAATGTGGGGGTGCTGAGCCCCACAGACTAGGGGCACAATGGAGGAGTTTGGGTGCGGGGCCCCGCCCCCATTCCGCGGGCACAGGGCTGGTACTGGGAACGTCCCCCGCTCACGACGATTGGAGGCACATAGCGAGACGAGCGGTTGGATGCTGGGAGGCCCCCGCTCCTGGGTGCACAGGAGGCTGAACACTGGGACCCACGGGCTCGCTGTTGGGTTCTGGGCCCCGTTTTACTGAGCACAGAAGGTCAGGCCCCAGGTCGCCGCTGCCGCTGCGAGCCGGCCTAGGCCGGTCAGGAAGCGGCTGAGCGCGGAGAAGCCGGGCCCAGCCATCGGTCTCTCACCTCGGACACCTCGTCCTCATCGCTGCCGGAACCGCCGCCGCCCCCACTCCTCAGCACGGCGGCCGCCAGCTTGAAGTCGAGGGCGGCCTCTCCAGCGTCGGGCGCTCCGGGGCCTCCTGGCCCGCCGGGCCCAGCCTCCCCGAAGAGGCGCACGGCCCGCAGCCCCAACGGGGCGGGCCCGGCCGCGGCAGGGGCCTCGGCAGTGGGGGGAGCACGGGGAGTGACCGAGTCTATCTCCTCGTCGCCGACAGGGGCGGCGGTGCCGTCTGTGAGCATCGCGCTGATCCGGGGCCGCCGCTGCTCTCACAGCCCAGCCGTCTCCGTCCCCTCACAGCACCAGCAGCAGCGCCACTAACTTCTCACAACCAAACGAGACTAGAAGCGCTGCACCGCCTACCCACCCGCTTCTGCCACTCTCATTGGCCATGTTCGGTCTGAGCCTCAGCTCCATTGGACAAAACCCCCGCCACTCATCTTCTCGTCACGCGCTCCCATCATGCTGCCTTGAGAGCACACGCCGAGGCGGTTTGTACTCGCTGCCCCGCCCCGTTCTCATTCGGTCTCTTCCTGAATTTGCGGAAATCTGACTGGGCATCCGGCATGTCAGTCAAGCCCCTCCCGGGACAGCTGGAGACTGATTGGATAAAATATCCGTCGGTCAACTTTAATTCGAGATTTCCGGACTCCGATTGCTCAGATAGTGCATCAGTCATACCGCACAGCTCTTGGCGCCGAATGATTGGCTTGTCTCCCAATCCGTCACACACTCCCCTTTGACTCCTTCTGAAGGTCTCACTCAGTGAGACCAGGCTCCGCCCCCTGCTATGATTGGACGATAGCCATGTCTGTCAATGATAAGTGCCGTGCCCTCCGTTCCCAGCCACCTGCCCCAGCCTACCCTGCAGTGGAGATATAACTGGATGAATGCGGTGTCAATCACTCAGTCCGCAATTCCGTCTGCTTTCCTTCCCCACCCCCACGCTGAGTCCAAGGGTGGCCGCTGCTGACACCCGCATGGGCCCCTCCCCAACTCTGCGAGTCCCGCCTACCGCGATGCTCACTCCCTTGCCTTGCCCCTAGATGCGGCCGTGTTCTCCTCCTCACGTGCCCCCCCGTGCGATCTCCGCAGGGCGCCCGGGCCCTCTCGTGCGTGGCGCCTGCCCTGCCACAGCGAGCTCGGCCCCTTCGCGCCCCAGCTGTGTTCGCAGCGCCCATGCGGCAGGGGCGCTCAGTCCACCGGACGCGAGGCGGTTGGTGGGGGCCTATTCAGCGGGGGAAGTTCCCCAAGGACCTACTGCAGCCGGGATCTCTGGGACCCAGAACCAGTCCGGCACTGGGAGCTGGCACATGCGGGTAGCGGAGCTGCCCCGGGGCCGGGAACCAAGCTCTGCGCGCATAATAGCCATTGTTTCCCTCTAGTTACTTGGGGTTTAACCTGTTCTGCCGGGGCGGGGGAGGTGCCCAGCTGTGAGAAATGGCTGGCGTGCCACCTGGCTTCTCCTTCCCCTGCAAAATATCTGGGTGTTTTCTGCTTCAGTGCCAGCTGTGGACCTTACTAGTCCACAGGTTCATCTCAGTGTGACATTCACTCTGAAACCTAACAATGACCCTGTACCCAGCAGCAACCTTATGTTCTGTTTTGTTACTGATCACTGGGGGCGCGGGGGCAGCCATTCAGTATGCTTTTCCATTGTTGGAGGGTGGATGAGAATCTCTTTTATTGGACCAACTTTTCCATTGTTGTTGGACATACCGGTGAGTACAGGGAGGCAATGGAAACAATTGTGCTCTCTCTATATCCATCTAAGGTGACCAGATGTCCCGATTTTATAGGGACAGTCCAGATTTTTGGCTCCTATTACCCCTCACCCCCTGTCCCGACTTTTCACACTTGCTGTCTGGTCACTGTATATCCATCAGTTTAAAAACCAGGCTGCCCTTTCATCCAGGCCTCAGTGCCTGTTCTCTGACTGGATTTCCCACTCTGATGGAGGGGACAGAAGTGCGTTGGGGCAGGGCTTTCCCCAGTCCAGAAGTTGGAGAGAAAGGATGAAAGAAATGACAGGCATTTGAGTTTACTTCCTCCGAGGAAACATATTTGCCAGCAGTTCTAGTTTAGCAGGATCTCATCCAAATTTCTGTCCTCGGTCCTACTATTGTCTTGTTCTTCCCTAGGGATTCTGATAGGTTGGAGCCATTCTTGTCCCTCCGGTTCTCATTGCCTGCTGCCAGTTTGTTTGCTGCGTGGGTCTCCCTGCTGCAGCATAGTGGTGAGATGTAGCAGGGTAGTCATCCAAACAACCCTAGCCAGCAGGAACCGTCCCATCCAGTGCTGAGGGGGAAGGAGATGAGAAGGCTGAGGAGGAGAGGCAGAAGGAAAACTCATGTCTACCATAGATCACAGGAGCCTGCAGAAATAAGGGTTGAAGAGAGGAGTTCTCTAGTGGTTGGAGTACAGCTGTGCCCCCAAAAGGTTGGGCTACATCAGGTTGCAGTTTGGTCACTGTCAAAAGGCTGAGTTCCTGCCGAGGACACAACTGTCATTTGTTTTTCTTTGTATAAGAGACTAAATAATTGGATTTACTGTCAACTGCCCCGGCAGAAAAGGAACTTGTTTAAAAAGGACACACTCTGGTTAAAAGCCACCTGTTACGAATACAGTATATCTGTATTCACCTGTGCTACTAACAACACCTTTGGTGACCAAAACTGCAGTGATTTGACAAATCTGTACTTTTTACTGCTCAGACCATTTAATCACCTGTTAAAAATGCAATCACCTTAGACAACAGCAAATAGATAAATCAGGTTCGCTTTTAATTCTAGTCCGTTTCCCTTTGGTTCCAATCCCTAAGCACTATGCAGTTGTATTTGGAGAGCAAGCACTGCAGGAAATCTTGAAAAAGAGCGAGAAAAAACTATGACAACACATTGCCACATCCATGACATTTCCCAATGTGGGATTTTGTAAAATCTCTTTTCCAAAACCCAAATGTTTCAGCTTATGCTACTTTAAGGCTATTCCAGCCTTGCAACTGAGGCCTGGTCTACACTAGGCGTTTATGTCGAATTTAGCGCCGTTACATCGAATTAACCCTGCACCCGTCCACACCACGAGGCTATTTAGTTCGACATAGAGGTCTCTTAAATTCGACTTCTGTACTCCTCCCCAACGAGGGGAGTAGCGCTAAATTCGACATGGCCATATCGAATTAGGCTTGGTGTGGATGGAAATCGACGGTAATAGCTCCGGGAGCTATCCCACAGTGCACCACTCTGTTGACGCTCTGGACAGCAGTCCGAGCTCGGATGCTCTGACCAGCCACACAGGAAAAGCCCCAGGAAAATTTGAATTCCTTTTCCTGTCTGGCCAGTTTGAATCTCATTTCCTGTTTGGACATCGTGGCGAGCTCGGCAGCACTGGCAACGATGCAGAGCTCTCCAGCAGAGATGGCCGTGCAATCCCAGAATAGAAAGAGGGCCCCAGCATGGACTGATCGGGAAGTCTTGGATCTGATCTCTGTGTGGGGCGATGAATCTGTGCTTTCCGAGCTGCGCTCCAAAAGACGGAACCCAAAGATCTATGAGAAGATCTCTAAAGCCATGGCAGAGAGAGGATACAGCCGGGATGCAACGCAGTGCCGCGTGAAAATCAAGGAGCTGAGACAAGGCTACCCGAAGACCAAAGAGGCAAATGGACGATCTGGATCCCAGCCCCACACATCCCGTTTCTACGAGGCACTGCATTCCATCCTAGGTGCGGCCGCCACCACTACCCCACCACTGACCGTGGACTCTGAGGATGGGATATTGTCCACGGCCGGTTCCTCGGACATGTTAGCGGACGGGGAAGATGAGGAAGGAGATGAGGAGGACGAGGCAGTCGACAGCGCTTACCAAGCTGATTTCCCCGACAGCCAGGAGCTCTTCATCACCCTTACAGAGATCCCCTACCAACCCTCCCCAGCATTTAACCCGGACACAGATTCAGGGGAAGGATCAAGCAGTAAGTGTTTTAAACATCTAAACATTTATTTTTAACAAAACTGGAATATTAAGAATAAGAACAATGTGTTCTTCATGATTTCTTTACCCTGGGCGCTTAAGTATTCCGTTCCAACTATTTAAAAAAAATCTAACAGTGTCCGGTTGTGCATGATTCTGCTGCCCAAGCTGCTCCACTCTTTAGTCCCTGCCACTGCAGCTATATTAAAATCCGGTCTATATGTCTGGGGATAGAGCTGAAATCCTCCACGGACATCTCGAGGAAGCTCTCCTGGAGGTAATGGGAAAGCCTGTTCATCAGGTTCCTGGGGAGAGCGGCCTTATTGGGTCCTCCGAAGTAGGAGACGTTCCCGCGCCAGGAGATCCTCAAGTACTCCGGGATCATTGCCTTGCACAGCATGGCGGCATACGGCCCTGATCTTTGCAGGCTTTCCCGAAGCATCCTTTCCTTATCGCTGTCCGAGATCCTCATTATTGTTATGTCGCTCATGGTGACCTGCTTTGAATTAGGTAGGGGACTGTTAGTATTGGGACTGCTTGCAAGTTCCTTTACAGAACTGTAACCGCTGGTTTACAGCCACGCGGTGGAGGCGGGAGAGGGGCAGCATACAGGGATCTTTCCCTGGGACATCCGCGAGGGGGTGGGACAGGGCCAGAGTTCATGCTTGGCCGATTGCTGGCAGCAGAGACTGGCATTGCTTTCAATGTGAAAGGAGGCCAGTGGTACTACTAAACTTTTAAGCAGCCACAAGTCTACGGCTTACCATGTCTGCCTGCTACAGAAATTCCGGTGTCCTGCCCCGCTTCCCAGATCGGCAGTGCAAGACCCCAGGCACTGAAGGCGAGGTCCGAAAATTCGACCTTGTCCTGAGTGCGCATGCGATAGGTGCGGTGCATGGGCTTGTTCACAGAGAAAGACTATGTTCTTTGTTCACAACTACATTTATGTTTCGGAGGAATTCACTACCTTTTTCTCATTCCCACAGCCACATCTGCGACTGTCTCCCAACCCAGCCTGGCATCACACTCCCAGAGGCTAGCGCACATTAGGCGGAGGAAGAAGAAGACGCGAGAGGACATGTTCTCAGAACTAATGGGCTGCTCCCGAGCCCAGGCAGCACAGCAGAACCATTGGAGGGAGAATTTGTCCCAAATGCACCGGACACACATGGAACGTGAGGAGAGGTGGCGGCAGGAAGACCAGCAGGCGACTCAAACGCTGCTTGGACTTCTGAGGGAGCAAACGGACACGCTCCGGCGCCTTGTTGATGTTCTGCAGGAACGGAGGCAGGAGGACAGAGCCCCGCTGCAGTCTATCAGTAACCGCACTCCCCCGCCACCAAGTCCCATACCCCCCTCGCCCAAAGTCCAAAGAAGGAGGGGCGGCAGAGTCCGTGAAAACTCTCACTCGACCCCTGCAGACTGCTCAAGCACCAGAAGGCTGTCATTCCCCAAAATTTGAAAAGTCCTTTCCTGCCCGCCTCACCCAAGCCCCCGTCCAAGTTTCACCCCCCAGTTTCATGTGTGGTTGTTAATAAAAAATACGTTTCTGTTCATTTCTGTTTCAATCATGTTCTTTTGTGGGAGAGTCTGTCTCAAGGGGGGGAAGGGGCTTGGTAATTGGACAGGACAGTCACCTTTAGCAGGGTACAGAGGCGGGGGCAGGTCCAGCAGCAGGGCACATACACAGTGCAGTGACTAGTTACCCTGGTCAGTCTGGGAGGTGGTTGCTCTGTGACTTTGTGGCGGGGGAGGGCAGTTGCAGATCTTATGCAGTGGTCCTTGTCCTGGATCACAGAGCCACGCAGCAGGGGATCTGTAACCCTCCTCCCCCTGCCATAAAGTCACATAGCCCCCACATACACGCAGTCCCGCTCAGGAGGGCTGGCAGGCTCCATTGAAACAACCAGTCCGCCACTGCGAATCCTGTCATTCCTGGAGTTTAGAAGGATCATTTGCATCAGTACACTACACCCGCTCCCCACCACAGTCTGCGTCCCAGGTTTAAAACATTCCCGCGAAAACAGTAATCAAGACAACGGTGTTCATTAACAAAATGAAACTGATTTTATTTTTTTGGAAGGGGGTGGAGGGGGTCTGTAACTGGAGAGGATAGTCAACATTAACTGGGTAAAGAAACGGGGGCAGGTTCAGCTTCTCTGTACAGAAACTTAAAAGTCACTGGTTACCCTGCTCACTGTGGAACCTAGCTTTCAAAGCCTCCTGGATGCACAGCGCGTCCCGCTGGGCTCTTCTAATCGCCCGGCTGTCTGGCTGGGCGTAATCAGATGCCAGGCTATTTGCCTCAACCTCCCACCCCGCCATAAAGGTCTCCCCCTTGCTCTCACACAGATTGTGGAGCACACAGCAAGCTGCTATAACAATGGGGATATTGGTTTCGCTGAAATCACAGCGAGTCAGTAAGCTTCTCCATCTCCCCTTGAGATGGCCAAAAGCACACTCCACCACCATTCTGCACTTGCTCAGCCGGTAGTTGAACGGTTCTTTTTCAGTGTCCAGGGCGCCAGTATAGGGCTTCATGAGCCAGGGCATTAGCGGGTAGGCTGGGTCCCCAAGGATCACTGTAGGCATCTCCACATCCCCAGGACTTATTTTGTGGTCTGGGAAGTAAATACCTTCCTGCAGCCGTCTAAACAGACCAGAGTTCCTGAAGACGCGAGCGTCATGAACCTTGCCCGGCCATCCGACGTTGATGTTTGTAAAACGTCCCCGATGGTCCACCAGTGCTTGCAGCACCATTGAAAAGTAGCCCTTTCTGTTAATGTACTGGCTGGCCTGGTGCTCCGGTCCCAGGATAGGGATGTGAGTTCCATCTATAGCCCCACCGCAGTTTGGGAATCCCATCGCGGCGAAGCCATCTATGATGACCTCCACGTTTCCCAGGGTCACTACCTTTGAGAGCAATAGCTCAATGATTGCGTTGGCTACTTGCATGACAACAACCCCCACGGTAGATTTGCCCACGCCAAAGTGGTTCGCGACAGACCGGTAGCTGTCCGGCGTTGCAAGCTTCCAGAGGGCTATGGCCACTCGCTTCTGGACAGTCAGGGCTGCTCGCATCCGGGTGTCATTGCGCTTCAGGGCAGGGGACAGCAACTCACAAAGTTCAAGGAAAGTCCCCTTCCGCATGCGAAAGTTTCACAGCCACTGGGATTCGTCCCAGACCTGCAGCACTATGCGGTCCCACCAGTCCGTGCTTGTTTCCCGTGCCCAGAATCGCCGTTCCACAACATCCACATGACCCATTGTCACCGTGATGTCCTCGGCGCGGGGTCCCGTGCTTTCTGACAGGCCTGTGCTACTCTCAGACTTCAGGCCCTCACCGCGGTGCCATAGCCTCCTCGCCTGCTTTATCTGCATCTGCCTCTGGTAAAGGTGGATGATAACCTGCGAGGCGTTGACAACGGCCACAACTGCAGCGATGGTCGCAGCGGGCTCCATGCTCGCAGTGCTGTGGCGTCCGCGCTGGCACTGACCGGAAAATTGCGCGAACTGATTTCCCGCCGGCGCTTTCAGGGAGGGAGGGAGGGAGGGCGGTAGTGACGGACGGATGACGACAATTACCCAAATGCACCCTCGACCCTTTTTTTTTACCCAGAAGGCATTGGCAGCTCGACCCAGAATTCCAGTGGGCAGCGGGGACTGCGGGAACTGTGGGATAGCTGCCCACAGTGCACCGCTTCCAATGTCGACGCTTTCCCCGTTAGTGTGGACTCACAAAGTCGAATTACTGTCCTTAGTGTGGACACACACGTTCGACTTTGCAATATCGATTCTACATTTTCGATTTAAGAGAAATCGAACTACCCTCGTAGTGTAGACATACCCATAGTGACATTCTGCCTCTTGCAGGCACAGGCAATGGGCTGGGCAGCTAGAGACATCTGCAGGAACTCAACCAGCATTCCTCACAGGGATCCTGGACATGCATGTCAGAGTAACAGTTCCATCACCATAAGAGAGAGCACAGCCTGCTCCACTCTGCACCTAGACAGCGCTGCAGGGTGTGTAATGCCACAACAAGGACAGCAGCCTTTCATTGAGGGAGAGGAGGTGACATTCGAGGAATGTAATGTTGGTGAAAGGTGCCAGCAGTATAGCCCTGGAGACTCTCCTCTCTGCATCCAAAGAGCAGCACAGGGATATCCCATACCAGTGTGCCCCAACCCTGTGACTTGGAGGGACCTCCTTGCAGAGCTGGCCCTATATTTTGTCAGGCTTTGTGTGATAACACGTGACAGCCACATTTAGCCCCTTGCCAAACTATGGCCATGTCCCACATCTCCATGTGGCACCAGAGTGGACTGATTTCAACCAAAGTGATTTAAATCTATTGTAATCATGTTTTTCATTTGTTGAAAGGGGTTACTTTCCTAAGGAAACATTGATTCTCATTAGTTGGTAACCATTAAAGAAGGCTGACTTTCAACTAAATACAGCGTCTCCACTAAATTTGGTGCTTCTTTTTGCTAAGCAGGAGGACACGCTATATCTATAACCATTTATTTATGCAATTATATAATTTAACATACATTCAGATTCTTACTTTTTCAATGTATTATTTTAGAAAATGGTGAACAGTACATTTCTTATTTACTGGAAGATTTTTTTTTACTTGTGATTTGTGTCAAGCTTTATTTGAATGGAAATTCAAATTAAATTAAAATGCACAAAACAGCATTTATTATTAAAATAAAACTACCTTACAAGTGCAGGATGCCTGAGGAAAAAAAGCATATCAAAATTAAAAACCTTTTAAAATGTGGTGTTGCAGCCGTGGCTGGTCCAAGGATACGAGAGGGACAAGGTGGGTGAGGTGACGTCTTTTATTGGACCAACTGCTGGTGGTGGTAGGTACAAGCTTTCAAGCTATACAGGACACTGGTTTCCTTCCCCAGATCTAAAGAAGAAATCTGTGAAGCTCAAAAGTGCATCTGCCACCAACAGAAGTTGGTCCAATAAAGGATATTATCTCAACTACCTTGTCAGTAGACAGAAGGTGGAGCCACAGTGCCATGCTCCCAGCTAGGCTGGAAGTGGGGGAAGGGGTTAGTTCATGTGACATCTACCACAAATATCTCACTATAGAGGGGAATCAGGGATGGTTCTTTGGCTGCCAGGGTGGGTTTGCATGCATGAAGCAGGGCCCTGTGCAGACACCACAGCTGCTGTTGCTTCTACTGGCAAAAAGAGAGTCCTAACAAGAGCAGAGGTTTCTTCTGTGCACCTGCCCACGGAAGCCTCTTGTCATGGCCCATGCGCTGAGGTACTGGAGTGCAGGGAACTTTGCTGGCCCACCCCTTCCCCACATGGCTGAGCTGTTCCCCCTGTCTGTACCATGGCTGGAGCTAGGAAGAATACAGGAGAGATTCCCTATTGTGGGGCACTTGGCAAGTCAGTTCCTGCATACAACTGGGCATTGACCCATAGGAAAGCACTAGATCTATCTGGGCCAATACACTGTCTACACAGAGGATTCCCCCTGTGCAGTGCTAGAAGCATCCTGGCCAACAATGCAGCACTGTGCAGAGTCACAGTCCAGGTTTTCCCATGATTGTCTCTTTTTTGAAGTAGTTGTCATGGGAAATCTGTGAGACAGCTCAGTACACATTGCCAGCTGTCCAGATCTAGGGGCTCAGGATCATCCTGGATGTCACACTCCTCCCTCAGGCCACCCCTGACAGCATCCAACAACCCCAGCTCCTCTCCCAGCCATGGATCCTTGCCACAGAAGAGAGGCATTTGTCTCTCCTAAACATAGACTACAGGCAGATGCCGCTAAGCTAAGTTGGCTAATCCCTTGGGAAACATAATAGCTGAGATGATGGGGCAAACACCAGCTTGCACAATCAGAGAGGCTTGACAATGGACTACAGCTGAGGCTTCTTCTGGGCCCTGCCACATCCAGCTTCTGTGTCTGAACTTAATAATCCTTAGACTACCAAACCTCAAACTATGCAGCTGCATCCAGCTCACCAGGGCACCGGACCCTGCTCTCAGGATCTGATTAGAGCCATGCAGTAGTAGGCCCAGCATGTGCGACATATTGCTGCATGGGGCTTGTCATGCCGTGTAAATAGACAGTGACTTGGAGTCCTTATAACACAAACCCCATGATGCAGCATCAGGGTGCCCTGAACTGATTATTTTGTGAGATGCCCAGAAGCCACAAGAACAGAATTTATAATAATGATACAGGTGGTAATAATGATGAGGCTTTCTCCAGTGCCATTTGGTAATGAACTGGCTACTTTGCAGCTCATAACTCCTGGCACACCTGTGTAGGCTCAAGCTCCGCCCCCCGGAGCAGGAGACCAGTTTGGAAAGCTCCTCTAAGCAGAGCAGATAGTATTAGCAGGGATCAGAGCAGGAGAGACAAGGACCCTACACAGAGAGCAATTACGTTGAAAACCTGCCCTTGTGCATGTGAAATGAATAGTTCATGTGACTAATTCAGACCTCTGCACTGAGTTCACCACATGCCGTCAGACAGTGCCATGCCTATAAAAGTGGAGATACACCACAGCATTCACCTGGAGGGCAGGCTCCAGGCCTGCCTGCTGGCAGGAAGTGCCAGCAGAGCCCAGTCCAGGAGCAAGTGCCACACTCAGGAGATTGTTTGAGGGCTGGGAACCTCCTCACAAGTTTGTCACCAAAGTGTAGCAAGGTGCTTCTGGCTAGAGGACTATTTTGAGGTGGATAATGTGTGTGTTGGAATTTATCCATGGTGTGGCTTCCTAGGGCCCTTGCTTTCAGCTGGAAGAAAGAGAAAAACTTGAACTTCAGAGGTGTGAGGCAGCCAATCCTGGAGAAAGGCTGACTAGAGTGAAGAAATGGGGTGGATTTGGGGGTAATTAGCAGGTGTTGGGGCACTTTGAGGGGTCTGGCACTTGGGACCTTTAGGGCTGGATTTTGTTAGTGAATTTCTCATAATGACACTGAGGCTAATGAGTCTGTGCTAGTGAAAACATTTTTAAGAGGGGCTTGCTAATCCTAGGAAGTAGAGTACAATGGGGCTAATGGCACACAGCTACTGCATGCTATTCCAATGATACTGAGGTTGGTTTAACTGAGACTCACAACAGAGACTTGAGCCAAGTTAGTAAATGAGTTGCCACCTTACTATTGATACAAGGCCTGGGTGGGTGGAGAATCCAGAGGAGTGTCCCAGCACTACCTAGCACTGGAACCTTACTCTGTACACCTGTCTACAAGGCAGTGCCAGCGCTAGGCATAATCAGACTAAGCCATTGCTTAGGGCCCTGAGCAGCTCAACGGGGCTTCCATTTGCTTTTATAGTATGTGTTGTGTGTGGGTTAGGGCCCCCAATGGGGTAGCACCACCTCTGCTGCAGGGAAATTGATGGTATGGTTAAAGCATAGAACTGGGACTCAGGCTAGGTCTGTTCTGATCTAAGCTGTGCCACAGACTCACTGTGTGGCCTTGGGAAAGTTACTTAACCTCCAAGAATGAGGACGATGCTCCTTTACAGTGGTGGGGTTTTTTTGTGGCATGCTTTGTGAGCCTTGAACAGAAAGTGCTCTTTAAACACACAGTGTTCTTTTGTACACACCCAGTGCCTCTAGCATTGTTGTATGTACCGTGTGCTGTGTAATGACAGGAGACGACTCAGTATTTCTCACACTAAACCATCTCTATATTAAGAAATGCTTTACAGAGGTGCTGCAACTGCAACTAGCATTCAAGCCATGTGCTCACAGACTGATTTCCTGCTGCCTCCTCCAAACATTTCCCTCCTATAACCTGTGCTCCATCCTTCAGGTTCCAGGCAGGTTGCTACAACCATCACCTACAAAAGTTCACTTGAATAAGGGCCCTGTTTAGGGGGACTTTATAGTTTAGGCTTTGTCCACACCCAAACTTGCACTAATCTAGTTAAAATGGTGCAAACCCCTATATGAACACTCTTGAAATGGTTGAAAATCAGCTTATCAGCATATCTGTGCAAGTTTGTGTGTAGACAGCCGCAAACATCTCTGACGTTTCTGCTGAAGCAAACCAACAGTGAGTATGTGGATGCCTTTCTATCTCGGCAGGAACTAGATACTGCTATAGTTTCACATCTCTATCCTCTCTATTCATTGTTGTATTGATTTAAGTCTCTCCCTGTTTCTATTGCAATACTGGTAAATGGCAGAAGATTTTGGTGGCTCCTAAATCACCATAGAGGCCAATCAAAGGCCATATAATGCTATAACATTAGATGTTTCTCTATGTTATCCCAGAATATCCTTTAAAAGACAAACTCAAGGCCCAATCTTGCAAGCCCTTCCCCATACAAACTGTCCTTACTCACATGAGCATTTCAGTCATGTCAAAGGCACTGCTTACATGAGTAAGATTAGTCACTTGAGTAAGGAATTGTAGTGTCATACGTGGCTTGTGGTACAAATGATACAGAGGAGTCACTTCACCCATGACTGAAATGCAGCTACTTCTGTGGTGGGACTCATCAGCTGTTTCACAGCACAGAGCAACACCACATAACAATTTAGGTTGGGAAGTGAAGAATATTATATCCAATTGAAACTACTATGGGGGATAGCTGGGGGGAGGGGGGTTAAGGCAGGTGGAATGTTATTTATCAGAGTTGGAATTTGGCCTGACTCTATTCACTAGTTATTTGAAAAGTACCTCAGCAGTTTTGATCCCTGCAATTTTCAATCTCAGCCTGATGGATGAAGCATCACAGCTCCTGGGCTCAAATACTTGTCAGGTTGTTTTTGTTAAAATTTCTATTAACTTGTAACTTTCCTCCCTCTGTCATTATTACAAACTAATTATTAACAATTTTCTCTGTATAAAAATAGCCTTGATCCTGCACATTTCATGTGTCAGGAATCCAAGCCAGATAAAGAACAGTTCAACCATGCGGATGTGATTTCTGTAGAGGGAGCTGGTGAGAATTCACTGAGCCAAACTCAGCAAGGAAGCAGAGGTAAAATGAGCCCTTCAGACTCTTCTGGGATTTTAGTTTTATTCTCCCCTCCCAGGTGTGGGAATCTTGCCCCAAGAACATTCCATAGATGCCATTCATATTACATATCCTCCAGTGCATGCCCACCGCTGCTAGCTGACTGGCTGGTAACCAGTGCAATTCCTCACCCAGGCTGCCTGGGTGATGACTGATACAAGTCCCCCACTGGCCACCCAGCTAGCTACTAGCATAATTCCACTATTGGGTGCCATCTGAAGATGAGCAAACTCCCCCTGTTGGGTGCCCTGCATGATTTCTCATCTGGCCACCAGCAGAGGAGCAAGCCCTGGCCAGGAATGAATGGTGACTCTGCACTGCTCCCCATTTCTGCAAAGATGCTCCACGATCCAGAGAAGGTGGCAGCCACTGGCTACCTGTTCAGTGAGTAGTGCAGCTCACCTCATGAGTGGGGCATGGAGGGGGGGCACATGTCCCCATACTGGCTGGTATGATCGCTACCCCCGCCCCCCAAACATCCGCATATTACCACCCTGCTCTACTATTGCCTGACCTGGATGTGCTTCTGAAACCAGGAAAACGTAAACCAAGGGCAGGAGAGTCACAACGACACATGCAGTGCGAGGGGCAAAATGATACATCAGCTCCAAGGCAAACACGCTGAACAGTATCCTACTGCCTGCAGAGAGCAGTACCAGGAACAATGGCGATCCTGCAGCATAACATGACTGCACTTCCCCAGAGGCAGGAGAGCAGCTTTATTTTTTGCTGTGTATTATTAGCATTTCACACATATCTTTTTGTAATCTGGTACCTACCTAGCAGGCCTCACCTAACAAAGGGCTACACACAAAAGCCACGTCTGCCTACAGAAGCTGGGCCAGGGGGCTCTGAGAGCACTTGACCTGGGGTCTCTGACTACCAGAGGGATGCAGACAGTGTATTTATTTTGTATTTTAAAATGCTTATAACCATGGGGCCAGAGTCTGCTGTCAGTTACACCGCAGAAATCAGGAGCAGCTCCACTGGATAGGGTTACCATATCTGAACTTTCAAAAAAGAGGACACTCCATTGGGGGGGGGTAGCCCCGCCCCCTAGCCACTCCCTCCCACTTCCTGCCCCCTGACAGCCCCCCCAGAACCCCCGACCCATCTAACCCCCCCTGCTCCCTGTCCCTGACTGTCCCAACCCCTCTCCACACCCCTGCCCCCCTGACAGCCCCCCCCCGAACTCCCGACCCATCTAACCCCCCCCACTCCCTGTCCCTGACTGCTCCCCTTCTCAAACTCCCTGGCCCCCTTACTGTGCCGCTCGGCTTAGAGCAGGTGTCTGGCTCCGCGCCCCAAGGAGCGCCCCGCCCCGCCCGAGCGCTGCCGAGCGGCGTGCTGAGGCTGTGGAGGAGGGGGGAAGCGGGGGAGGGGCTCTGGCCGCCGCTGCCAGCCCCGCCGCCGCCGCGTTCCCTCACAGGCGCACAGCCCCGCCCCCCAGCACTGCCAGGCGGCGTGCTAAGGCTGCAGGGGATGGGGGGAGCCGGGAAGGGGCTTTGGCTGCCGAGGCCCCAATGCGAGCAGCGCTCGGCCGCCCTGTCAGCCACTTTTCGGTCAATAAATAGCCGATCGGGGGGAAATCCCGGACATTTTTATTTTTTTAGAAATCCCCCAGACAGCTATTTAAAGAGCGAAAAGCCGGATATGTCCGGGGAAACCCGGACGTATGGTAGCCCTACCACTGGAGTACCACCAACACGAAACTGAGGAAAGTGATACTAGGCCCAAGGCCTAGTCTTGCACCACTGAGATCAATGGCAGTTTTGCCACTGGCATCAGTAATCACAGGATGAAGATTTAAGTGCTTTCCTATCTGACAGTAAACACATCTGTGGCGCGGGGCGAGCATGGTGCTAATACCATGAGAAAGAAACGACCAATGCAAAGCGAACTATAAAGACAGCATGAACCCAATTGGGAGCCTGATCAACTCCTGCTTTTGGGGCCCGCCCAATGCCTCCCTGGGGTCCTGTTTGTGCTGTTCCTGTGGTGCAAAGGAGACTTAAAGCTGCCGTAAGGCAGCCTAGGGTAGGGAAACCTCAGATGGCATAGGACTGGTTACACCAGCCCTTCTTGACCCCACAGGTGTAGAGGATCTTTTGGGGTAGGCTGGGGCATGTCAGCGGGGAGAAGGAAGCAATTCCAGTTTATGTGGCAGCCTGGGGGGACCTTTATGTGCCAAAATGAGTCAGTGCAGCCTCAGGATTGCTCTAACTTTGTGCTGCAGCCTGGTATGGATCCTCCAGGTGAGGAGATCATAGAGGGAGCATCAAAGACTGATGCACCATCCCTTTCTTGGGAGGCGCTGAGCATGGCTGTGGTGCACCAGGGAATCTTCCCCATTTTGGCTTGGTGAACGGCTCAGTGTTCATAAACTAGCTCTTCCTCACAGCATTTTTAAAACCTGGGATGGGGATAATTTGTTTGGCTGGCTAGAGCTAAAGCCCTTTTAACACTCAGACATACAGAGAGAAACAAAGATAAATATGTCTCTAAGAAACATGCTGGAGAGGGTTGGGGACAGCGTAGAATAAAAGGTACTTTCCTCTGGATCTGATGGAACATCCCAGTGCACAGGCATGCTGGGAATGGATTTAAAACCCCATCATGGTTGTAGCAAAGATGACGCCACTTGGTCATACTCTGGGGGCCCCGGGTATAAAGACTGCACCATAGAAAATCACTCACACCCCCTGAGATCAGGATTCAGGCTGGCAGAACCAGATTAAGGCATAGTCTCTGTAGGGTTGCACTGAGAGCCCCAATCCCTAGAGTCACAGAACAGGAGCAGCCAGCTCCTGAGCACCCCCTCCACAGCCAGACTGTTTTGCCCCTTCAGGGCCCTTTAAATTCACAGGTCAAAGGTAGCTCAAACAATCCCCACAAGGGGGCCCACTTATTGAGTCCTCAGGTGTGTATTAGCTCCCTAGGCCCCAAGCCCTGCTCGGTGTCTCTCTTCCAATAGCCCAAAAGAGCACAGAGGCTTGGAAAATAGAACACAAACTCTCCCAGCCGTTACCCAAGTTTCAGGTGGGCACAGCCCCGCCTCCCTGAGGGTCAGTCTGTCTGCTTCCCAGCACCTCTTCCCTGGAGTTTGCCCTTCTCAGACAGTGCTCTCTCCCTGCCAACTCAGGGCCCTGCAGTATCTGTAGGCTTGGCTGCACTTTACCCCCTTCGCTGCACCTTCCTGTTCCTTTTGTACTGGAAGCCCCATATTCCTCTCAGGTGGGGCTCGTCCTGGAATCAGGGCTGACTTAGCCCCAGGCTCTCCAGCCCTTGGGGCAATGCACCCCATTCCAGGTCACAGGAGGACAGCAGGATAACAGCTTTCTTTAAATCATAAACATAGCCCATCTGGGTATGAAGAAAAGCTTGAAAATATGACTAGAGTGTCATGGAAGCAGCAATATCTACCTGAGTTGCAGTGAGGCTGAAATACCAGCTCTGGGAGGTGTGACTTACCCCATTCCTCCTCCTGTGGAGTACTAAGCTCTGAAACCTGCTCTGGAGGCCTTGTCAACACCAGCTCAGCAGAGGACACTCTGTGGTCTGGGCCCTCATTGTTGGGTGGTGTCAGCAGGGGAACCTCCTCTTCCCAGAATCCTCTGCTTGGGTGGGTGGGGGCTGAGTCTTCCCTCCTCCAGGATGGACCCAAGCCTGCCTGAAGATAGGATGTGGGGAGTCACATCCTGCCAAAATAGGGGGGACCTATTTTGACAGGTCTAGTGTGCATGGCCTCTGTCATGACCACCCTAATTAGGGGCGGGGCCACTGTGCACAGGCATGGCTACGGTACACACGTGTGGCCAGGAGGGTGCCCCTGAGAGGGTGTCCCTAGCTCCTGGGCTTGCTTTAGTGTGGCTCTGTAAACTGCCAACATTTTGGAAGAGACGGGCAGGGCCGGCTCCAGAGTTTTGGCCGCACCAAGCAGCCAAAAAAAAAAAAAAAAAAAAAGCCGTGATTGCGATCGCGATCTGCGGCGGCAATTCGGCGGAAGGTCCTTCGCTCCGAGCGGGAGTGAGGGACCGTCCGCCGAATTGCCGCTGAATAGCTGGACCTGCCGCCCCTCTCCGGAGTGGCCGCCCCAAGCACCTGCTTGCCAAGCTGGTGCCTGGAGCCGGCCCCGGAGATGGGAGCCCCCTGGCTATATGCCATTGTTTGGACAGTCTGGGGTCTTCTGCTAATGGAAAAGCTGACGGACGGTCGGAGCCAGGCGAGGGAAGTTCCATACAGAGCTGACCACCATGTCTAGACTATGAAAAGGGCAAGCCAGAGGAAACAAATTAACCTGGGAAATGGAGGGATTTTCTTTTGCTGTAAAACATTTACAGCCTTTGAGCTGCATTCTAGTAGTAATACATGGGGAAAATGACGGCTGCTAACCATCAGCTCCTGTGTCAGCTCCTACTCTAAAGATCTTGACGGTGCTATAATCTGACCTGAAAAGCTACAGTTTTTTTATACCGTTTTTTTCTGGTATCTGTTTGAAATTCACAAAATACAAAGCAAAAGCATCATCCCAGGAAATCGGACATAATGTACCCACAATGCAACACTGTCTTATATTACTTTCAGTGGCCCAATATAGATCTCCAGGTACTGAAACCTATCTCAGGTGTAGACTAAAGTGAAGAAGTCTCATTCCCTAGGAGCTGAGGACGAATTAAAACCTAGTGGCCAACACATGACAGTTGTCCTTACAAATAATTAGGAAACCTGGAACTCCGGCAAAGGGAAATCAAAATACAGACTCTAATTTGAACACAGATATTTACAGTCTCCCCAGATAAGTCCTGAGTGATGGCAGCTTTCAAAGAGCGCTGGTGCCATTAATCAGCAAAACTCACTAGCCCATTGCCTAGTACGTCCAGCTCAGGAATCTGGCCAGTGGACTCTCCCTGCTTAAAGAAGGAGCAGAATGGAATCACTATGGTACTAGTACTAGAACGCCAAGTGGGCCCAGCCCTGCCTGTGCTACAGGCAAATTTTCTCCCCAGGTGGGGAGAACAAGGAGGGTCAGGGGACCCAATCAAGCTAGGACGAGACTTGGGGAGAGAAGATGCCACAGATGGCTGTTGGCAGATGCCTGCAGACACTGTAGAGTTGTAAGGAAGTTCCTGGGGAAGGCTGAAGGCAGGAGAGCAGCATGGTGGAGTTAGAAAGCTCCTATAGGGGTCCCTGCTGGGATACCAGGCCACATCCTAGGCAAGATGTGTACATGGATGGAGAGGCTGGGCCCAGTTGGAAACATTGTGTTCATTGTGGACTTGCAGGGGAGACACACGATCAAGTTCTGTTCATAGAAGACTTCAGTTCCCCTCTGTGTGGCAACAGTAGAGGGCAAATCAAAGGGACCAAGGAGAAGAACAGCCCAAGCCCTGGAAAGACAAATTAGGAGGGCCGGGTGTGGCCTTTAGGGCCACTGGAGAGTGTGTGAACGATTATATAAATTAGACTCCACCCAAACAGGGGAATTGTGTTTTAAATACTGTGGAGTTTACTGAGGGGGCCTGAGAAGGGGAAACCGAGGCAGGGATCATAGAGCCAACTCCAGCCACAAGGGGGCACTCAGGAGGCAGCCACCCTGCTACAACAAGGAATCATTGTGGCAGGTCATAGTTAGAAATTTTTGTTCCTTCTTCCTTCTCATGCCAGTGTACGGATGGCTCTGAGATCTATGCCCATTATGCTGGGCTTCCATCATGTGAGAAGTGGTCTGCACAACTCCGGGCTGGGGGTGCTTCTGCTTCCCACAATACAAAGAGATTTGTGGGGAGCTGTTATGAAACCATTTTCTTCTGAACCCATTCACCATGGATCCCAAGGACAGAGCACAGCATGATATTACACTGGACAGGGGTACCACCCTTAGTGGCATGGGCAGTCACAATGATAAGGTGCCAGCTTAAAAGCTGCAACTACTTGGCATAAAATGGAGGAAACTGCAGCATTCTCCACCTTTAATACAGAAATGCAACCCATGGAGACTACAGGTCCCAGCATGCCATGCTCCGTTTCAACGCAGTAGCTTTGCTGGGACCTGTACTCCGCATGGCCTGCCCACCCATATTGTCATGGCGCACGGTGTAGAATTCTATGGCCAGCTGTGATGGAATGTGTCTGCACTGAGCCCCAGCTTGATGCGGTGTAGCAATAACTCCCTGAGAGGCCTGCTCCTGGGGATTCCCATGGGGTGTGCCTGGGTGCTGTTTAGAGCTTGTGATGGGGTATACCGACCCCATGCTGGTCAACGGGGGGTTAATGAGTTAATGTGGGCTCTGGTAGCCTCGCCTTGACACACCTGTGAGACAAGTCAGCAGTGGAGGCAGGAGCTTACAAGGGAGAATATCTGACCCAGCTCAGTGGAGGGTAGACCAGGGAGGAGAGTAGACCTTTACCTCTGGAGGCAGGAGCTCCTTGGATGACTGCTGCTAGCTCACCTTGAGAGGGGACTATTCCTCTATATTTCCCTGGGAACTCAGTTTAGGGCCACAGCCTGATGGACTCCCCGAAGGAACAGCCTTAACCCGACTGTGGGATTATTCCTTTGTTTTAATTCCCCTTTTGTTCTGACAACCCGGGAAGGGGCAGGAGTCCTACCCAGGACCCAGTCAGAGGGTGGAGTCTCTTAGGACTGGAAGTGGAATGGGAAAACCACTCAGACTTTGCAGAGCAGTGGCCTGGCTGAGTGCTGGGGACCCTGCCCAGAGCCTAAAGGGTGTCCTGGAGAAGGAATTCTGGTGACAAGCTGAACATGCCCTAGGGAGAGATTTTCACAAGTTGCAGTAGAGTGTGAGTCCAGCTGCCTCCTTTTAGTAAAATACGCTCCCTCTGAGAAATCTGGAGCGCTCTGACAGTGGAGATGCGGCAGGACCGCAGAGCGGGCTGGGGTGGCTTTATTTCTTGCTCTGTAGGAGAACAGCAGTGTTTGGTGAGACTCTGACATTGGAAAGATTGTTACTGGTACTAACAGTTCTTCCCAACTATGCAGAGTAGTGAAATGAACCAGTTTCAAAAAGTCTCTGGTTTCATTTTAATTGCATGATTCTAGAGTGCGCACAAGCAGGAGATCCAGTTACTAGAGGAATTGCAGCACTTTAATAAATAGAACAATAGTTACATACATTGTTGGTTTTGTTAAGCTACTCAGTGGCAGACAGGAGTTAGGTGACAGTGTCCAGAGAGACAAGGTGGATGGGGAAAGAGACAAGCTTGTGAGCTTACACAGAGCTCTTCTTCAAGTCTTCTGTTGTCTCTTTCACCAAAGAAAGTTGGTCCAATAAAAGCTATTACCTCACCCACCTTGTCTCTAATATCCTGGGACCAACATGGCTATAACAACACTGCAAACAACTCATGGTATCCAGTCAGGGACTATGCAGCAAAGGTATTTGGTAATGTCATCACACCCAGCACAGCAGGTTATGTGAGGGGGAGAGAGACTGCCTTGTCCATTTTGTTCCAGACTTTTAAGCTTAAAAACACTTGTTCCCTTCATTGCATCTTCCCTTTAAACCATCCATGCACCAGCCATGCTCAGTTCCTGGGATGTCGATGGAGCTCTGGAGATCAACCTCTTCCCAGAAATGCAAGTTGTCTGCTTCCCACGTGCATGAGACCATCAGAAAACACTCCCTGCTCAACACAGAAGTCATGTAGGGGGAAGAAAATCACATGAGACTATTGTTTATTGGCAAGGGACATTGATGCCTCTGATCCAGTCACCGTGCGGAGCTCCAGCTGACACTAGAGCAGACTGTGTTTCCTTGGTATTTGTTAGATGAACCAAGAATTGTCAGCTGTCTAGTTCTGCTGCTCTGTTCCACTTACAAAACAGAACCCCCAGCACAATGGACAGACATTTGGAGACAAGAACTCTCATCTCCATCCCTTGCTCAGTTCCCACCAATTGCTGATCCCACCTCCTGCCTCACTTAGGACACTCCCCAGCAACCCCAGCAGCCGGGTGAGGGGAGCCTGGCCAGGCTCCACCTGGGAGTCACACATCCCGCTTTCCTTCACTGAAGGCCAGCAGCTGTCACATGGGAGAGTCCTTTGAAAATGTTGGCAAGGCCTTCAGAAAGCTTCACCAAACCTGCCCTCCCATGCAGCTGCCTTTAGGAAAGCTCTGTGTGCTCTGCTCCTTCGGCCTGGCCTTCCAGAACAAGCTGCTCCTCCTCTGACACTTTTAGAAATCCCACTACTGCAGCGTGGGCCTCCTTCCAGCGCTCTGGAACGTGCCCTGCCTTGCCCTGCCTGTGTGACCCTGTGGCAGCTGCTGTGATTAGGGGAGTGTTCAAAGACATTTAACTTCTGGTACTGTAGCTATGAATTCCTTGTTTGCTCTTGATCGACCCAGTTCACCTGCTGAAGTGCACCTGCCCGGCTGCCTAATGGTGCAGGCGCACCTGAGGGAGGTCTGCTGCCATGTGCTGCATGGTCTGGGCCTGTCTGGAAGAACAGCCTTGCCATGCTGCAGTTGCACAGAGGAGTGCAAGTGCCAGGATGCTGCCAAATGAACTAGGTGTGTCTGCATCCACCATGCAATGCAGCCAGTGTTTTGCAAGATGCACCGGTTATGTCAGCAGGGCTGCATGCTTCCTGCTGCTGAACATACCATGTACACAGCATGAACCACACCCACTGGGATGCTGTTGCAGCCACCAAATGGAACACAACACTCGGGGTACAGTCACCTGCCATGCTAACAAGTGATCTGGCTACACCTGGCTCACTGCGCTGCCTAGGGGCACTCACCTCCTGCGCTGCCAAATGCCCCAGGTGAAGCTGGCAGAAGGCGCACCCCAGCTCAGCTGTGGCACGCCCTGGTTGCGCTGGGTGGGATAAGCAGGCCCTAGGTGTCTAAGGGAGAACCCAGAGGACAGATCCTATTGTGTGTTGTGAGGATGTGAAGTGTTCCATGTGGCAGCAGGACCAGCCCCAGCCCTGCAGGGTGTGGAGGTAGTTGTGAGCTAAGGCAGGTAAGGTACTCTCTGTCAGGAGTGACCCATCCTGCTCTTGCAGACTTCCCGGGGCCTGATGTTCTGCGGTGCTAAGCGCCCGCTACTCCCCAGGAGGCTGCAGGTGGTCATGCTCCTTATGACTACACACAGGGACAGGAGCAGCACAGCTGGCTCACCACTGCCCAGATAGGTGCATCACGTGAGTTACTGTCCCTCACCTTTTGCCTTGTCCCATCCACGAGGCTGGATTACTCTAATTCACAGAGATGTTGATTTCTGGTCCTTTTTCCTGGTACATGAATTCAGACTGTATGAAAGAAGCAGAGGCCAAGGCAGGCGTTACTGGCTTGTCCACTGACTGTGGAGCATCATTCAAACACTACACTTCCAGTGGCAGAGAGATGCATTCTTCACTCAGAATCATGCTGTCTGCCTAAGTGAGCTTCTCTATTGCAATCTGCCGCTTAGCCTCGCTCAGACAGGCTACAACAGTGTTTACTGTGGCTTTGGCGGTGAGTCCTCCCTATGGCATAAGTATGACTAACTCACTCTAAAGCATGGCACATGTGGCTAGGGCAGGGATCAGAGAGTCCTGGGTTCTAGTCCTACCTGAACTATCCACCAGAGCTGGGTGAAATACTTTGACCAATGTTTTTTTTCAGTGAACAATGCAGATGTGGGGACCCTGCCCCATTTTGTGAATCCATGTCGATTTCACCAAATTGTTTTGGTTAAAAAAACCCAACCAAACAAAAAACATTAGAAAAAAATCAAACCATTTTGATTTTTCAAGTGGAAATGACTTTCTGTTTCAAGATTTCCTTTAACTTTATTATTAAAAAAATTAAACATAAAAAATGCTCAAAATCTAAATGAAATATTTGATTCAACCCAAAACAACTTCTTTCTGAAAGGTAAAAATAATTGATTTTTGGTTTGACCTGAAACTAGTTTTCTCCCTGATTACGTTTTTTGGGAATCGCTGGCAAGTGGAAAAATCCGTTACCTGTCCAGCCCTAGCACGGCATGGCTTTCGGAGGTCACTCAGCCTCAAAAGTGGCCTCTGGTCTTGGGTGCCCGCTTTCAGCCACCTAGGGCCTGATCTTCTCAGAAGTGGTGCACTCTGCGGCTCCCACTGACCGCGGCTGCAATTGTGTGTGCTCTGCAAGTCTGAGGAGGTGGCCCTGGCATCTCAAGATAGATGCCCAGAAATTGAGGTTCCCAAGAGGAGAGGCCGCTTTTGAAAATGTTGGACTTATCGTCTTTGTGCCTCATTTCCCCTCTCTGTGATATGGGACTTAGACCTAACTCAGAGGGCTGCCTGGAGGCTTCATAAAGCAAAGCACTCGGAGCTCCTCGGCTGACGGATACTGTTGTATTCCTGATGGCAGTCTCCTCCACCACCCCTCGAGCGGCCAGGAACACCTCAGGATCTTAGGACAGAATCACAGAAATGTAGGGCTGGGAGGGACCTTGAGAGGTCATCAAATCCAGCCACTGAGCTGTGGCAGCACCAAATAAACCTAGACCAGCCCTGACAGGTGTTTGTCCATCCTGTTTTTAAAAGCCTCCAATGATGGGAACTCCATGACCTCCCTTGGAAGCCTGTTCCAGATCTTAACTATCATAAGAGTTAGAAAGTTTTTCCTAATATCTAACCTGAATTTCCCTTGCTGCCGATTAAGCCCTTTGCTTCTTGTCCTACCTTCAGTGGACATGGAGAACCATTGATCAATGTCTTCTTTAGAACAATCCTTAAAATGTGTGAAGACTATCATCAGGTCCCCCTCAGTTTTCTTTTCTCAAGATGAAACATGTCCAGCTTTTTTAACCTTTCCTCAAAAGTCAGGTTTTCTAAACCTTGTCTCATTTTTGTTGCTCTCCTCTGGAGTCTCTCCAATTTGTCCACATCTCTCCTAAAGTGTGGTGCCCAGAACTGGACACAGTACTCCAGCTGAGGCCTCACCAGTGCCGAGTAGACCAGGACAGTTACCTCCTGTGCCTTACACATAACACTCCTGATGTGATTTTAGCCTTTTTCACAACTGCATCATTTTGTTGACTCATATTGAGTTTGTGATCCACTGTAACCCCCAGATTCTTTTTAGCAATACTACCACCTAGCCAGTTAGTCCCCATTTTGTGGTTGTGCATTTGATTTTCCTTCCTAAGCAAAGTACTTTGCAGTTATCTTTATTGAATTTCATCTTGTTGATTTCAGACCAATTCTCCAATTTGTCCAGATGGTTTTGACTTCTAATCCTGTCCCCCAAAGTGCATGCAACCCCTCCTAGTTTGGTGTCATCCACCAGTGTTATAGCATATTCTCCACTCTATTATGCAAGTCATTAATGAAAATACTGACTAGTAGTGGACCCAGGACTGAGCCCTGAGAGACTCCACTAGATACACCTTCCCAGTTTGACAGCAAGCCATTGATAGCTGCTCTTTGACTACATCTTTCAACCAGTTGTGCACTCACTTACTAGTAATTCCATCTAGATCACATTTCCCTGGTTTGCTTGTGTGAATGTCCTGTGGGACTGCATCCAAAGCCTTTCAGAGCTATGAGGAGAGTACTGGCGCCTGGTGCCTTGCCCAGATCTGGCGCTAGCACGCTAAATAATTTATTGCTTCATCAGGCATTTGTAGCAGGTCTGTGCTGGCCACTTTGCTACTGTCTGTCATATCCCCTGCTATGAGAAAGGCCTGGCTGCTTGTTCCTATGGTAACTCCAGCCCCAGGAAGGGCCTGGGAGACGGGGAAAGGAAGCAGCTCCGGAGAAGCCCTTCCCGAAGTCCCCCAGTATTGCTGGCTGTGAGTGGGATCTTCATGGCAGTATTTGTGTCTGTCTGACCCAGAGCAAAGCCCCGCCGTGCTCAGCCTGCCTTTCCAATAGAAAATGAAGCTCCAAAGAGCTGCCAGCATCTGCTGCTCCTGACAGAGGTGAGCTGTGGGGCCCCAAGGTTAGAATGGGACTGAGGCAGCCTCTTGGGCACTGTCGCTCATGGGGGAGCTACAGTCTCCATCCAAAGTCCCTCCCGCTCCTCAGATGCTCTGTACTGGAGCCCTCCTTAGCCATACATTAGGATCACTCCTCTCCAAGGAGCCCCGGTGAGGAAGGAGCATCTCCTCCCTCTCTTCCTCCCACACTGTTGCTGCCTCCTCAGCAAGTCTGTTCACTCAGCCTGCCTCGCTGGGCCTGATGGAGGCCCCGTGACAGGCAATCAGCTCTCTCTGCCTGGGCTGAGACCAAAGGGGCAACGTGCCCATGATGGCGCTTCTCCAGCAGGTGAGAGAGGCCAGTCCCCACCCGCAGCGAGGGGAACGCCTCCCCGCCCTGTGTGTCTGTGTATCTGTGTAACGACATTTGGGGCAAACGGCTCTTTCCTGCCCCACTTACATCCTCGCTGTCGCTCTCCTCCTTCTCCTGGCTCCTCTGCAGCTTTTCTTCTTCCTCCTTCCTGTCTTTTTCTGGCATGATGTCATCCAGCCAGCTGAGGTCCTGCCGGGAGAAGATGCACTCCATCGCCTTCCGGATCCCCACCAGCGCCAGGAGCTGGGGCCAAACCAAAGGCTCAAGTAAGCATCGTGCAAAGGACGGGCACAATTAGTGACCCACAGGGAGTGTAGTCACAGCATGGGAGTGGGAGTCAGGACTCCTGAGTTCTATTCTGACTTTACCATTTACTTGCTGTGAGCCCTAGGGCAAGACCCAGTGTTGCTCAGTGCCTAAGTTCTCCCATCTGTAATATGGGGATAATATATTGCAGGGGTGCAAGGCTAAATTAGTATTTAAGTGGGGGATTTTTTGAGGTCCTTGGATGCAAGCTGCTATATAGGTGCAAAGTATTATTACTGAAGTGGCTCACATCCCCATCCAGTGTAGGATTGAGTCTTATGTCAGTTCACCCCAGGTTGCCATTTGAGAACCTATCCCATTATTGCAATCAGTGAAGTCAGTGGCAACACTTCCACTGCCTTCAGGAGGAGCAGGAGCAGGCCCTCGATGCCTCCAGCAATGGAGATTCCACCCTTCAGGTCTGAAGCTTTCCAAACAAGGCCTGGTTACCACCTTCAGACAGCAGAGACATCCCAGTAGCCCTCAGCTGCCATGTGAGAACATACAGCCAGCGGGGCCTCGGTCCCAGAGCTGGCACGGCATTGACAGTTAGTACTGCGATCTTGGACTGCACAGGAACCATTGTAGAGCACGGGGCGGCCCAATCCAATCAATAGGGAGTTCCTGCAGCAGCTGGAGTTTCCAGATGCTCATCAAGGGCAGTTCTACACATAGGGCATCAGGCTGTGTGTCTGGGAAGCCAAGGCACATTGTAGGTCTCTCACACCCTTGGGTAGAGAGTGGGAGCTGATCCCTTCGGCAGCCCATTCTCTCGAGCAAGCCTGGAGGGCCTTGTCTAATGGGAATCGTGAGCACTTCATAGGAGGGGAGTGGGAGGAAGCCCAAGAAACAGGATCTAGGGTTGTCCGAGGCCTGGGACTTGGCTGTTTCTGGGCCATACCAAAGTGGGACCAGGGCGGGAGATGCAGATCAACAAGTGCTCCCCTTCTACGTAAGGAGAAAGCCACCCAGTCTAGCAGGGCACAGTGAGCCTGTCACTGCCCGGATATGAGGACCTCCTACCATCACTGGGAAAATAATGGCAGCTACGGTTGACTTGAGGATCCACAGCGCAGCCAGGCAGAGCATCTGAATGAGGGTGAATAGGTGCACTCGGCGCAGGGGGACGTGGCGAAGGTACATGAAGTCAGGCTGGTGTTTGGCAGGCATCAGAAGGAGCTGGATTCTGTCCATGAACTGAAATGGAACAAGGGCAAACAGGTCACAAGATGCCAAGTGGGTGAGCCCCTGGCCCAGCAGTGAGACAGGACACTCAGGTTCCCAGGATATATTCTACACTCATCTCGGGGATTTATTTCTGGTAAGGAGAGTCCGAGACCCTGAGGTCTGCAGATTGCAATCTGCCAGGCTTTGCTTTTCACATTCCAAACCCCAACCCCAACTTCCCGCTAAGGATTCTGGGTAAAGTAGTCCCACAGACATTTCCTATACTAAGAGGGAGCACTTTAGGAAAATTCTGCTATGCTGATTTACATGCCATAAACCCCACTGAAGTCCTACAGCAAGCTCAGATTGGAAACCTGCCTGGGGAAAATCTTTCCAACGACATGCGGTGCTGCCAGCCCTAACTTGGGTCATGATTTCAAGCTTCTCTGCAAGGAAGAGGGGTTGATTTTTTTTTAATGAAAACAGATTATCTCTTAATTACATGCCTCCAGGAGTTGGGGCTTTACGAAAAACACCGACTATCACAAGGCTTGCAATAAAATCACAAGAGCTGGCAACACTGGACATACTGCAGTCTTCAGCTCCTGGCAGTCTAGTAGGAGTTCCATCCAACAGTCAGAAGCACACATCACAGGACAAAATTCTTCTTCTTCTCTCTCTCTCTCTCAATTTCACTCACTTGCAGAAGCTCTGATTTACTTTCAGCTGTGTGTGTGTGTGTGTGTGTGTGTGTGTGTGTGTGTGTGTGTGTGTGTGTGTGTGTGTGTGTGTGTGTGTGTGTGTGTGTGTGTGTGAGAGAGAGAGAGAGAGAGAGAGAGAGAGAGAGACAGAAACAGAGAGGCAGGCTCTCCTGAACCACAGAGCTAGCCAAAGGGGCGAAATGGGATTGTGCCTGGAGGGTTTTATCACAAAGGAAAAAGGACTCCCACTGTTTATATTTCCATTAGAAATCGAGGTCTTATCAATCATGTTGTTCTGGGAAGGCTCCATGGCTGCCTGGAGAACTGGCAGGGTTCTGAAGTCACAGAGAGCGTGGAGGTGAACCCGGAGTGATCGAGAGAGGAAGGGATTTTTATTCAGACTGTTTACACTCTACTTTTGCTTGTTTTTGTTAACACTTGACTCAAACCCTTAGGCGAGAAGCTCTCTCTCTCTCTCTCTTTAAGAGTCTGAACACTATGCCCTTTCCGTGAAGGGCTGAGAAAGCTCCAAGGCCACAGCACTGAGCTATCCAAGGAGTCCTCCAGCAAAACCAGGAAAGACAGGAGATAATATCCCCGATGCTTTTCAGGTAATATTAAAAAAAAGCAAAACTAAACTAAAAATCCCCTCCCGCCAAAACCCTTATCCTTCCCCCTGCCGCTTCTCTGAGGCCTTATTATTCATCACAATGATGCAGAGAAGGGCTCAAACCTGACTTGTCTCATCCTTCACCAGTCACCTCTAACCATACCATCTCTCAGAGCTGTCTCCTGTTATTTCAGCCCTCAGTTCAGTGAGCACAGAGGGGTTAATCATTACAGCAACTGCCCCATTGGGCTAAGAGCAAAATGAAAAGACCCTGGAGACAGAGTCCCAGCTAAAAGCAAAGCGCCCTGGCACCAGCTCCTCCACACTGACACTGTTTCTAGAGTGCTTGTGCTGGCAGCTTCTCGGCTCCAGCACAGCCCCTCCAGCGCGGTAGCACTGAGACCAGGCACTCGGATCAGTTTAGATGCTGGCTGGGCCAAAGCTCTCTTTAGAGTTGGGACAGACAAACAAGGGCTAGGACAGGCCATTTGTAAAGGACTCTCTAAAGAGCTTTCTCCAATAGCTTTGCTGTAACATACGAGCCCTCGACAGACCCACCTCTAATAGGGAATAACTGATGGGCAGGGGGGGCAGAACAGTTTTATTGGCATGAGACCGGGATGCTGAAATCACAAGTGAGTTAGGCAGGTCATGCCAAACCAGAGCCAATAAACCCTTTCTACCACCCCCATCCCGCCATGGATTCTGCATCTGCCACATGTGCTACAGACCAGCTATTTTTGGAGTGTTTTAGAGATGATGTGTTTATTTTATTTGTACAGTGAATCCATGGGTCCAACAGTGGGAACTGGCTGCCTACAAACAAGAGGAATGTTAGACACATCTAAACCTGGCCTAAAATAGCTTTTCTATAAATATTGTGATTTCAAGGACTGATATCTCAGACCCTTCCAGGCTGTGTCCCCCATTAGAAAGCTGGGAACCTCCCCTTTCCAATCAGATAAACCTCCAGCTTCTAGCACTAACAGTTTGCAGAATGCCAGGCTTCCAACCTGGCACAGGTTTGGGATGGATATTTCCCATCCCATGCCTCAAGGTGGGGTCATTTTGGGGGGAAATGCCCCATTTAGGGAAAGAAAGAGAGATTTCTGGAGCAGGACATTTTTCTACAGAAACAAAAAAAAAACCCTATAGCAGTTTGAACTTGTCCAGAGGGTTGGAATATTGGCAATAGGGCAGTTGAGGCATTCAAAGATGTAATATAAATGTCATTTATTACATGGTTCTTTTAATATCTCCTTTCCTCTATCTAAGTGATAAAATCTATCCATCCATCCCCATTCACACCCCTCTACCCATCTTAGTGCGTGATGCCTATCCGTGATAAATGGCAGCGTCTTGGGACACGTTTCTTTAGCATACACCTTTGAGTGCCTTGCCTGCACTCTGCTCCCTAATCAAGCTCTATGGGACTCTTCTAATATTCCAGTGCCCGGCGCAGCTCCAACCAGCCTCCTTTTGTCCAGGGCCGGCTCCAGGGTTTTGGCCGCCCCAAGCAGCCAAAAAAAAAAAAAGCCGCGATCGCAATCGCGATCTGCGGCGGCAATTCGGCAGAAGGTTCTTCGCTCCGAGTGGGAGTAAGGGACCGTCCGCCGAATTGCCACTGAATAGCTGGACCTGCCGCCCCTCTCCGGAGTGGCCGCCCCAAGCACCTGCTTGCCAAGCTGGTGCCTGGAGCCGGCCCTGCTTTTGTCAACCTGCCCCAGAAATATTCCCTCCTCTCCCTCCAAATGTGGAATTTCCCCCTTGAAATCACACCACCCTAGGGCCCAGGAAAGGCAAAAGATAGCCCTGCACCAGGAACAGCTTTTCTATGCTTATGTAAGTCTCAGCTTTGCGCTCTGTTACTGTGTAGCACAGGGCTAGAAATGAGAGCTCGGTAGCACTAGGGAATGGGGCCCAGCCCCTCTTCTTGACCTGACAGGCCCTGAGATACCAAACATTTTGGGTGACATTGTGACACTTTTGTATTCCAGGTCATTGGGCCCTGAACAGTAGGAGTCACGGACTCACAGTAACTAAGGAGACATCTACACTGCAAAACAAAAAAACAAAAACCCGCAGCAGCAAGTCTCAGAACCTGGCTCAACTGACCCAGGCTCGTGGGGCTCGTGCTATGGGGCTACAGATAGCAGTGAAGATGTTTCTCACGCAGGCTGGCGACATGGCTCTCAGATCCACACCCTTTTCTGGGTCTCAGAGCCCGGGCTCCAGCCCAAACATCTAACACGTCTATTTTTAGCCCCGCAGCATGTGTCCAAGTCAGCTGACCCAGGCTCTGAGACTTGCTGCCGTGGGATTTTTTTTTTTTTTTGCTGTGTAGACATACCCCAAAACACCCACCTTTATTGGTGAGAAGACACAGAAAATCATCCCAATAAATGTGTGTGTTTAAATTCTCTACAATAGGTTTTCTGTAACAGATGGGACACCTAGACAATACACGGGGTGGTGGGATAGGGGGTCTATCAGCATTTGTTTGGGATGACCTGCACAATACATTTGTGATGTCACCCTCTCCCCTCCCCGCCAAACATTAACAAGTTTATAAATAAGCCCCCATGCCACAACATATGGCTAGAGCCAGAATTGAGCAAAAATGTTACATCCCTTGAATTCAACCCACATATTGAGAACATTGAGAAACTGGTGCAGACATGTCAAGGTGATTGACCTCCATGGATCTGTACTCACCTGGATACTGTTAAGAGCAGCCACGCCCATGTACAGAAAGACACCATACAGCACAGGCATAGGGATATACTGGAGAAATCAAGTGAGAAGCATCAGCATGGTCAGATGTAGCTTTCCTTGCAAAAACTTATGGAATTTAATCATCTTCCATAAGATCAGTCTTCAAGTATGGCTGGCCTGTTTGGTTGTTTCATTTCAGACACAGCAGCTTAGTTTTATGGTTATTGCTTAAGTTATAAAGAATTCAAACTTTGGATATATTCCTATGCAGCACACTTGGTTAAGATAGCATTATGGTGGTAAAGACAGATTAGCTACTGCAGAAAACAACTTGCTAGAAAGTTGTGGGTATCAAAATCCAAATATTTGAAAACCAGGAAATTCTGCTGTAAGAGAATGTTTTCAAAGCACAAATATTTGAAAGTCAGGAAATTCTGAATAAAGGTTCCACAAACACCCTTAACTCTGCCCCCAAATCCCACTATACCCTGAATTGTCCATCTGATGACAAATCATAGGTAGGATCACTAAGGTTTTGTTGTATTTTGTGGGTATGTCTCCTCAGGCTGGAATTTACACCTCCCGTTCCAAGGGTAGACATACTGTAGTGGAACAGTATAGAGTGGAGAGTGTATGGGGACTGTATGAGGAGGGTAAAATGTGACCACGCTGTGGTCTCTCGATGAGCACAGGAATGGGGATGGTGGAGGGAAGTCTTTGGCCTGCATATGGAAAATAGGAGGTGAAGCTGGCACAGGAGGGGGTGAATTGGAGGAGGAGCTGTGGCTGGAAGATGATGGGGGAGTGCAGGTCATCCATTACAATATGAGATGGTGAATGGTACTTTCTTGGGCTTAGATGTGTGAAAATTAACTGAGAAGGACTATCAGAATTTGTGATGCATCCATTGCTGTGGGCTCTGTGCTGATAGTACAACCTTTTCCCACTTCTGTAATAATGACGTAAACCAAAAATGCTTTATTACCTTGAGAACCGGGGCCAAAAAAACCGACACTCCGGTGAGGATAAAGACCACCAGGCCAGTCAGTCTCTGCTCCCTGCAGACAAACACGCCTGCTGTTAGACACTTTGTATTTCATGTTTGAACCACAGCTCTTCTTACCCGGCCCAATCTATGGCCAGAGATACAGAGTAGAACTGCCAGTGCACTGCTCCAGCGCCGTACGAAGATGCCCCAGCTGCAAGTAGCCCTGCCCGTAGTATCCCCTAAGCCTCTGCTAATGCTCCATTTCCGCTTTGCCTCTAGGGCTAACCTGAATGTGAACAAAGCAAGGAACTGCACACAGGTGCTCCAAATGGAGCTGCAGGCATCAGCTGAGAAAGGCTTGTGCAGAAGCCCCTGTTCTGCTTTGCTATTCTTCTCTGAACCAGGTGCTATGAAGCACCAGCCTTCACTTCTCTACCTCAGAGTCAAACCAGGCATAGCAAAAGGAGAAGTGATGTCAAAGAGTCAAGGAAAAAACGTCTGCCATCGCCCTAGACTTTTCCCTGTCGTTGGCTCCTGCAGCACAGTGACAATGGACTGTTCAGGAATTGTATGGGGTTACAAGCACCCTATACAATGGCCTCATTGCACGGATAGCTGTGCCTTAGCATGGTGTGAAAACCGGTAATAAAAAATCCATGCATACTTAGTACTTGCTGTTGTAGTACAGTATGTAGCTCTGCCCAGTGAGTAGAGAGCATCTACAGACCTTTCTAGTCAACACGAAACTCCCAGTTGACTGTCTACTTCAGGGGTCGGCAACCTTTCAGAAGTGGTGTGCCAAGTCTTCATTTATTCACTCTAATTTAAGGTTTCATGTGCCAGTCATACATTTTAACATTTTTAGAAAGTTTCTTTCTATAAGTCTATAATATATAACTAAACTATTGTTGTATGTAAAGTAAATAAGGTTTTAAAAATGTTTAAGAAGCTTCATTTAAAATTAAATTAAAATGCAGAGCTCCCTGGACCGGTGGCCAGGACCCGGGCAGTGTGAGTGCCACTGAAAATCAGCTTGCGTGCCACCTTTGGCACGTGTGCCATAGGTTGCCTACCCCTGGTCTACTTAGACAGACAGATGGATCTGATTGTGTGCCCATCCATTCATTGGTTTTCTATACATCAGCCATACGTCTGTTCCAAAATCCCAACCTCCAGCAGTGGCTGGTACCTGGTGCTTGAGGGCAGGTCTTCACTACAGGGGGGGGTTGATTTAAGATACGCAAATTCAGCTACGCGAATAGCGTAGCTGAATTCGACGTATCAGAGCCGACTTACCCCGCTGTGAGGACGGCGGCAAAATCGACCTCCGCGGCTCCCCGTCGACGGCGCTTACTCCCACCTCCGCTGGTGGAGTAAGAGCGTCGATTCGGGGATCGATTGTCGCGTCCCGACGAGACGCGATAATTCGATCCCCGAGAGATTGATTTCTACCCGCCGATTCAGGCGGGTAGTGTAGACCTAGCCTTAGAGGAATGCAAAATTCCCCCGTAATGCAGCTGGCCAACTGTGCAATGAGGAGCTGGGGAAGGGGAGCTTCTTTCCTCACTCCTGTAGCACCCTGCACTCCGAAGCATGGAGTCAGGTTGGCTGGGAAGACAATTCCCAGAGCACTTCCAGCACCAGATCATCAGCAGGACACATTTTCCCTTTGTTGTTTAGTGATTTCTACCAGTAATATTCACCACAGAGCTCACCACGACTCAGCACTGGAATTCCAGGGTCAGCCTGGCCCTTGGAGAGCACGCCAGCTGGAATTGTCAAGGTGGTTTTGCTTAATGGGAGGGGGGCACAATACCTGATTCCCAGGAACTTGGGCTGCTCTCCTGGTGCAGAAGTTGTACTCTCCTTTTTCAAGCTGTCCATGTGGGCCAGGGAGATGACGGTGGCAGACACATACCAGGGGAGACCCGTCACAGATGTGAGGATCATCAGAAGGGAAACGCAGAATAAATCCAGGTGAAAACCTGCCCCTTTCTGGAATGAGAGACACATCAGTGCTCAGCGAGACATCAGCCTGCAGGGAATGGGGAATCAAGGGTTACATCTTGTTTCCAATGGATCCTACTGGCTGTAGCAGGAGCTCTGTGCATGTAGTCAAGGGTCATTGCAGGGGAGTTGGGCTCTGTGGAGGCACCTGAGCTGACAGACCCTAGCTAGAGGCTGGGGGTAGGACATTCTCAGTGAAGAACCCTTGACTCTGGGATTTGCTTCCTCCCTTGCGCTAACACAGCCTTATCTTATCTTCAGCTCACACAGCCAGGCCTATCTCCAGGCTTTTAACCATGGGATGGTCATGTGGGAAGGGTCTCATTTTTGCTGGTGGAAATTGCTGGGAGTCAGGTGCCCTGGGGTTTTGCAAATCCCCCTAGACACCTATCCACATCTTTAGGTGCCTAAATACCTTTAAAAATCTGGCCCCCCCAAGCATCACCAACCAATTAGGCAATCAGCTTGCTGTCTAGTGGACAATGATCCTTTGATATATATTTGGGGAAAGAAAGTTAATAACCTACAGGGAAATAATTAAACAATCTCCCCCTGCCCTCCCCCTTCACCCCCCGAAGCCAACTGTCTCTCAGTAATTCAATGAAAACAGAAGAAAAATGTGTACAGTCAGGATCCTGTTAGTTCCTGATTGGCTCAAAATGTAGGATGAGATCCAATCTCTGATCCAGTCAGAATGCATGTGTACCCTACATTCCAGTAACCAGTGTCTCTACACAACAAGGTAGCTGCTATTAACGCGGTCTGTTGGGACTATTCATGGATGGTCTATTTCTCTCCATGGTTTTTGGTTCTTTTTTGTTTCTGTTCATTGGTCTGTCTGAAAACTACAAGGGCTTATAAATAAAAATACTAGCATTGTACAGTGATGAACATAGTCACTGCAAAGACTTGAGCTGATAGAGTCTAATTATGTACCTAGTCCTCTTTCTGGTTAACCTGTCATTTGTAATCAAATCCCAATATAATGCAAATGTATTCATTCTTCAGTAGGATTGGCTGTGGAACAATCATCCATAAAGCATGGATTGTTCACAAACTGTTCACCTCCTCTGCTCTAGTCACTATATTAGTGGCGTGGGGTTGGTTGCTTAAGTCACATTTTGTCCCTGATCCTGGCTGGATGTACTGAACAGGGGGATAATGAATCACATATAATGTGCTCTCCACTACAAATTTACAGACAAAAAATCATTCATGCTAAAATTTGGGATTTTGGAACATTTTCACAGCTACCCAGCAGCAGCCCGACTCCTCGAGGATAAAGAATAATTACACACCTTGTGGTAACTGCTTCTTTGGGATGTTTTGTCTGCCATCCTATCTCGCAGCCATGCTGAGGGCCATCATGTTTAATGAAAGTGCGGGGGTATGACTCTGCGTGGCTGCCTTGAAGATCTCAGGTATGGGGATGCTGCTGAAATTCACAGAAGAGGCAGCCTAAGTTCTGGTGAATGAGCTTTGATACCCAGAGGAATATCCCCGCGATCATGTGAGAGCAGACTGAATTGCACTGGGTGATCCATGTAGACATTCTCTTGAAGAAATGGCTTCAGAAGCACAGCAGGGGAGGCAGGACAAAGCCCTTCGGCCTATCCAGGCAATTTAGCAAAGCCTTTGAGACATCCAAGGTCTGAAGTTTTTTCTCTCCGAGGAAGCAGCGGGGCTTGGGGCGAGGGAGGGAAAATGAATAGACTGAGTTAACTCAAAGTCCAAGCCATCTTTGGGAATAAACTTGGGATGAGGGCTCACCACCACCGTATCTCTGTGGAATGTGTGGAAGGAGGGTGGGCGAGGAGAGTTCAGGGCTCACATGCTGATGTTATGGCCATCTAGAGAGTATGGTGGTGTAGAGAGCTTTCAGAAAAAGGCTCAAATATGGGGCTCCATGAGACCAGAAAGGACAATATGGAGATCCCAGGTAGGTTGGAGCTCCCTGATTGGTGGATAAGTGTGAAGCAATCCTTTTAAAAACCTAGAAACAGCAGGATGGGAGAATACTGAGCCTGACTGGAAGAGAGGATGGCATGGCAAAATCACTGCAAAATGGACCTTCGTTGAACTGAATGAGAGTCCAGAGAATTTCAGGTGCAGGACGTAATCAAAGATCTTGGGAACAGGGGCCTCCAATGCATCAAGGTTGTGCTGGGCTGCCCAAAGTGAAAGCCTTCTCCACTTCGAGGAGCAGGTTTTCCTTGTGGAGGGCTTCCTGCCGTGCAGTAGGACTTCTCATACCTGTAGGGAACAGTCAGTAGCACTTCACCAACCAGCATCTGGGCCATCAGGTGTAATGAGTTTGGGTCTGGGTGAAGAATTTGATCTCAGCTCTGTGATATTATGTCTGGACGGTCTGGAAGTGCCATCGGAGGCCGAGTTGACATTCGGAGGCAAGATATCAGCCATAACTGCCTTGGCCAATCAGGATTGGTGTAGCTGCATCCTGACTGATTTTCCCTTTCCCCTGGATATCAGAGGGCGGGGTCGAAATGCATACGTGAGACCTGGATTCAGTGTCTTGCACACAGCCTGGGCTCATGTACTGTGGAGCAAAAGACTGGACACATCATGTTTTCTGTGGTGGAATTTCCCCACCGGTGAAATCTCAGTCTGAGGATGGTGCTCTTCAGAGACCATGATTGTCTCAGCAGACAATCTGTCCCCAATTTGCTGTTGACTGCTGGGAGATAAGAGCAATTGGAGTAATCCTAGGAAGTCAATGCCAAGTCCATAGTTTGAGTGCCTCTTGGCACAGGGGTGAGGAATGGGCAACTCCCCTCTTGTTTAGATAATATATTGCAAATGTGCTGTCTGTTGGGTTCTGTGTGCTGGAATTTCTTAAGGCTGGCAGGTACGCTTTGCAGGTTAACCTGATTGTCCTGCATTCCAAGAGGTTTATATGCAGTCCGATCTCTTGCTGGGATCACATTCCCTGTATTTGGAGATGGTTCCAGTGAGCACCCTACCCTGTTCCCAATGTGATCTCTGATCAGTGTCTTGGGAGGAGGAGAGGCGGAGTAGGGTACTCTTCTCCACACATTCTGTGAGTCTGTCCATCATCCTAGTGATGGCAGGATATGAGCTGGGATCATGACATGCATGTCCATTTGATGTCTTATAGGGACACACTGACCTCAGCCAGTCCTGTAACGGGGATAGGTGAAGTTGGGCTAGTGGTGTCACATGTGCAAAATGACATGTGGCCTAAAAGTTTGAGACAGCTTCTCAATGTAATTGACGGATGTATCTTGTTGTTGGATATTGTCTGTATAGACTGAAATCTTTCTTCTGGAAGATATGCCTTTGCCAATTTGAGTTGATGAGAGCACCTATGAACTCTATCCTCTGTGAAGGGTTGAGCGATTACTTTTTGTAGTTTACTATCAGGTCCAACTCCCTGAACAGGTCACAATCTATGGTTAGGGCTGTGATAACATCCTGATGAGACCTGCCTTTGATCAGCCAATCATCTAGATATGGATAGACAAGAATGCCTTGTCTCCTTACATCTGTGGCCACTACAGCCATGCATTTTGTGAAGACTCTCACTGTTAACGACATGGTATTGATACTGGTTGGGCCCTACTGTGAAATGTGACCTTTTTATGGGCCAGATGGATCCCGATACAGAAATTTGCATCCTGGAGTTCGAGAACCACAAACCAGTCTTGAGCCTGTAAAAAGCCTGTAAGCAGGTGGTTTCCTTCGAGAGAACCTGGGTTCCTTTCTTGGAAAATAATCAGCAGGTTGTTATTGGAAGTATGTGGGTACTCTCTGTCTGGTCTGAGATTAGAATCTGAAGGGCTTCCACCTCAAGGTGGGGGTATAGACACTGGTGCTGGCTTTAGGAGTCACAGCTTGGCTGATAGGGGCACTGATGACGCGGATTTTGAAGTAAAAGGGCCTGACTTGGAGCTGGATGTTCGTTCTGCTGGGTCCAAAGTGCCCCTCCTAGACTGCTCCAGTAGAAAAGGTTTTAGTCTCATGTCTCCTGGGTGTTTCTCCTTCTTGGCAAGAAGGACCGGCAGATAGAGCCACGGTCAGGCATGGTGTGTGTGGAGGGGGGGACTCTCACCTAAACAAAATAAACAGCAGTTCTGCCTGGCAGGGCCAGGAATGGGACCATCCCAGGACTGGCAGGCTTTGAGTCTGCCATATGAGGTAGTAGTGGTGGGGGGCCAAAACAATAATAGGGGTTAAAAAAAAACCCAAAAGTTCAAGGAAGAAAAGAATGTCATTCTAAGGGAATGAACCCTAAGTCACTGCACGACAAGTGAGCATGAAGGGGCAGCAGGTTTGGTTCCATCTTGCTGCCATGGGCTGTAAGCAGGAAATGAAGGATGGTGACAGTATTCCGTCAGCTGGAAGGGGGTGGGAGGACATGCACAGCACAGGTGCGCCCCAACAGACACTGCTATCCAGACTCCAGGCTCACATGCATGAAGCACATGCACAGTCTAGAACGGAATCCACATGGAGACATCTCCAAAGAACAAACACTATGCTCTGACCCCAGGAATCACAGGGAACTGAGCTCAGTACATTTTTCTGCCAAGTTATTCCCGAATCCGTTTCTGCCGCCATTCATCTGGCTCTAGGGGGTGAATCTAGCCTGCGCCATGGCCTCTGGAGGCTTCCTGCCGAATGCAGCAGGGCTTGTTTACTAAGGCCTGCTTGCACCTAGTTCTGGCACTGCAGCTCAGTTCCCTTCTCTTCCCCAAAGCTAAGCTGGCCGTTTCTATCCAGCCTTCAGAAGCAGGCAGGGAAGTCAGACTAACACAACAGCTGCTGCAGGGGTTTGCTCCAGGGAGGAAGGAGACTGGGTATCTTCCTGCTGGTAACTCTTAGGAGATGCCTTCGGAGGGCAGCTGATATGCATCAGGGAGGTGAACAAGCACAGCAAGAGCAATCGGATAAGTCACAATCCCAGCTCAGCTGAGCAAAACCAGGTGCGTTCCCAGGCCCAGTGAACCTGTTTGTCTTAGCACAAGGTCTGATGATTGGAGAAGGCTTCATCCTTGGCTCTGAGTTTGTGCCTGTGCGAGCAGGTTAGGGAAAACCTCAGTACACCTCATGAGAAAAACAAGTGCCAGCAGGGCCCAGCCCTGGGTAAGGCGCCCTGATGGCCAGGGGCCAAGCGACACAGCAGTGTCAGAGAGAAAGCTGGCACTCTCTCAACCAGACAGGTTCCTGCTAGTACGTTCAGCTGGGATGTCAGTGCCTGTGGCAAATGATGCCACAGGATGCTAGGGACAGACAGGCAGCTGAGACAGGGAGACTAGGGGAGGAGCACAAAGAAAAGGTCCCTTGCTGGCATTGTCTGAAGGGAGGCAGTGTGGCCTAGTGTTTAGATCAGGACACTGGGAGGCAGGAAACTGGGCATTTAGTCCTGACTGATTCACTGTGTAACTCTGGGCAAATCACTAGTCTCTCTGGGGCTCACTTTTCACAGCTGTAAAATGGAGCTGACAACGCTGCCTGGCGTTGGAGAAGCGGGCTGAGATCCTAGCATGAAAGGCTCTGGGGAAGCCCTTGTTTCCCTGGGTGATGGGAGGAGCTGGCCCTTGCTTTGCCAGGGGTCCCAGGGCTCAGAGGGACGTCATGAGGAGAGCAGTGTTTAGAGGCCTCTGTGGATTTAGGGGCTTTGTCGCGGCCCAAGCTAAGGGCTCGATCTTGGGAAGTGCTGAGTGCCCTCATCTCCCAGTGACTTCAGGGCCAACTGAGGGTACTCAGCACCTTGCCAGAGGCTCTCAGCTCCTCACAGGATCAGTCCCTGAGTGGCTGAGAGCCTCCACCAGGCAATTAGCAGGGAAAATTCCTGGCTCCCTGCCTTCTGACAAGGGGAGGGGGGAAGAAAGCGCCCCCCCCCCAGTGCATTGATTTTGCATAATATCTTTGTTTTCAAATGTCACCATGTCCCCAAATGCAGGGACAGCCATGCAGGGCCCAGCACTCCCCAGGGAGAGCCCTTCACCAGCCCACAGACAGCCCACAGTTTGGATTTGGTTTTGCATTAGTCCAGATTCTTCATGCTGATAGAAATTGGGCTGGGGAGCAGCTGCAACATGCCCCTCCCCAGCTCTGCAGGCACCCATCCCCCTTCTCGGGCCTGGCTCGCTGAGGCAGAACTCCATTCAGAGACAGACCTCACTGTGCCCATCACTACACAATACCAGCAAGCTGCATCTCCTGTTAACATGGAGACCTGGCATTATCAGCCTTTCCTGTCTGATCTGCTTTAACCCAGGGGAGGTGACCCCGTGATAATCCAGCCCTTCACACTGCATTGGACACCAATGCTTGGGAGACTAGCCTAGAGCAGGGGCCCTGCACCCAATGCCTCCCCAGCCCTGCCCTCCGTGCATTAGGGCAAGGTTCCAGATCAGAGCCTGCAGGGAGCCCCACCTAGGGTGACCAGGTGTCTGGTTTTCGACTGGAATGCCTGGTTGAAAAGGGATTCTGGCGGCTCCAGACAGCACCACTGACCAGGCCGTTAAAAGTCCAGTTGGCACGGGGCTGGCAGGCTCCCTACTCGGCTCCATGCAGCTCCCCGGAAGCGGTGACATGTCCCTTGGCTCCTAGGCATAGGGGCAGCCATGGGGGCTCCATGTGCTGCCCCTGCCACGCCCAAGTGCCGACTCTGCAGTTCCCATTAGCCGAGAACGGCGGCCAATGGGAGCTGTGGGGGCAGCGCCTGCGGGCAGAGGCAGTGCGCAGAGCCATCTGGCCATGCCTCCGCGTAGGAGCCGAGGGACATGTCACCGCTTCTGGGGAGCCACCCGAGGTGAGCGCTGCCCGGAGCCTTCACCCTGAAACGCCTCCCTTACCCCAACCACCTGCCCCAGCCTGGAGCCCCCACCTGCACCCCAAACCCCTCATTCCTTACCCCCCCCCAGAGCCCGCACCCCAGCCGGAGCCCTCACTCCCTCCTGCACCCCAGCCTCCTGCCCCAGCCTAGATCCTCCTCTCACACCCTGAACCCCTCATTTCTCGCCCCACCCCAGAGCCCGCACCCCCAGCCCAGAGCCCATACCCCCCCCCACACCGCAACCCCCTGCCTCAGCCCGGAGCCCCTTCCCACACTCTGAAGCCCTTGGCCCCACCCCTCTGCCCGGAGCCCCCTCCTGCACCCGAAACTCCTCATCCGCGGCCCCACCTCAGAGCCCACACTCCCAGCCAACACCCTCACCCCCTCCTGGACCCCAACCTCCTGCACCAGTCCAGTGAAAATGAGCAAGTGAGGATGGGGGAGAGCGAGCGACAGAGGGAGGGGGGATGGTGTGAGTGGGACACCAAGCCTCGGAGAAGGGGCTAGACAAGGGTCAGAGCCTTGTGGCAGGGGCGGGGAAGGGGGCAGGGCAAGGGTGTTTGGGTTTGTGCAATTAGAAAGTTGGCAACCCGAGCCCCACCCCTCAGAGCCCCTAGAACAGATGGGATTTAACCTACCGGCTGCCAATTTCTGGGCAGACACGACTGTTTCCCTGGAGCCCTGGGATTAAGGAAACCCGCAAGGTGTTGAACAGGGCACAAGCCTATGTGATTCCCTCTAATACAGCCCATCCTCCCATCCCCAGGTCGGCCTTCCCCGCGCCGCCAGCCTCCTGCCATGCTCGGGCCGGCCTGCCCCGCACTGCCAGCCTCCTGCCATGCTCGGGCCGGCCTGCCCCGCACAGCCAGCCTCCTGCCATGCCCAAGCCGGCCTGCCTGTACTGCCAGCCTCCTGCCATGCCCGGGCTGGCCTGCCTTGCACTGCAAGCCTCCCGCCATGCGTGGGCCAGCCTGCACTGCACTGCCAGCCTCCCACGCCAAGCTGCCCCACCCCACCAGCCTCCTGCCATCCCCGGGCTGGCCTGTCCCACATCACCAGCCTCCTGCCATGCCCAAATCCCCAGCACTGCCAATTTCCTGCCATGCCCAGGCCGGCCTGCCCTGCACCGCCAGCCACCCGCCATCCCCAGGCCAGTCTGCCCTGCACTGCCAGCTTCCCACCATCCCCAGGTTGGCCTGCCCCACACTGCCAGCCTCCCGCCATGCCTGGGCCATCCTGCCCCGCACTGCCAGCCTCCCACTATACCTAGATCCCCAGCACCTCCAGCCTCCCGCCATCCCCAGGCCGGTCTGCCCTGCACTGCCAGCCTCCCACTATACCCAGATCCCCACCGCCAGCCTCCTGCCATGCCCCGGATGGCCTGACCCACACTGACCTGGAGCCTGTATTCTTTGCGGTTGAGGATGACGGCGGTGATTTGCTGGTCCATGAAGATGAGGATGATGACCAGAACGGCAGGCACTGCGGAGACCAGGCAAACCCACCAGGGGTTCACTCCCAATGGAAACACGACCCAGCCTCGCTGGGAGTTTGTGGGCTGCATGGGGAGTGCAAGAGGTCAGATTGTACATTACAGGGCTAGCATCCTGCACTGCACTTACTAATGGGCAAAGAGCACTTTGGGCAACAGCCCATTGGGGTGGGCTGGGCAGGTCAGACCACTGGCCCAGACGGTTCTCCACTAGGTCGCCAGCAATGGCCAACAAAAGATGCTTCAGAGTAAAGGAAACCCTCCCTCCCCTCCCTCGGCCATTGTACAATTTTGCACCTGGGGGAAAATGCTTCTCCTGACTAACTGGAATGGTGATCTGTGCTCTGCACCATGGCAGTAGCCAGGCCCCAAGAGGCAGTAAGCAAGTCCCAAGCCGAGCCCTGGATGCTTGTGAACAGCCCCATCTGCGCTCGCTCCTGGCCATGCTCTAGCTGATTAACGTTAACCAACAGCCACTGTTCCCTGTTGTTGTGCAAGAGCATCGGTCCTGCCCCAGGAGGTGGGGCCAGTCCTCTGCAGTCACCTGCTCCTGTTGCACGGCACATGGGGAGGGATCCAGGCCATGGTCTCACATTGGTACCAACCCAACATTCAGAAATCGTGAGTCAGACCCACAAAAATTGATTTAAAATCATAAGATTTTTAGAAAATATTAAAAAGGGGGGGGTCTTTTTCTTTGCCTGCTGGATTTAAAACCTTTGAGTCACATTTTCAAGCTTTTCTCTGCCACCACGAGGGCTAGCAACACTTATTTTTTGAAATGAAAGCTGGGATTGTCCTGTATTCACATGACACCAGGAGCTGAGGTTTGAAGAAAAATACTAAATTTGCAATTGTGAGTGCTGGTAACACTAGTTTCATGGCAGCCTTTGTGTGCCTGGTTTTCACATCCCCATGGGCTGTCTGTCTAGTGAAGATGTCTGTCTGGCCATGTGTTCAGGCAAATCCAGATCCATGCAGGTGCCTGCGTCAGTACACATACAAATCAGGCACAAATTTGTGCACACATTTCTACATGTCTCCCTGGGGTCTGAAAACCAGGCCCAGTAGGGCAAATGCAATAGAGCCCTATATCCATGGTAAGAAGGTAGGTATGGAGAATCTAGAAAAAGATGATGAATGCGAGAAGACCCAGTGCTTTAAAAATATGCAGGTAGAGAGAGCAGCTGGGACAGTGGTTAGAGAAGGAGTGTGGGAGATATCTCCCATTCTCCATTCCCATCTCTTCCACTGACAAAATATGATCTTAGGCAAATCGTATAATTCCACAGTGAAAGCATCTCTAAAATGGGGATAATAGGACCTTCTGGCTTCAGGGGTGCTGCATGTGCTTTAATTAAGAAATACCCTTTGAGAGCTATTGAGGGAAGCTGCCAGGGGCCCTAATCATTACAGATGTCCTAATACACCCTGGCCTTCAGCCAAAACATGTCATAGCAGCCATCCTGCTCAGGCCAGGGTGCCTTGCCCTAACCCTCTCAGGCCTGGCATTTCCCCCACATTTGCCAGGTGGCACTTTGTCTCCAGCTTGGAGAACGGGCAAGTGGCTCCCTCATTAACCTGATGCACAGTCCGCCTGACAGGGAGCTATGGGCTGCCATGGAGCCTGCACACTAGCTCTGCAGCCTCTGCTAATTCCTTTCCACACCCATGCCTGGAGGGGGAGGGAACCCAAGCCCAGACTTGAGCTGGTGTCTCCTGCTTTGCTGCGTGCTGTGGCATCATTTGCATGATTACATGACTGTTTAGTTTGGGTCCAGTTGCTAAGCTGAGGTTATTTATAGATCAAGGGATTGGCTGGAGCTTCCCCCCTCCTCCTTCACAAGAACAGCTCCGAAAGGAAGTCACCCTGCAGAGCTGGGCGGGGAGGGCAGTGTCAAGGTAAGGGGCTATAAAATCCCACAGTTCCTGAGTTTTCTGCAGATCCCTCTTGGCCCTGCAATTACAGAGAGTGCTGAAAGGGAAAGAGCTGGATGGAAAACCCAGGGGCCAGATTGATCTCAGGTGTCAGCCCAGAGGACTCAGCAGAGTTACTCCAGGGAGGAAGGTGACCCAATGTGGGCAAAATTCTCCCTGCTCCACAGCATTGCACATTCTGGATTTGTTCCGTACCCCCAGCTCTCAGGAGCCGACTTGAATGTGGGGGAACGCACGAGGTGGGATGCAGCCCCGCACATTCCCATCTGCATGGTTGGGGTGGAGGGCTGGAGAGCTGAGGGGTTACGGAGCCCCACGGCTCTGGCTTGCACAATGAGGTTTGAACAACCAGTGGGGGACTGAGGAGTGTGTCTGCATGTCACCTTTAGGGGCAGCGTGAAGAAGCAGGCCTGAAAAGAGAAGAGTTGCCACAGACTGGCCAGGCGAGGGAAGGAGGGGAAGGGAGAGGTCATAGAAAGCCATTATCATCTGGTGGCCTGTGACTTAGACGGACTTTTCAGTGCCGTTGTGAATGGAGAGCTCTCCGTGTCATGACACCACCACTGCAGCTTTCCCTGATTGCCCCCTGGCTGGACTAGCTCGGCAGGCCCAGGATTGGGCAGGCATGGGGCATGCTGGCACCTGGAGGGTGCTTGCCCTGCCATTGCCCATTTGTTCCATGGCTAACATAATGAGGTCAGTCCCCAGGGCTGTCAATCTGGCCCCTATTCCTGCACCGCCCAGGTGTAGCTGATGCTGTGACTCAGAAGTTGTGACAGATTTATGTTACCAATTTGCCCGGGGCGTCAGGTGACAAAGGGGGCATTGAGTTCGCAGCCAGGAAAGGCACGGTCTCTCCAGGGGAAGTTCTCAGGTGCCATTTCTTGTTCTCTTCCTTTCTTTGTGACCTCCGTGATGGGCTGGACAATTCTGGAGAGGGTTTCTGGCCTCAGAGCATGGGGCCCTGGGACGGTGGATCCCTTACTACCTACACTCCCAGTCTGCGAGGTACCCGTCTGAACCCGACCGTCTGGAAGGGGAGCTCAAGCAAAGGTGTCCCCTTCCTTTGGAGCTTCTCCTTATGCTCTGAGGGCTGCCTTGGATTCCCAGGCAGTTTGCAAGCTCTGCAGAGGAGTCTCAACAAGCTGTCCAGCCCTGTTGGCACGTTGGCGCCTGAGCTCCAGCTGCTGAGCAGGTTCAAGGGCTCCTTGGTCCTGCTCTAATTCTAGTGCTGAAGGAGATGAGTCAAGACCATGGGGTAGAGGGAATTAGATGGGCAGGCCTTATAGCAGCAGGTCCCCCAGAGGCCCATCCAAACCCTGGAGCAGAGGGGGCAGGTCCAGAGCAGCACCGAACTGGGCAGCATGGAATCCCCCCCCCCTTTTTTTTTTACAGTGAATGGAGTGGTGCCCTAGATCCACAGAGTGGGGCCAGCAGCTGGGCTGGCGTCACACTCACCACCACCCGCAGTCTTGCTAGGGGCCTCACTCTCCATGGCCCATGCAGGATTCTCTGCTGAGGCTGCCAGCAAGGGGGCCTGCTCATGCCACTTGCAATGGAGGAGTTTGTAGGGTGGATGGCTCACTAGATGCTGGACTGAGGGACTCAGCTCATGTCAGGATCAGATCACCATGATCAGAGGGTAACAGCTTCCAGCTTCTCCAATTCCAGCTGGGTGCGAAGTTGTGAGGCAGTATGAAGGGGAACGCCTTGTACTTCATTACCCGTCGCCTGAGCCCAGGGCTGGCCCGAGACTGGGGGCCCATTGTAACAATGCCTGGAGACCATGGAGAGCAGATATGAGGGATTTGGGGTGTGTCTCTGGCTGGCAGGCAGGGTTACGAGTGAGGGGCGACATGGGACCCCAGGCAGCTGCATCACTCATCTTTGCCTGTGGGCACCAGTGCCTGAGCCATCCAGTCTCCAGACAACATGAGCCCTGCAGCACTTCCAGCGCCTGGGGTTGAGCAGCGGCAGGAATGATGTGTCCTTTGCAGCAAGAACAGGTCAACCCAAAGCGAAGTAGGACTAATTAACTACTCAGTGGGTCTATGGACAGCCTACTGGGCAGCTTTGCTGGGCACATACCTGTGGATCCCCAGCATCAGCCTTGGGGCTGTGATCCAGGCAGGGTCGGCGCAACCCATTAGGCGACCTAGGCGGTCGCCTAGGGCGCTGCGATTTGGGGGGCAGCAACCGCGGCGGTATTTCGGCGGCGGGACCTTCCGCCGCCTCTGTGGGGGGGTGGCATTTCGGGGCGGGACCTTCCGCCACCTAGGGCAGCGGAAAAGCTGGCAGCGTTCCTGGATCCAGGAATATGCTCTCCAGCTCTGGCCCAGAGAGAAACGTGGAGGGCTCCTCACAGGAGTAAGGGCTCGCAAATCTCGCCCACCCGAGGGATGAAAGGCAACAACATGGGAACCCAAGGGCTGCATCTGATCTGAGTGGAGCAGAGCAGAGTGCAGCCATCTCCACTGTCAATGTGGGGGGTGAGACCTTTCGAAAATGCAGTTCCCAGTTTGCAATGCAGGCTGGCCACTGGGACCTGGATGTCCCTTTGCATGCTGGGACCTGCCACACGCTGCACCCCTGAACTGGCAGTAAAGATGCACACAGGCAGCCCTGTCTACATGGGCTCTGCAAAAAGCCTCTATACCTGATGCATAGTTTGCATCAGAATCTAACGTGGGTGCCCCATGCACAGTTCCTTCCCCCCAAATCCATTATCACTGCCTATATACATCATCCCAGCTCCCCACATTCCATCGCTTCTCCCCAGGCATCCATGAGCCCCCCTTCCCAGCAATTCCTCTGTTTTCCCCCACTCATTACCCAGTCAGTTCTCACCTTGAACTCACTGGGGATGATGAGCTTGGGGGTCTCTAGCCCCAGAATGGCATCAATCCCACAGAAGATGAGGATGGCCAGGATGATGGAGAAGTCGCTCACTAGCTTCCTCAGCTAAGGGAGCAAAGAAAGCCATTGGGAGGGAGTTATCAGACACCCCCAGGTAGGGCGATCAGACCTCTCAATATTACAGGGACTGTCCTGCTGGTAGGGTCTTTGTCTTATATATGCAACTACAGCCCTCCATCCCCAGGGAAAAAGGTGTCCCACTTGCTATCTGGGACCCGGTCTGGGCCATGCTGTGCTTTACGCATGCTTAGTTGTTGTGTGCTCGGGGTGGGGTGGGGGGGAATCTGCACATCCCAGAGATACCCCTGGCCCTGTCCTCCAGAAACACTCCACAATGAAAAGCAAGAGACATCACACAACGAAGCTAGCACTTGCTCATGCTCTCATAAGAGATCTTGGTGACCCCCTGCACTGGGATGGAGGGAATGCGGGAGATGAGGTAATAAGTGTTTTGAATGTCCCCTACTGCTAGTTCTAATGGCACCTTAGAGACTAACATAAATTTGTTAGTCTCTGAGGTGCCACAAGGACTCCTCAGTTTTTTTGCTGATACAGACTAACACGGCTACCCCTGAAACCTAGTTCTAATGATAGTACTTGGCAGCGTAGGACAGACTGCTGGGCTACGACCCTGCAGAAGGCTCACTAGGAAGCTGGGGGAGGTTATTTATGGAGAGTGTGGAATAAAGTGTGGTGGATCGTGAGCAGCAAGGCCCAGGCTCTCTGCCTTTCCTTATAAAGCCAGTCTCCCACGTGTGCCCAGTATAGCCCACTACCAGGGGAAGCCGCTAGCTTTGATTAAGGGCGAATAATTCTGGTGGATGCACTAAATTGCTCTTGGACAGGATGAAGGTGAAGCTGAGCCCCAACCCCAAAGAGGAACCCAGGAAGGTTAAATAGCACTTCTTTCTTGTCTGGTGGGAGCTGGGAAGCCCAGTGTTACTGAGGCGGGCTCCCCAACTGTTCTTTGGGGTGGTGTTGAACCCATTCAGAATTGGGGCCCTGAGTTCTATTCCCAGCCCCCCGCTGTGGGCTTGGCTGACATTTTCAAAAGGGGCCACTGATTTTGGGTGCCTCCTTTACTAGGTGTCCTGCCTGAAACCGCCAGCAGTGTCCTGTTGGGCGCCCGCAGGCAGTAAGCACATTTGGGAATGTCGGCCTCAGTCTCTCCGAGCCTCAGTTTCCCAGTCTGTAAAATGGGGATAATGTCGCTTACCCCCTTGGTGCCACCACTCTGAGACCTATTGGGGGAGGCCCTGTATGTGTGTTGGGGTGAGATACACGCGACCAGGAGAGAGCACAGCACTCAGCAGGTCACCAGCGCTGCCTCCGTGAGCTGCAGGGCGTCGGACGTTGCTGGGCTGAGCAACACTTGGAGATTTTTATAACTTTCTAAAGCAATTCTCCTGATTTTCAGGGTTATTTCTGGGGCTCTCCTGCCATGGCTGGCTGGTAGCAGCTGTACTGCATGTGCTGAGATGCTTACACTCAGCAGGGGGAGCAGGAGCTCTCTGCACAAAGCCATCTAAATGTACAGAGCCTTGCACAGGAAGAGACAGCTGCACCCTCCTCACAATGCCCTCGGTGCTTGCAGAGCAGGGGGTGGGATGAGAAACACTCACGGCTGTGGGGAAATAGCGGCTGGTTTTAAAGCTCTTGAGCGTCATGGAGCAGAGGAACGTCCCCAAGAAGAGGATGAAGGCCATGAAGGTGATGTCAGGCACGTAGTTACAGCTGTTCCCCACCAGGTGGCCTCCCACTCGCAAACACTCTGTCCGCGTCAGCAGGGACCAGTTTGCAGCCTCCAGACCCTGCTGCTGTGGGGACAGAGGGAGACATTTCAGAGGCAGAGGAGAGCCAGCCGGCTGGACAAGAAGAAAACCCCACAGGCCAAAGAGAAGGGATCAGAGGAGTCCAAGCAAGCACCATTGGTAGATGACGGGTGAGTGGGCACTGGCTGAGGATGGCCAGTTACCCTGCAGCTTGGTGGCGCAATCAGGGGTGGGGGAGGAAAGCACATTTGGGACTGATTAGTGCTGATGAAAGTTAGAGGCTGCTGCTGGTGCTGGCCGTTTGCTTGTCTGTATCTGTCCGTCCGTCCCCTGCTCACACCAGGCTCACCGAGCCATGTGTTCGTAGACAAGCCTGCAGGGATCGCACCAGGCCTGCCCCTGAACAGGGCTCATCTGGCGGAACTCCCTGGGCTATGTGGACACATGCCCACGTGCATGGCTCTTTCTGGTCAGCGAGGCACCATGGGTGAGAGGCTGCCAGGCCGTTCCCAGAGGGCAGGCAGGGAGAGGCAGCTGTGGAAGGGGCATCCCCTCCTAGCGGCAGGGAAGTGCCCCTCTGTGAGGCTGACACCAGTGTTCTTGGAGCCCAGGGTCACCGCCTGGAAACAAGGTCACCATGAAACATGCAGGTCCCCCATGTAAGGGGAACAGGGTCCCCTATGCAGAGCCCCTAGGTAAAAGGCCTAGCCCAGCACCATCACTTTACTGCCTAGTCGCTGAGACAGTCTGGTCCTGGGAGGGATCCAATGATGACAGCAGTGCCCCAGGAGCACAGGGAGCCCCGCCCCAGAGCAAGCTTGCCAGGACCTCAGCATCCCCTCGCTCACCCCAGCGGCTGGAGAGAATGTCCTTACCATCCCAGCGCTGCCAGGGGGTGGGAGCAGCATCTCAGTCAGCATGGAGACGTTGCCTGCAAGAGATGAACTATCAGACATTTCTCTCCCCCTCCCCAAACCATGGCGCCCAGCCAGCGTCTCCCCGAGTGTTCGCAGGGGATCTCAGAGGGCTCCGGCCTGGGGCTGGTGTGAGACAGTGGAGCTGGTCCCCAGTCATTAGTGCAGGGGATGAGGGCGTGGACTGTGCTGGATGTCAGCTATCAGCAAGGCTCCTCCCCCTGGGCCTAGGGCTAGCAGGCTGTGGTCGGATCAGCAGGCTTCGTCTCCTAGGGATGGTGCTAACTGAGACTCAGCCGCATGGGCGGCACATATAAGAGGCCAGGGGAGGCTAAGACATGTAGGGGGGAAATGCCACGGATGTGGCATGGGTCACCCCTCTCGAGGCCTGCCGGCCTGCCACCACCTTTGGAGTGCCCGAAGCGAAGCTCCATAGAAGTTGTGGTGGCCACCGGTGCCTGGACCGTGGCCCCGCCCGCGCTCCGCTCCGCCTCTTCCCCTGAGGCTCCCCTCCACCGCTTGCTCTTCTGTCCCCTCATCTCCTGTCGCTTGCATAAGGCAGGAAAAGGTGATGGGGGCATGGCCCCATGGCCTGCCCTGTTCCAGGAAGGAGGTGGAGTGGAGCGAGTATAGAATGGGGGACCTTGGGGGAGGTGGCAGAGAAGAGTGAGCAGCAGGCGGGTGGGGTCTTGGAGGAAGAGGCAGAGAGAAGTGAGCGGCGGAGCCTCGGGGAAGGAGGCGGAGAGGAGCAAGCAGCGGGTGGGGCCTCAGGGGAAGAGGCCGAGCGGGGGCAGGGCCACAGGGGCCAGGCACTGGTGTCCCCCGACTTCTAGGGAGCTTCTGGCACTCACGTGTGAGCCTCCCCAAACAGAAGACTCTCACGCCTCTATACTAGGCATGCTAGGCACAGAAGCGGCCAAAGCAGGGGCCATGCATCCCTCTAGACCCAGAACTGTCCCTGGGAGGACCCCACACACACACATGCTCGTATGGCACTAGAGCAGTGGTTTTCAAACTTTTTCTTCTGGCGACCCAGTTGAAGAAAATTGTTGATGCCCGTGACCCAATCAAGCTGGGGATGAGGGGTTTGGGGTGTGGGAGAGGCTCAGGGCTGGGCCAGAGGATTGGGATGCAGGGGTGAGGGCTGTGGGGTGGGACCAGGGATGAGGAGTTTGGGGTGCAGGAGGGGGCTCTGGGTTTGGGGGGGCTCAGGGCTGGGGCAGGGAGTTGGGGTGCGGGAGGGGGTCAGGGCTCTGGGCTGGGGGTTCAGGTTCTGGGGTGGGGCTGGGGATGAGGGATTTGGGGTGCAGGAAGGGGCTCTGGGTTTGGGGGGGCTCAGGGCTGGGGCAGGGGATTGGGGCATGGGCTTACCTCAGGCGGCTCCCGGTCAGTGGCATAGCGGGGGGGTTAAGGCAGGCTTCCTGCCTGTCCTGGCACCGTGGACCACACTGCACCCTGGAAGGGGCCAGCAGCAGGTCGAGCTCCTAGGCAGAGGCACGTAAGCAGCTCCACTCCGCTCTCACCCGCAGGCACTGCCCCTCCACCCCCAGCTCCCATTGACCAGGAACCGGCCAATGGCAGTGCAGAGCCGGTGATTGGGGTGGGGGCAGCGTGCGGAGCCCCGTGGCCCCCCCGCGTAGGAGCTGAACCTGCTGCTGGCTGCTTCCAGGGTGCAGCGCGGTGTCAGAATAGCAGGGCTGCCCAGAGGATTCAGGGGGCCTGGGGCAAAGTGGGGGAACGGACATAAAAAAAGGCGCCACCCGCTGTGGCGCTTGTACTCACTGGGCGGCGCTTCGAGTCTGCAGCGGCGGCGGCGGTGGGTCCTTCACTCGCTCCGCGTCTTCGGCAGCACTGAAGGACCCGCCGCCGAAGTGCCGCCGAAGACCCGGACCGCCACCGGGTGAGTAGCCAGGGAAGGGATTCTCGGCCAGGGCTCGCGGGGCCCCTGCGGGGCCCAGGGCCTGGGGCAAATTGCCTCACTTGCCCCCCCCCCCTCCGGGCAGCCCTGCAGAACAGGTAGGGACTGGCCTGCCTCAGCTGGACAGCATCGCCGACGGGACTTTTAACGGCCCAGTCGGCGGTGCTGACCGGAGCCACTGTGACCCAGTGCCTTCCATTCCGCAACCCAGTACTGGGTCGTGACCCATAGTTTGGAAACCACTGCACTAGAGGACCCAGGCGGTGCCTTCCCTACTGCCCACCACGAGACCTTGGGGGAGAACTGCAGAGAGCAGCTACCGCAGCCAGAGACTCCAGCCAGCTGGGGAAGGACCCCTGGACAGTCCAAGCAAAACTTGAATTTTCTCTCTAGCCTGTACTGACTGGCTGTTTGATCCAGGCTCCCCCTCCGCCCCAGGTGATGCAGCTACACTGGAGCCAGGGGTGTCATTTCTTGCAGATAAACCCTCACTAGTGCTGATGGCTAGCACCTAAAAACAGAAGGGTAGCCGCGATGGTGCGAACAGCACAATCCTGTCCAAGACCCCTGTATGTCCTCTGGGTGGCTAGTGCCTCCTGCCGCGGCTACGCTACTGTTCTTAGTGCGCTAGCTAGATCAGAGCTAGTGCTGGTGTGCCTACCCCCACTGGAAATCATACCACCAGCTCCAGTGTAGACACACCCACAGTCACTTCCACTCAGGTCCCCTCCACACCTGCCCCTCCTCCTCTGCCCTCCCCCCCGCCCCCACCCTTTTCTTTGCATTTAGCTCATCCCGCCTATGGAAACCCACAAAACGTATAGTGGCACTAACAGGATGTTTGCCACTATCACCTCAGTCCCCCTGCTGCTGTGTTCTACCCCTTTCTGGCTTTTGGGAGCTGTTATGGGGGCTTCTGCCCCCAGGGATTGTGCTAGACCAGGGCTTCTCAAACTGTGCCCCACAGAACATTGCTTGTGGCCTGCGTGTACAGCACATGGGGCTGTCTCCATCTTCTCGTTTCCAGTGGGTTCTCTTGGTGTCCCCTGATTGGAGGTGGGGCTGGTAGTAGCACTGCCTAGAGGTAAGGTTGCCTGACACTTCCTGTTATAAGACCTGGTTTTCAGCTGCTCTAAAGTCGGGCAAACTTTAACGGATCAGGCTGAAATGTTTCATGCCAGGCATCTGCCTCAGGCTGACGATTGTTGGAAGGGTTCAGCTAAAATGCTCCAGCCATATCTGAGAATGAAGTCGGGGGAAACGCTTTTTTTTTTGCCCATATTAAAAATTCTTCAAATTATTTCCTTGAGAAGCTCTCTGCTTTGGAGCAGGGACTTGAAATGTGGCAGGGAGGGTCGCCCTGGTGTCAGAAACGTGTGTGTTTTACCAGCCACCCAAAGTTAGCCAAGTTCTGTAAGTCTTGGGAAAATCACAGTTCACACACGCTCAGGAGAGGTTTCCTAGAGTCTGGCACTCAAATTCTCAAAGGATTCCAACTGCACTGAGCATGCTCCATCCCCACACAGTTCATATGTGCTGACCAGATTGCACACGCTCTGTCCCCCGAGAGCGACTGAACATGTAATGCTGTCTCTCCTGTGTGCTTGGTGCACCTCCTGCTGGAGTACAGAAGAGAAGGAACCTGCCTGACTTGAATGTGGAGGAGCAGAGTGGAGGAAGGAGGGATAAGAGTAGAGGAGGGACAGGGAAGAGTTAAGAGCCAGATCTCAGAAGTGAGCCCAACTCAAAGAACTAAAAGAACAATAAATTAACCAGGGAAAAGATCACAAATCAAAAGCAGCTCCAAGTTTCTAATCAGAACCTTCCCACTAGCAGATTCTCACCACAGTGAAATCCAGAAATCAAAGCAGAGCCGTACAAAACTTGCAGCTCGCTGATCCCAAACTGGGAGAAGACAGTAGGAGACCCCACGTGCAGTGGAAACCCAGAGATGATTGATTGTGCAACCAACCTGACAGAGGAGAGACTGAAAATTAGAGATATTTCTGCCCCACACCTCCTGATTGCGAAGCCTGTCGGAGTGGCTGCCTCACACCATCCACTAGCAAAGGACTTTCATCGAGATGTGGAAGAGGTAAAAAACTGCCTGACTGTGGGACTAAGCGAAGATGCATGGAGAGCATCCCAGCTGCGCACCATGAGGTCATCCCTTCAGCACAAAGCCCAGCTGTGAAGAGGGCGATGCGGTCAGCGCTGCGCCAGAGTGGGAGAGGAGGCTGGCCTGTCTTCCCAGGAGACGCTCAGTAGCTCAGCGTAGTGGGAACAAAGTAGCTGGGTGCCCAGGCTCATGTCACAGACGCACCCAAGGGCAAGGAAATCCCTGCATCCAGAGACCACGAGAATTTGTCCCGTTGCTGAGAGCTACAATGGTGGAGCTGGGCTCTTCCCGGATCCTGAGATTTCCCTGGGGCTGGCATGTGGCCATGTGGGGTCTGGGTTATTCTATAGCTCTACTGAGAAGCCAGACAAACAATAGAGTGAAGGATTATGAAGAAAATGGCCGCAACCTCTCCCCACTCTGGTTCGGGGGAGAAGAGGGTTTGAGTCTTTGGGAGTTTGCTGTCAGACAGGTCCTGCTATGAGTGTTTCTAGGAGTTTGGCTGGGAGGGGATGGTGCAGGAGGAGCAGGGGGTCCCTGGCTTCCATAGAATTGGGGTTGAGGAGTTGGGGAATGGACCGATGCTGCTAGTGTTTTGCTGAGCCCCTGCCTCTCACGGCCACAGCGGACAATTCTCCTCTCCTCCCTTGGAAAAGGAACACCCACCCTGCAGAGAGCTGTGTTCTCCCCCAAAGAGCTGGCAGGCCGAAACCGGGGAGCATGGAGGGGATGGACCCGAAGGAAGTCCATGGGAGACACTGGGCAGATCAATGCAACAGTTAGAGAGAAATTAGCAGTAGCAGAAAACAAGCCCAGCACAGTTCTGATCAGAGTCAGGATCTATCACTGAATTGACTCCCCCTCACGCTCCCTGCTCTCAGTGCACAGGAGACTACCACTGGACTGGGGGGAAGGGCTGGAGTTCAGTGTTTCCATGAGGGTCCCCGTGGGGGACAGACAGCTGTGCTCTCTGGCTGAGTTCACACCCAGGCTGAGATGCCTCCTGCATGCAGATGGGACCCTGGCATTGGGGCCTGTAACATTTTAGTTACTGATATGGACTCTCCCCCTTAACTCTGTCTGAGCACCCAACCTTGTATCTGGGGCCTGCAGTGAGTCCTAAAAATACAGCAGGATGTGACTCATGCCAATGCAGCATGGCTCTCTGTCACCCTCTAGTGGTGAGGCCATGTAAGTGCTGCAGGAGCATCCTCACAAGTACATTCCTCATATCCCTTTCCATGTGGACATGTGCTGTCAGTTTGCTACACAGACATTATATAGCAGGGAGGTGTCCATGGGACAATTGCTCCAGTCACATATGGGCCACAGTGAAGGTCTCGCCCTCTAGGGACCTTGCTATTCTTGGCAGGGCTGGATACACAAAGGGGGCGGCTCTGTTAATGAGGGGATGCCCTGTACTACTATCACCTTTCTGGTAATAACCCGACTCCCAGAGGATAGGGGTTTTCAGGAGTTAATCAAGAGCCCTGAGGGGCTGACTGACCCATCACTAGAGTCACAGTTGCTGGAAAGCAGGTTCATCCGAACTATTTGGTGATTCCCTGGCCCTGGCTCCTACAGTCTCCGAACTCAGGACTGGTTCACACACAGAACAAGAGCCATATTCTTCGGGGAATTCTCTGCAATCAGTATTTCACCCAACTCAGTCTAACCCATGTCAAGGTGTGGGTCTGCTCTGGAAAGTGACAGTCCCATGTGTACTGAGCCTCACTGAAACCACATCCCATTTACTGAGTTCACACGTAAAGCGATTCTGTCCCTAACTGAGAGCCCTGCACACTCCTCCTGGGATCGGAGAGTCAAGCTGGGTTTCGTCTTTCTCATACACCATCGTCAGTTGTAAAAATCCTGCAGGCCAGATTCTGCCCCCCGTTATGTGCTGCCGTACAGACCTACCCTCAGGGACATTTGGGCAGCCCCTTTGCCGCTGCTGGCATTGGGCAGGCGTCTGAGAGCCAAAGGTAGCCTTGTACTCAGTTACCAGCTCTGCGGATGCTGCACCAGTCAGCACACAGCCCAGCTCCCTCCCCTGCAATGGTGCTGGCCCGAAGGGCTCACACGAGTAAGAAGTTGTACTGTTTGCCACTGCGTGGGGAAGGCGTGACTGCTATGCCCAGGGAGCAGCTCTGTTCGATCAGAGGGGGCCATCTGGCATTTTCTTCCATTGATATGACTGTTGATTCTCTCCATGCTTCGCTCTCGTCCACCCTTGACTCTTTTGCCCCCATCTCCCTTCACAAGGTCCCAGCCCTCCCAGCCCCCGCCCTGGCTCACACCCAACATCCACCTCGTCTGTTTCTGCTCTCGTACTGCCGAGCATCTCTGGCCGAAATTTCGGAACCAGGCTGACTTCCTCCAATACAGATTTGTTCTCTCCTCCTCCAGTTCTGCCGCCTTCCCAGCCAAATGCCTCCACTTCTCCACCCTGACTGACTCCCACTCCACAATCCCAGCCCCCTTTGACTCCTTCCTCAAACCCTCTCCCCCTCCTGCCTCCACTTCTCTCTCTGCACACGCTCACTCACTTCTTCAAAGGCTGACACTGACAAAATACCTTCCCCTCCCATCTGTAAGATCTGGCCTTTCCTATCCACCCACACAGCTAAATCTCTCACCCAGGCTCTAATCATCTTGAGTTTTGATTACTGCAACACACGGGTGATGAAAGCTCCCTAAAAGTGGCCCCGCCCTCCCACACCATCCCTTCCCCTGCCCTCACACCGCCCCTTCTCCTTGAGGTCCCACCCTCATGCCAGCTCTTCCCCCTGAGGCCTTGCCCCCATGCTGCCCATTCCTGCCCCCGAATCCCTGCCCCGCCCCCACCCCTTCCCCCAAGGCCCTGCCCCCACTTGTTCCTCTCTGCCCCCTTCCCCCCATCGCTCACCCTTATGGCCGGTAAAAAATGATGAGGCCTTGGCCCCCTCCCCCCCATTCCAGCACCCCTGCTGCAACACCCTTTTCTCTGTCTTTGACCGATGCAACCTTACCCTGCTCCTATTTGTTCAAAGCACTGCTGCAAAGATCATTTTTACTTTGACCATATCACCCTCCAATTTGCATCTCTCTGCTGGCTCCCCTTTCTCCTCCACACCCAATAGAAGATGCTAATCTTTTCTTTTGAGTCCCTTCCTGGCCTATTCCCACATTCCGGCTCATCTCTCATACATCACTGAGATGCTGACCCCCATCTCTGATCGGCCCAGGCTGCCAAGCTTCATTGCCCACTGGTTACATTTTCAAACAAGCCCCTTCGTGCTTTTTTTTCTGCTGCCCCTCATGCTTGGGAGGTGCTCCCCATAAACATCTGCAAAGCCACCTCACTGTCCACCTGCAAATGCCTCTTTACATCTCTCTGTTGCTGTACTGCCTGCACAAGGCTTAACAACAGGCAGTCGGCTGGTGTGCAGAGACCACCCAGCCTATCATGCTGACAGTATTGTCTCGTTGTTTCCTTATGCTCCCCGTCAGTCTGAATTCTGCCTGTTGTCTCTTGTCTCAGCCTGTCAGCTCTTTGTGGCAGGGACTGTCTTTGTGTCCTGTGTCTGTACAGCACCTAGCGCCTGGTCTGTGCCTGTGGCTCCTAGGTGCTTCACAATACGAATAATAACACCAGTTCCTTTTCGGAGGGGACAAGCACTGCTGAACTGCTGCTTTCTAAGACCCATTCCAATACACAGAGCTCTGCCCCAGCACTACTGACAGAAACATGCAGCCACCCAGGCAAACGGAAATGCAGGGACCCTCCCAACTGGAGGCAACCCGCTCCTACCTGTGCCAGACGAGTTACAGATGCAGCCGTAGAGGGTGACGTCATTGATCTTGTAATCCCAGTTGACGGGGAAGCTGTCCGCCAAGCTCAGCATCTTCTTCACGGCATCATAGATGAATATGAAGCTGATGAGGGCACAGAAGCCTTCCTCGGTGAAGCGGGTAAAATACTGAACCAGGTAACTTGCTTCGGTGGCCACCAAAATCAGTCCGAAAAAGGCCACCCAGAGGCCAATCCAGAAGCGGAACTCCAAGTAATCCAGGCTGTAGTCTCTGGAGAAGGGATGGGCCCAAAGTGTTTAAATGAATCAGTCACACACAAGACATGACACTTAACTCTAATCGCTAAGGCTATGATTTAGTCACGGGTATTTTTAGTAAAAGTCATGGACAGGTCACGGGCAAAATAGAAAAATTCACGGCCCCTGACCTGTCCATGACTTATACTAAAAATACCTGTGCTTAAATCTTGGTGGGAGGGAGGGTGCTGGGGGGCATGAGTGGGCTGCTGGGGGGGGGGGGCGTATGGGGGAGCCGCTGCTGGGGTACACCCAGGGCCAGCGGCACCAGCTGCTGGGGGCCGTGGACCGTGGCTGCTTTGACTAGCTAGCCAGGGACCACTGCCAGGGCCAGCAGACCACGGCTGCTCCAGCCAGGGATCGCAGCTGCTCCACCCAGCCAGCTGCCTGGAGACCACCAGCCGGGGCTGTGGACCACGGCTGCTCTGGCTGGCCTCCTGGGGACTGCTGCCAGGGCTAGTGGAGTGTGGCTGCTCCAGCCACCCCGGGACCACTGCCGGGGGCCACTAGAGCAGCAGCTGGTGTGGCTGTCCCCAGGGCCATTCCAGCAGCAGCGCATGTGGCTGTCTTGGGGACCACCTGAGCAGCTGGCACCGGAGCCAGCTGCGTGGGCAGCCCTGGGGTCAGCTACACTGGCCCCTGCAGAAGTCACGGAGGTCGTGGAAAGCCATGGAATCCGTGACTTCCACAACCTCTGTGACAGATATGGAGCCCTACTAATCGCTAATAGCAGCATGCTCTGCCTGTCTTTAGTGCCACCTGTCCAATGACCTCAGTGTGCTGGATGGAGCGCACAGAATCACAAAAATGCAGGGCTGGAAAGGACCTCGAGAGGTCATCAAGTCCAGCCCCTGCGCTGAGGCGAGACCAAGGAAACCTCGACCAGCCCTCATAGATGTTTGTCCAACCTGCTCTTAAAAACATTCAGTGATGGGGATTCCACAACCTCGCTTGGAAGCCTGTTCCAGAGCTTAACTACCCTTAGAGTTAGAAATTTTTTCCTAGTGTCTAACCTAAATCTGCCTTGCTCCAAATTAAGTCTATTACTTCTTGTCCGACCTTAAGTGGAATGGTGAACAATTGATCACATCCTCTTTAGAACAGCCCTTAACAGATTTGTAGATTGTTATCAGGGCCCCCCAACATGGGCAGCGGATATAATAGGCCAGGGGAGGCCAGGCTCCCCTGGGAATTGGTCCTGCTTTGAGCAGGGGGTTGGACTAGATGACCTCCTGAGGTCCCTTCCAACCCTGATATTCTATGATTCTATGATTCTCCCCTGGTGCTGCAGTGGCCGCTGGACCCCCGGTTGTGGGGTTTTGGGGGGAAGTTTTTGATTTATTATGCCCCATGCAGGTTCTGGGGCGGCTGAGGAGGCGGTATGTGCTATTCAGCTTCTTGGGTTCATCAGTAATCTCTCTGGACTCTGGACTGAGTAGCAAATACCACCTCCTCAGCTGCCCCAGAACCTGCATGGAGCATAGCAAAACCTTCTTCTGGGCCAGAGACACTTTTCCCAGGCGGCTTGAGGTCTGGGGAGGGGAGGTGCAGCGCAGCTGCCGCTGGCCTGGGACTCCTCCAGGCAGGTGGGGGTGGGGCCTCGGGGCTTTGGCCAGTCCGGGGCTCCTCCGGCCAAGGGGGGTGGCACTCAGGGTTCCTCTGGGCGGGCGGGGGGGGGGAGGGAGCTCGGGGCTCCTCCGGGTGGGGGGGAGCAGGAGGTATGGGGCTCTGGCTGCAGGGGAGGCGAGCAGAAAGGGCAGAGCCAGAGCTAGCCTCCCCGAAGGGGGACTCCACCCACCGCCCATGCCCCCAAGTCTTCTTTTCTCCAAACTAAACATGCCCAGTTTTTTAACCTTTCCTCACAGGTCAGGCTTTCTAAACCTTTTGCCATTATTGTTGCTCTCCTCTAGAGTCTCTCCAGTTTGTCCCCATCTTCCCCAAGGTATGGCATCCAGAGTTGGCCACCGTACCCCAGCTGAGGCCCCCCCAGTGCTGAATAGAGCGGGACAATTACCTCCCACGTCTTACATCTGACACTCTGTTAGTACCTCATGACAGCCTGCCAGGCAGATGAGCATCATTAGCCCCCTTCTACACATTGGGAAACAGGGCCTAGAGAAGCAAACACTAACAGACGTGCCCAAGGTGATACTGTGCATTAGTAGCAAGATTGGGAATTGATCCCAGCTCTCCCCACTCCCAGGCTGTGTTTGAGTCCCCAGGGCGATTTCTAATGCCATGGCCATCGCACAGAGATATGGAGCACAATTCTGAGGTCAGTGGTGGCTGAGCCAAGCTCAGCACATCTGGGGAATCACCGATGAACTGCTGGCTCCAGCTCTCTGCTCTAGGCCTGGCCGTGAATCCCTGCAGGAATCATTTCTCTTGCATGATGTTGGAACTGGGCCGTGCCGGGGTGTGAGATATGAAGCCCTGAAGCTCTTCATTGGGAGACTGACCCAGTGGCTGAGGCCGGGGGTGAGGGCTGGTCTCGCTGGGAGGCTGAAAACAAGGGGGTTCCCTGCAGGGGTGTCAGGGCCGAATGGGGGATTAGTTCTTTTCCAGAGTCACAGCAGAAGCCCTCCCTCTCCCCTAGCACAGCAGTATCCCCAGTGGCCCAACAGATCCCTTAGGAAACCAGCCAGGCTAAGGTGTTAAACACCTGGGATTAGTCAGTATCCAAAGAGCTGCAAGTCTCATTTGAAGCGGTTCAGGAAGCTCACTGGACGCAGTTACCCATTCAGGACAAGGGGGGACACTTTGAGATAGGCCTTTACTCACTTGCTAAAGGAGAAGAGGAGCCGTTCGAAGACTAGGACAGGGCCAGTGCTACTCAGGATGGTGAGCGGCTGGCCAGCAAAGAGGCAGAAGACAGCTCCAGCAATAGCGGTGCCCAGGAAACTCTCCAGCACTCCCTGAAACACAGGGAGAAACCCAGCGAAGCATGAGCAGTTCAGAAAGACACAAGGTTAAGAGTTCTGTGAGAGGAGACAGGTGTAACTTTACTGGGAGTTGCCAGGTGGCGCTGTTACACACAGTGCTAGTTTTGTTTGTCTGAATCGGTGAGCAGCTGGCACCTGTAGAAATGCTTGCTGTCAGGTGTGGTGCAATTCTCTTTAGATTCTCAGCATATCTTCAGTAACTTCAGCTCTGCCTAAGGAAACAGGATTGGGTGGCTTCCAGTCCTCTACTCAGACTGGTGGACCACATCTCAAAATAGAGGCACCATCAGGAACTCAAGTGCTCTGAGATCTCCAAATGAAAAGCTCTAGCTAAATGCTATGTATTGGCATTACTGTACCCCAACTGCCCTGTCTCCTCTGCTCTGTTATTAATATGGCAGCTGGCACCTGGTTTTCTTATGATTCACTCAGCACTGGACACAATGTCCATCAGAGCAAGAAAGACAATGATGTTGCTACAGAGGGGATGACACGTCACCATGGCACAGGAAAAGGGGCATCACACCAGAGGCTAGCACAGACCTGCATGTTATCGGTAGCGTCTCCCAGCATGCCACCAAAAGTAATTGCATTGGTAACAGTCGCCAGGTAGATATAGAGAATAGCCGAAAAGCACTGGATGTTCAGGGCGTCATAGAAGTCACTCCAGTACCAAGGGGCCTTCCTCCGGATGTCCTTTACCAGCCCTCCAAATAACCTGCAGACCAACATGGAAACAAGGAGATTCACGACAGAGAGCAGGAATCCTCCACACCAATCACTCTATATTGTACGAGCAAGATCCTCTGCTTAGCCAAGGCTGACCTGAGAGAGCTCTGCAGGAAAAATCCTAGAACAGAGCTATTTTCTCTCCCGAAGCAACAGGTTCAAGGAAGCTACCAAACCCAATGCTACCATGCCCCCTAGTGGCTGGCCCACTTGAGGGCCTATTTTAAAGTAGATATTGACTCCTTTTGATGTATTGACCAGAGAGAAATGTCAGAGATGGGCTAAGCCTGAGCCCCCCTGAGTCCCAGGGTCAGGTCTGAGTCTGCAGCTGTACCAGGCAGATGTGAACACTGAGTCCCAGCCCCCAACACCCTGGAATCTGGGAGGTTCAGATTCAGGTCCAGATTTTGAAATGCCAAGTTCTGGACTGTTCAGTTTGCACCAGTTCTGGTGCGCACCAGATCTCAAGGTTGGAGACAGAAATTGGAACCAGGGGTTTGGTTCAGGCCTATCTCTATTGACCAGTGGTCAATATTTACCTTGGGGACTACAAGAAAATCTTGGCAAACCCTGTCAGTGCTATTTCTTTCTTATTTGTAACCGAGTTGCTCTTCGAGACCCCCGTCAGAACCAGGTCCCATTGTGCAAGACGCTGTATGAACGTGAGGTTGGCCCCTGCCCTACAGAACTTAGAGACTCGTTTACTGAAATGAAGTCAGGAGATACCTGGCTCCATATCTTCTGAATATCCCAAGGAACTGAATCCTGGTCTTTTATTTACCTGTCTGGAGCAGCTCCAAGATGAGACATTGGCTAGGAATGTAATCTGGGTCTCTGATGTGCTGCTAGGAGACCCCAGGGTCCGGAAAACAAGAGATCAGGGCCAGAAACCCAACTCAGGCATCTCCTGAGGTTCTCCAGAGCCCTCAGTGGCTACCAATCTGGCAGTGAGAAACCAGGTCCAGGAATGAACCTGTGTCTACTGTGTGCCAGTGCAGAGCACTAACTACGGGGCCTCCAGCTCCAGGCCAAACTGAGCCCTGGTGTAAGCGGGCACCAGTCCACTGACTCAGGAGAACTGCACCTACTTATGCCAGGGCTGACTCTAGCTGGCTTCTTTAAGGCAAATGTCTGTAGCCTCCCCAGGTGGGCACTTACCTTCCTGTTCTCTGCAGCTCCTCGCTGACAGGCTGGTGCCCATGGGTATGTCTGTCATCAGCTGCAGACACGTTCCCGTTGCAGTGAGATTTCCATTCCCGGAGGTGCACGGAGATCCTGAGACAACAAGAGAAACTCAAGTGGGTGGGTATCAGCCCAGAACCATCCTCATTAACGAAACCCAGCCTAGTTCCTCGGGCAATTTTTGGTATTGAAATCTCAACCCTATTGCTCTCTGGGAGTCTCAGTACAGCTGATGCTGCCACTTCCATCCCCAGAGGCAGCTGCATCTCAGTGGTCCAGATACACTGGAGAGGAAATACACAGAAATGGGAGGTAGAAGCGGGATACTAGTTTTATCATTGAGTGGAGTGAAGGGTCTAGAGGCCAGGTGGTGGCCATGCAGAGCACTTAAGTTTTAAACCACGACTTGGAATAATTTGCAGTGATGCAGAGCGCCTTTCCTGCTGAGAACACCCTGCTGCTCCAGCTGGGCAGCGAGAGAACCCTGCAGAGCTTAGCCACGGGGATGGGAGACAGGGACTGAGGGGCGGAGGGCGCCTCAGTTAACTGGGTCCCACCCCATTCAGGGCTGGAAAGATGGTGAACTGACCTCGAATTGACTCCACCTGGGTGACCTGCATTGGTCACCCTGGGAGCTCTGCCTGACACATGAGCCAATGCAGAACATGGCGTGTCAGTGCCATATGCTGCTAGTGACCTGCCCCACTGGAAGGTGTGTTTCACCTGCACAAGGTGAAGGTTAGCCCCATGGAGAGTGCATTGGAGGAATCACACGTGCAGGCGACAAAGGGCAGGCCACTTGTGAGGGCCATAATGTCCTGCCCAACTTTGGATGGGCAAAGCACTTAGAGTCATTGCTGCTGTCTGAGGCTACCAGAGCATGCCCCAATGGCGAGGACTGCATTGGCAAAGGGTGGACATTCACCCCAACAGATGGTGCAGGCAGAGCCCCTACGTGATGCTCCCTGAGGCTGCCAGACCTCACATCCACTCTCTGGACTGCCCTTCAGTCAGTTTTCTCCCTTGTCAGCCCTGTCACCTTGGATCCCTTGGGGAAGCTAAGGTTACATCTACACTGCACACCACATGCAGCAGCATGTAGGGCATGTGTAGCTACACACTGCGGGGAACAGCTCAGCAGCTGGTGCCGCTGCCAAAGCCTTTCCCCACTGACTCTCCCTGCCGATGGCTTTTACCCTATGCTAGAGCCTTTCACTGCAGTGGGGAAAGGCTCTGACAGCTCCCTGGGGCGCGGAAAGGCTATGGCAGTGGGGAGGCAGCTGCGGGACACTACACTGTCAGTGTGAAGCTCCCGGTCTCTGATTGCTGCCGCTCCTAACGCTCTGCATAGCGTCAGCAGAGCTGGGGCTGAATCTGAATGCCCTGCACCGGGGGAGGGAGGGGGAATTTCAGAGCCAGAGCTCAGCTTTGTGTCTCGGGCCCAGCTCTGCTCTTTAGTAAAAGAGCCCCAGAAAGCTGCTGGGTTCTCCCCCTCTGGTACCTCTTGTAAGGAGAGGGCAGGCACTTTGGTGGAGGGATTCGGATGGTCGGGTCCCATTTGCCTGGAGGCAGCACAGTCAGCTCATCCAGAAACTCATCAATCCCTGCAATGAGGTCTTCTCTGTCCTGAGCCTGACAGGCAACTCGCTGGAAGAGCTGGAGGCAAACGCAGTTACATTATCCAGTGAATCCCTGTGCACGACCACTGGCTGAGATGAACGCTAAATGCTGCAGCCTGGCACAGGGAGCTGCTAGGACTGATTACAGGTTTCTGCTAATGCTAGATGGGGTAAGGACCCTTCCCACCCTATGTGCCCTGTGTGCTAAGCCAGCCTCTCTGCACTGGGATTTTCAAATGGGGCTTCCAATGGAACCTGAGTGAGTTCCATGCCCAACTCCCATTGCATTTCTCTGGGATTCAGACTCCTAACTCCCTTAGTCTCTGAAAAGCACAGACCTAATATCATCACCATCTAATCCTTGGGAAGGGCGAAGGAGAACTGTGGGCTGATCCAATGCTGACCCATTTCTCCATCCTTCCAGCTTGGGACCTACAGAAGAGGATCAGAAGGTTGGCAGTGGGGTGAGAATGAGTTCCCATTGGCTTTGCCTGTGCAGAATGGCCCCCCGGCTTTCCCCAGAGATAGTGCCAACATCTAATACTGATACTCCATACAGTCACTAGATCTCTCACCCGCAGCACCGTCTCCAACCCATGGGCTCACCTCGTCCGTCAGTACCGTGGCCACGGCCCTTCCAATCTCATGATAGGCTTTCACTTTGGCTCTGGGGCCCAGGAGAATAAAAAGAAACCTAGGGAGAGCACAGAAACAGTGAGAAATGCCCCCACTTCTGGAGTGAGCTCTCCTAGGGCCAGGGCCCAGCGTGTCTGAGGGCCAAGGACACACCACCTTTCTGAATTGGCTGAAAGAGGTCGGTCACCCAGGGACAGAGAGGGGCTGTGGTACAGCTGGTATCGGAAGGCTTGGAGAGATTGGGGTAAACGTGTTGCCCTTTGCCTCAGCCTTACCATGACCTTTCAAACGTGCCCCGCCCCATCTCAGTCACTTCATGATAAAACTCCTGCTGATGTTGCCGGCAGCAGCTGGCTGTTGACTTCCAGTGCTGTGGGCTTTTGCAAATCACGCTCAGCAGGTGTGAGGTAAAGACGCCCTAGAGTGAGGCACCGAGATTCGACGCTGTTGAGCGTGGTGGGTTTGTCACTAGATCAGTCTCTTCATCTAGGCGTTTACACTGCACCCGTCCCCATACTGTCTCCGTGCCGAGATCCCCCACCTGGCACATCCTGCAGCCCACGTCCCCTTTTAGCAGGCAGGGCCCCTCTGCTGACTGCATGCAGTCAGGCTCTTCATCACAGCAGTTGGAAGGTGGGACAGACCAAGTGTCTGTCCTGGGAGAGCATGTAGATGGCTGGGAGATCCCAGAGTCCAGGCGGCAGGATGGCTTGTCGTGTGCTGGTGCCAAAGCCCCTGCAGTGTGGGGCTCGGCTGTGATAAAGCAGCAGAAATTCTGTTAAATCAGGGTCTGCCCATTCCCAGCTCCCGCAGTGCCGCCAGCCGGCTTCCCAGGAGCCCTCTCCATGGTGTCTCCTGCCGCAGCCCAGAGACCAGCTGACAAGTGCAGTCTGAGACGTAGAGTCTTAGACTCATGCTGGGGAACCCCCATCAGAACCCAGCTGGTCCACCTCCTTGAGGGTCAGTGCAGGGTTATTCTCCACTGTCTACAGTCCAGGGCTTTGCCCATCAGAGATGAAGAAGTCTCCCCCCAGGTCTCCACTAGCCCACTTCCCAAGGACAAGTGGAGAACTGTTCCCTACACTGTGACAAAATGCAGGCTGATAGGAGCTCCCAGCAGTTCTGGGTCAGCATTGTAGGTGGGGCTCGCAGCTCATCTGAACAGCAAATATCTGATTATCATCAGGAGAGCGTCCCAACCTTGTCCATGTGCTATGGCATTGTCTATGGAGCTCCTGGAGCTGCTGATGCTTAGCAGCCCCACAGTGGACTATGAATGTGTGACACTGACACCAGAGCAGCTGCCCCCAGGCAGATCCTTCATTCAGACTAGCCATTCGCAGTGAGATGGACACAGAGAATTGGGATGAAGGGGTGTTTGCTTTGCTTTGCTTTTATTTTCTTGGATTAGCAGGGGGCAGGCACTGTGATGGCAGAAATGCCAGTAAGCACTTATGCCCTGGTCTCCCTGAGTTAGTCACTTCTCAGGACCACAGACCCAGTGCCTGCAGGGTCCCAGGTAGGGAAACAAGTCAGCACCGAGGAGAACTCTGAGAACCCAACCAATGTATCTCGTACCAAGTTATACCTAACAGATCAGCAGCTGCTGCTCTCTGAGCATCTTTGCGGTGACTGGCTGATAGGCTACAGCTGGTAGTAGCATCTGCAAGGAGCTCTGTCCCTGGGAAATTCTGGGGAGGACTGATGCATGGTTACTGGGGAACTCCTAAGCACTTAGCAGGGGCGGCTCCAGGCACTAGCGCAGCAAGCGTGTGCCTGGGATGGCAAGCCGCGGGGGGCGGCCTGCCGGTCGCTGTGAGGGCGGCAGTCAGGCAGCCTTCGGCGGCACGCCTGCGGGAGGTCCACCGGTCCTGCGGCTTTGGCAGCAATTCGGCGGCGGGCACGCCAAAGGTGCGGGACCGGCAGATCACCCACAGACACGCCGCTTGGGGCGGCAAAAAACATAGAGCCGACCCTGGCACTTAGCTAGCAAAGTCTCATCCCATATCACCAACCCTCAGCCTCATTTCTGTGCTCCCAACCATGGAAGTGACTATGTGATGCTGGAAGGAATTGATGAGACAGGAAAAGGAAGAAGAGGCTCCAGCGCAGTGATCTCTGGTGATGGTTACCTGCTGGGGAATGCAACCTCCGTCAAGGCCCCGAGTCCCACGGCCTCCTGCAGTCGGATGAAGGCAATAAATGGCTTCTCTAAGAAGTCCACTTCACCCACAAGAATGTTGGACACTTCAGCCTCGGCTGGGATCTTCTTCTGGAATTGGTTTTTTAGCTGAAATGAAACAGAGCCTCAGTCCAGGACGGGCCGAGCACGCATTAGTCCCAGATTGCTATTCAGTGGCCAAGGTCTATTTAAGTGTAACCCCTTTGGGGTTTAGAGAGCATGGCCCTTTAAATCTTTTTCCTAAGGGGGAGGGGGAGAGTAAGAAAAAAGGAGGGAAACTCCAGGGCGCAGCGCTGGAGCTCCAGGGAGAGGGAGAAGCAGCCGGCAGGCCCTGGAAAAGTGAAGCAGCAGAGAAACTGCCTGAAGCCTGGGAAGGACAGGGCTGATCGGGGACACCCAGTGTTGATGTCATTAGGCATAACCCTAGGTAACTCGGGAGCAGGGCCGGCTCTAGGATTTTTGCCGCCCCAAGCAGAAACAATTTTGGCCGCCCCCACCCCCATTTTTTTCTTACCCCACCCCCGGCCCCGCCTCAGCTCCGCCCCTTCCCCAAATCCCCAGCCCTGCCTCCTCCCCCCAGGCTCTCAAGCCTAGGTGGGAGGGGGAGCAGCGGCGCGCGAATCAGCTGTTTCGCGCACCATGGCGCACGAGCGGCAGCAGCAGAGGTGAGCTAGGTGGGCCGGGGCACATTTTTAGGGGCAGCATTCTGGCGCCGGCCATGCCGCCCCTAAAAATGTGCCGCCCCAAGCACCAGCTTGTTTTGCTGGTGCCTAGAGCCGGCCCTGCTCGGGAGGGTGGAAGACCACGAGTGTCGATGAAGCCTTCCTTCACTAGGCCTAAATGAACCAAAGTCCTTCCATGTTTAAACTCTAATCGACCTCAAAAGCCAGATGCAGAAATTGGAATGTGTAGCAGCCAGTTATCAGGTGCAGCACCGCTCATACCGGTGCCAAGCGGTAATAATGAGGCCTGCATACTTCTGGCTGAAAGGCAAAATAATAAATCAAAGGAAAGGGACAAGATAATAATTCAAAGAAAAGTTACTAACAAGCTCGACTTATAGCCGCCAAGATAATTTAACTGCTTAAATGTAATTGCTTGCTACTTGCTTAATGTAAACTATTATAGGAGGAAGGGGGAGAAAGGGGGAAGGGGGGGGAAGAAGGAAAAAGCTTAGCTGCAAAATGTATAAAAAGAGAAAAGCTGCTTATGATGGTGTGCTTGATCTGAGACGTGCCAGTCTCCTTCCAGTGCTTTGAGATCTCAAATAAACTTTGATTGCTTCTCCACCCTGGTGTGTTCATTGTCGCGAAGCACACCGGGCAACGAGCCCCGCTGTTGCTTTCCTCGGGCACTCTGTGCCGGCAACACCAGGACAGGAGCCAGGAGGAGCACTGTGCCAGGGAGGAATTGCCCGAGAAGGACAGGCCGGAGCTGTACCCAGTATCACTGCTGCCCAGAGCTGTATGGGGCTGTGAGTACTGGGGCTTCTGACTCTGCATTGGGGACAAGGAGGGAGGTTGCTAGATAGTTAAGTGGGGAGGTGGTCGCTCTGTGTGGCTTTGCAGAGAGCGGCAGAAGAGGGCACCGGAGGGGTTTGTTGGGGGAAAGTTCACTGGCGCCGAAGACGACCAGGAGCACCCAAGACTCAGCACTGGACTGGAACTTTGCTCAGGACTTCTGAACTCTGTGTGCAGACACATTGCTCAGTGTCTGCCCTTCCAGACTGTGCTACCACTGGGCCTGTGGGGCCTTGGCTTGGATGCAGCCCTGTCTTACTGCTCCCCCTATATTTCCCCTTGTTGCTTTTCTCCTCTCATCCCTCTGTAAATAAATATTTCCCTTGTTATATCCACTGTACTTTTCCTGTGGGTGTGTGTGTTCACTCTGGGGGGTTTAGAACAGGTGCCCCTGGGGTGGAAGGGATTTCTCCTGCTGCATTCCTGCGCACGCCTTCTCTTGGCCAGAGCTGCCTGCAGAGGGCGCTAAAGTTACATAAGGCCATTCAGTGCTGGTGGAAGGTGTCTGACTGAGTCCTGAAGGCTGAACTATTTCAGGGGAGAAGGGAAGCATGATGCATCCAAACCACAACTCCTCTGAGGCCCTGTGGCATCACCTCCAAAGCAACATATTTCAGCTTGCAGTTTTTCACCAAAAAGTCATAATTTTCCATCCAGCTTTACTAACGACCCTGTGTTCTCTGCCCAGAGCTGGCCTGCCATACCTGCTCCTTGAGGGGTGCTTCTGAAATCTCAGCTCCTGGATCCGACCGGTTATGAGCTTTGTCTGCAATGCAAAAAGAGACACACTAAAATCAGGAGCTGCGGAGGGACGTATAATGCTGCTTTGCATGGCTTTAACGTCAAAGCCAGCGTGCACCCATTGGTTAGAACTTCTCCCAAAAGTGCTCTCTAGCAGGAGGAAATCCACAGACGTTGACATTTACTTTTCAGTCAGCAAGTGCACTTATTGCTCGTAGAGACGAGGAAGTAACAGCGCCTGCTTCGTTCAGACACTGGCCAGGAAGTGCTGGGTAACGGAGCCTTTTGTGGATTTGCCAGTGGACCTGAATCCTGACCTGTTGTACACCCCGGAACTGCTGACCTGGCCCACCCAATTCAGCTCTGCTTTTGTACCTCACCCCCTGCTATTCTATTCCTAGAAACCCCACTCAGCTCCACAGTACCTCAACCCCTTATGCTAGTTCTGGGCCCCTACCAGGCTCTGCTAATGCACCTCCCCGCCTGCTATTCCAGGCCTAGAAACATCACCTAGCTCTGCATCCCCTCCCTGGCTTTTCCACCGGGGCCCTTCCTTGGCTCTGCAAATGCCTTGGCCTGACCTTCAGCCTCCCGTGCTCTTCCAGGCCTGAGCCTCCCAAAGAGAAGGCTGCCAGCCAGGGGCGGCTCTAGCTTTTTTGCCGCCCCAAGCACGGCAGGCAGGCTGCCTTCGGCGACATGCCTGTGGGAGGTCCCCGGTCCCGCAGATTCGGCGGCATGCCTGTGGGAGGTCCGCCGGTCCTGCGGCTTCGGCATACCCGCCGCCAAATTGCCGCCGAATCCGTGGGACCAGCGGACCTCCCGCAGGCAAGCTTGGAGCGCTGGTGCCTGGAGCTGCCGCTGCTGCCAGCCAGGCAGTCTGGCTTGTGCTAGGTTGCGCTGTGGATCTGGGACATCCTCAGACAGCCTTGAACAAGTCCCTGGGAGTCGCTGTTTGGGGGCCTGTCCTCAGGCAGAGAGGTGCTCCCTGCATCTCTCCTCCTCCCTCTTCAGAAGATTCATGCTGGACGATATTAACCCAGGTGTTTTACAAGCCCAGGGTCCTGTCCGATTGCAGCCTGGAGCTAGGGACCACGTGATCTAGCTACACAGGGAAAAGGGAAAGTGAGGGTAGGGTGACCAGATGTCCCGATTTTATCAGGACTGTCCCAATATTTACTTGTTTGTCCTGCGTCCCGACTGATGTTCAGTTGGGACACAAATTGTCCCGATATTTTGCCCCCCGGCGCACAGGTGGAGGGGGCTTGTGCCCCCCCGCCCCAACTCTGCCCCAGCCCCAGCCCCGCTCCGCCTCCGCCTCCTCCCTCCCCCATTGGATCCCTCCCCACATTCCTGCCCTTGCCCCGCCCCCAGCCCCGCCCCCTCACTGCCCCATTGGATCCCTCCCCAAATCCCCGCCCTGGCCCCGCCTCTTCCCCAAGCACGCGGCATTCCTCCTCCTCACCCCTCCCTCCCAGGCTTGCGCTAATCAGCTGTATGGCGGCGCAAGCGCTGGAGCGAGGGGGGAGAAGCAGGACGTGGCACCCAGCTCAGGGGAGGTGGAGGCGGAGCGGAGGTGAGCTGGTGGGGGGGATGGGGCGTGGAGCTGCCGGTGGGTGCTCAGCCCCCACAATTTTTCCTATGCTCCGGTGACTCTTTTTTTTTTGCCTTTTCCTCTGCCGCCGGCTCTTGGTTTTTGGGGTTTTTTTCTCTGCCACCACCCCCACCCCCACCCCTACCTCCCTGCGTCCCGATATTTCACATCTCTCATCTGGTCACCCTAAGTGAGGGTGATAGCCCAGACAACACTCACCCCTGCAGCAGGCTGCACCAAGCTCAGCCACTCTCCTCAGCTGGGACTTGGTGGTGTGGTGCTGGGGGGTGCGGAGCAGCACAGACATGAGCTTCTTTCTCACCTCCGGCCTCAGGGCGTGAGCATCGATCTGGGTGGCAATCACCTTCTCTTGAACACAAAATGAAAGCATCAAAGCATTGCTAGCTTCAGCCACAGGCAGGCTGCATCTACACTCTGGAGCCTGGACTAGCACAGCAATGTCACCGGCACAGCCCCGGAGCACAGGCGCAGCCCATGCTGACAGAAGGGGTTTTCCGTCGGTGCCAAGACGTCATCGCCTTGAAGCACAGTAGCTACGTCGCAGGAAGCAGTCTTTCATCGCCATAGCGGGGTCTGCACTGGGGGCTAGGTGAGCACAGCGGTGTCAGGCAGCTCCCTCTCTGGACAATAATCCTCAATGCTTGGCCTGGCCTATCTACTGAAATGGAAAGCTCTTTGGAGCAGGGCCTGTTCCTTACAATGTGCAATGGGGCTCAGATCTCCGGTGCTGCTGCAGTGCAAATCCAAATAAAGCCCACCAAGGATGCACCTTACTAGCAGGTGTCAGTGCTTTCATTAAAGGCGCTCCCAGGAGCCCGACCTGTGGCCAGGGAAGGGTACGGCCCAGGGAGGCGACCTTCCCATATTATCCACCTACCCACTATTTGCTTCAAACTGTGAGCATCTAAATCCAGCAGGACCGTCCCTTTCTTGATGCATGTCCTTAGCTCGAATAGACTGTCTAAGGAAAGGGCTGTGATGTGGGGTTTGCTCCATCGCTCTCCTCCATCTTCCACCTTCTCCTCAAACTTAATCCACCTGTGAAAAGAGAAAGCCAGAAGGCCATCAGCGGAGCTCAAAGGGTTGAGCCAGACGCATCTGCACATGAGCACAGCAGGATTCCCCGAGCGGGAGTGCGTGGCTCTGTCGGGGTAGGGTGCAGGAAGAAGCTACAGGGTCCCATTCACACAACTCACACGCGGGAAATGACCAAAGAGATTATTCTGCAGGACCAATTGAAGCAGCCATCAGAGCCCCGAGAGGCCAGCACGGAGGGGCAGGGCACCAAGTCATCAGAGGCTGAGTCACACACAGGTCTTTCCTGGGGGCGGGATGGCTCGGGGGTCGATAATGGCAGAGCCTCAGGAGGGAAGCCAAGGACTGGCTGGGCCATGGGCACTGAACTAGCCTCATACCAAAAGGGAAGTGCCTCCAGATCAGAGCAGAGACGCTGCTTGTGTTGTGGACAGAGCAGAGCTGGCTCCAGGGCTGTTAGCCAGGCACCTCTCCACAGCGCTGAACTTAGCTTTTCTCTTGTAAACACAGGTATTATCTGTCCCTTCTTCAGCAGGACAGGAGGGCACAGTGCCCTCTAAGTGCCCTTTGGGGGAGTCCCAGCATGCCTGCTGGGAACACCACGCAATGCCCACGCATGCTGCCAGATTCCAAACATTCAAACTCCGACAGCACACAGAGGCTTCCTTTGTATTAAGGCCAATCTGGAAAGCTGCTCTGACAAATGCCGGCTTAGGCTGCAAAATGAGAACAGCGTGACAGTGATCTGCAGAGGGAACAGTGCCAAGTCATTCCCCTGAAGTCACAGGCCCTGACCTCCCTGGCTAATGCACAGTGCAGGGGGCCCTGGAGACGGTGTATCCAGCAGAGGAAAGCCCCGAGCTGTCCTGAGAGCCTGGCCCAGCCCGGGACTCAGGTATAAGGTGAACTTCTCCAGATGAGTGTGGCAGCATCGGCCAGGCTTTGGGGATCCTCTCATTGGTTTTTGAATGTAGAAAAACCTGCAGCCCCATAACCTCCGGAGCCTGTGTTCCAGGCTCCAGGCGCTAAGGAGGATCAGTCCAGCAGCAGCAGTTTTGTACCCTCAGGAAAGAGACCCCCCATTCTTGGGGCACTGGTCCAAGTTTACCAGACTAAGGCCCAGATTCAGAGATGAGTTTTCGATGGGGCAGCGTACCCCTTCCCCCACCCCCTCAATAAGTACATGACTCCAGTTCAGCCTCCTTCAGACATCCCCCAGATACTCACAGATCCCCTCTGAACTTGGCCCCTGGAAGTTAAGGGATCCATGCTGGTGACAATCCAGGAGTTCAGTTATCTCTGCACTGATGACTTGCAGGTCTGTCCCTCCTCCATTAAACTTTCTCCTTCCCTCCACCCACCTCAGCCTGTGGCTCTGACATCTCCTCCTGGATGATCACCTGAACTGAGCTCCTTCCCTTTCCTCCCCTCCCAAACACACTCCTTCCCTCCTTCTCTGTCCCTGCCAGTCTCACCCCCCCACGCCTCCCAGTCACTCCGGCCCACAATCTCAGGGCTATTTGCGACTCCTTCCTTTCCTTGCCCCACTCATCAGGGCCATTTCCAAATCCTGCCGCTTCTTCCTCCTCAGCATCAAAGCCAGATCTCTCCTTCCCATCCTCACTGCAGCATCCTTCCGGCTGGTCTCCCACGCATCACCCCTTTCAATCCGCACAACATGCTGCCACTAAACTCCTCTTCATGGCCTATCAGTCTGATGGCGTAACTGCCCTTTTCAGGAGCTGTCCTAGCACCTGACCGTTGCATTGTTTCCAGCGAGGGATGACAGACACGGGTATGTGCCAGTGACAGCCTAGTTGGTAGTAAAGCGTCTGTCAGACCCATTTGTTTAAATGAGCCATCTCCCCCTAACAACAGCAAAAAAAGGAAATGTGCCCTTTGCAGATCATTATATGTGCCCCATGCGTTTTGCTCTGCAGAATATTTTACTTTTTCCTTGGCTACCGCCACCCCTGAACAATAGCTGATCGCACCACCCTCAGTGTTATTCACCCACTTGGCATTTTTTGTGTCACCACAAAAACACTCACGCCAGTGGGCTTCAGGCTTAGCTTGCATGTGACACACCAGCATGATCCCATCAGTGGCTTTTCAAAACTGGGACCCAGAGAATGACCCAAACCACACAGACAAAGGTTGCTCAATGGATTTGAAAGGCAACAAATATAAAGTGAAGGCAGAAAGGGAAAGAGAAGGCAATACATTGCTCGACAACGTACAAACTCCGGAATTGCTGCCTCTCAACATGGCTGGGGCAAGTGGCCTTTTCAGTTTCAAATAAGTTGAGTCATTTGAAACTGTGTTGGTGGAGGCCCTGTGAGGAAAAACCTGCACATTGGTCCTCAGACGACGGACTAGATGGAATCTAACATCTCTGATTTCAAGCTAGGATACCTTGGAGTAATCTTCATGTGTCAGGGTGGAAGCATATTTCCAGCTGGGGCCAGGAAGAATTCTCCCCTCCCTGCAGTGAGATAGTATTTCGCCACAAGGAGCATCATGGCTATTTTAGATCTTTTTCTGTAACCCCCTGCATTGATCTCCAACAGCAGCAGCAGACTAGACTTCCTGGGGCATTGCTCTGCTCTGCTTTGGCAAGCCGTATGTTCCTATATTGGACTGGTGGTCTGCAAAGTGCTGGCCTGTCCCCAGCCCACGAAGGACACACGCCCACAGCCAGAGTCTCTTTCCAGGCAGCTTTATTTCCAAACATAGGCAAAGCACCAACGTGGTTCCTCAGCCCGCCCTGGGCTACCGCTCCCTTCACCTCTCAGTCCCTCCTGCTCCAGGGCCTCCTGCAGGCCTCTTCCTTGCTCTTTTCCCTGAGCACTGCCTCCCTGAAGGCCCTCTTTCTACAGCAGGTTTCCACTGCCTCCCCTCCCCCGAAGACCTTCCTCCTCCTCCTCCTGCTGCTACTGCTGCCCCTTCCTCCCTGACAGCCTGGGGCTGCCACTCTCCCTCAGCCACCCATGATTAATGGACAGGGCAAGTTGGCCTCGTCCCCTTAAAGGGGCAGACCACCCTGTTACATGGTCTCCGATGCGCCTCTCTCTGGGCTAGCTCTTGCACCCGAGTGCTTACCTGGCTGTCTGCTTCCACTGCAGGCCGTCAGGGGTGCTGAACAGCTCATTGAGCTGTATGAACAGCACCGGGCAGCTTGCTTCCTTTCCCTCCTCCTTCTGCAGCAGGAAGCCAACTCGCCCAGCAGCTGAGGAGACACTGGAGGTGAAGATGCTTCGGCCAACTGCCTGGCAGATAACCACGGAGTTTCTGCTCTGGGGCCCATCTGGGCCCGCCGGGTTGGTGCTGCTCTGAGCCTCCGGAACAGCATCTGCCTCCACGTAAGCGAGAACATCCTCATTCACCTGCACTTTCATTGTGTCAGGTTCCTGCTGCCTCAAATGCCGCTGGCCGTCCCTGGACAACTCCCTTGCCAGCGCCCGGGGTTCCCTCCAAGCCCCAGGCTGAGCAGTAACTCAGGCGATTCTAGGCATTTTGCCTTTATAAAAGCCCTGAGCCTGTTTAGGCCGGACACAGCCCAACACCTGGGAGCCCAGCCCCAAACAGCGTTATCAAAATAAGGAGGCCAGCTTTGCAAGCACCAGCCCTGGCTTGCTCCTGCCGCCCCATGCTGCCTGCAAAACACTTGTTTACCATCGTACCGTATTGGAAACATCAGCCTGCTCCGGACGTGCTGCAGTCTGAGCTGGGGGGGTCAGGGCGTCGACAGCCTGACGGGGGGAGAGGTTAGGACCCTGAAGGAGTTAGGCTCAGCAGACGTCTCCAATTGCCCAGAACCCCCTGAACCGAACCCTGTTGGGAATGAAACTCCTAATATAGCCCCCCCAAACTTATTTTGTCTCCCTTCTCTTACCTCTACCCTTCCTTCTTTCCTTCCTTCCAGTCCCTTCGCTAGTCCGCATCACCTACTAGGTGCAGGGCTGGCACTCTCTGCAGTCAGGGCTGGCACTCTCTGAGCGGCTAGCCCCTGGCTGGAGGAGAGGTCACAGCAGAGGACAGGCAGCCTGCCGCAGCCCCAGTATCGGGGACCTGTTTGAAATCCATTTCCTGCCACCCTGTGGAGCCCAAACTATGACCTATGGGCAGCAATGCCACCCGCTTTTGGCCCTTAGTGCTGAGAACCTGGCCGGTGCCTGGCTCTCTGCTGGCATTGCTGTTTGTTTGTCTATTGTCCTCTAATGTTCGGTGACCGCGGCAGGGAGTTCACCATCCAAAACCTATCACCAGCGTCACACACTGGAGACACAGGCACTAAGCGGCAGCTTTACCGTCTCCTCCCTCTTCCTATGCTCCCCAGTCAGTACACATAGACCCCGCCTTTGTGACCCCCCCAGCTGGCTTTTTAACCCCCACGGGAGAGGCCAAAGCGCAGCTCCCCACAGAGGTCACCCTGCTCTGCCCCCCATCTTCAGACTCAGTCAGAGGCCATAGAGCAGCTAGGGCGATTCCCTTCTCGGACAGAGGGACTCCAGGCCAGTGGACCATGTGGTGTGTGTGTGGGGGATGATCGGGACCCCCCCATGGGGTGCTGGAATTCCCTGCAATGCTCTGGTTGCCCTCTCCCCCTTTTTATCTGGCGTCGCTGTAACCCACACCTAGAGACCCCCCAAATACGTGCTATGTGATAATTATTTGTGTGATGTGGGCAGCTCCATGGTAGTAACTGGCATGAAACCTGCAACCCATTTCACACAGGCCACCCCCCTCACCTGCTAATGCTTTCCAGTCGCTACCATCCTGAGATGGATCCAAGAGCTGAAAGGATCCATATCCTTATATCTGTCCCCTGAGCCATCTAGCTGCCAACCCTCCCACCCACCCCCAGTTTATTTTGTGAAAGGCAGGGGAGGGTGTTTTCCATGCACAAAGCGCAGGTGTTCACTTCCTCTGTGAATGGCTTTTATTTGAAATTAAGGAAAATCAGACCAAACGCCCAGGCTCCCTGAGAGAGCCCAGTGTGCGACTCCTCTGTGACATGCTGCATCAGGTGTGCCTAACAAAGTGGCTGCTGCTCCAGGGGCCAGGCGAACTCTTGGCATTTAAAGGTGCAATGCAGAGAAAACAAAATGACAACAGTTCCAAAGCTACCTGCGTTGCACAGACTTCAGTCCTAGTCCATCAAGGATTTACTGCTGACCGGTACTTAATTTGTAATGAAAGAGTGGCCGGGGCTCAAGCAATTTTTTTATTTTCATAACTGACCTGGCAAGCCCAGAGGTGCCGGGGCTCAGCCTTGGCAAGCCCTGGCACAAATTAAGCACTGTTGCTGACAATGCCAAAGTGGCCATTCCAGGATCACATTTGACACTGATTAAGCCCAGCAGCTTCCCAGAAGCACCCAGAGAAGATGCCTGATTTCCAGGGACTGCTCAGGGCAGTAGCAGTAACTGGAGAGGGCATATCTCCGAGCAAAAGAAAACGGAACCATGGAGGAAGCCAGAGGCTTGCCAGGATGGAGAGCTGTCAACTCATGGCTGCGACTGTGCTGAACCTCTCCTTGCTCTTTGCTAGTGAATGCTGATGCAAACACCTGAGCAGCATTACGAAATGCTACATCAGTTACCAAAGCTCAGGTGGAGATGCCAAGCATGTGAGCAGGGTTGTGCACAGTAAACACCAGGAGGCCAGCATGCACTAGATCCTGCTGGTGCAACTTGGGGCATGTCGGCCTCTGCTATTGTGACAAAGCAGGAGAATGGCTTTCAGGGCATTGTGAAATAGCGATGGGTCCCTACACCTGGCATGCACATCAGTGCTGATACTCCATAGATCTGTGCCTAGCATTGTGAACTCCTGCCTGGTAGACTGCTCCTACACAACTGCCATTCTGCCAAGCCCTGGCACAAATTAAGCACTGTCCACATTCCACAGTGGGTTAGAAGCACAATTGAATGGGACGCTGGTACAAGCCAGGACTCAGTCTGGGCATCTGGCCCAGTTACCCAAAGAGCTCAGGAATCTGTGCTCTAGGAGCCTTGTCCGTCTCGGAGAGAGGGACCCCAAGGCCGAGATCAGAAACAGGCCTCTCCATGCTCACATCTAACCTAATCTTCAAAACCCTCGTGAAACTAACAAGCCGAGTTCCTGCCTCCACCCTGATCCCTTTGCCTGTCTGCTGCAGTGCTGTCCACCCCACCACCCTTCAGCTGGGTTGAGGGGTCAGACTGTAAACTCGTCAGGGCAAGGACTGTGCTGACTGCTGTGTTTGCAAGGTGCTTAGATCTGGGGGCCGCTACAGCAGACCTAATAATAGTGATACTTAGAGTTCAGGTGAACTGGAGAACAGTGAACAGCTGGCAGAGACGGACAGATCCTGGCCCCTGGGCTGGCTGCTAGGTGCCACTCTGAAGACAGCTCTAAGGATTCCTCTGGTCTGGGAAGCTCCGTGGGTAGCGCAGGGCTGCTGTACTGGATCCTGTACTACGTCCCTCATGGCCCATGGCATGTCTGCAGGGGCATGTCTAGGGGGAAGGAGTCAGGGCCCGGTGCTCTAGCAATGCCTGGCTGCTGGAATGGCTCTTAGCAGCCCTGGGCAGCTGGTGCAAAGTTGAATGACCCAGAGGCTGCTCTGTGTTTATGCCTGGAGCAGGGCAGAGAGCCCCGCCTTGTAAAACAGCACCAAGTGCTGCTCGGGCCCACCCCAGGAGCTGGGCTATCAGACGGGATGTGCAGAGCATATTCAGAGCGGCTTTTGGAGGGGACGGGGTGCTGGGAGAATTTCACAATCGAAACAATGACCTCAACCAGCTTTGGGCAGGAACATGCCAGGGGCCAGTGCAACCTCTGTATTAATGTTACACCGCGGGGCTGAGCTTTAAATACGTAGCATCCCACGTATGCCCGGCTTTACCTCTGGGATGTTCAGCTATGAAGGGATCTGTGAAGCTACCTGGCTGTGTAGGTGCCTATATGTACATGGACCCCTATTCCCACCCCCACCACATTTGTGCCCCCACATGTGGTCAATACGCCTGCAAACAGGCCCAGATCATGGCCCTCACTATGCAATCAGGCACCAAAGGTTTGGCCCATAGAGCTAAATACTTTGGGCATGACGTAGGCTAACGTCAGGCAAAGACATACAGCACCTCCGTAAAGTCTGCTGAGCGCTCACCGCTCCCAAGCTGGCAATGGGAGATGCAAAGTGCTCAGCATCTCTGAGAGCCAGACCCCATATTTCAGAACCTCCATGGGGATTTAGGTGCTCAGCTTTAAGCCCCCACTAAGGAAAAGCTTGGCCAAGACCTTTAGGGCCCCTACTGACAAACATACAAGGATCACGGCGGGATACTGCACAGATCAACGACTCCAGGCTTAATGCAAGGCATGTACAAATTGCAATGTGCTCCCAGCAAGGTGAGGAAATGAGCCTTGCACTTGGTCCTGGGGGACTAAGTTACATTTCCCCCAGTCCTGGTCACTGAGCAGCAGGTAAACACTTGCTTTGGGCTCCCTATTGCAGCAGGACTCCTGCCAGCCCGAGAGCGTCACCAACCCACTGTCCCCGCTCCTGGTTGTGTGTGTAAACACTGGGTAGCTGCCACTTCCTTGTTTGTGGAAACAAGCCTGAGAGACGTGGCTGCTCCCCGCTCAGTCTGTGGCACGTGAGGCTGAAATCCCCAAGGGGAGCTGGCGAAATGGGGCAGCTTCTGCTCCCAGGAAACATGCCCCCTTAAGTGTGTTTTGAGTTAACGCCTATTTGATCAATACCAGAAGGCAACCCTTTCCCACCTCTCCCTGCCAACGCCCCATCTTCCGCATTCTTACCCTTCACAGCCACCAATCGGCGATCCCTTCCCCATTGGCCTGGAACACTGTGGACAATCCACAGATCCCGTTTCTAGGTGCCCATATTACAACCACCACCATCACAACCGGCACCGACTGGCCTCCTTGTTGAGCTGAGACGCCAGAGCAGGTCACAAACAATGAAACACCCTCTCATCCCTAGTGTTGGTCCAGCCAGATCAGGGAGCAGCTCTACGGCCAGGGCCATGTGGAGAAAGCTGCAGCTGCCACTGCCCATGTTGGCCCAGCCCCGTCCATTCATCAGGGCTGTTGATCCAAGACACCGCAGCAGCACTAAACTCACATGAATATCTGCACAGAGACCCCAGAGCTCAGGTATGGATCAGGTCTGTGCCATGTCTATGGGCTGTCCATGAGAAATGCAGAACACCATGCATCTTGCGGGGCCTATGACCCCCAGCTAGCGAGGTCACTCTCTCCTGGCTCTCGGGATTGCCCTGCCTGTGCTCTTTGATGTCATGGAGTCATAGGCCAGAAGGGACCCCCAGACTTTCCCTGTAAAAACTCCTTTCTCCCCCGACAGAGGGAAACTGAATGAGCGAGAAAGGGAAAGAGAGAGAGGAGACGGGGAAAGTCCTCAGGGCTTTCTCTGCCTGCTGGGTCCCTACCACCCTGGCGGTTCCTGGCAGCTGGAGCTCCACTTGACCAAGTTATCAGCCAGGCTGGAGGCACCCTGCCAAGCTGCATTGTCATTCACCATGTTGCCAGCGGCTCCCCCGTGGCAGAAATGCCAAGAGCTGCAGGCTCCCACACCGGCCGGGCTCCTGGGTGCAGGGAAGCAGCAGCCCACACAGTCGTACTGACTGGAGCTGGCGTGAATGTTACATGCAGGCTCATGTGTCACCCTCGGGGGGATGTGGAGAGGCCCTGGCTCTCCAGGGCCAGCAGGAACAGTCTCTACCGTGGTAGCTGTGCACAGCACAACGCTGGCGCTCAGGAGACCAGGCCGGCTTTAGGAGGAGATGGCCGTGTTGTTACAACACACTCACTCACTCAGACATAACAAGCTTCCCTGGGCATTTTGCTACAATTTTCTCCAAGATAACAAGCTATCTCCTTGTATACAGTGCAAATACTGCAACATGCCCCCAGCACATGAGCAAACACGGGCTGTTTGTACTGTAACCAGCCAGTCTAGATGGGCAGGGTGCAGCCAGCGGCCTGGAAGATCATGTGGGGTGTCATGTTTCATTTGGAGAACAAGGGGTGGGGGTATAGGATACTGTAACTCCAGAGCAGCAGCACTGCTATACCAGCACCTCTTTGCAAAGCCCAAAACTTTGCTTGAAAGAAATCTGGGGAACATGACAGCTGTCACTCAGCTAGGAAGAAGCGGGGAGACGAGGCCAGGGCTGTGCGAGCGCCTGTCCCAGTGTAAAGCACTGGTTCCCTGGTTCTCCCACTTGTGGGAAGGGACTAGAACGAATTTCTAATCCTCACAATGAGCCGTTCATTCAGTACAAGGGCGAGAGATCCCAGGTTAAGGGATCAGCACATTGCTCAGCAGTTGGGCAGCTGCAAAATAATCAAAAGCAAGTTCCCAGTGGAAGTCTCATTAGAGCGACTTCCCATCTCACCCATCCATGCACCTCCCAGGCCAGGCAGGCTTGCTGCCTACACTCAATCTGTTCTTCTAGCTTTTGGCCAACGAAGGGCATGTCTGCTCTGGAACTGGATGGTCAGTAGTCTAGACAAGGATGAACATGGTAAATGGAGTTTAATCACTTCTCCCTAGGAGACTACAGAGTTTACCCACTTTGTACCACTGCATCTGTACACAGGTGTAGTGTCCAGGTTGGGCAGACATGCTGCACTAGCTCTGAGTGAGTGAGCATGCCAAAAAAAGTGTAGCCGTGCCTGCAAAAGCAGCAGGAGGTACTAGCCACCCAGGTACGTCTACACTGCAATGTAAGCCCAGGCTCAGCCCCCTTCTATCTACACACAAGTCACTCAGGCTCGGACCTAGGGGCCTAGGACTTTGCAGGGGAGGAGGCTTTGAGCTTGAGTCAAGCTGGGCCCCAGGGCTCAAGCCCTATTGCTTTACAGTGTAGACGCAGCCTCCCATGTCCACCAAAAGCATCCCATGCTCCCATGGGTCAGCTTCCTTTGTCCTCTCTATCCCCAGAGGCACCAGTCAACTCCAGGGAAACAGACGCAACCCCTCTTGTTGTAGCTCGGCGGGTCAGCACTTAACCCTTCCATTGGTTTCTGACCTCTGAGCTGCGAACACGCCTTCAAGAACCTTCTGTGCTTGCTGCGAAGACCAAGCAGAAGAAGCCCTTTGCAGAGGGCCCTGCTTTGTGGTCACGGGAGCACAGCCATATTTTGTTAGATCTCTGGTGTGAGGCCAGCAGCACAAGGGACTTTAGTAAGAGCACCAGGAATGACCACGCATACCAGCAAATAGCAGAGAAGCTGGCAGTGCTGGAAATTTACTGGACTGGGTGACAAGTACAGGGAGCAGATTAAGTAGCTCAAGAGCAAATACTGGCAAACCAGGGACCAGAACCGCATCTCAAGCAACTCACCAACATCATGCCTGTTTTCTGAGGGTGCTAGGCACTGTGCCCAGCCTGGAGCTAGTGGTGGTGCATGATGACCTGGCCAGCCCGGATAGTGCCCTGCTAGCCCCAGAATCCAGCATGAGACTGATGGGAGCCAGCAGCAGGTGCAGAGAGAGGCAGGCAAAGTGATTGTTCCTGAAACCGGTTCCAGAGGAGGCTTTGCTGCAGCAGCACATCCTGGGGCCATACTCGGAGGAGCTGTTTAAGGGACACCCTACCCCTAACTCCGCCCCGACCCCAAGGAACAGCCAGCCATGGAACCAGCAGCAGACACAGAAGCCGCCCCAGAGCCTGGTAAGTTTCTGGCTCTATGTTAGTGTTTATTACTACAGGAATGGGAGGGATTTCCACTCTGGGAACCAATGCAAAAGTTATTGCAAGCCCCAGCTAGCACCATGTATCTGCTACTGGCAAATTGTGCGCCAGAGTCTTGGTGTCCCTCCACCCCCACCATGTGGAATTCAAAATGGCGACCAGGAAATGTAAACAATAAAAAAGGCTTGAAATGACATATTTTACCAGAAAGTGCAGATTTCTGCTACAGCCATTCCTGTTTCCTATAAATAACCACCTTACATTGCCATGCCTGTCAGTACGCTGCTGGGTAACCACTCACTGGGGTCATGAGCCACCTGGAAACAGAGAACAGCAATGGAAATGTGCTCCATTTACAAATCTAGTCCATTTCAGTGATGTGTAGTCCACACAGGCCATGGGTTACAACACACAACTGGCATTTGAAATTTTGTCCAGCCATGTGTTCACATGCAGCCATAACAGGCTAAGCCCTGTGGAAGTTAATGCAGCAGCCTGATGATTCCCTTATGAATTCTGACCTGATCCCAGGTGCTGGTAGCTGCAAACTTCTCCTGTAGCAGGAATCCCAGAGAGGCAGTCACATTTCAGGGAAGGGCGTATTTTCCAGGGCCAACTCAGTAGATGAACAGCCCCCTCCACTCATAGATGTGCTGTTCAGTCACCATAATTGGGTTTCCCACCCTATGGGTTTCCCACCTGCCTCTTGGAATAACATCTCCCTTTGCCAATTGGGCACCACTAGAATTGTTATGTCCTCCAAAATGTCGAAGGCCTGAAATGACAGACAGTGCTTTTGTAACACAGGTACTGATGGCACCCTCCCCCCAACCCCAAGTGTTTCTGCAATTTTTAGGGGGAAAATAAAGAGCAGCTTTGATTTTTGTAACGTATCATTGTCTCTGCGCTTCTTTTGCTGCGATGAACCCAGCTGTGTCCAGGGAGCTTCCGTGCTCTGAGCATCCCTCTCACAAGATACTGATGTTCAGTTTGGAAAAGTATCATTTTGTGCCCTTGAAATTCCACATGGATTTTTTCTATGCTCCTGCTCCTATTGGAGATAATAACCCTCTGTGTCTTGTCCCGTTCCAGATCCCTCAACCTCGACAGGCTGCTGCATCTCCACAGCTCGCCCACATGGCAGCAGAAGCCTGGCCCAACTGACTTTCAGGGACCATTCCAAGAGGAAATGTTTCCATGATGAACTTATGGTTGAAGTTCTGGACAGGCTGTCACGGACTCACAGATCGTGCCCACTCTTGGCCCCGTGCGGTCCGTGGGGGGGTGCCCCTTTTAGTGAGACAGCCCTTCTCGGGGGTCCACTCTCTCTCGGGGTCCGGCCCCTCCACCTCCTGGATCCGCACCTCTCTGAGCCTTAGCACGTCTGTCTCTGCCGTGGGCCCCCTCAGGGAGTCCACGCGCTCTGGACCCCCGGGGCCTCCACCCCCGAAGGGGTTGATGCAACCCTGTTCTCTAGACCGGAGTGACTCTCAGCCAGCATGAAACAGAAGGGTTTATTGAGAGTTGAACACAGCACAGGAAACTCTCTGACCCTCAGGCCTGGCCTCCCTCAGCCCAGCACATCCCAGTCTCTCTGCCTCCAGGTGGGCCCTGCCTGCTTCCCCTCTCCAGCCCAGAGCCCCCCTGCTCGCCGCTGGGCATCTGAGATCACCGGCCCCAGGCCCCGCCTCTGTCCATTGTCTTCCCTCCAGGTAAACAGGGTCGTAAACCGGGGCCTCCTCTCCTGCTTCTCCCTCTGGCTGGAACCGGATGGTTAGGTCACTGGGTCCTCACTCTGCAGCCCATTGTCCTCCCACTGGCCAGAACCAGCTGCGTCTCCTCAGCTGGGCCTCTGGGTCACCAGGTTGCCAGGTCACCGGTCGCTGGGGTATTCATCCTCCCGGCCACTGGCTGGGTCCCCACGTCCTCTCTCCGGTCCTCTGCAAAACACACTCCCTCTCCCCTCACCTCGTTAAACCAGTAACACCCAGGGAAACTGAGTCCCACCCCCTCCGCATGCAAACCATTGAAACTCCACAGAAAACAAGAAAACCCCCCACTTCGTCACACAGGCCAACAAGCAGGTCCAGTGCCAAAGACAGAGGGACTTATGGCTAGAGGAAAGGCATGCTGAGAGGCAATATTGTGGACGAAGATGTAGGCAGTCCAGCCTTGTAGTCAGAGCAGGAGTCAGGTCTAGTGGTTGGAGCTGGCATCCAGGTCGGAGAACAAAGCTGAGGGCCAGCATCAGAGTCAACTGCTGATTACCAGAGCCAGGGGTCAAGCCAGAGTCAGAGCCAGGAATCAAAGCAGAGGGTCAGAGCCGAGGTCAGATAGCAAATGCCGGAGCCAAGGATCAAGCCAGAGTCAGGGGTGGCAGGTTTGTATAATTTTTGGTGGTGCCCAGAACAGGTCCAAGTCCTGCCCCCCCCCCCACACACACACCTGCCTAAGGCTCTGGGATGGAGTTTGGGTCCTGGGTGCAGGCTCTGGGCTGGGGCAGGGTGTTGGGGTGCAGGAGGGGGTCTGCGGTGCAGGCTCTGGGAGAGAGTTTGGGTGCGGGATGGGTGCGTGCTCTGGGAGGGCGTTTGGGTGCTGGATGTGGGCTCTGTGCTGGGACAGTGGGTTGGGGTGCAGAAGAGGGTGCGGGAGGGGGTGTTAGGGTCCTGAACATTGGTGGAGCTGGGCCCCCCAGGCCCTGAATTTGCTGGTGCCCAGGCACCACGGGCCCATACAACTCGCCACCCCTGGGCCAGAGTCAGAAGTCAGAGGCTGGGGTCGGAGCCAGGACTGGTCACTGGTGATTGGAGGCGAGGCGTAAGGGCAGGAACTGGAGGAGAGGCAAGGATGAATCATGGAGCAGGCGCATAGGCAGGAGCAAGGAATGGAGCAGGAACAGGGTCGGGTGCAGGAGGTAGGCACAAGCAGGATCCAATACAGCCATAACTGGCAATCACCTTGTTGCTCAAACAACTTTGGCCTCCTTCTGGCTTAAATAGTGTAGTTGGACCAATAGGTGGAGCTGGATGATCCTCCAATCAGGGCTCCTGTGGGCGGGGCCTTGGCTGAGGCTATAGTCCTTCTAGCTTCTCAGCCCACAAGGTTTCAGCAGACTTTGGGTGGAGGCCAGTGTGATGTTGTGCAGTCTATATGGTTTTATAAAAACATGATAATAAGTGAATATAATGTAACTGGGATAGTTTTAGAAAAATATGGTAATAAGTGAATATAACGTAACTGGGATATGCTTCATGCAAAAGGTCTCTTGTAAGGTATCATTACAAAGCTTATATTCTACTGAGTATGATCATCCGATTTGTATAAATGTACCACTCTTGTATCTAAAACTAGAAATATAAAATATAACTCTGAGGGCCTATTGTAATTATGTAAAGTGTAGGCCATTAATGATGGTTTGGAATCTTGATGACTCCCATTAACAAGGACCATTATCCGCAGATGGCTGTATTTACCTGTGAGTCTTCCTGTATATGTGTGTGCTGGCAAGTGGGCAATGAAGTCTTGCAGTGACATGTGATCATGTCACCTGAACTGGAATCCATCTTTAACCTGGTGCTTTTCCAGTGAGGGGGGGGTGGAAACCCAGAGGGACAAAGGGTTCCCGCCTTATGCAAAAGATATATAAAGGGGTGGAACAGAACAAAAGAGGAGAGAGGAGCCATCATGAAGAATCCCCTAGCTATCACCTGAGCTGGAACAAGAGCTGTACCAGGGGAAAGAATTGTGCCCAGGCCTGGAAGGTGTCCAGCCTGAGAAAAAACTTACTGAAGCATCTCTGAGGGTGAGATTATCTGTATTCAGTTTGATTAGACATAGATTTGCGCATTTTATTTTATTTTGCTTGGTGACTTACTTTGTTCTGTCTGTTACTACTTGGAACCACTTAAATCCTACTGTCTGTATTTCATAAAATCACTTTTTATTTAGTAATTTACTCAGAGTATGTATTAATACCTGGGGGAGCAAACAACTGTGCATATCTCTCTATCAGTGTTATAGAGGGCGAACAATTTATGAGTTTGCCCTGCATAAGTTTTATGCTGGGTAAAACGGATTTATCTGGGTTTAGACCCCATTGGGAGTTGGGCATCTGAGTGCTAAAGACAAGCACACTTCTGTGAGCTGTTTTCAGGTAAACTTGCAGCTTTGGGACAAGTGATTCAGACCCTGGGTCTGTGTTGGAGCAGACGGGAGTGTCTGGTTCAGCAAGACAGGGTGCTGGAGTCCTGAGCTGGCAGGAAAACAGGAGCAGGGGTAGTCTTGGTATGTCAGGTGGCAGCTCCCAAGGGGGTTTCTGTGATCCAACCCGTCACAGCCAGGATGTGGCAGCTATCTGGGGACTCCCAGGCCTGGATACAAGACCTGGGACATGCCAGGTAAGAGGAAAGGCTCAGGCTGGCTGCATAGCTTGAGGATATGCGGGAGCAGATGTTTGCTTCACAGTTCTTGGAACAGGAATGGTAGCTAAGGGAGGAAAACAGAGCTGTTTGAGTGGCTGCTGTCACTACTGGCCATGAGAGTACCAGTTCCTGCTGCGCCCGCACCATGGCTATAGTACCTCTGAGCTGCCATCTGGGAAAATCTTGGACACCTCTTTGGCTGGGCAGGGCAACTGTGGCCCATGCAGTCCTCCCTATTGACCCCCTCTCCTGGCACCAAGGGTGCCACAAACGTGGAAGGAAAGGAAAGGAGAACAGGCGGCCAGGCAGATGGTCTCGCTGCTTGCAAGTGTTCATGTACTTCTTTCTTTTTTTTTTTTTTTTGTTGAGTTACTGTTGTTCCAGCTGGTGTGCCGTGGTAACGGCAGCCAGCTGGCGGGCAGTGGTTTAATGGTGTACTTTTCTAATACATGTTTATAAATAAAGCTTTTTATTATGTCAAGAAAGTTTATTGCTGTCACTGCATGACATCACATACTGTGTATTTCAGATAAGAAAGGTGACAGGGACAACTGGGAATTAGTATGCAAACACTATTCCTCGGTGTGGTCATCTATAGCAATCACTTCCATCACTGCCTTGCATCAATCCATACTGCAAATCAACCGCTCCTCTGCCCCACTTGATAACCGGTCAGGTCATTCATAGTACATTGCATGGCAATCCCCAAGCCCTGAACGCCCCCCAAGCAATCAGCCTCCCCCCACTCCCCAAGCACATCCATAAAGGTACTATTCTCCCTCTTCCATTGGGCCAGGCAAGTTCCATAGTGTGGGAGCACAGAGCACCCTGACTTCTGTTCCCCGGGTCCAGCTGTGGTTGGAGCACTTTCTGGCTGAGTGTTCTGACTCAGTTGCCCCTCGCTGTCATACGCCCATTCAGGGGGAAATGGCTCAGCCCTGGCTTCACAAAGTTTGTGAAGAGCACAGCAAGCCACTGTGATGCGGACAGTATTGGGATGACACTGGCCTGTCAAATGGGTCTGTAAACATCGCCAACGGGATTTCAATCTGCCAAAAGCACATTCAGCAACCATTCTACACCTGCTGAGAGTGTAACTACACCGTCTTTTGCCAGGGCCTCTAAGATCAGGGTATGGTTTCACAAGCCAAGGCAAAAGGGGGCATGCGGGGTCCCCAAAATTACAGTGGGAATAGTAACTCCATTTAGGACATTGTCATTTGGTGGGACTAGTGGCCCAGCCTGCCCACGAATGTAGACTCCTGACCAGTGGAAAACCCCGGCATCATGAACTTTCACAGTGCAGCCCATGTTGACATTCATAAATCACCCTCTGTGGTACACGTGGGCCTGCATAGCAATGGAGTAGTGCCTTTTGTGGTTTATGGACTCAGGCTCCTTGAAGAGGGCAAACTGTGGGCACAGGAGTCCCATCAATAGCTCCGGTGCAGTTTGAAAACGTCATTCTGTCAAAAAACAAATTGATAAATTAAACAATGAAACAGCAATAAGTCACCAGAAGCAGATAATATTCACTCATGAGTTCTGAAGGAACTCAGATATGAAATTGCAGAACAATTAACTGTGGTATGTAACCTATCACTCAAATCAGCCTCTGTACCAGATGACTGAAGAATAGCTAATGTGACACCAATTTTTTAAAAAGGCTTCAGAGGCGATCCTGGCAATTACAGGCCAATAAGCCTAACTTCAGTACCAGACAAATTGGTTGGAACATTAGTAAAGAACAGAATTATCAGACACACAGATGAACATGATTTGTAGGGAAAGAGTCAACACAACTTTTATAAAAGGAAATCGTGCCTCACCAAGCTATTAGAATTCTTTGAGGTGGTCAACAAACATGTGGACAAGGGAGATCCAGCTGATTTAATAGTGTACTTGGACTTTCAGAAAGCCTCTGATAAGGTCCCTCACTGTAGGCTCTTAAGCAAAGTAAGCTGTCATGGGATAAGAGGAAAGGTTCTCTCATCGATCAGTTACTGGTTAAAAGACAGGAAAAAAGGGTAGGAATAAATTATCAGTCTTCACAATAGAGAGAGATAAATAGTGGTGTCCACCAGTGATCTGTACTGGGATCAGTGCTATTCAACACATTCATAAATATTCTGGAAAAAGAGGTAAACAGTGCAGTGACAAAATTTGCAGACAATACAAAATTACAGAGGATAGTTAGGTCCAAAGCAGACTGCGAGGAGTTGCAAAGGGAGTCTCACAAAACTGGGTGACAGAGCAACACAATGGCAGATGAAATTCAGTGTTGATAAATGCAAATCAATGAACATTGGAAAACATAATCCCAAATATACATATGAAGCGATGGGTTCTAAATTCATGGTTACCACTCAAAAGAGAGATCTTGGAGTCACTGTGGATAGTTCTCTGAAAACATCTGCTCATTGTGCAGCAGCAGTCAAAAAAGCTAACAATGTTAGGAACCATTAGGAAAGGGATAGATAATAAGACAGAAAATATCATAATGCTACTATATAAATCCATAGTACAGCTAAACCTTGAATACTGTATGAAGATCTGGTTGCCCCATCTCAAAAAAGATATATTAAAAATGGAAAAGGTACAGAGATGGGCAACAAAAATGACTAAGGGTATGGAACAGCTTCCATATGAGGAGAGATTAAAAAGACTGGGACTTTTCAGCTTGGAAAAGAGACGACTAAGGAGGGATATGATAGAGGTCTATAAAATCAGGAATAGTGTGGAGAAAATGAATAAGAATAACTGATACCAGGGGATGTTGTGAAGGCCAAATGTAAAACTGGGTTAAAAAAAGGATTAGATAAGTTCATGGAGGATAAAATTCATCAATGCTATTAGCTAAGATGGTCAGGGATGTAACCCCATGCTTTGGGTGTCCCTTAGCCTCTGGCTGCCAGATGCTGGGAGTGAACGACAGGGGATGGATCACTGTCCTCTTCTGTTCATTCCCTCTGAAGCATCCGGCACTGGCCACTCTCAGAAGAGAGGATGCTGGGCTAGATGTACCATTGGTCTGACCCAGTATGGCCGTTCTTATGTTCTTATGTGAAGCCAGCAATTACTTCAGGAATATGTTTGATGCCCACCATCTTGGGGTAAACCACACCCTGACTGCCTCCAAAACCTCTGCCACCACTTTACCTACAGTCAACTTTCCAACACAAGACTGACTAGCAACAGACCTGTAACAGTGTGTGGCCAGCTTCCAGACTGTTATAGCAACCTGCTTCTCAACCAGTATGGCTGCCCTCATGCGTGTCTTTGTACTGGAGGGGCTGGGCAAGCAGCTCACAAAGCCCCAGAAATGTAGCTTTCTTCATGAGAATTTCTGGATCTACTGTGATCATCCCAGGTCTGCAAGAGAATGTGGTCCCACCAGTCTGTGCTTGTGGCCCTGCTCCAGAAGTGTCAGTTTACATAGGGGGCATCTGTTGCTATATTGAGTGTCATAAGCAGCATCAGCCAGTTCCAGTCTGCCAAAGCAATAAAGTCCCTGCTTGACTCAGCCTCCAACCCCTCCACCCCTGTGGGGTCCTGGGACCCTGGGTCTGAGACTTGGGTTAAGCATGATTTGTGTGTAGATGGAAGGAGGGTTAGACTTGTGCCTGAGTAAAAGCACTGTAGTGTAGACATATAATGTGTGGATGCCAGAGCCCAGGTTAGAAAATTTTTAACCTAGGGTTGACAATAAATAAATAAATTAATGGAAATATCCCATCTCCTAGAACTGGAAGGGACCCTGAAAGGTCATTGAGTCCAGCCCCCTGCCTTCACTAGTAGGACCAAGTACTGATTTTGCCCTAGATCCCTAAATGGCCCCCTCAAGAATTGAACTCACAACCCTGGATTTAGCAGGCCAATGCTCAAACCACTGAGCTATCCCTCCCCCCCAAAAAATATATATATGGAGATATCCTATCTCCTAGAACTGGAAGGGACCCTGAAAGGTCATTGAGTCCAGCCCCCTGCCTTCACTAGCAGGACCAAGTACTGATTTTGCCCTAGATGGCCCCCTCAAGAATTGAACTCACAACCCTGGATTTAGCAGGCTAATGATCAAACCACTGAGCTATCCCTATCCCAATCAGTGTAAACCTTGGATTCTCTAACCCAGGGTGGGCTGATTCACATCCCAGTACCCCTAGGCTTACATTGCAGTGTAGATATACTCCCTCAGTGCAATCCCGTCTGAGACCCTAGGTATGACCTCGGCAGCTGACCCATCCTGCTGCTTGTGCTGCCACAGCGATGGAATTTTTTTTAAAAATCAAAGCTAGCTGTTGTATGTCAGCCCAAGCTGGAATTTACCCCCCTTCCCTTCCCAGTGAAGACACATCCCTACTGGTAAATGACTCCTGGAGCAGGGCTTCCAGTGGCTCCAATGAGGGAATGGTCCATAGTTAAGGCTACGTCATGGAGGTCACGGAAGTCACCATTGACCTCCATGACATTTTCTGCCCCGGGGCTGGAGCTCCCAGCCAGCCCCGCCCCCGCAGCTCCCAGCCCCCACCCTGGTGGGGGGGACCCTGCAGCTGCCCAGCCATGGGAGGGAGCTGGTGGACCCTGCAGCTGCGGAGAGTCCCTGCCGCCCGCTGTGGCTGGGCAGTTGCGAGGAGTCCGTGCTGCCTGCTGGCTGGGCAGCTGACAAACCCTGCAGCTGCCCAGCTGCCAGGGGGCGGGAGACACCCCACAGCTGCCCAGCCACCGCAGGGGGTGGGGGACTCTAAGCAGCTGCCCAGCTGCGGCGCATGGGGGGGACCCCCCTGCAGCTGCCCAGCCATGGCGGCCAGCCGGCAGATCTTACAGCTGCCCAGTCATGGCAGGCAAAGGGGACCCCCCTGCAGCTGCCCAGTTGGCAGGCAGCGGGGACTCCCTGGGGGACCCTGCAGCTGCCCAACCGTGGCCAGTGGCTGGGGGACCCTGCAGCTCCCAGCTGCCCCAGAGGGGACCCCGTAGCAGCCCAGCCCCACAGGCAGGGGGACCCCGGAGCTCCCACGCAATGCAGCGGTGGGGGACCCGGGAGTCCCAGCAGCAGTGGGTGCTGAACCCACCTACCACTTTTGTCAGGGACATTTTTAGTGAAAGTCGGGGACGGGTCACAGGTTTCCGTGAATTTTTGTTTATTGCCCACGCCAGGGCCTGCTCGGCTAGACCATGCTGCCTCCTCTTGCACCTCTACCTAGAGCCCCTTGGCCTACCCTGGGCAGTGCCTCTCCCTAGGAACTGCGCTCTGCCAGGAGCTGGCGCGAGCTCTCCTACCCCCCACACTCAAGGTTCTTTGTGTTCATATTCTCCTTTATTCTGGTTTGTTACGAGTATCATGGGAGCGCCTGTGAGCCCCAAGCATGGACCAGGGCTCTGTGTTGTTTTGGGGCTTGTCTCTTAAGTGCCGCCAGTTTGTCTGTCCCTTTGTGGTGCTGCAATGCCCACAACTGCTCTTGGTATCCCACCACTGGGCTCTCCACTGCTCCGGGACAGGGTGGTTCTGGATCTGCAGTCCCAGGCCTTGCTGATGCTTTGTGGCTTCCCCCAGCATATCACGCTGCAGGTTTGTGTCCCAGCGGTGCGTAGCTGTTGCTCCTAGTCCTGCTTTTACCGAGCCACTTTGCTCGCTGGGCCTTTCCAGGGATTTGACTCAGCAGCTGGGTTAGATAAATGGCCCAAACGCCACCTCTCCTCGGCTCCCAGCGCCGCAGAGATGGGTGACAGCGGTGGGGAGAGTGCACATAAGGAAGGTGACACAGGTGATCTGAGGCTGGCACAAGCCATGAGGCAGCAGGACTGGCAAGTGACGGGGCTGCGCTGGACTTTACCTGCCGGAGTCAGTGACAGAGAGCTGTGACAGGCCGATCATTGCAGCTGTAGCCAGACTGTAATTCTCCATCTTGCCACAGGAGAGAGCCTCTCCACAACACTGCACCCAAAGGAACTCCTTTTATGAGTATGTCCCAAAGGAACAGGTGCTTTGCATTGCAATGGCTCAGGCCTTTTCAGTCTGAGGATTGCTCAGTAAGAGAGGGGACCTATCATGGGCCATCTTCCCTCCTCCCTAACGCCCCCCCTCCCTCCAGCAGCCTCTGGCCTGCCCACGACCTCCCCTGGGTCCATCATTAGGGTTGATCGATTATTGAATAGTGCTTACTGGGGATTCTGATCCACACAGCCCCCCACACCCCAGACTACTAGGAATTGGAGGGAATCTTCCTCTGGGTGTGCAATACATTATGAGATTTGATCTCTGGCCTGGCTGTCACTTGGCCATTCCTTGTGTATCTGGTCCTCAGACAGGTTTGGGGAGATTTTACACTATAAACCCATCCAATTATGTTCACATATTGCTCTCCTGTTTTACACTTCATCCTTTTTTCCCTTCAATCAGCGCATTCCCTGGACCTCCCTGTCCAGCTCCTCCTACTGCTGCACCAGTGGCAGGCGTCTGAAAAAGGGAGTTTGCATTTACTTTCTGCTGCCTCAACTATGGGGAACTGGGCATCCAAATCTCCTAGATGGCTTTGCAAATCACAGCCATACTCCATGCTTGTGTTTGCTCTCTGATAAAACGGCTTTACTAAGGAGTGTGCTTCTAGTGGGCTATTGGCACTGCCCATGTATGGGTATGTGCTGTGAGTTAAGTGGAATTTCTGAGTCAGTATTCATTCTTCCAGCCCTTCACAGAGTTGCATAAGAAAACCGAATGGAATTTCATTTTTAATGTGTAGGTGCATGCAGAATATGATGGGGCAGGGAGGGTTGAATGGGACAAATCTCTCCCTGAAGGAGCCCTGCCTCATTCTAAATGACTCATAAAAGTATGTGTGAGGATAAGTATAAATATTAAACAGCTGCTTCGTTCACTGTGCTCAGTCCACTCTGTGCACTGAATGAGGCAGGGGGCCTGTGTAGAAGTAATATGGCATCAGGGAATTAATAGTGGCATTGTAACACATACACACAAGGAGACAGAGATCAAGGGAGGCCAGCTGCCAGACTGGCTAGATCTTTAACTTGCTGTCTTTACAATTTACTTTGTGCATGTGACAGCACATTGTGTATGGTCAGTTTCACAGGTTTCCTTGCAGGATCCCTTAGTTAGTCAGTTTCCCCAGTTGTTTGTGTAGGGTCTTTCACAAAGTAACCCGAGGGAAACACAGTTCAAAATACAGAAAAAATGTATCTGCAAAAGCACAGTAATTGTCATAGGGATTCAGGGAACCCATTTTTATCACTCTGAAACACCCTGTTAGCAGGTGTGGATCCTGTTCTGAGCCAGCCTCAGGAAGCCATCTGCAGAGCATTACAGCTTTATTGAACCTGCTCTTTCCATATACATCTGTGTACAGAAATGGCTCTTTGATACAGCACTTCTGTAACAGATCCTGCTGGGAAAGGGTTAAGGAGAGACATTTCCCCGCCCAGATATCAGGGAGCGGGGAGTGGCTGTGAAGGAGAAGGTCTAGTGTTGGGGATGAGAAGTCCTGAGCCAGGAGGCTAGAGCTGCAGCTATCATGGATTGTTAAGGTCTGTGCTAAGAAAGCCAAAGCCCAGGAAGGGGGTGACTTTTGCACTGCAGGGGTTTGCTTCAGAGCCAGCTTGGGAGGCACCTGCTCTGACGAGGCCTTGGGAGCTGGAGGGGCTGGTGAAGCCCATCTGCATGAGTGAGTCGCGCACTTGGTAGCTTGTACAGGCCAAGGTCACTGCACACCCCAGGGGCTCCCTGCATCCCTCTGTCCCCCCACAAGCTACCTGTGCACCACCCTCCCATCCCCCTCTATTGCAGAGACTCTCTGCAACTCCACCCAATATCCCCGGCCAGAGGGTCTGTATGCGCCCCATTTCCCCTCCTCCCATACCAGGATCCCCCCATTCTCCCCCATGCCAGGGCTGTGTGCCCCTAATCCTCCCTCCCTCATTCCTTCCTTCCCCCCCATACCAGGTCATCCAATCTCCCCCCCCCCCCCATGATCCCCTCCACCCATTCTGGCATCCCCTGTCCCCCACCCCCACCCCATAGCAAAGGCTTTGTCTGCTCTCCATTATCTCTGGGCCTTTCCCCATCTCCCTCCTGCCAGGGGCTGCGTGAGCCCCTATTCTCCCCATCCCCCAGTGCCAGGCTCCCCCAATATGCCCCCAACCCCCCACACACCAGGGGGAAATGAATGGGTTCATGAGGTGGGTGATGGAGCACCAGAAAGAGGCTCCAGCCTAAGAGGAACCACAGTTCCCAGGGCTTGTTACCCTGGCAACAGCGCCAGGCTTCCAGGGAGCATCAGACCTGCTCTGGCCCTGAGCACTAGAGGGCGACCCTCTGGGCTACATGGCACCTTTGGCAGGTGGCCACAGCTGCCCAGTGAGAGGAGGCACCCAGGGCTGACTGACCCCGTTCCTTTTGAACAGCTGAGGACACTGCCACTGACGAAGGCGCTCCACGCTGCCACCCTGGGGCAGTACTGGACACCAGAGGCAAAATCCTGGCAGCAGCTGGGACAGGAGCTCTGTTCCCTGGGCACCTGCACCCAGTGACTGCCTGCTCAGAAAACACAGCACCTCAGTTCTGCCTCTGGGCTACAAGGAGAACTGATGGGCTGCACGGCATGAGCCACCCTGAGCTGCTCCATCCTCCCGCACTGTGAAAATGGTGGCAGCCCCTCCCTCTCACTCATCCCCTACCCAAACATTTCTCTCAGCTCCTGAGGGGAGGGGCAGAGAGCACTCTGCTGCCCGGAGTAGCTCCAATTGGCTGTTCTTTCCCAGGAGGCGGGGAAGTGGGAAAAAACAGCCAATCAGAGCTTCGGGGCATGGCTGGAAATAACTCCTGGTGGCTGCCTCCAGCAGAGACCAACACTGAGTTGAGCTGGGAACGATGACGACAGCAGAGATACCAAGGAGGCAAAAGCTGATTACTGCAGCGGAGACGTGATTTCTGTTCTGGCTTTAAAACTCTCGGTTTGCTGTTGGGTTCTGTTAACTCGAACACCCTTGGAACACTTGGGAGGGAAGATGTCTTTGTTAAAGATTCAGCCCCCCAAATCTCACAGTCCACTTTTGAGCCCACTAATGAGCCCAGCACCAACACCAGAGAAGACAAGACTTACCATTCCTGATATTTCTAAGATTACAAAAAAAAAAAAAAGAACCACCAACTTTAAACCTTATCCTTTATAAAGAAGCAGAATATGGCACCATCTCAATTATTTTATCCTTGACCTGCCTGGTGTGTGACCCACAGAGATTCCATGCCCCAGAATACAATGCTTTCTTTACTCAGTGACCATAGCAAACCGGTGCCTAAACATGTGTGAGGAGCGGAGCCAATAGTTCTCACACAGAGACCAGGATTTTCATAGGTTCTGGGGAGCAGAGCAGGCAAAACACTCCCAGCCAATCAAACGGCCAGCTTCCTATGTGCCTTAACTCTCTCCCTTGCTATGTCATGTGCCAGGTAAGGCAGCCCAAACACGCCTCCCGCACAGCCCCACCTGTCAAATATGTCACACGCTTCTCTGGGATGTCAGTGGAACGCGGCAGCAAACCACTGGGGAAAAGGATCCTCTGCGGAAGCAGTTACATAACCTGGGAAATAAACAGTGCAGCCTCTTCTGGGCAACCCCTGTTGAACTGGAAGCCAGTGCGGAGCCGTGGGAATTGGAGTGTTATGATAAAATCGTTTTGTCTGTGCAATAGCTCCTGGCTGCCAAAGTCTGTAAGCACTAATGAGGGTTGGAGGAGCCGGAAGGAACAGCCCTCAACAAACAAATAATTACAATGGTCGTGTCTGGGCAAGAAACTGGGTGTGAACGGGAGTTGCCAGATCTGGCCATGTTCCTTAGAGACAACAACTGCAACCACAGGGTTTGTAATCACACTGTTAATGGACCTCTCTGCACCGAAACTGACAGCTAGATTTTGGGGCCTGGGAATTCCACTCAGCAGGAGGAACAATCCGAGGGGGCCAGGTGATGACTCAGAACAATGCAAAGCATCTCTGCTTTCCCAACGCTTAGCCTCAGCAGTGTTTAATAACAAGTCACCTAGGATGGGATCTAGGCCAAATACAGGTTGAGCCAAGGTACCAGCATCCATGGCAGGGGCAGACAGAGCTAGGGGTCATTCACAGAAACACAACGAACCTGAACACGTGTGTGTGGCAGAGTGGAACCAACAAAAAGGGGGTGCCGGGGAATGGAAGGAGCCAGCTGGACTCAGGCTGATGAACATGAGGCATTGGCGATGATGTGGATAGCGCTGTGTAAGGGGTTCTTCATCTAGGCATTGAGCTGGGTACAGGTGTTTGATCCCTTGGCAAGAAGAATGGCCACCATTTCTCCATATGTTGCCAGTTGCTTCTCTCACTCCTAGACTTGCCACTTGCCCCAATTTTTAGGACCTGAAATATTTTCAGGACTGATACAAACATCCCAATGTCCTGACGTGCTGAGTTGGTGCCAAAGAGTGAGGCTTTAGATGCAGCAATCCTACTCCTCAGGTCAGATCAAATGGCTCTGGGGAAGACGTACCCCTTAGCATCATGGACATGGGACCTCAGAAACAAATGCTCATCGGAGTCCTGTCCCTTGTTTTCAAGCGGCGTAACAAGTGACTCAGTGACTTTACATGAGCAAAGTGCCAACTGCAGAGAAACCCTAAGGCAGGGGGAGACCCAGGGCCCAGGGAAGAACTCTCTGCTGCAGGAGTAGCACAGAGCCAACATATGGGTTCTATGCTCTGCCTCCTTGCAGGCCTCAGTGTAGGGGGTGTGGCTGAAGGTGAGAGGGGACGTACCTGTAGCATTCAGTGCTTTGGGGATTCTGCAACCAGTTCCTGATAGGCTGTCCTAAATTAGAACAACCCCTGGGGCTAGTTGGGCCTCCACAGCAGCTCTGATTCTGGGCAGTGCACAGGTAGTATAAAACCAGCTTTGCCCTGCACCCAGGCCATGCTTTCTGGCTGTGCCTGTTGGGAGGCTCGGCAAAAAATCTGCCTCCCTGAGTCTATGAACATTACATTTAAAATGGCAAGACAAACACATATGTCAAAATGTTCAGGGGAAGATAGGAACGACCAGACTGGATCAGACCCATGGTCCAGCTAGTCTGTAGCCTGTCTCTGGCAATGGCTGGCGTGAGATGCCTCGGCAGAAGGTGAAAGCACCTAGCAGATGTGCAATGATCTGACCCCCAGATTAGGTTTCATAGTCAGTGATTGCCTGAAGCACGAGGTTTTATCTTCCATGCAATGCTCTTCTCTTAGCATTCACTGGTGTAACTCTGGGGAGTCTTGTTATACATAGACACATCCAACCCCTCTTTCAATCTTGCTAGGTTCTTGGCCTCAACATTGCCTTCTGGCTTTGAGTTCTATGATCTGATTATGCACCAAGTGAGAGTGTGTCTCCTTTTGTCAGCTTCAAATTCGCCACCTTGTAGCTTCTTTGAATGTCTCTTTGAGATGGGGGAACAAAAGCTCCTCATCTACCTTTTCTAGACCATTCAGTATTTTATATACTTTTATCACAACCTCTTTTATTTGAATCCCCTCTAAGGTAACAATCCCAATCTTTTCAAAATCCTCATAGGAGAGTTTTTCCAGGCCCCTAATCATATTCATTGCTATTTTCTGAACCCCTCTAATTCTGCAACATCTTTTTGAGCTGGGGTGATCAGAACTAGTATCTAGATGAGGCTGCACCATTGATTTACATAAAGACATAATATTTTCCATCGTTCTCCATCCCATTCTTTCTGCAACCTAATGTCTTGTTTGTTTTTTGGACTGCAACTGCTCAGTGAACAGAAAGGTCTCATTGAGCTGTCTACAATGGCACCCAGGTCCTGTTGCTGAAGCAGCTACCCATAGAGTCTGTGCATATGCAGAGTTAGACATCCTGCTGCTCTGTTGGAGGAAGTATTATGATTATCAACAAAATGACTGTGAATCACCATTAACAATATTTTGTACTTCGCTAGCATCTTTTCATGCAAAGATCTTAGAGCACTTTACTACTTTACTGGTACTAACAATTTAAGCCTCATAACGGTCTTTTGAGAAAGCTAAGGGATTGATTTAATTAATGCATTAATTTACTTTCCCCACCAGTGAAATGCAGCCCCCTCTTGGGTAGAGCACTGCAGCTGTCTAACAGCACACAGAAATAATACACAACAGGAAATGAAGAACACCGAGATCCTGATGCTCCATTGCCCCACCCCTTGTGGAGTCATTTGCATTGGTAGAAAGCGAGTGCAAAGAGGGTACAAAATCCGTTCTGATTTGGTAACTCTTTGCACCAATGTAATGACTGCACCTAGCCCAGGGCCAGGGCCGGCTCCAGGGTTTTGGCCGCCCCAAGCAGCCAAAAAAAAAAAAAAGCTGCGATCACGATCTGCGGCGGCAATTCGGCGGGAGGTCCTTCGCTCCGAGCGGGAGTGAGGGGCCGTCCGCCGAATTGCCACCGAATAGCTGGACGTGCCGCCCCTCTCCGGAGCGGCCGCCCCAAGCACCTGCTTGCCAGGCTGGTGCCTGGAGCCGGCCCTGCCAAGGGCAGTGGATCGTCATGCTCAGCATTAACTGAAACTGCAGGGAGAATTTTAGGTCAACAGAATGTCTCAGTAACTGAGCTGGAATTTGGCCAGCCTGGCAGAGTTAATGCCACTACTCTCGTGAAAGGAGCGAAGGCATCTGTCTATGTACTTATACTATGCCCATTACCTGAGCATCTGAGCACCTAGATGCTAAGTGCCAGAGTAAGGTAGTAATTTTTGTGATCACCAGATCAGCACATGGTGCTATGGGCATTCCCCTCCCTGGCTGGCTCTAAACCTCTTCTTAGAGGACACCCTAGATTTAGCACCTCTTGGTTTGTCTCAGATAACAACCTAGCTACCTCTAGAAGCTGTCTGGGAGACTCGCCCCTGAGTCAAAGCTCAGATCCAGTGGCACTGTCCTTCCCTCATCCTCCAACCCCCAGCATGCAAATGCTATCCTAGCCAAACCCATGGGACCAACACTGACAGGAGCTGGGCTCGCTCGGCCTGGTGAAGCATGGCTCTCTGGCACAGCACCAGCTCCAAAGAGCAGGTGAGGAATGTGGAGAAAAGCACCCAGCAGGGTGGACCCTGAGATCTTTTGTAACCTCCCCCAGTCCCTGAGAGCAGGAGAGGCCCTACTCCTTACAGGAAGTACAACCCCAAAGGGAAGAGGGAGCAGCTGGGTACCCCACACTGGGAAGGAAAGGTGGAAGGAGTGGCTGCCATCAGCACACATAAGAACGGCCATACTGGGTCAGACCAATGGTCTATCTAGCCTAGTATCCTGTCTTCTGACAGTGGTCAATGCCAGGTGCCCCAGAGGGAATGAAGACAACAGACAATCATTGAGTGATCCATCCCCTGTTGCCCAGTCCCAGCAGTCAGAGGTTTAGTGACACCCAGAGCATGGGGTTGCATCCGTGACCATCTTGGCTAATAGCCATTGATAAACGTATTCCCCATGAACCTACCCAATTCTTTTCTGAACCCAGTTTTACTTTTGGCCTTCACAACATCCCCTGGCAACAAGTTCCACACATTGACTGTGCGTTGTGTGAAGAAGTATTTCCTTATGTTTGTTTTAAACCTGCCGCCTGCCATCATTGGGTGCCACCTGGTTCTTGTGTTATGTGAAGGAGTAAATGACACTTCCTTATTCACTTTCTCCAACCAGTCATGATTTTATAGACCTCTATCATACTCCCCTTTAGTCATCTCTTTTCTAGGCTGAATAGTGCCAGTCTTTTTAATCTCTCCTCATATGGAAGCTGTTTCATACTCCAATCACTTTTGTTGCCCTTCTCTGTATCTTTTCCAATTCCAATATAACTTTTTTGAAACGGGGCAACCAGAACTGCATGCAGTATTCAAGGTGTGGGTGTACTATGGATTTATATAGTGATGTTATGATATTTTATGTCTTATTATCTATCCCTTTCCTAATGGTTCCTAACATTCTATTAGCTTTTTAGACTGTCGCTGCACATTGAGCGGATGGTTTCATAGAACTATCCATAATGACTCCAAGATCTCTTTCTTGAGTGGTAACAGCTAATTTAGATCCAATCATTTTGTATGTATAGTTGGGATTATGTTTCCCAATGTGCATTACTTTGCATTTATCAACACTATTTCATCTGCCATTTTGTTGCCCTGTCACCCAGTTTTGTGAGATTCCCTTTGTAGCTCCTTGCAGTCTGCTTTGGACCTATCTTCCATAATTTTGCATCGTCTGCAAATTTTGCCACCTCATTGTTTACCCTTTTTTCAAAATCATGTATGAATATGTTGAACAGCACCGGTCCCTGTATAGATCACTGGTGGACACCACTGTTTACCTCTCTCCCATTATGAAAACTGACCATTTATTCCAAACCTTTGTTTCCTGACTTCTAACCAGTTACTGATCCATGAGAGGACCTTCCCTCTTATCCCATGAATGCTTACTTTGCTTAAGAGCCTACAATGGGGAACCTTGTCAAAGGCTTTCTGAAAGTCCAAGTACACTATATCCATTGGCTCATCCTTGTCCACATGTTTGTTGGGCCACTCAAAAAATTCTAATAGCTTGGTGAGGCATGATTTCCCTTTACAAAAACTGAGTTGACTCTTTCCCCAATGTAGAGTGTTCATCTATGTGTCTGATAATTCTGTTCTTTACTATAGTTTCAACCAATTTGCCCGGTACTGAAGTTAGGCTTACCAGCCTGTAATGCTATGATCGCTTCTGGTGCCTTGTTTTAAATTTGGTGTCACATTAGCTATCCTCCAGTCATCTGGTACATTACCACAGTTAGTATTTCAGCAATTTTATATTTGAGTTATTTCAGAATACCAGCTGGTCCTGGTGACCAATCACTATTCATCAATTTGTTCCAAAACCTCCTCTATTGACACCTCAATCTGGGACAGTTCCTCAGATTTGTCACCAAAAAAGAATGGCTCAGGTGTGAGAATCTCCCTCACATCCTCTGCAGTGAAGACCCATGCAAAGAATTAATTTTGTTTCTCTGCAATGACATTTTCTTGAGTGTTCCTTTAGCACCCTGATCTCCAGTGGCCCCACTGCTTGTTTGGCAGGCTTCCGGCTTCTGAGGCACTTAAAAAATTTTTTTGCGGTGAGTTTTTGAGTCTTTTACTAGTTGCTCTTCAAATTATTTTTTGGCATGCCTGATTATACTTTTACAGTTGACTTGCAGATTGCCCCCACCTCCAAGAAACCTGGCTGTCTCACCCCCAAAGTAAGGGGACCTGAGTCACCACTCACCAGCTTGACAGAGGGAATCCCCCTCCCACTCAGTCCCCAGAGCACTCACGCCACCCCCCGCCCTCAGCGGGCGTGGCGTACACACCAGCATGGCCCCACCCTCCAGCCTCTACCCCTGGTGCTGGCACAGACTGGGGCGGGAGAGAGAGAGGGCTCCTGCTGAGAGCTGGGCACGTGTGCGCCGGGGAGGTCGGGCAGAGCAAGGCGCCTGGCAGGACCGAGGGCCCCGCAGCGCGCTGCCCGTGCCGAGGGAGCCCAGCGGTGTCTAACGCGAGGCGGCACAGCTCGGCGGGGTGCCGTGGGAGCTAGCGGGGCGATCGCAGAGCCGAGCCCAGAGCGCTGCAGGCACTGCCAGCCGGTGGAAGCGGCCAGTACGGGAGCCACGCGCCGGACAGGGAGCGACATGAAGCGGCTGCTCGTGGCTGTCAGCTTCCTTCTGACTGCAGGTGAGGAGCTGGGCGAGCTGCGCGCGGCGCCGTCCCGCAGGAGAGCGCGAGCGGCGGCTGCGGGCAAAGTTTGTTCCTTGCCCCTCCCCGGAATGGCCCGTGCGCTGGCACCGCAGCAGAGCGCGCCGCGTCCGAGGCCGCCGGGCAGCCCGGAGCCTTCTGCCCACGCGCCCAGTGTCCAGGTGCTGGAGGCCGCGCTTGCATAACGGGCCGGGGCCGGGCTCCCTCTGGCGGGGGAGCCCCTCGCCTTGGCCTCCCTCCAGGAGCCCCCTCCCTAGCCAGCAGGGCCCTGCGGTGCCCGGGAGCCGTTCCGAGCCCCCGCCTGGCTCTGCGGCCGGTGCCCTGCCGGGGCGCCGAGCTTCATTCATCCAGGGGGCGGCCTGGCCCGGGACTGTGACTATAAATACGGTACCCGGCCCCGGGGCTGCCGTATGGAGAGTGTCCGGCAAGTGCGGTGTGGTGCGGTGCCCGGCGCTGTCCTCTCAGGAACGCCGCTCTCTGTCCCGCAGGGTGTTCCATGGCGGCGCCCGGAGCCGGGCTGGAAGTGCTGCGGGGCCCGGGCTTCCACGAGGCAAGGGGTGGTCGGTCCATCGCGCGGCTGCTCCGGAGCGGGCTGGAGGAGGAGCGCGACCCGGACGGCGGCGGGGTCTCGTCGGGGGATTATTTCCTGGAGCTCCCGAGAGGTGCGTGTGTGCAGGGCTCGCCGGGCGCGGGGGACGGGCAGCGGCAGGTGGCCTCCCCTGAGGAGGCAGCCCGCGGGTCCCGATCTGGGGCTGCCCAGAGGCTGGGTGCTCGGATCCAGGGTGAGAGGTTCGAGCCCAGCTCAGGAACAAACGCAGCGGGCTGCTGAAGGGAAATTGATTTAACTCTGGCAGCGCTGAGATCTCCTGGGTAAGGGAGGAAGTGACCCCGGTGTCAGGGGACCCTTTCCCCACTCGGGAGTGTCACAAGTTGCATCTTCTGTGTGATACCATGGCGGAGAGGGGGAAGGAGAGGGAGTGAGTCAGATGCAGCAATATACATAAGCAGGTGCTTAACTTTAAGCATGGCCCATTGGCTTCCAGGGAGCATGCTTAAAGCTAACCACATGCTTTGCTGAGCTGGTATGGCGTTAAGGGGGTGCTTACATGCTGACCTGGCTTGGGACGGGAGATTATTCCTGGGGCTGCTGGTGGGGTGAGGAGCATGGTGTGATTGGCAAGGCTGGGTGGATAGGGAGAAACTTTTGTAACTAGAGCGGGGTTGACTCTGGGGAGAGTTTCTTTTGGGCGCTGAAAGGCAAGGGAGTGTCCCTGGGAGAGGCCAGGAGTGGGGTAAGCCCCAGAGCTGAGGGGGCAGTTTTGTTGTTGATTGATGTGTGCAGAGCCCTGACAGCAGGAATTCAACGAGGGAGGGGAAGCCAGGCCAGAATGTTCCCACGGAAATTCCTGCCTTATTTGCTTTGTGTCGGTTTAGTAGTTCCTTGTCTGTGCTCTTTGCCTTTTCTGTTATCCTGGAGTCCCCAGTGCCCCTGCCGAGACCCAGTGCTGCATTCCCTGTAACACCCAAATCCCCAGTGCTGCATCCCTGTTACCCCTAGTCCCTGGGGACTCTTCCCAGGTCCAGCACGCAGTTCTTTGTCACGTGCAGTCATTCATGGCATGTTTAATGCACAGCCCTCTCCAAAGCAGGAGGAGAGGGAGACTCGGTAGCTAAGGGGTCCTGTAACTGTTCAGTTGTTGAAGTAATGCCCTCTCTCGTGGGAAAGTCCTATAGAACAGAATAGATTCATAGCTTCCTAGGCTAGAAGGGACCATTACGATCAGCCACAGGCCAGAGAACTGCTCCAAAATAATGCCTAGAGCAGATCTTTTAGGAAAACGTCCAGTCTAGATTAGTGAGGGCACTGAGAGGGCTCTGTGGAAATGGCTTTAAAACCCCACACCATTCAATAGAGAAGGAGATCGTTCCATAGGTGTTTTGCACCTCTATGTAGAAATCTATAAAAGATATGGGATTCCCTATTCGCTTCTATAGGATGGTCCCCAGACGCCTACAGAAAGGTTGAGCGCTCTGTATTACATCATCTGGGACGCTCCCCTGTGTGGATCCATCCAGTTGAGATTGCATGCCATCCCTATCTGGAGTGGTCACCACCCGTGAGTCACACCCCACCGCCCACACACTGCTACTCCTCATACCAACCAGGGGTTAGTCACTGAGCTGGGGGCATCTGAGTCCACCTTCACCCTGCTGTGCCTGTCCATTTATGTCTGGTTTCTCTAACATTCTTTGGGCGAAGTTCTGGTCCCATTGAATACAGCGGGAGTGTGGGCGTTAGCTTGGTCGTGACCAGGATTTGACACAGGGACAAATTCAGACCTGGCGTTACCAGTGTAACTCCACTGACATCACTCAGATTGCACACACGCACACCCTCTGCCTGTTACGCTCTGTGGCTTTTCCTCATTTTTGTTCCCTCTCTAGGCTTGTCATGGTTCCTCTCCATCTGTGATTGTGTGCCCATCAGCTTTGCAAAACGAGGCTGATCTATTGCACCACAGGGGTGGAGTCTGGGGAGACTCATCCTCTCTCCCTGTCTGTCCTCACCACAAACCTTTCCTCACTCTCCTCCTTTCCTGTCTCTGCCCACCACTAGCTGTCACAGTTCTCCACACCTCACACCCACGCTCCTTGGGCCACCCTCTCCTCTCCATTTCTCCACATCCTTCTGCTCCTCTTGGGGTGGGTGCATTTCTTCTTTCTGAATGCCAGCAGTGAGCGATTGGAAGGGCAAGAGGTGTCTCGCTCTAGTGTGGGTGAGCTGACAGGCCTCTGATGTGTCAGGTTTGAGAAGAGGATCAGTTGGGAGTGGGACGCTTAGATGTGACCCTAGTACTTCGGGGAGTGGTAGTCACCTGTTCTTGCCTCCTCCACGCTCTCTAGGGCAGCGCTTCTCAGTCGGGGTGGGTCATGGAGAGCAGTCAGAGTGATTGCAAGGGTGAAATTTTATTAAAGTCTAAAGCAGAGAAGATCTGGCTGCCCCTCACACCCTTGCCCTCCGGGGTCAGTGTTCTCTGTCAGCCTCTCGAAGTACACACACAAATGAATCACGTAGGTTGATCATTGCTACCCTTGCTTTATAGGAAAGTAAGCGGATTGTGAAAATATTTGATGAAGGGTGGCTAGCGTGGATGGGTTGAGACACACTGCTCAAAGGGGCCCTCAGTTTTTCTCTGGCCTCGGAGCCCCTCCCTCAAACCCCATCACTCCTGATGCCTCTAGCTGTAGTGTCAGCTGTACCCAGCGGAAGGGAGACGTCCCTGAGCTATCTTGAGGCACTGATCAGTCTGGAACACGCTCTCTGCATGCAGGGGTCTGTGCCATCATTTTCTGCTCTTGGCTTACCCCACACCCTTCCTACTTCTTGTGTCTGTGAGCCAGCCGCTGACCCCTGCTGGCCAGAGCGGAACGACAGGCCTGTGAGATGGCTTCCCTCAAATGACTCTGTCCTGCACCTGCAGAGTTCCATTGATCTCTGATCTGCGGACAAGGGGATAGAGCAGGGGTGGGCAAACTTTTTGGCCCAAGGGCCACATCAGGGTGCGAAACTGTATGGAGGGTCGGGTAGGGAAGGCTGTGCCTCCCCAAACAGCCTGGCCCCTGCCCCCATCCAACCCCTCCCATTTCCTGCCCCCTGGCTGCCCCCCTCAGAACCCCACACCCATCCAAACCCCCCCGCTCCTTATCTCCTGACCGCCCCCTCCCGGGACTCCTGCCCCTAACCACCCCCCGGGACCCCACCTGCTATCTAACTCCCCCTGTTCCCTGTCCCCTGCCCCCCCAGAACCTCTGCCCTATCCAACCGCCCCCTGTTCCCCATCCCCTGACCGCCCCCCCCAGAACCTCCGCCCCATCCAACCGCCCCCTGTCCCCTGACTGCTCCCTGAGATCCCCTGCCCCTTATCGAACCCCCCGGCCCCGTGGCTGCAGGGGAGGGGGAACAGCAGGGGAGGGTCCCGGGGCTAGCTTCCCGGGCCAGGAGCTCGGGGGCTGGGCAGGACCGTCCCGGGGGCCGGATGTGGCCCGTGAGCCGAAGTTTGCCCACCTCTGGAATAGAGGCACAAGGGCCTGGGAGGCAAGCAGGGAGAAGTGAAAGCACCACGGTGCGGTTCTGAGCGTCCTTCCCCTTTCCCTGCGATAGCAACCCTCTGCCCTGCGGGTCACAGTGCCTGCAACAGGGAGATAAGCCAGCAGGACTCCCATCGGACACACGCAGTTCCTGTGCATTTTGTTGTCTCTGTGGTTCTTCGTGAAGTGAGAACTTGCAAAGCTCCTGCAATATCCTGGGTGGCTCCTTCTTCTATTTCTCTGGTCCTGGCGGAGTCTGAGCCTGCCGATATTGCCAGGCCCCCCACACTGTGTGGTACTTGGAGGCCAGATTCTGCTGCCCACCACGGGGTGCTGGAGGATTCAGGCCTTACTCCAAGTGAGGAGGGTATTGGACCCTAGCCCTTAATCATAGAAATGTGGGGCTGGTAGGGACCTCGACAGGTCATCTAGCCCAGCCCTTGTGCTGAGTCAGGACCAAGGAAACCTAGACCATCCTGACCAGTGTTTGCCCAGTCTGTTCTTAAAAACCTCCAGCAATGGGGATTCCACAACGTTCCTTGGTAACTGCTCCAGAGCTTCACTATCCTTAGAATTAGAAAACTGAGGCCTCACCAGTGCTGAGTAGAGTGGGACAGTTCCCTCCCTTTTCTTACATACGACATGCCTGTTAATACACTCCAAAATGATGTTAGTCTTTTGTGCAACTGCATCACACTGTTGACTCATGGTTGCCACATGTCTGGTGTTATCTGGGGCTGTCCCAGTTTCAGTGAGGAATACCACTTCCTCCAGGCCTGGTGTGTGTGTGTGTGTGTGTGTGTGGGCAGGGGGCAACACAGTAGCTTATAACATGTCGGTTTCAAGGCTTGAAAGTTGACATCATGTTGCAGTGTGATGTTTGGATGCAGAGTGGTAATGGCACAAGGTGATGATTCCTTAGCTGTGTCACTGACACCACCATAGAGTGTAAGAGTTCTTCAGGTTTCCCAAGGTTCCCATCTTCTTGTTCCTGAGCCAATGAGGCATGCTGTAGTGCTGTATGCTCCCACTGAAGTCCCTCAGAATTCGTGGTGCTCAGCACCTGGTAGGCTGTTCGCCTGGAGACTGAGAATAGCCAGGATGGCCTGGTGCTTTGGCTGTCATCAGAGTAATTTGCAACCACAGCTGGGGGAGGCATTGTTTGACTTTAAAAATTGTTTCCACTGAAATTCAAAAATGACAGATTTCATGGAACTGTGTCTGTTCACATCAGCTTGTTTTCAGAAAACCTAAATTTGGGGCCTGAACTGACCTGCCAGTGCCCTGTAATACTGCATGTGTCCTGTGTGCAAGCCGTCATTGTAACCACAGGAAAATCAGCCTGATTAGGACTATGAATAGCCTCTTACAAAAGACCAGACTGATCAGAGAAATAAAGGGTAGATAAAGACTCAATTCTTAATCTTCTGTGGTCAGTGGAAACCAGCGTATATAATAGTAACACGTGAGGTATGTACTGTCCTGTTTTTCTCTCTGAATCTGCACTAACTTGTTCCCTTCTTTCCTTTAGCATCTTTATGAATCAGAAATGCGCTGATATTTGTTGAAATCTGCAAAAATGGTGAAACCTCTGGCTGGGGGCAGATAGTCTGTCAGTGGTGCTAGAGCTGAGGCAGATGCCTGACAAAATGCTGTGCTGGATACAGTTGAGTTGACTTGTGTTCTTTTAAAATTGTCTTCCAGTTGCCTTCTTGTCCAAGCCAGAAGGTCTGGTTACTCCAAAAAAAGAAGGGAATGGGAAGAAAAGGAGAAAGGGCAAAGGCAAGGGGAAGAAGAGAGACCCATGTCTGCGAAAGTACAAGGACTTCTGTATTCATGGAGAATGCAAATACATCAGTGAACTGAAAGCTCCATCCTGCATGTAAGTTATTGGCATATCTCTGACCTAGGGAAACCTTAGTCATTGTTCCTTGAATTCTCTAAACCACACACAGGAAATGTGTAGGAGATATTTTTAGTGCATACTCTTAGAGCCCTGCGCAGATACAAAATTTGGATCCACATCCGATCCGTGATCTGCAAACATGGTGAACGATACATCCGCGGATTTGCAGGGCTCCACATACTCTCACTCTGTGAGGATACTCTTCTGTTTTCACATGCTGCTTGGGTTTTTGCATCGCTTTGGCACTCTGTGATCAACCCTGTACTCTGTTCGGTCTTGTTTAAGGCACAGGTCCAGATGTGTGTCACTCTATCACACACATCAGCCTTCCATTAAATTCCCCAGTGGTCTGAATTCAGGGATGCCACGTGAATCTCCGTGGGCCCTGAGTGAGCATGGAGTTTAGCCTTCAGGAAGTCAGTATGACACAACTTCCCTTTGTGGCGTGTTTGTCTATTGCAGGGCACTTGGTAGCCCTTTCCAGTCACACTTTCAGAAGTGGGCGCTCACTTTAGGAATCCAGACTCAGGTGCCTGTAGCCTGTGTTTCAGGAGTGCTGGATCCCCCCAACTCCAGCTGAGGTCAGTAGGAGCTGGGATGTTCTGCATGATGCATCTCTGAAGATCACGCCCTGGGAGCAGGGGGCTGAGCTATCCTGAAAATCTAACCATAGACGTCTCAAGCTGGGCACCCAGCAACAGAGGCACCTGAATTCAGTGTCCGCTCTTGAACATGGCTTTTCCTATCTTCATGGGCCCATCTAATTAATGTGTCCCATGGTGTATTATGCAGGTAGCAGCTCTGGTGATGGCTGGGGCGGGGGTAGAGGAAGAGTCACAGAGAACGGGGAAGCTGGAAGGATCCACTTGGCCCTGGGAGATTCTGACATTGGCAGAGTGACGGAGTATTCTTTCCACACCAAGAACCTATTGTTGAATAATGTCTTCAAAGGACAAAACCGAAAAATGCTTTCGTTCAGCATCAGGCATACGCACCGGCAACTGTCACACAGTCTAGCAGCGAGACCCGCTAGGCCAGGGGTGGGCAAACTTTTTGGCCCGAGGGCCACATCTGAGTATGGAAATTGTATGGCGAGCCATGAATGCTCACAGAATTGGGGTTGGGGTGCAGGAAGGGGTGGGGCCAGAAATTAGGAGTTATGGGTGCAGGAGGGTGCTCTGGGCTGGGACTGAGGGGTTCGGAGGGCAGGAGGAGGATAAGGGCTGGGGCAGGGGGTTGGGGCACGGGAGAGGGATCGGTGTGCTGCCCCTGCAGCTCCCATTGGCTGCAGTTCCTGCCCAATGGGAGCTGCGGGGGCGGCACTTGTGGGGGGCAGCACGGGGAGCCCCCTAGCTGCCCCTACGCGTAGGAGCCGGAGGGGGGACATGTGGCTGCTTCCGGGAGCTGCGGCACGTGCGCACGGAGCGACCCCTGTCCCCACTGCCTGGCTGGAGCGCAGGAGCGGGGCAAGCCTCAGACCCCGCTCCCCAGCGGGAGCTCGAGGGACGGATTAAATCAGCTGGTGGGCCAGATGTGGCCCACGGGCCATAGTTTGCCCACCTTGCACTAGGCCATGGAATAGTTTCTCAAAGGGAAACAGTGGAAGCTGAAAACGAAAGCCCTGGAGAACACACTGTAGGGAAGGTTTTTACAGTGGCCAGCGGGAGATGGGGCTAGACGTGACTGGGTTCTTCCATCTCTGATTCTCTTGGTTAAGCTGATGTATTTGTTGTGAGTGCTGCAAGCAAGTTCTCCCTCTGCATTAGAGTTTATGATCACTTCTGCTTGTCTGGCACTGTCTCACCATGGAGATGAGGTAGATGGTCTTCTCCAGCACAGAGGCCTCTTTCTGAGGAGCTCCCTTCAAGGCCTCCTTGTCCTAGACCATCTAGTGCAGGGCTCTGCTCTTCTTCTGCAGCAGTTTGGGGCTTGGGGGCTGGAAAGGGAAAGTAAATCTCTTCATCCACCTCTTCAAATGTGACAGCCCTGTCTGTTGCACCAGTGCAGTAGTGCAAGCAGAAGGAGAATTTGGTGTTCAGACTCTCTCTGTCCCAGCTCCAAGCAGCCAGGGTTGGAGACAACAGCTTTGAGGGCACTGTGCATGGCAGCCTGCCAGGAACATGTTGAAGCTGCTCCATTATGAGCCATTCCTCTGTTTACCCCCGTGTTGGAGCTGCTTCCCTGAGCTGAATTACTGCTGTTAATTAATCATTCTCTGCCTCTCCTGGGTGCCTTCCTCTGAGGAGCTCAAAGCTCTTTCAGACATGAATGGACTCCCTCTGCTATCACCCTCAGGAAGTAGGGAAGTATCAGTCACCCACTGCACAGGCGGGGGAAGCTAAAGCTGGCGAGAGTTTGTTGCAATGTGGACACTGGCCTGAACCTCGCAGCTCATTTCTTGTCAGACTTCACAGAACACTGATCTGGTGGTGCTCTGTAACCCATCCCCTGAGCTACCACTGCCTGTCCACAGAACTTGCTGAAGATCGCAGAGCCCTGGCTCGCGTCTTGTGCAGCCTTCTGGCATTGGAAACGTGGGGCAGCATGGTTTTTGCGGAGATCAGCGAGTGCTGCCCTGGGAGCCTCTGAGCGTTCTCTGCCCTGAAGCTGCAGCTGAGGGAATTCCTAACGCAGCCTGAGCAGCCGGCTCCTGAAACATGATGCTCGCAGCAGCCGCCAGCACAGAGCAGTCTCTGCTGTCAGGGTCCTAAGCAGCTCACTATCTGGGCTGCTGCAAAGGTCGATGACACCTCTTGCAGGAGAGCAGCAGGTGCTTGGGGGACGGACTCTCTGGACAGTCAGGCACCCGACTGAACTCCTGATGGATCTTGCTGGGGACGCTCTTCCTTAACCAGTGCTTCCTGCGGGGACAAGGCCTTAGGGCAGCGATGGAAGGAGATGTCCGGAGGGAGGGCAAGGGCCAGGGCTGGATTAAGGCTCACCCATCCAGACCTCAGCAGGAGGCAGACTCCACTGTTCAGAAGGCCACATTCCCATGAGCTAGTTTCCCTAGCAGCATTCTTCTGCCTCAGTTCCCCCATCCCTGATGAGAGCAGAAGCTCCGAGGTGGCTCACTAAGGCCACTGCTCTTGCCTTTAACAAGATCTAAAGGAGTCTGAGGTTCTCAGCTGCAGTGGCTGGTATCCAGTAGCCACCCGCTGAGAAATCTGAGGGGTTGTGAGATTCCAGCCTTGCTCTGCTCAGCCAGCATCTTTGGCGGATCCAGGGCTGCTGCTTTGAGTTTCATTGCGACCTTTGCCTGCTGTGGTTGTTGGGAGAACATGTTGATGTAGCACACTATGGTGTTAGCTGAGGGCACTGGCAGCACTTTGTTCTGGAGAGGGCTCGGGGTTTCCTGGAGACCTTCTAGCCCTTCAGCTCCTATGGTTCTTTGCTTTTGGTGTAATGTGAGGATTGGAGGCTGAAGATGACATTGATATATGGCATGTGCTGGATTTAATGGCGCTTGAGCTAAACATGGGACACTTGATCTTGATGTCTGGCATGTGTCCACATGTTTGGCAAGAAGCTCATCCCTCTGATTGGGCCTTGGCAAGGGTCCGGAGCTATGGGGGGGCATGTATATTAGGCTGTTTACGTGATTCTCCTTTGACTCACTGCAAGGGGTGTTTGGGTAATTAGCCTCCTGGCTCTGATGCAGATGTTATTTCTGTTACGTGAATAATTACCTGGCCAGAGGAGAGGTTGGTGGCTCATGGGTCACGAGTGTTGGTTTGCTCCCGTTTGAGAAGTGCGTCTGTGGGAAATATCCCCAGAGGAGGCATTCAAACCTCTTTCATCTCCATTACCAAGCGTGAGGTCAGACCTGTCCTTGGCTTTCTTAAATGGGATTTCCAGGCTCTGAAAATGGGAGCTGAAGAGGTTTGTCCCAGTGCTGAGCTCTAAGTCCCTGACATGCTAATAGAATTCAAGGATCTCTGTGCAGTGGACGATACTTAGTTGAGCTCATATTTTAACGGCCTCCTCTCAGCCTATATCTAACGGGAGCTGGGATGACTCAAGCGTGCCCCAATGACAAAACTCTGATCCTGATGGTCAGGGTGGAGTGATGCCCCTGGTCCCACCCCTTCAGCCTGCCTCCCCACTAATCTCACCCCCTCTTACCTGCTTCTGAGTGCTGGAAGGCATGTGACAGGATCTGGAGGGTTTAGGTGACCTAGTACGGTTCAGGGCAGACAAACAGAACTGGCTGGAGCTGGGAGCCCATCATGCACGGGGCAGCTATTCTGACACTTTTTTTATTTTACATAGCACTGAATGATTTCAGTGTTCTACTCACCCATGAAATGTGGCCAGCTCTGGGGAGGAGCAAGGTAGTTAAAGGGAGCACAGCACGCTGCACGCCAGCAGGGCACTTTGGAGCAAGGTCCCTGAAAATGTCGTGGGATCGCTAATGTCTCCACAGACCCTTAGATTCAAAAGTCTTATGGGGAAGACCCCCATATGACCAGCTGAATGGAGTCCAATATATTCAGGCTGAAGGCTTGAATCCATCCTGCTGGGGATCCAGGCGGTTTAGGAAACCCCGTCCTGATGCTTGGGCCAGTACCCACTCTGGTTCACTGTGGGAAATGCCAGCCCAGTACCCAGCAGCAATGCCAAAGGGTTGGGCAGGGTGCTGGGCTGTACTGGATTTGGGGAGGACAGTAGAGAGCAATAGGTGATATTGGGACCTGTCAGGGACACTGTCCCTGGGAGGAGATGACTGCCCTGGAGAGGGTGCAGCTAAGGTCAGCAATGGCGATGCCGGGCCTGAAGGATCGACGCACTGAGCGAAGGTTCGGGGCCTTGGGCCTTGTCTCACTGGCGAGGAGGAGGCCGTGCTGTGTCCTGAGAGCTAGGAGAGGGTCGGAGATGTTCCGTGACACTTGGGTGGAAGGGGCTGGAGAACAGTTCCGATGATGATTAATACCCAGGGCAAAACTTTGCTCCTAGAGTGCCCCGTTGCTACTGTCTTTTAAACTGTCTTTCCTCTCCCTCCCCCCCCCCCCAAACTAGATGCCAGCCAGGGTACCATGGCGAGCGGTGCCACGGCCTCACTCTCCCCGTGGAAAACCCCTTCACCAGTTATGACCACACCACAGCGTTGGCCGTCGTAGCGGTGGTGCTGTCCTCTCTGTGTCTCATCATCATCGCTGCATTGCTGATGCTCAGGTGATGGGGAATGGGCTGCCACGTGCTGGTCACAAGACCTACCCTGCAACTCGGGGGTGGGAGGGAGGGAGGCTCCCTGTGGTCGCACTGCATGGGATACACCCGCCTGCTCTTAAACCCAGAGCCCTGACCCCAACCTGGGTAAACTGCCCCCGCTGACACCACTGCTGGTATTCCCTGGGGCTCAAGCCCTCTGTGTATGGGAGCAGGGGTCTCCCTGGTTCAGTGGCCGATGGCATTTATAGCCTTGGACCACCTTGCTGTCCAGTTCTCTGTCCTTCTTGTCTTGGGTGTTTTTTTTATGCTTACCATGGGCTGGGTTTGTTCCCAGCTCTGCCCTGGCTTCTGTAGGGAAGATCCAGCAGTCTCAAACCAGCTGGGGGAGAAGCGGGCTGATGGGAAGCAGTTGCTTTCTTTCTCCAGACATCAGAGATATCCAGCCTCCTGCATCTCGCCCCAAGGGAGGGACCGAGATGGAAGGTGTGGCACTGCATCATATGGCCAAGATGAGAACAGTGACAGCCCCAGGCGGCTCCTGTTGCGGCGGGTGGGTTCGTGACCCTGACCAGAGCAGCAGTGGCACGCTGGTGAATGTCTGTCTGCTTGTGTTTGCAGGTGTCACAAAAGAGGAGTTTATGATGTAGAAAACAAAGAGAAAATTAAGTTGGGCATCACCGGAAACCACTGATGGCATCGGGGGGCCTGCAAGGTAACCCTCCAGCATGGGCATTGTGGCATGGCAGCGGCAGCTTCCATCTGCAAGACTGCACACAGCCCTGCTGGGCAGTGACAGGTGCAGCTAGTGGGCATGGAGCTTGATGGGTTCTGCAGACGTTCTGTCACACCGGGCCAATTCTGTTCTCTCATGCAGTCTGACAATGACTAATGTGTCCTTCTCGGATTGAGACTGGGAGCTCAATAGCCTGTGCCTATTACCAGAGCTCCGATAGGGAACAAACCCCATTTCTCTGATTCAGCCCCAAGAGGAGCAAATCCGTGACTTTGCAGTGGGTCTCCCGGCCCTGCCGTTAGCCTAAAGTGAATGGATCACTTTGTACCCATCTCTGGCTTCCCGGCCAAGCCCAATTCTGAATCACCCTGCTGGTTTCCAAAGGCCAACGTTGCCTTGCTCCCCCAGTCCCTCTCTATACTCCCCTATGCTTCCTCCTTTCCAACCCACTCTACTGCTCCGATACCCTGCTCACAGGGTCCCCCACCCACTCCCTCTGCTCTGCCTCTCTGATCTCAGAGCCACATAACTCCCTCGCTCACTCCTCTGGTCATGGCCTCCCCTCTCCGTAATTGGAGGTTGTTTCTTCACTTGTTCCTCTCTGTCTATCTGGGATTCCCTTCCTATGACCCACTGAGTCATCTCCCTTCTTTAAATCTTGCCTTTAAAAAGCCCTTCCTTTTCGCTCCCACGTGTCCTTACCTTATTACTGTATCATTCTTCCATACTCCCTTCCTCAGCCACTGGTGTAGTGGTATTCTTCCAGTGTTGCACTGGCAATCAGAGGCTGTTTCACCCCAGAGGCAGCTGCACTTCAGTGGTGGGCAGGCGCTGGGAAGGGGAAATGCCCCCTCCGCTGGTCCGAATGCTGATATCACACATGCTTCCAGGTTTTTAAATTAGGAAAATGTCATGTCTCCCGGGTGGGTGAATTAATATGTGGAAGGGATTACTAATTAGTGGGTGTCATTCCAGGGGAGACTTTATCAAAAAGGTAAATATAAGTTGTTCGGTCTGATGGCACAACTCACACGGAATCAGTGGGAGCTGTGGGTGATCAGTACCTGTGGAGATGAGCCATATTATTAATACCAACCTGCATCCCTGATCCTGTAAGGTCTGAGAGGCTGCATTGAAGTCAGTGGGAGCTCAGAGTACTCGACATCCAGATGGATGGGACACTGACTCTGGCTTTGATTCAGGAAAGCATTCACGCATGTGCTTGAGTTCCTTTGACCTAGGCATGTTCCTAAGTTTCAGGTATGAGCTTAAGTGTTTTCCTGAATCAATGCGTCAATGTGGGGTGTTCTTTGAGGATCGGCACCCATCGCAAAGCACATAACCTTGCACAAGGCACAAGCCGTGATGTGAAATGACCCAGCCTTGTGTTGTGTTTCAGGATTCAGCAGTGAAGCGATTCTACCTCCACCAAGAAGCCAGTCATAGCAACTTAAGACTCTGTTTATTGGACCTATTGAAAAACCAATGGGAGTGGAAGGGGAGTATCTGTTTTTGGGGGTTGTGTCAGGGAATGACTTCACTGAAACACACATCTCAATGAGCCAACCTGATCTGCTGGAATGAAAGAAGGTGGCAGGCGTCTTCCTGCTTGATGGTTTCCAATAAGCAATGGAATTCCTTGAGGAGTCTCAGCTGAAGGGCTTCTGCTGAGGATGGAAAGCTGGACCTTCGCTTTAGTGCTTTGCTAGGGACTGAAGAGTAACTAAAACCAAACCTGAATTTGGATCCTTCAAATGCACGCTGAGGAACTAACTGTGAAAGACTTCAACTCCGCGGAGACTTACTTTGCGGCTTTATTAGATGGGGGCAGGGGAGGGAAACTATTTAACAAGATATTTTTCATGTTAAATTATATATTTATTTTAGATATACTGTACATAGTATTTATTTAGGGTCTGATCCTGTAGTCTGGAAATCAATGGGAGCTTTACCATGAGTTCAGACAGCAGGATTGGCCCTCACTTTTTAATGTGCAACATAATGGTCTAATAATTAACACTTTGTTACAAATGCTTAGATATTATTTAATGATGGCTGGAAAAGGAATATTTCATGTGGCACTATAAGGGGAAAAATATGGACAGCATGAGCCAAAAACCAGATTTCAATACTTCTGCATGTCCCCTTCTCCCTTCTTGCTGAGAAACAGCAGGCGAGGGGAATCATATGTATGGGGGCAAACTCAGACCTGCTGTAAGTGAGTGCAGCTCCACTGAATCTGACCTATACTGTCCAAACGTTTCTATTATTCGAAATGGTGCTTACTCCAGCCTCTGCAATTGAAAAAAGGGGTGGGTTGATTCAAAATCCAAAGCCTAGGCCAAACACCAAAGGTGCAGGAGACAAACATAGGGGGGAACTATCTCAAGATAGGCTCTACGTGGTCTTTAGGACCCCAAGGAAGTCTTATGGGCTCTCTTTCCTCATGGAAATTCCTGCGTTAGAACAAGTTTGAGTTCTTGTGTGTGTCAAATTTCAGAGGCTGCAGTGAGCGACCTCATGTTGTTACATCCAGTGCTTCCAGAACAGGTTCAGATGTTACAATCAAAATAAAAATAACCCAAACTCACTTGTCTCCTGTTCATTGAGCCCTATGCTGGAAAGCCTCCTGAAAGCAAGGTGATGTATAGACAGTAGCAGGGAGTGTCAAAGCAGAGAGAGCTGGCTGTTTTTCCATGGGAAATTGGCTTTTCTCTAGCCTGTGTGGCTGCACTACACAAGGGCTCATTTTCAGACTGGAGTGCCTAAGTCTGCCCATCCATTTCCACATTTGGGGGCTCATCTTGGCACTAAGCAATATTTGTCTTTCTGTTTTCTAGTCCTGGAAAATATAGTGCCAATCTATAAAAGACAACTGGGGGAATTATAGACCAGTCAGCTTAACTTCAATACCTGGAAAGATAATGGAGCAAATAATGAAGCAATCAATTTGCAAACACTTAGATGATAATAAGGTGATAAGTAACAATCAGCATGGATTTGTCAAGAACAAATCATGTCAAACCAACTTAATAGCTTTCTTTGACAGGATAACAAGACTTGTGGATAGAGGGAAGAGGTAGATGTGGTATATCTTGACTTTAGTAAGGCGTTTGATACTGTCTCGCATGACCTCATAAACAAACTAGGGAAATCCAACCTAGATGGAGCTACTATAAGGTGGGTACATAACTGGTTGGAAAACCGTTTCCAGAGAGTAGTTATCAGTGGTTCACAGTCAAGCTGGAAGGGCATATCAAGGGTACTGCAGAAATCAGTTCCGGGTCCAGTTCTGTTCAATATCTTCATCAATGATTAGATAATGGCATAGAGAGTATACTTAAAGTTTGGAGCGTAAGCTTTCGTGGGTGAATGCCCACTTCATCAGACTTCATTCGTCTGATGAAGTGGGCATTCACCCACGAAAGCTTACGCTCCAATACTTCTGTTAGTCTCAAAGGTGCCACAGGACCCTCTGTTGCTTTTTACAGATTCAGACTAACACGGCTACCCCTCTGATACTTAAAGTTTATAGACGATACCAAGCTGGGAGGGGTTACAAGTGCTTTGGAGGATAGGATTTAAATTCAAAATGATATGGACAAACTGGAGAAATGGTCTGAAGTAAATAGGATGAAATTCAATAAGGACAAATGCAAAGTACTCCACTTAAGAAGGAACAATGAATGGCACACACACAAAATGGGAAATTACTGACTTGGAAAGAGTACTGCAGAAAGGGATCTGGGGGTCTTAGTGGATCACAAGCTATGAGTCAACAGTGTAACACTGTTGCAAAAAAAGCAAACATTCTGGGAGTGTTGTAAGCAAGACAGGAGAAGTATTTCTTCCACTCTACTCCGTGCTGATTAGGCCACAACTGGAGTATTGTGTCCAGTTCTGGGCACCACATTTCAGGAAAGATGTGGAGAAAGTCCAGAGAACAACAACAAAAATGATTATAGGTCTGGAAAACATGACCCATGAGGGAAGATTGAAAAAAATGGCTTTGTTTAGTCTGGAGACAAGAAGACTGAGCGGGGACATAACAGTTTTCAAGTACTTAAAAGGTTGTTACAAGAAGGAGGAAGAAAAATTGGTCTTCTGAACCTCTGGGGATAGGACAAGAAGCAATGGGCTTAAATTGCAGCAAGGGCAGTTTAGATTGGACATTAGGAAAAACTTCCTAATTGTCAAGATGGTTAAGCACTGGAACAAATTGCCTTTAGAGGTTGTGGAATCTCTGTCATTGGAGATTTTTAAGAGCAGGTTAGACAAACCTCTGTCAGGGATGGTCTAGATAATCCTAGCCCTGCCATGTGTGCAAGGAACTGGTTGAGATGACCTCTCGAGGTCCCTTCCAGTTCTATGATTCTAAGATTTACTAGTCCTTTAAAGCATTTGCACTGATCATGCCAAAATCTAGCTCTGGCAGAGCATGAGGTATCAGTCCTTAAAATCACGTTGTGCTGATTGCCATCTAGCTTTTTCTTCCTTTTCTTCTTCTACTTCCTTTAAGACAAAATCCTCGCAGCTGATCTCTCATGAAATGCTAACGTGTTTATGCCATTTATAAACTTGGCAGGGTATGAAGCAATAATTGCAATCTCTAGTGGTTCTCGAGATCCACTAAAATCATGTCACAAGCAAAGTGGAGGGAAAGGGGTAAAATGGTGGTAAAAGGTGACATAATGTTAAGGCCCAACAACTTACAACTTGCCAGGTGTAGAAATAAAAGCCCTATACCATTGGAAAGCCATGAATCTCAAATTTGCTGGGCATGCCTTTCTAATGATGTTTCATGTGAAATCCGGATCTTAGATACTAATGACATTCCTTAGTTTAACAAGGCATTTTGGTGCTGGTTGTGAAGTCCCAGACTTTGGACCAATATAATGTTTATTCCCTCCTTAGATAAGTAACACATTCAAGGGCTTATGCAGTGATTTGAGTACCCCCATGTAGCACCCAAGCTTCGTACCCTACATCTGAAAATGAAGCCAGCAGAGAGGTTTCACTTTGATTGAAAGAGAAGAATAGCATATAAGAAGTAACTTGTTAAATTTTGTTGGAAGCCTGCCAGTTACACGTTCTCCCACTGCCTTCCCTAGGACTCCAAATAGCTCCTTGAAGAAAGAACATTAGGTTCCACTTTGTGTAATGCCTGGAGTTTGAAGGCTGCTCTCCAGTTCTTTCATTCTCATTGTCCTCTCTTGTTCTGGCTGACATTCCTGTATTACTGAAATAATGATCCCTACAATACTCCACTCCTGCCTCTCATCCTTTCCACCTTGTTAGCCAACTCTTTGCTAACATCCACTGCAGTGACTCAGAGCACCATACCTGAGGGTCATCCCTAGGCTTTCATATCTGACCAAGTTTAGCCACCTCCCTTTCACTTTTCCTCCTCCATACCTTTGCATCCCCAAGAACAGCGTGTTTGGCAGGCTGGGAAGTCACTTGGGTAGCCAAGAGGATGTCTTTCTGCAGACAGCTGGAATGTTAATGTTTGCTATGGGTGGGAAATAATAATGAATGGCTCCAAGGATTAGTAACAGGCTATGGAGCCTTTCTCTACAAAGGACAAACCCAGATCAGGTTAATGGCAGCCAGAAGCAATTGTTGACTGGAGCCCATGCAAAGTGAAGTTTCTGGTCACAGAAACTCCCCATGCTACTGCCAGTCTGAGCAGGGAAGTGACTGGGGCTTGGGAATGAATGTACCACTCTGTCAGTTCTATAGTGAGGGTTGAGCTGTGTCTGCAGTGGAGCAGAAGGTGGAAAGTTTGCCCGGTCCATAATGTACCTGTCCGGGTCATAGCTCCACTCCCCAAAGCTGTCAAGATAGCATCTATCACCAAAATTAGTCACTGAGGGTTTGAGAACAATGGGGAACTGCTGAATCGTGTCTGTGCATTCTCTCTTCCTTCTTTACCAAGAGTGGACTTGGAGGGAGGATTTGGGTGGGGTGGAGAGTCATGAGCCTAAGAGCTGCACACAGAGCTCTGCTTCAGGCAGCCATAGTCCTGGGCCTGACTACAGGACACCCCAAAATGGTTATTTAACATGGAAAATAGAGGCATTATGTGGCGGTGGGGAGCCTTTCAGAGATTCAGCAGCTAATGGAACAGTGTTTGTGGACATAGGATGCAGATGGTTAACAGGGGCACAGTCACCGTTTCCTCAGCATCTGAGTTTACTAGCTGCTGTCCACATCTGTCTGGTTCTTCTGTTTATTTCTGAGGAGAGCAGTGCAGGACAACTGCACCTGTATTTCCCCCCACTCTAGGCTCCCGGCTCCCCACTGGTCACCTCTCTTGGCTGGAGACCCCCATCTCTCACCCTCCTGACTGGGTATTTCCAAGATGAACAGTTCCCTGCCTTCACTATGTTATTCCCAACAAAAGACAATCTGCTGAAGCAGGCCTGCTTTGTGTTTCTTCTCAGACATGGTACACAGTGTAATTGCCCCAAATATATGTTACCACACAGTTCTTCCTAAGCACCCATATTTTGTTTTTAAGGTAAAAGCAATACAGAAAAAACTTATTTAAAATAATAAAAGAATCTACACACATGTGACAAGTTTACCTGAGATCTCCCAATTCCAACATGGGCTCTGGCAGGTGAGCAGTCATTCAAACCATGCTCAGGGTGTTCTTGGGGTTTCAAGCTCATAACTCCATTTTGCCCAAAACAAGAACCCCCATGAAAAGTGTAGTCCATCCTTTCTACAGTTTGGAGGGCTTTGAACTGGCCTCATGTAATGGGTCATCAGCAGAAGAAGCTTCAAAGGCTATGGCCGTAGGTGGGGTAGTTGAAGTCTCCTGTCACATGTACTGGCCCAAATGAGCAGTTGCATCTGCTATGTTGTTCAACATAGGCCTGGTCTACACTAAAAAGTTAGGTTGACTCAGCTTCGTCGCTGAGTCACCCCTGAGGTAATCCTCACCCCTGAGCAACATAGTTAAGATGACCTAACCCCCAGTGTAGACAGTGCTAGAAAGAATTCTTCCATTGACCTAGCTATCACCTGTTGGGGAGGTGGATTACCTAGACCAGGGGTAGGCAACCTATGGCACGTGTGCCGAAGGCGGCACACGAGCTGACTTTCAGTAGCACTCACACTGTCCTGGCCACCGGTCCAGGGGGCTCAGCATTATAATTTAATGTTAAATGAAGCTTCTTAAACGTTTTAAAAACCTTATTTACTTTACATACAACAATAGTTTAGTTATATATTATAGACTTATAGAAAGAGACCTTCTAAAAACGTTAAAATGTATGACTGGCATGCAAAACCTTAAATTAGAGTGACTAAATTAACTCAGCACAGCACTTCTGAAAGGTTGCCGACCCCTGACCTAGACGGATGGGAGAATCTCTCCCGTCGGCATAGGTAGTGTCTACACTGAAGCGCTGCAGCTGTGTCACTGCAACATTTTAAGTATAGACAAATCCATAGTTGTTTGCAGATCACAGCCCCTCCCAGACATGCCATTAATCCTGTCTTCCTCCTCAAGAAGTTCCAAACAATCCCCCAGTAATACATAAACATTTGCATTTTTAATACAGTGGGCTCCTAAAATACGTAATCTTAATTCAGTAAAGTTTGTCCAAGATATTGCAGGAAATTGCCATCTGTCACAAGTGGGATGGTTTCGTTTCTGCTCTGAAAGTGCCTCCTTCTTCTGCATATCCATTCGGCTGGTAGGAAGGAAAATGCTTAGTGGCTGCAAGAAGAAAGCAACTAATTGACTTTCCAGTGACTCAAAGCACTAGACAGTACATGTTGTGGTACTCAGAGTGATATTTTTATGGCACAGTAAAGCTTTGTGCCTACCACTAGTGACAGGTGTCAGTGTTTAGATTAATCACGATCAATCCCATTTACCAACTGGGACAAGAAGTGAAAAATGTGACTTTCCTGTCAATTCCCACTGACTCCAAGAAGGGGTGGAGCCTCATGAAGGGGGAGCAGAAGAACTGTCCACCTTGGTGAAGAGTGCACGGAGTGCACTCAGAAGGGCGAAAACGGCTCACACGTGATCTATGCTGAGACATTGCCCAGGAATTGAGAACCGTTGACCATAATAGCATCCCTTGAGCTGGTCTCATCCAAGCTATGCTAACAGCAAACCATTTCACCAATGGGTCAGTTTTCGGGGCTGTTCATGGTACTTACAATGGCCAAACACTCTGTATTCTTAGACTCGAGTTTGATTCTCTGTTGCTCTTGTGTGATGTGCTCCCCACCCAGCACAGAGATGGCGTAAGGACTCTATGCCAAGCTCCTCGGCTTAAAGCCATCTTTGCGCCCACTCCCCGCCATTCTTGCTTTCAGCACTGGAGTAGAGGACCTCAGAATCGGGCCCACTGGTGGCATGTGGGGGGTTTGCCTCATACAAAATCACAGTGCACGGAAGATGCATTGTTAGCTCACCAGCACCCTTAATTCAGCTAACTCTGTATGGTGTTTTAAAGAAGCTGAGTGGGGCACCAGCAGGCCTGTAACCTGACTTCAGTCAGAGGTGATGCTGTCATATGGCACAAAACAGGCCAATGTGCAAACACAGAGGCAGGCCTGGGTGAGGGTGATGGGCAAGCAGGCATTTTCCCAGCAAATTGGATGCTGTTTTGGGTGCACAGTCGAGCAGCTCCATCTCATGTGTAAGCGGCTGGACTGTCCTCTGTGCTCTAGTGCCTTCCTCCTAACTCTCTTAGCGCATGAGGCACAGCTTAGACACAGACACATGCTCTGTGTGTCTCGGGGGCGGGGGGGGAGAAGAGGGACTCTGTGCAGGCGAGGGGGCAGCAGCAGTTCTGGGTGGGATGTTTCAAAGGAGCCTAAGGGCTCTACGCAGCATCTGGGAGTGAGCCGCTCAGCCCAGGCCCACAGACTCATGAGAGTGGGGCTCATGCTAGCGCTTTAAAAATAGCAGCGGAGATGCTGCAGCTCGATCTGGGGCTCGGGCTCTGAATCCTGAGGGGCCATGAGAGCCTGCGCCACAACGTCGAAGCACCATCTACACAGCTCCTTTTAGAGCACTAGCATGACAGCGTGGCTCTGGGCTGGGAGGCTGGCACCCAGATGCAGTGGAGACATGCTCTAAGGGAGTTAGGTGCCCAGATCCCATTGAAATTCCCCTGACTCCCTTAGACTGCTCTAAGACTCCTACCTTCTGTCAGCGTCACTGTGCCATGGCTGTATTATAACTGGGGAAGGCAGGAGTTCTGCAGGGAGTCGATGATCAAACCCTTCATAATGTCGACACCAGCCCGACTTTGCTATGTGTTTGATAGCAAAGCCGTCAGAGAGCGCTGCTGTGCCTCCTCTCGAGGGTGCTGGAGTACCACTGCTGCAAGGGAGAGGAGGAGGATAGCTAGCACATTTTGATGCCTCCACGGCCTGATCTTGGCTGCCTTCTCTATGCCAGCATTGTCTCTGAGAGGGAGTTCAGCCCAGGGAGCTGTGGCCGTGCCCATGACACCAGATGGGGCAGGGCAGGCTCCCAGCAGCCACCCTTATTACAGATTTTCCCGTGTGTCCTTGGGAAACAGGCCAGCGGCATCAAAATGGGGAAAATGTTCCATTTCTGGAGGGGTCCGGATTACAGCTACACCAAATATGTGACCTTTCCATGGGAAGTCTGGTTTCTATGGCGACTGAGCCCTCGGCTGGCCTCTCACAGACCATGCTGTGTGGCAGCCAGCCCCGCTCTGGAATGTCCAGGCGGCCGAGGCGCATGGAGTCACCCCAACAGCTGCCTGCACGGTCACCAGGGGGTGGGGGGAACAGCTACAGGTGCCAGTGTTCACCTTGAGCCAGAGCAGCAGAAACCCAGGCAGTAAATAGCTCTTGGGTCACAGGAGCCAATGTGGATGCCAGCCTTGCCCAGTTGCCCAGTGGGTCCTGATTGCCTTGGCCTGGCTGCTCCTGACTCGCCTGGGTTCAAACCCCTCCACTTCATCAGCCTTTCCAGTCTGCACGACGCCCACCCGCTCTCCAGCTGCCAACACAGAAGCTGAATACAAGGGGAGCCTGCCAAGCGTATATGCTTTGTGAAACTATGCAGACCGAGGCCTTCAGGAATGCAGACTCCAACCTCCCCCCACCTCCACGCTGCAGAGCCCCACACTGCCCTCCCCCCCGCCTCTCCCCCCCCCCCCCCCCCCGGACATGCAGCCTGGGCCAGAAATACAGCAAAAATCCCTATGTGTCACCGGCCACAACATTTCCTGCTGAAACCGGCAAATTGAAAAGCCAGGCGGGAAGCAGAGCTTAGAGCAGGAGTCTAGGAGTCAGGAAGCCCGAGTTTTATTAGTGGCCTGGAGTGGACACTGACTCCGTGTGTGACCTTGGACAATTCCCTTCACCTCTCTGGGCCTCAGTTTCACCTGCAGGTAACTGATCCTGTATGCTGATCACCAGCCAGAGTCTTGTGAAAGGCCAATGCTCCAAAAAAATGACACCCCCACCCTGGGTTCCTGTTCTCAGTGTACTATGGTCCCACACCAGGCTGGGTCATGTCTAGGCAGCTCTGAACCCCTTCATAAGGCAGCTCCACCAGCAGCAGCTCTGCAGCTGAATTCCCTTCCCTGCCTCCCCAAGCCTCACTAATACAACACAAGTACATTTCAGTGGTTCCGGGAGGAGCATTAAAATTAACTTGTCTGATCAGGGCCCTGTGAATTCTGCAATTGCAGGCTGCAGAGTTTGCATTTGGGGCAGCTGCCCCAGAAATCCACTCTGGGACGCTCTGGCCACAGAAATCCTGATTTCTGGGTCCAGTTTTGCTGCCTTCAGATGCCATTTTGTGCTCCATGCCTGCCTCCTCCTGCTTGCAATGGGGCAGTTCTAGCCGTTTACAGTGGGTATGTTCCTTTTCTCCATGAGTTTGCTAGCTGGGCCAAAAGTTGGTGCTTCCCCGGTGGTCTTGCTTCTCACTAAAGAAGTCCAAAAACCAGAATGGATGTCCTGTGATTTTCTGAGATTTTGAAATTTGTTTTTTGTCCCAAATTGAGACGAAAAGTCAAAATCTCGGCATTATTTGCAAAACAAAATATTCTGATATATTTCATTTTGATAATATAATATAATATAATATAATATAATATAATATAATATAATATAATATAATATACATTTGAAATGAAACATTTTGATACTTTCCCATTGAAAATGTCAACAAAATTGATACATTCCTGCAAATGTTTAGAATTAATCAAATCAGCATTATCTTGGAAAAATTTTCCACCAGCTCTATTCCTCACCAACCCGACAAGGCCAGACCCCTTAGGCTGGTGCTCACATCAGCCCTTCGACGTGAGGCATGATCAGCCTCGAAGTTGTCTGTAAAAAGAGCTGTCTACCGGCCCCTGCTCCCTTCCCTCTTTCTGGGCTTTCCTTGAATGCTCTGTCCCCTCCTCCTATACCTCTCTGCTGACAGCCAAAAGGCAGTAGTAATCACAAGGAAGGGGACTAGAACCCAGGCCCACACCCTTCTAGTGCTGTCCTCTTTTTCCTCTGCAGCAGAAGGGTATATGGCACACACAGACATTCTCCCATAAGGCCACCTGGTTTTGTGACAGTTGGTATTGGATCTTGCAGCCTGCTATGAGTGGGGGGAAAATTCTTGCGAGGGTTTTGATTTAATAGTCAAATGAATAACAATCAAAGCTGTTACACAGAAATCCATTCACACAACCCCTTGTTTAAGAATATTTCTCAAGCTACAGTAGAACTGCCAGCTGGCTGCAGAATACAGCATTGATGTGCCATGGCAATGCAAAGCCATGGTGCAGAGGCTAGGAATGACCAGGAGATGGTCTGGAGAGGTTTTGGTGTCTGCTATCTTGTGCTCCAGAATCTCAGCCTTCATTGGTAAAAATTAAGTCCCTAGCCCAGGGGTTCTCAAGCTTCATTGCAATGTGACCCTCTTCTGATAACAAAAATTACTTCATGACCCCCAGAGGCGGGACCGAAGCCTGAGCCTGCCCGAGCCCCACTGCCCCAGGTGAGGGAGCCAAAACCTGAGCCCCACCGCTCCAGGCAGGGGGGCCAAAGCTGAAGCTCAAGCTCAAGGGCTTCAGCCCCAGGCAGGGGGCCTGAAACCTGAGCCCTGCCGCCCAGGGCTGAAGACCTTAGGCTTTGGCTTTGGCCCTGGGCAGTGGGGCTCAGGCCCCAGCAAGTCTAAGCCAGCCCTGGCGACTCCATTCAAAGGGAGCTGTGACCCACTTTGGGGTCCCGACGCACAGTTTGAGAACCGGTGCCCTAGCCCTTTTGGTTGCAAACAAAATCTTCAAATTGTGAACACAGTGTAACTGACACAGAGATGTTTGCCTGAGTCTGCAGATAACCTGAAATAATAGCTCTGAGAGCTATGAATTGCTCTGTAGTAGAGTCTATCACACCACAGAGGTCTAGACAGTGTGGCGCATAGTGGGAATAGAAAGCAACAGGGTCCCAGGCTGGGGAAGCAAGGGTTAATTAACAACTGAAGCTCATTAGCCTCCTAGAAACCCAGCCTAGAGCAATTCTAAGGTAGAAGGGGACAGCTAGTGGGAGTGAGACTTGGTTCCTCCTATTGATACATTCCCATGTTCTGTTTGCCTTCTAATTGCTGTCACACATCAAGTGGATGGTCATTAGCATTGAGGGCTAAATCCTGCTCCCATTGAAATCAATCGGAGTTCTGCCCTTTGCTTTCAAGAGTGGGACCAGGAACTGACCCTATGAGAGTAGTAAACCTTCACCAGTCATCTCATCTGGAAATGGACTGTGACTGGCATTTCTATTGCTGGGTGGCCCATTGTGTGCCAGCTGTAGAGCTTTAGTCTGCCAGCCCAGCTAGGGTGCTGGTGCTCTCCTCAGTCATCTTTGCCACACAGAGCTTTTCATAGATCATAGCCACCATAGCCTAGTCCATGCCCTGGGTCTAGTGCGGAATTGTTCCCCACTGTGCATTCTTCAGTCTTTTGTCCAGTCCAGTTATAAATTGCTCATGACTCAAACAATGGGGTTTCTATTGCTTCCCTTGGGAGACTATGCCACAATATTATACAATTTGCTGCCAAGAGTTTTTTTCCTGCTATTCAGCTCAAGTTTTCCTTTCCTCGTCAGGAAGCACTGTGTGCTGGAGACAACAGGATCTGTGCAGTGTAGCAGAGGGATAGGCAGCTAATGTTGATGGAGCATAGAGAAACAGGGATAGGCACCTAGGAAAGTTGGGGCAGTTATTGGGGAGGTAATAGGTGGGTTTGGCAGTTGTGGGTGGACAGCTTATGGATCACTGCAGTTTACAGGGAACGCACGTACTTGCTTACACTGTTTGATACATGACAATGCATGTTATTTGGTCATTCATTCTCTCACCTTTTCCAGGCCTCCTTGGAGCTTCTTTCACATTTGCTCATCTCCCCACTTGTGTCATCTGCATCCCTCTCCAGATCATTCATCATCTGGATAAACAGGACAAGGTACACCAATTCCTGAGGTGCTCCATGTGCCATTTCCTTCCTACTACCTCTGTAACCATCATCCTCTTTGGCCCATGGTATTAAATCCTTCCCCTGTTGGATATTTCACCACCAGCACAGGACCTTCTCGGCATCTACAGGTGTGTAGGTCTTTGATGTATAAAAGGCCTTCTGGAAAAGAAAAGCTGCATCTATCTTGAGCTGTTTTCAAAAATCTCCCTCTGTTGCCAGCACTGGGGGTCTGTATTGGTACTATAGCAATGGTGGGAGAGCTGGTGGAGACTAGCTGCTGGCATTTAGCTCTGAGCAAGTGTAGCTGATGCAGTGGTAAAAGCATCTGCACCATGTCCATACTAGGGCTCTTGTCATTGCTATCTCTTGTGGAGCTGCACCAACAGTAGTGAAAGGGTGATAGATTCCCGCCCAGATTGTAGTGTGGACAGAAGATCTATGGAATTCATACATTGGGCCATGTCTACACAGCAAAAATAACCAGGTATAAACCAGGCTGTTGTAACATGCTAATGGCCCAATCTTGTTATGATTTATCCTTTACTGTGTGGACAGAAAGAAAATATCATAACCATGTTGTAGGCCACCGTATCTGTCAGGGTTATAGGATGTGGTATTCTTCCTTATGTATGTTATAACATGGCTGAACTATATCTATATCCAAGAGAGAGCTGGATAAATTTTTGAGTGTGATTGTATGATGGGGTTACTTGTGATGGTAGGGGGCAGGGCTCAGAAGCCCTGGGGCTCATTTCTGGTTTATGTCTTATGTTCCTAAAAGCTTATGCTTCAGGGCTTCAGCCAGCCACCAGCAGGGGTCATTTGTAAAGCACTTCAGTATCTGTCTGGATGAGAGGCCCTGTATAACTGCAAGGTATTATTAATAATCATCATCAGTCTGCCTCTTTTTTTAGCTACAGTTATTACTTTTTGACCTGTTGCCTTAGTTGCACATATTCTTCTGGACATAGGGATCTTCTCTCTGGGACTGGCTGGTTGCCCTCACTCTCCCTGGTGAGTAATGAGACAAACAGCCCACATTCACATGTCATACTGCGCCGTGTCTGTTACACAGCTTTAGATCATCTGAATCAATAGCAAATGCTCCCCCTAAGGCATGTGAAAGGGTGGTTTGCTTAAAAAGCAAATCCAGCGCCAGCATTCTGGCTAGGAGCAGCCTCATTGGGGTTTGTCAGTAATAACTCACTTCCTTGCTCTAAATATTTTTCTAGAGGTGGCCTCACCTAGTCACCATTATCAAAAAGCAATTTTGTTGCTAACAACATTCAAACAAAGCAGCTCCGGTCCTCAGCACAGGGGAGCTATTTTGCAGGGCTCTTTGCATTGCACATCACCTTCAAGGAATTCAAACTGATTGATCAAGAGTCCGCTTCAGAGCTCTGTCACTTCACATGGCCACATGACCCCCACGTTTGATTCTTTAGCTCAGTATGTCAACCCCCCTGTGAAGGCAGGGAGCAACCCTTATAAAAAAGTATTCCATTGTTCTCCAGTAATCACCACACACATTGCAGTAGCCCTGCTGGACAAGATGTGCTTTGGCCCAGCAATGAGCAATCCTGTAGTTCATTGATAGAAGGGGGGGAGTGTTCAGTGACTAGTTCTGAGGTTGTACTTCATTGGGAGGCTTTTCAGTTTTTTAAAATCCCACTTGTATGCAGCTATACTGCTGGTGAAAGGTGCTGAGCTGAGAACCCTGCATAGGACCTGAATAGTGTGGGCAGCAGAGGGCAAGCTCTCCAGTCCTGTCATGCCAAGAGCCTTGACCCTGACCTGGAAGGACTCCCAACACCATCGTCGCCCCCGGAGCCAGAGGCGTGCTGGAGAGATCCCTGAAGGCCGCCGTCCACGCGCTCTACGTGGACACCCTGAAGAAAAAAACGGACCAGGGTAAGGCCTTCAAAGTAACCAGCAAGTGGGACTCCAGCAACCACTTCCTCCCCACGGGCAGCTTCACCCGGTTCGCCGACTGGCGGTTCATACACCGCGCCCGGCTGAACTGCGTCCCCCTCAACGGTGCCATCCGCCACGGGAACCGGGACAAGCGCTGCAGGAAGTGCGGGTACGTCGCCGAAACCCTGCCCCACGTCCTATGCAGTTGCAAGCCCCACGCCAGAGCCTGGCAACTGCGACACAACGCCGTCCAGGACCGCCTGGTGAAGGCCATCGACCCGCGCCTGGGGGAAGTCACCGTTAACCGCACCGTCCCCGGCACCGACAGCCCGCTGCGCCCAGACATCGTCGTCATGGACGAGGTCGGTAAAAAGATCATCCTGGTCGACGTAACGATTCCGTTCGAGAACAGGACCCCGGCCTTCCGCGTAGCCCGAGCCCGCAAGCTTGAAAAATACGCCCCCCTGGCTGACGCCCTGCGGTCAAAGGGCTACGAGGTACACACAGACGCTCTGCTTGTCGGGGCCCTGGGTGCCTGGGACCCGTGCAACGAGCGAGTGCTGAAGGCCTGTGGAGTGGGCCGTCACTACGCACGGCTCATGAGACGCCTAATGATCTCAGACACTATCCGTTGGTCCCGGGACATCTACACAGAACACATCACCGGCCACCGCCAATACCAGGAGTGAGCAGATCAGACCTCGCCCACCTGCAAGGGAGAAGGGACTCACTAACCCTCCCCCCCCCACTGGGCCTGAGCCCCGAACCCACCCAACCTCACCGGCCGCCGCCAATTCCGAGAGCGAGCCGGGGAGACCCCACCCACCTACAAGGGGGAAGGGACCTTACCCCCTGAGCCCCAACCCCACCGGCCAGTTCCAATGCTGAGAATGAGCCAGGGAGACTTCACCCACCCGCAAGGGGGAAGGGACGTTTAAACCCCCTCCTACGGGACCTTACCCCCGGAGCCCCGAACCCACCCAATCTCACCGGCCACCGCCAACTCAGTGAGTGAGCCGGGGAGACCTCGCCCACCCGCAAGGGGGAAGGGACCCATATCCCCCCCCCCCGAGCCCTGAACCAGCCCAACCCCACCGGCCACTGCCGATAACGAGAGTGAGCCGATGGGACCTCGCCCACCCGCAAGGGGAAAGGGGCCTATATACCCCCCCCCCCGATGGGCCTTATCCCTTGAGCCCTGAACCCACCCAACCTCACCGGCCACCGCCAATGCCAAGAGTGAGCCGGGGAGACCTCGCCCACCCGCAAGGGGGAAGGGACCTATTAACCCCCCCCCCCCCCGCAGGGCCTTTTTCCCTGAACCCCGAACCTACCCAACCTAACTGAATCCCACCACGTGAGGGTCGCCCCATCACCATTACCCAGCCCACCTACTTGTACCCATGACTATTTGTACCCCCTATGTGGATGATTGACCCTCACCGCTTACCAACTGTGTCTTGATCTCGCCCACCGCTTACCCCCCCCCATTGGAGACATCACAGTCTGTATGTATTATGTGTGCAGCCAACCCCGACATAACAACATCCCCCTCTCATACTCTGTATGTTCCCCCAATGATCGACAACTGACTCTTCAAATCTTTTGTACCGTTTATTTTTAAATATTCTCTAATAAAAATTTATACCTGTGACTCTTTCAGTTCTTGGCTCTCATCTGAGTCTACCAATAGGAATGGCAATTTGTCCCTACCATAGCAGTGGTTTCTGTGATGTGGACACCTGTCCACAGGGAACTGGATTAAGATCTTCCTATTTCTTTAAATTAAGAAACAGTTGCTGGTTGCCTGCAACAGCAAGGCAGAGATCCTTTCAACGAAATTGGAAAGCAGCAAATTTTAAATGGATAAAGGCAAATACACTTTAATATGATGTCCCATTAAACTGATGCATGTAGTTAGGTAAGTTTCCAAAAAGGCTGGGAGATACTTTGTAAAAAGAACAGCCATTTCTATGAATAACATCTGCAATTACAGTAAATTATAGGAGCTGTCAATCCTCATGTTTCAGGATGTAAGCTCATCACTGCCTGGTCAGGAATAAATTTCTCCAAGTGGTGTAGTATTGCACAAATTACCAAGTGCATTATGGGAGGTTTATATCTTCTCTTGCTTGGGGTATAAGAACCTAGATGGATCAGGCATTGGCCAATGCTTCCATTAAAATCAATGGAAGTCACAGGATTTTAGCACATGATGCTTTACATCAGTGGTTCTCAACCAGGGGTACGTGTACCCCTGGGAAAACGCAGAGGTCTTCCAAGGGGTACATCAGCTCATCTAGATGTCTGCCTAGTTTTACAACAGGCTACATAAAAAGCACTACAAAGTCAGTACAAACTAAAATTTCATACAATGACTTGTTTATACTGCTCTATATACTATACAGTGAAATGTAAGTACAATATTTATATTCCAATTGATTATTTTATAATTATATGGTAAAAATGAGAAAGTCAGCTATTTTTCAGTAACAGTGTGCTATAACACTTTTGTATTTTTATGTCTGATTTTGTAAGCAAGTAGCTTTTCAGTGAGGGGAAACTTGGGGATACGCAAGACAAATCAGACTCCTGAAAGGGGTACAGTCATCTGGAAAGATTGAGAGCCACCGCTTTACATGTTCAAAGCACTGCACCAGCATTAAGTAACTACTGTGAAGTAGTAACACAAACTGTTCAAATTAAATCCTACCGCTCAGGTTGCATCTGATCACTATGTATGCTCTGGTACAGTATGCTCCCTCACTTGTGGCTCAGATTATGGGCAAATAAAACTGCATCATAATCTCCAATGAGAATTAACATACAACAGTCTCTAGTGAACTGATCTGAATTCCTTGTCAATAAGGCTCTCTCAAGAGCAGCTTCTCTTTGTTTCACCCCTCGTCATTCCTTGTGAAGTTTTCCAGTTTATTTAAGCCAGATCCTATCCTCTGATGTCAGTGGCAACACTCCTGTTGACTTTCGCAGAAGTAATCCCTTGGATGCTCAGCTCCTCGGGCAAGGACCTTATCTTCATATTAGCTGGTTAAATGCCAAACACACCTGTTGTGTAATAATGTTTATTAATAACTACATGTACAGTCACATTATATTTTTCTGGTCCCTGGTTGGTTGACCTACAACTACAGGATACATGAACACACACATAGTGTGATGAGATATTCTTTATGTTTTATTTGGTCTCTTGATAGTCTGCAAAGTTGGTAATTTGCAATTTCAGCCATTCATCTCACTGAGCAAAGCTTGGGTCTACCACAAATACAATTCTGCAATGGCCTGGCTAGCATATATGGGCATCAGTTTTTATGGGATAGAGTTAGAAGAACTGCTCAACTGTGTGTCAGAGGCCGCGTACTGCAGACAGCTATGGGTGATTCTCCTTTAGCTCAGATGGCTGCAGGTGGTGGGTCTGGGTGGTATCCCTGCTGCACTGCAATTCTGGTTGTCGGTACTCCAAGAGGAACGTGGGCATGCTGGTAACCCTCCAGGACTGCCTTGGAGTCCCCGTGGGCTGCTGTCCAGTGTGTGATGGGAGGCGCAGAGGCCCACCTCTCACTGCGCACGCCCACTGGAATAGGTCCCGCTGCCTTGAATGCGCACGCGCAGAGGTCGGCAAAATGGCGGCGCCCGTGGACCTAGAGCTGAAGAAGGTACCGGCCGGGTCCGATTTGTAGCGTTGCGTGCGGGGGTGAGCGGAGCCTCCTTCCCTATAGCCTGGGTGGCTGCAAGAGGGAGGGCCGCAGCAGGGCCCTGCTCCCCGGGTTCAGAGGCCGCGCGGGGCTCGGCTGTGCCGCAGCCCTTCTGGGTGTCCCGGGGCTGGCAGGAGCCGGGGCCCGGGGAGCGGGGCCTGCGTGTGAGACCTGCAGCGCAGCGGAGAGCACGGAGCCGGGGGAGGTGTGGGAGCGTGGGCACCTGAGAGACTCCCTCCCCTCCCCCGACAGACACATACACACCCTGAGACAGACACGCGACCTCACTCTCTGCAAAGCTCCCTCTCTGTCCGGCCGCATGGCTGATCCCCTCCCCAGCAGAGAGTAGAGCGCTGCCCCTCCCTCCCACTGGTGCTGGGTAGGGCGAGCTTCTCCAGCCCTGACCTGGAGGGAACCAGAGCTGTCAGGGAAGGGAGTGGGCACTGGGAGGTGGCCAGGGGAAAGCTTGGAGAGCAGATAGAAGTGAGTCAGGCCAGGCATCTCCAGTGAAGAGGAGCAGTCCAGTGCCCCAGAAGGGAGGCAAATCACTAAGAATGAGTCTTGCTAGATAACTTAAAAACATATATGTGTGCCACGCAGGAGGGCAGATCCTTGAGCTGACAGTCTGTGTCCAGAAGCGTGTCTGTGTTTGGAATCCCTGGTGTCATTATAGCTGAAAGAGGCAGTTCACTTATAAACCCCTGCACATGAGTTAGCTGTTGCTGAGTTTTCTGAGTCCAAAATGAAAACAGCTGCACCATGTCCAGAAGTGCTACTTGACACTCCTGGACCAGTAAAACTTAATTTCCTGTGCAAAAGTTATGATGTTCAAGGTCAAAATTTCATAACTGTAACTTGCCTACTTTTTTCACTAGGCTTTTACTGAACTGCAGGCCAAGGTTATCGACACACAGCAAAAGGTGAAGCTGGCAGATATACAGATTGAACAACTAAACAGGACGAAAAAGCATGCACACCTCACTGATACGGAGATTATGACTCTGGTGGATGAGACACGCATGTATGAAGGTGTAGGGAGAATGTGAGTAACTTTTTTACTGATGGAAGAGATTATGGCCACATTCTTCCAAATTGCCAATAAAACTTGCTGTAATTGCATGTAAATTATACTACTTTTAGAAACATTTCTTTCTGTAGTCAATGATGAAGTATCAGGTTTGTAAATATTAGCTGCCTTTTGCATACCTCTGATCTGCGATTCCTCTATTCTCTTCCTTCAAAACATATCTTCTTTCAGGGCCATAAACTTTAATTTCCCCCTCATAATAATTCTGTGTGTATGTGTGAGTGTAGTGTCCAACGGTGACAGAGCTGTGTTGGCCCTGTACAGGGGAAATTCTCCCTTGTCCATCTGCAGGGCTTTTGTATCTCCTATAAGCTGCTGGAGCAGCACACAGGGTCTCCAGCAGAGGACAGATGCTCTCTCATTGTCACTTATTTGTATGAAAAGCATTCTGGATTTTTCGTATCATACTGTGTTTAGGTGTTTTATAATCCTATTTTTAATTATCATTTCAATGGTTCTTCAGTAAGAGGGACTTACTGCGCTGTAATTCCCAGGATCAACCTTCTAGGTACAACGTTTGCTACCCACCAGTCTTCTGGCAAAATAATTTATTTCAATGAGTGCTTACATATTTTTGTTTGGCTTTGCTCATGCGGATTACAATCACATTTGGGGTTTCATGGAAGTTTATAGACTCCACCATCAGAGCTTGTATGCCTCATGAATGCTGATGACAAAATGTAGATTTGTGAGAAGTTATAATAAACCTGTCCAACTTTAACTGCCTGATGAAATATGTATTTGACTCTAAAAATTGTATGTCTCCTAATTTAATGCACTAATTCAGGGGCTATGATTGTCCAACGGAACTGAAATGGTGATCTGTTCATTAGCATGTTAATTAAGTTCTATGAAAGCTGTTCCCTAGAATCTTTAGAGAACCAAATGAAGTGAAATGGATGCCAGAAAGTTGTTTGTCCAGGTGCACTGTGGCATATGTTAATTTAAAACAATAACAGGAAAGGAGGAAAATGTAACCTTGTGCGTTAGACTGTCTTCAAAAGAAACATAGCTTAATCCAGCGGTTCTCAAACTTTAGCAACCTGAGGACCCCCATTTTGATTTAAAAATTTGCTGCGGATCCCCAAGCCCTGCGCTCAGACCCCACCTCCACCCCATCTCTTTCTGCCCCTGCTCCACCCCTGCCCCTCCTCTTCCCTGCCTCTTTCTGCCCCGCCCCGAATCCCACTTCCTCCCAGCGCCTCCTGCATGCCGCGGAACAGTTGTTCCCTGGCATGCAGGAGGCGCTGGGAGTCAGGGGAAGGAGTTGAGTTGATCAGAAGGGCCCGCGGACCCCAGGCTGAGAAACGCTGGCTTAAACCAAACCTAATATGTATTTTAATGGCATGCTAATGATACCTTCCTATTGTAATTACGATACCCTCTTGTAAAAGGCTACATGAACTAGTCTTTAAGCTAATAGTGCATTCTTACTGGATAAGTGTTGTGCTTAATGCTCTGAAAGGAAAAGACAGACAAAGATTTGGGAGTACTAAGGTTTTTCTTTCATGTAGTGTATCAGGTAGTACCGACAAATTGTCTGGGCCCACTTGAAGGGATGTTCTATATCTCGTTTCCAGGGGTCCAGTATACTGTACATACTGTCTCTTATTTGTTTTCTGTAAACTGCCAATAATTATTTTATTCATGCAGCTGAATTTAATTTTGAGGTGTTACATGAGGGTATTATTGACTGGCACCTTCAAAGGAAATTGATTTCAGTCTCCTGCAGTGAGGCAGAGAAGTGAATGATACAGCCTGTTGGCAGCTCAAAGCCATAGAGTTTAAGGCCAGAACAGACTACCAGATCATCTAGTCTGACCTCCTGCATATCACAGGCCAGCAACACACCCAACACCCAAAAACTAAACCCAACAATCAAAATTAGACCAAAATATTACAGCCACAGAAGACTAATAGGCCACAGGCAGAGAATAGGCAGAATCAAGACGCAGCAATGTCAGAGTGCCCTACAATGCCAAGGAATTAAGTGAGATATACCCAGATAATCTTGGCACGTGACCCGCACTTCCTGCTGCACGGGAAGGCAACCCGCACCCCCAAGTTAACTGCCAAGTTCCTGACATCACATATGATGATCAGTTAGACTCTGAGCATTTAAGCAAGGGAAGGGTTTCTTCTTCAGGGCAGTGGGACAAGTAGGCACAGCAGAGACAAACTCAGAGTAAAAAGCACCTTCAAAAAGTCCCCAGCAAATTCCTTTAAGCCATTTTTTACTTAAGAGCACAAGTTGGCTTTTTCCATTTTGAAAAAACTCCTAAAGTAATTCTAAAACAAAGATAAGATGGAGAATGTATTGCCCTTTAAAACAATACCTGAAGTGTTTGTCTAAAGGGAAAAAAACAAAAATGTAAATAACAGTTAAGGTCCCAGTATCCATATCAATTCCTCTGCCTCCTTTTTCTGCCCATCTTCCACCTATAGTCTAGAGACCACTTTCTCTCTGCACCCTCGATTACTCTGTGGGCAGCAGGCACCAGAGTAACCATCTTTCTGTGAGCTTTACTTCTGCTTCTCTACCTCTGACCAAGAGAGGGCTGTTTGGCTCCTGCTGGACTGCCTGTTTGTACCATAGAATATGCATGTGCCATCTTATTTATATTATTACCATCTGTATTATGGTAGTGTCTAGAAACCCCAACCAAGATCAGTGCCCCTGTATAAGCCACTGTATAAACATAGACTAAGAGACAGTTCCTTCCCTGAAGAGTTTACAATCTAAATGGCTTCCACCTACCCTTAATTCCGTGAGTTCAGTTTCATGTATCCTCAGGGAATTTAGTTGAACCAGTATCACCTGTTCTGCTATGTTGCTGATGGCCAACTACCTGCTATCTCTGAAATTTGCTTTTCATGCTGACAAAGTTTGGATCCCTTTCCAGTATGGGGATTACACCCCAGCAACACAAAGATCTTCCGTTAGTCCACATTGGCCACTTCTTGACGTGTGATGGAGACTTTGTGTTCCCAGTTTGGGGTGGAAAGGTTGGCATGGGTTATAGCCTCATAACTAAAGAGCCTGCTGTTGGAATTGAGGATAGACTTGTGGTAGCTGGTGGTCTCCAGGGCTTGTGTAGAGGTGAGTGAAGATAAGGAGAACAGCTAAGGTTGGCACTGGGACCTGAATTGTGACTTATCAGAATTTTGATCCTGCAGCATTTTGTAAATTATATGTCTGTTGTTGTTTTAAAGGGCAATATAATATGAACTGTTATTTGCCTGGGAATGTCCTATACTAGAGTTTTATTGTAGAGGAACTAGCAACTTTGTTCTGTACTGCCTCCCTACTGTGAAGGGAGAAAGTGGTCCTGAGGATGATTCTTTCCTTCTCACCTAGTTTTATGTGAAGGGTATCATCAGCTTGAAATCTAACCAGATTTAAAAAAAAAAAAAAGGGGGGGGGGGAAGTTAAATAGTTGCAGGTATTGCACCTGGCCCTGAGTCCCACTTAAAGTTTTTACAGTTTCACAGTTGCATCTTCTATATCTTCACAATATTTTTTCCTTTGCTGTTATGTGTGAAAAACCCATGCAAAGGGGGTGACGGGAAATAGCAACACAGACTCTCCATAGACAAGCACTGTCAAATGCACAAAGAAAAGACAATGAAAAGAGAAATTTTACTTCTGATCTCTCATAGCACACTTAGATGTTACTTGTAACAATAATAGGCAAACATTTTTCAGGGTGACAATATTTTTTTTTAGGGATGATGGAGAGTCCCTTTAAATCAGAAGTATGGTAGTTGGTTTTTGCTCTAGTGCAGGGACGGGCAAACTTTTTGGCCTGAGGGCCGCATCGGGTTTTGGAAATTGTATGGAGGGCCGGTTAGGGGAGATTGTGCCTCCCCAAACAGCCAGGCTTGGCCCAGCCCCCACCCTCTATGCCCCCCTGCTTCTCTCCCCCTGACTGCCCCCCCACCCGGGACCCCTGCCCCATCCAACCCCCCCTGTTCCCTGTCCCCTGACTGCCCCCCATCCAACCCTTCCTCTTATTCCTGACTGCCCCCCCGGGACCCCTGCCCCATCCAACCCCCCCCCGTTCCCTGTTCCCTGACCGCCCCTGGAACCCCCGCCCCTGACTGCCCCCCATCACCCCATCCAACCCTTCCTCTCATTCCTGACTGCCCCCCCGGGACCCCTGCCCCATCCAACCACCCTTTCTCCCTGTCCCCTGACCGCCCCCCGCCGCTCCATCCAACTCCCCCTCCTTCCTGACTGCCCCCATTCAACCCACCTGTTCCCCATCCTCTGACCGCCCCAACCCCTATCCACATCCCCGCCCCTGACCACCACCCCGAACTCCCCTGCCCTCTATCCACCCCCCCCCACCCGCTCCCTGCCCCCTTACCGCGCTGCCTGGAGAACCGGTGGCTGGCGGGGCTAGAGCCGCACTTCCCAGAGCACCAGGACAGGTGCCCGGCTGGAGCCAGCCACGCCACCGCGCAGCACAGAGCACCGGGTCAGACTGGACTCTGCAGCTGCGCTGCCCCAGGAGCTCGCAGCCTGCCGCCCAGAGCGTTGCGCCGGCGGCGGGGCGAGCTGAAGTGGTTTGCAAAGTGGTGATCTGGTTGCCTTTTCCAATAGCTCTAGGCTAGATAACATTATCACCAAACACCCAGGCAGTTCTAATGCTCAGACTCCTTCGGGTGGATTCCTTTATTTTCCTCATTACTTTTGCCAGGAGGGAGCTATTTAAAAAAAAAAAAAAAAATCTGTTCTGAAATGGTAAAATCGGAGACTGCTATAGTGGGATTTAACCTCCCCCTCCCCCACAACAACAAAAAAAATCTTGTGTTACACATGTCAGGACTGAATCTCTGTTCTTGTGAGTTGGGATCAAGACCTGAGGTTTTAGTCTTCTTGGCACCTGCTTCTACAGTAAATAGTTGTATTTGTTCCATTTGTTTAATTGTGTGGTTATTGGATATAAGAGGGAGCGGCAGGAAGCCAGTCAGTCAAAGGATGTTGTTCACTGTGATCTGTGTTGCTAACCAGATGAGCTTAGCACTGCTACTGTGTTCCGTACTAGTTGGAGCTTTGGTCTGCTTCATTTCTAGATATGAATTGCAGTAATCAAGCCTGGAGGTTGTGAGTGTGTGGATCATGCTGTGGCTGTGTCTGTGTCTGATAGAAAAGGGCACAATCTTCTGGCTAGTTGCATTAGGAAGTATGTGGTTTGGCATCCAATAGGATCAAGGGATCCAAACAGGCTCCAGGCTGTACACTAACTTAACTGTCTCAGGGTGAGGACAAAAACACCCCCAGCCTTCTGCCCTGACCTCCCCCCAACACCCAGCCTTCTGCCCTGCACCCCCACACCCTCCAGCCCTCTGCCCTGACCTCCCCCCAAAACCCAGCCTTCTGCCCTGCACCCCCACACCTCCCCAGCCCTCTGCCCTGACCTCCCCCCAAAACCCAGCCTTCTGCCCTGCACCCCCCCACACCCCCAGCCCTCTGCCCTGACCTCGAGTTGCCCCCAACTCCCAGCCTTCTGCCCTGCACCCCCCCACACCCCCAGCCCTCTGCCCTGACCTCCCCGCAACACCCAGCCTTCTGCCCTGCACCCCCACCCCCCCCAGCCCTCTGCCCTGACCTCGAGTTGCCCCCAACACCCAGCCTTCTGCCCTGCACCCCCACACACCCCCAGCCCTCTGCCCTGACCTCGAGTCGCTCCCAACACCCAGCCTTCTGCCCTGCACCTCCACACCCCCAGCCCTCTGTCCTGACCTCCCCCCAACACCCTGCCTTCTGCCCTGCACCCCCACACCCCCTCCAGCCCTCTGCCCTGACCTCGAGTCACCCCCAACACCCAGCCTTCTGCCCTGCACCCCCACACACCCCCAGCCCTCTGCCCTGACCTCGAGTTGCCCCAACTCCCAGCCTTCTGCCCTGCACCTCCACACCCCCCCGACCTCTGCCCTGACCTCCCCCAACACCCAGCCTTCTGCCCTGCACCTCCACACACACCCCTGCTCTCTGCCCTGAACCCCCCCACACCCAGCCTTCTGCCCTACACCTCCACCCCCCCCAGCCCTCTGCCCTGACCTCGAGTTGCCCCCAACACCCAGCCTTCTGCCCTGTACCCCCACACACCCCCAGCCCTCTGCCCTTACCCCTGAACCCCACACACATCCAGACTTCTGCCCTGCACCTCCACACACACCCCAGCCCTCTGCCCTGAACCCCCCCCACACCCAGCCTTCTGCCCTGCACCTCCACCCCCCGCAGCTCTCTACCCTGACCTCGAGTTGCCCCCAACACCCAGCCTTCTGCCCTGCACCTCCACACACACCCCCCCAGACCTCTGCCCTGACCTCGAGTCGCCCCCAACACGCAGCCTTCTGCCCTGCACCTCCACACAACCCCAGCCCTCTGCCCTGACCTCGAGTCCCCCCAACACCCAGCCTTCTGCCCTGTACCCCCACACACCCCCAGCCCTCTGCCCTTACCCCTGCACCCCCACACCCGCCAGCCTTCTGCCCTGACCTCTGAAACCCCCCCCACACACACACCCAGCCTTCTGCCCTGAACCCCCCCCCAGGTCTGGGGTCCCAGCTCCCGGCCCCTTGCCAGCCGGCGTCCCGGCCACAGGCCCTGCTCAGCCCGCTGCAGGCCTAGGTGAACAGAACCCCAGGCTGGAAGCGGGCTGAGCAGGCTGGCGGTGTAAGATCAGCATTTTAATTTAATTTTAAATGAAGCTTCTTAAACATTTTGAAAACCTTGTTTACTTTACATACAACAATAGTTTAGTTATATAATATAGACTTAGAGAGCGACACCTTCTAAAAAACGTTAACATGTATTACCGGCACGCGAAACCTTAAATTAAAGTGAATAAATGAAGACTCGGCACACCGCTTCTGAAAGGTTGCCTACCCCTGGGTTAGAATATTACATGTCTTAAGGTGGGTGATAGGTTACTTTAATAATAATTTTTTATCAAAGAGGTGTGGACAATCTCTAAGTCAAGGTCCTGGGTGTCCTTTAGTCTCATCCCCCGGAAAGGGTGGAGGTTCAGAGTCGGTTTTGGACTTCAATGTCATCAGTGCACCCGTGACTAATTGTGTGAATGGCCAAATTATTGGAAGTAGGCTGATGTTTCTGTTCCTATGCTTGGCTTTAATAAATTAAAAACCCAGCTCACTCCCAGAACAGTATTTTGACTTTTTGTCTAGAAAAATCTTTCAATGTTTGCCCAGTGTATGTGTATAACTTAGAGATTTAAAAAACATATTACTCTAGATGGCACCACCATGGAAGATCTTGGTTATACCTGTGTGAAATGCATGCTACCCCAGAAGGCAATCGATTTAATCTTTCACTTCTTCACAAGCACTACATGAATGAGTATTATGGTCTTTACTCTCCTCTGCTCTGAACTTGAGCACATTGTCTTTCTGAGGTTCCTTCTCTGCATCATCATAATGTGAAAGCCAGTTTGTCATTCCCAAACCTGGGTTTCTTCATTGTAATTTATGTGTAGTGTGCAACCCCACCTCTCTTCAGCATAGGGAGCTTAGTAGTGCTAGGTTTACTTCTACTATAGCTATTTTTGATTTAATACAAGGAAAGTCAGTGCCACATAGTAGGAGGTGATGAATTGCTGTATACTGTAAGTTTCCGTTGCTCAGAAGATATCCCAGCCTCGTGGCATCTTGCCAACTACATTTTAGTTCTGTTACTTCATATTCTTTTGAAAGGCTTGTTATGTAGCCTGATACAACTAACACCAACTTCTAGTTTTGCTACTTAAGCTATTTGTGAACTGACATCATCATATTGCTTTGAGAACTAGGATGAAAGTTTAAACTGCAGAATTCTCTGTCTGAATATTTGAGACCTTTCCCTCTACATACTTCTAACATTCAGATAATTAATAGATCCAGTCAGAATTGTAAGGGAAAACATTTATTTACACCAGACATGTTATAGAGTTCACTGCAGTTCTTGTTGTTGTGGGATGCCAAAACTGATTTTTTTATTATGTATTGATATTAAGTTATTTAGGTTGTCTCCAATTTTACTCCTCTGACACTTTTTTAGAAGTTGTATACCCAAGGAACAGTCTGATTATAAAAATGAAACAAATTTAATAACCTCGTACAACTTCATTTTCAAGATTGTGCCCAAGAAATGTTCTGTCTGCATGGCAACTAATAATAGTCTGATTTTGATCGTGATTTTTGAAGTGTGGGTTGTTTGTTTTTTAACCACACAATGAAAACTGATGTTAGAATTGAGAGGTGCAAAAGACCAAGGTAATCTAATCCATTTCACTGGAGGTTTGACCATGTTGCTACTTTCAGTGCTGTTCTTGGTGAGAGTCAAAAGTCATAAATTAGCAGGATCCCTATTTTCGGCAACTGCGAAGACAAGTCTCGGTCTCCTCACTATCATATGTTGCTCTCTCATACAGAAATACTCTTGCATGCTGCAACAATCATATATTTTTTGCCAACACAGACAGTAGCAAAATCTGGCTCCTCTTGCTGACCTGTATATTCACATTTCACAAAGAGCTGAGGGACATGCAGGGCTCAATTTACCATTCGCTACTACGTATAGGTCAACGTAGTAAATGTGAGTGGGGTACCTATCATCAAGCAGTACTCTGGTGAGAAGTTCCGCACTGAATGCCACATGCTGGGAAGGGGGCAAGTGTTGGGATGTTTACAAGAGTAAACCAGGACAAGCACCTTAGGCCTGGTCTACACTGGGGGGGGGGGGGGAGGAGAATCGACCTAAGATACGCAACTTCAGCTACGAGAATAGCGTAGCTGAAGTCGATGTATCTTAGTTCGACTTACCTCGTGTCCTCACGGCGCAGGGTCGATTGCCGCGGCTCCCCCGTCGACTTTGCTTCCGCCTCTCGCCGAGCTGGAGTTCAGCAGTCGACGGGAGAGCGATCGGGGATCAATTTATTGCGTCTACACTACACACGATAAATTGATCCCTAATAGATCAGTCGCTACCCACCGATCTGGCGGGTAGTGTAGACGTACCCTTAGTATCAGCCTCTGATCGGAAGGACCTGCTGCTTTTGAAATTCTCCCATCTCACTGCTGGAAGAGTGCAGCACCCTCCCCTCCCCGCCAAGACTCCTGGCTGCTGTCATGGAGGTTTTTGTGTCTGCTACTCTTCTCTACTCCCTCAGCTTCTTGGAACTACTTCAGTGCCTACTGCTTCTATTGCTGGTAGCTTTCCCAAGCTGCAGGGTGTAATGGACATGATTTTTATCAATAACACTGCTGCCCACAGATTTCTGAACTGATGTGAATCTTATTAATTTCACTCTTCTGCTTGGATAAGCTATGAGCAGCAGTAGGGGCATTGGAAGAGAATTGTAGTTAGGAGGGTAGCCCTGTGTCAGATCACTCTGCAACCACAACTTCTTAAAACCATTTATATGTGGCTATACAGGTGTGAAATACATGCTGCCCCAGAGGCAATTGATTTAATCTTTTACTTCTTCACCAGCATTACATGAATGAGTATTGTGGTCTTTACTCTTCCCTGCGCTGAACATGAGCACATTGTCTCTCTGAGGTGCCTACTCTGTCTCTCTGAGGTGCCTACTCGCATCATAATGTGAAAATCAATTTGTCATTCCCAAACCTCACTTTTCTTCGTTGCAATTTGTGTAGTGTGCAACCCCACCTCTCTTCAGCGTAGGGAGCTTAGTAGTGCTAGATTTACTTCTGATATAGCTATTTTTATGTCACACAAGGAAAGCCTGTGCCACATAGTAGGAGGTGATGAATTGCTGTATACTGTAAGTTTCTGCTGCTTAGAAAATATCCCAGCCTCATGGCATCTTGCCAAGTAATGCCAAAGTGTGTGTGTGTGTTGTGTGTGGCACGCGCATATATATAAAATAGCTTAATTTCAGCAAAAAAATGATGCTGAAGGTACTTGTGCTTGCCAGGGCAAGCTACTTCGGCTTGCTATTGGTAAGTAGATTTTTCATACTCTGGATGCAGGAGGTACCAGGATTTTATGAACACTACACAAAAAACCCCTTGCATTCAAAGAACGTGAAGGTTGTAAAGTCAGGCACGAAAAAGCTGGGAAATGTCAGAATTAAGGTTGCCTGTGTAACCTTAATTTGGGCCCCCTTGTGCATAGGTGGCATGATACAGTCTTTAATAACATGATTACATGTTATTTTTTCCATAACACCCTAGTGCAATCCATGCAAAGGGCAAACCTGCTCTGGGGATGTATTGGGGTTGTGTGGTAAGGCAGACTGTAGTGTATAAGACCTCTGCTTCATTTGTTGCAGAAGTTGGAAGGTGTATTGTGTTTGAGTCAGGGGACTGCAGGAACAGAAAGGAGGGTCTCATGGTTAAGACAGTTGAATGCCCTCCTGAGGAAGTAGAGTCCATTCCTTCCTCTGCCACAAAGTTCCTGTATAATGATAGACAAGTCACTTAAACCAAACTTTTCACAGATGGTCACTAACTCTGTGTTCCTCAATTTCTGGGTGCCCAACTTGAGACCCTGGGGTTTGATTTTTAGAAGTGCTGAGTGCTCACAACTGCATAGTGGGGGCTGTGGCTTGAAGTGTGTGCTATATAATACTAAGCACCTAAAAATCAGATTGGGCACCCAAAATTAGTTGATACTTTTTACCAGAATCTTGATGTGCATGAGCTTCCTCTTTGTAAAATGGGGATAATACCACCCCTTCATCTCAAAGGGATTTTGTGACGATAAATTCATGTTTCTGGAGCAGTTGGATATCATAGTGATGAGCGCCACAGAAATGCCTGAGGAAATTCATAATTCTGTCTTCAGAGCAGGGTCTGAACAGTGCACTGTAAATAAAGCTTAGGGCCACACATTAAACAATGAGGAGAAAACAAACTGTTGAATAACTGTTCATTTAGTGAGCACCATGCATCCTGTGCACTGAACAAGGCCTGGGTCCTGTTGAAAAAAGTGTGTGATCCTGTAATTAAAGATTGTATCGTAAAGCATTCACACAGAGGGGCCAAATAAAGTTTGCAAAGGCAACTTTAATTCTGGCCTGTCCTAACTTTTGAGTGCTTGACTTTGCAGTTTTAACATAGATTTGTATGTGTGTAATTTACTAGGATTTTAAAAAAGCAAACTGAAAAAAGAACAGTTCTGTTGTGTGGCAGCATATTAACACCCCTGCGGCTGATCGGGAACATTTATATTTACTGTACAGCCCTCTGCCCCTTGAACTAATAGTGTAACTGATAGCAATATTCATCCTCTATGTGGTCCAGCACCACAGGAGGATGTAAGGTCCATGGATATTTACTGACAGCAGAAGAATGGTGAGGCTGAGGAATCCTGGGTTCCATTCCAGCCTCTGGAGGGGTGTGGGCTCTATTGTGTACAGACTCTTCTGTCCTTTCCCCCAGGCTTGAGCCCCTCTTGCCCCATCTCCCACAAACTTTCCCTACCCCACTCTCATTGCCTACGCAGTCCCCGTCTGCACTCCTCAGGCTTCTTGGCCTAGTCTCCTTGCCTCACCAGTCCCAGCATCCCATCCCCACTCCAGTTCCCAGCTTCTCTCGCCCTCACAGCCCAGTCTCACCAGACTACTTGTCCCAGTCTCCTCCTTTCCCTTTCCCCGGTCCATTTTTTGCCCCTCTGTATTCGAATGAGGCTGCTTCTTCCTTTGCACTGCCTGGATGCCAGCAGGGGGATCAATGAGAGCATTGGAGACAGGCTCCCTGCTCTCATTCCCAGTGCCTGGCCTGACCCTGGTTTAGGGTGGCCACTCACCTCTTCCCGGAATACCGGACATTCCAGTACTTCCGGGAACAGCATGGACCTGCTCCTGTTGGCATGACCTTGGATGCATGGTGTGGGTGAAGTCCTGCTGCATGGGGGGTGCCATTTTAAAGAGCCCCCCCAATGTGACCTCACATGCACGGTGCATGCAAGGACACACCAGATGAGGGGGTGTCACTTTTAAGAGTGTGCCACTCCGCCTCCAGGACCTTGTGTGTGTGCTTTCTAAACTCATGTAGCCGTGGCCTGGGGTATGCTCAGTCACTCTGTTGGGATGGTGCATGCACAGTGTGGTCAGCATTAGGAGCCAACGACTTTTCAGAGTCTTAATTGTTCAGCTCTAGCAAGTCTCTCTTGAGTATATGGAAACGGAGATTTTTCAAAGATTTATAACGTGGTCAAATTTAGGCAGATTTTGATGGGCATAGACCCTCTACCAAATTGAGTCCCAGATCCAAAACATGGTGGCACTAGAACATTAATAAAAGGTCACCAGCATTTGTTAACATGGGGAAAACAGAGTATTTTCTTCTATCCTTGTTCTCAGAAAGGGCTGAACCATTTTGACTGAAAGTCCAAAAAAATTTCATTCTGAGGCAGACATGTGGCATGGAAATTTTCAGCCCAAATGGTTAGTTTGGCAAAGTTATAAGTAAGTAAAATCAGGGTCTTATAATAGGAAGTGTCAGGTAACCTTAATAATAGGCATTTCTACCAGTCCTAACAAAATAAGCTTGTCTTCCAGGTTCTCCCATCCATGCTTGCAGTGAGAGAAGTTGAGGCAAGCTAACTGATATGCTTTTTACACCACATGTGTAGCTCTCCAAGTTAATTTATTGACACACTATGACTCTACCACTGTGGCATAAGCTGTGTTCAGTAAACAGCCTGATCATCTGTAATCCAGTGACACTGTATTATCATGTAAATGCTTGAACACAAAATATGTCTTGTCTTATACTTTGAAGGTCAGCAGTTCAGTGGTAGACTACTTCAGGAAGCAAGTTCCATAGCATTGGATCCCTCACCTTATCTCTAGTCCCCAGTTATGCTCATCATCTGCAGGCTGTCATCAAATGTAGCTCATCTGATGTGGGCTGTAGCAGTTGTGCACAGAGAGATCTTTAAGATATGTGGTTAAACAAACATAAAGTGTTGAGTGAGCTTCTCTTCTAAACTTCTGATCTTGCAGTGTTCCTGTTTCAGGTCTTCTATGACATACCACAGCAAAGACAGTAAAAGGTTTCTCAGGGTATTTAAAACAGGAGCATGGGGAATGTTTTTGCTTAGTCCTTTAGTCATGGAAGCATCTAAACCATCACTTTAATATTCCATAATTTAACATTTATCCAGCTTCTCTTAGAAAACTGAATAGATTTCCCACCCTTGTCATTTGCACAAAAGGCCTGAAGACCAAGGAAGCCTTCACATTTTCTAGAATAAAGAGCACTTCACCAATGTTTTTTATACAAACTGTTCTTGAGTTGATTCTTTTCCTGGTCACAAAGCTGAACTCTCCATTAAAGGAATTAAACACAATCAAAGATGCAGGTGTGTCCAGAAATAGATCCTTCAAGTGACTGGACATCATTGTCCATTTTTGGCCATTTGGCAGCATGGAGAACATGCAACAGTATCAATGTGCATGTCTCTTCCTGACTGGATTTTTAGTTCTGAGCTGAAAATATCACTTCTGTTGGAACACACACATGTACCAGACAGAATGCCAAAGCTCCAAAGGCTTTTTTTCTGAGCATCGCAGAGTTCCTGGGGGTGCAGATTTGCCAGCTGCCCAGGGAATGTCACCTTATCAAAAATAGCTATTTCTTTACTCTGGATCCTTGTTTGTGAATCAGTTTCTTCTTCCTCAGTTGTCACTTGCATGATTATTCCCTGGGATATAGCTTGATTGTTGACTATGGAGGAAGTGCTTAGTCTTGTTTTTTAGATGTTCATGAACAAATTCTCGCCCTAGAAGGTTTGTTTTTTAGTTACTAGGTACCTAGACTGTGATTGTTTTAGTGCTCTATAGTTTTCTTCTGGTAATTAAACACATCTTATGTATCAGTTATGTTGGTTAGCATTCTAGAGTCAAAAGAACATTTAATTATATTTACCTCTACATGTGTGATAAGTTGTGCAGTACTACTTCCTCCCATGCTTTACCTGACATTGATTTTCTGTTCGTATCACGAAAGCAATTTCTATGGTACATAAGAGCAAAACCTATGCAACATAGGGGCATTCCAAAATCTGCAAATAAAAAGCCGGGGTTTTTATTCACTTGTGGTCTTTTGCATAGTTGTCCTTATGCCTCACATTTTCAGTTTCAACTCTGTGTAGCTCTCCAGAAGATGCACAACAAATGAAACATCAACTTGTTTTTATAGGCGTAAGGAACAGGCTCACCTTTCAAAAGAGGTACATTATGTTTTTTTGAAGGCCTGGGTAGGTGTTGGACTGCCTAAATGGAGAGGGGGAAATGTGGCAGTAGAATGGAAATACTTACTTTATTCTCTCAAATTCATTCTCTCTTTTCATCACATGAGTATTTATTATATATTATTTCATGGGAAACAGTGTTCAAGAGAAAACTCTTTACGTGCTGATGAGGGGGCATTCATCTTAGTCTTTGCTATCTTTCTTTCTCCCGTCTGTTAGCCTTTTAATTCCAAGAGGCTCTTCTGCTGTACGAATTGATGTTGTTTTACTTCTGTTTTTGGAAAATTGTGCAAACTTTTATGAAATGGATCCTGCTGCTGTTAGAAAGGATACATGACAGCATCACCTTAAAAATGATGCTGGGGAAAGCTAGTAATCTGAGCCCCCACTGTCCAAATCAGGTGCAGCGCTGACTGACTGACTGTTCACTGTGAATTCCTTTTTTATATTGTCAAATCTATCCTGTGGTGATGGAGAAGAGGGCATGTTTCCAGCCTCTGTAGCATACAGTTTTGAAAGTCTGTACCAAACCATATTGCATAAACCTACCTGAAGTATGTGGCTGGCATATTGTTAGACACTACGGTCTGTTGCGTTTTCTCTGCTTAACTAGCTAAAATTTTTTATTGTTCATATTGTTTGTTAAACAGGAAATTAGATAAGAGAATGATTGGGGACTGCTTGGGGTGGGGTGATTCCCGACTCTGATTTGTTAAAAAGGGAAATATAGCCAATCATATTTGAAATTCTTATTCCACTTCTGACACAGATTTATCTTTGGATGTTGCTTGTGAATGTTTGCTCAAGTAACTTACTACAAAAAAGAAGTGTGACCATGCGCTTGAGGATTCAAGAAAAACTACAGGGTGAAAGAGATCGTTGAAACAGTTTCCCGGTACTCCTTCTGGGCAGCAGTCCCCGTAACAGGTATCTGCCAGGTAGACTAGCCTGGGACAATAGCCTTTTATAATCAAAAACAGAAGAATAGTGCAAAACAAACTCACTAGTCCTGTGCCAGGCCTCCCATTCTCCAGAGGGCTCTGACAGTTCACTGTCCCTGCAGGAGTACAGGGCTGGTCCTTTCCTCCTGGCGCAAAGGACATGCAAGGTCTGCTTTCCTTGCTGGTCAGCCAGTAACTGTACTCTCTTTCTCTCATTTTAACTGACCCTTCAGTACTGGCAGTGAGTGCAGGTGTAGTGGGATTTGGCTGAGTGGGCCCACAGCAGTTCATTAACCCTGGCCTGTTCAGTGTGGGGTTGGTATACGCCAGGGGTCGGCAACGTTCGGCACGCGGCTCGCCAGGGTAAGCACCCTGGTGGGCTGGGCCAGTTTTATTTACCTGTTGACGCGGCAGGTTCGGCCGATCGCGGCCCCCACTGGCCGCGGTTCGCCGTCCCGGGCCAATGGGGGTGGCGAGAAGCCGCAGCCAGCACATCGCTCACTCGCGCCGCTTCTCGCCGCCCCCATTGGCCCGGGACGGCGAACCTGATCGGCCGAACCTGCCGCGTCAGCAGGTAAATAAAACTGGCCCGGCCCTCCAGGGTGCTTACCCTGGCGAGCCGCATGCCGAACGTTGCCGACCCCTGGTATACCCCATCATAGGAAGACACAAATTAGTCGGAATTTCAGTAAATCTTGATCTAGCCTTCGAAAAGAATGGATGGTGCCCTTTAAAAAGCTGACCCTCACTACTGTAGCATTATTTTTGGTCATACTATGTTTATCACCAATTTAGAGGTGAACGACTACTTGCTTTTTTTAAGAAACTAATTATGAACAATGGTATAAATCTACCATCTAGTTAAGTGTCTAGCAATGCAGAAACTGCTGTTTAGAAGCTGTGATACTATTTCTGTATGATGTAATGTAATATGCTGGAGCTGTTGACAGATCCAAAATAAAGTGAAAGCTAAAGTAAACATGGTACAGGTGTAAGACAAATAACATTTCCTCATCTGATAGGGCAGGTGTGCTTGTTCCTGACATACCACACACAATTTTGAAAATGTAAGTAGTTCAGCATTTTCTGTTTCTCACTTTCAGTCCTTTAAGGTCAATAAGTATAACATTTGTAAGTTATAATCTACGCAATTTCATTGTTGTCCCTATAAGACTAAAACTGGAACACTTGCAGTATAGTTAATCCTTTTTTTCCATCCAACATCGGGCGCAGATATTACTGCACAATGTGTACATTATTGCACCTACACTTCTTAAGTTAAAACTGCCAAATGGCTCATTAAACCTGATGCATATAAGAATCTAATTACCTGTGTATAGATACAGTAGTAAAATTAAAAATTTTATTTGCCTCTACAAATGCAGAGAATTGCTAAGAAACTTTTTTGGCTAAAGTTTGTTAGCCTGTAATGGGAGATGTATGTACTATATGAATTTTTGCTCCAAAATATTTTCTAATTGGAGAAAAATGGAGTAGAGTCTAGCTGTATTGAGAATTTTCTGATTTTTAGCTACCTGTTATCTCATAGCAGCAAACATAGGAACAAATTGCCATCTAATCTGCTTGAGATGAGTTGACTCAAATGCATCAGCCAAAGAATATAAGCTGCTTAATGAGACGTTAAAAAACAGACTGGCAAAATATGAAAGATCTAGATATGAAGAGGGAGTGTATAAAATAGTGTTTAAAACATGTACACTGAATTACAGTACTATATTATTTTTAATCTTGTATTGGAATGTATGGCTAGTAGTTGTTTCTCAATTAGATAAAGTAATTAAAACTGAAGCTTGCTGAGTATATAACTAGTATCTATGTTATGAAGTACACAGGCAAATTATTAGAATTTAAATGGACATATGTGGAGAAGGGAGAGGGGTCTGTCCTGAATGGTTGTGAACTTGAGCAGCCAACTTCTGTTCCAGTCAAGATGGATTGTTTGGGAACAAGATCAGCTTCTTTGGAAGCCTCTTTTCCATTGGCTTTGAACAGTACTTAAAATGCACTAATCCCATACTGGGTTACTCTCAAAGCTTGAATGGCAGCACGAGTTCAGCATTAAAAAGCATCTTTAAATAGATGAGGGCATGACTGGGCTTAGCCTAACTTTTCACATTGCTTGGTCTGATTGAAAAAAGCCTTGGCCTACAGCATTACATGTGTGAGGCAAAGCATTTTAGCCAGAACATTACATATATTTACATGGCATACCATGATATATTTACTGCATCATATATTTATATATTATATGCAGAAAGCTGTGTTAAAAGAACATTAAGGTTGTGTACACACAAGGGAACTGAATTAAAGTTGTTAATTCTGGCATTTCCCAACTTTTCTTTTGCAGTCTTAACATTCTTTTAACGTTTTTTACTTGTGACTTTTTAGATTTTTTTTAACGTGAATTGAATAACCCAAACTCCCATTTTATGGAACCATATTGACTTCCTGCATGAATCATTGGTCTGGCTGGAATCCAGGACCTTAGATCCATAACACAGACCTTTGCTACTTCTGTTTAAGGGGTAACTAGTAGTAGCATTAGGCTATTGTCCTGTCTGTAGACCACCCACTACAGGCATGTGACATACACTTTGCCAGTGACTTACAAAACTTTGCTAGACAGCAAAGGAATGTTGAGAATCTTGGGTTCTGTTCCTGTCTCTGGAAGGTAGCATGTGACCTAGTGGTTAGACAGCACAGCCAAATACAAATTTGGCACATTGATTCTGAAAGGCAGTGAGCCCAAGTGCATGAGACTTAGGTCTAACATACTAGAGACCTGGGGCCATATTCTAGTCCTTGCTATGGCCCCTTTACCGTGTTCCAGTGTACTCAGCTCCATTTTGTTCCTCTCATAGCCACTGATGTAGGGACCTGCTAGGGAAAGAAAAGGAAGTGGCTGATTTGTGGAACTCTACAGCAATTGGGGGCTTGGGAGAGGCTCATAGGCAGCCAGGTAAGGCTGCAGTGAATTAGAACAGCCTCTTGGTTGTATGCATAGTTCTGGCAGAGGTGACTTTGTGCCATTACCCCATATGTAAAATGGGACCGTGATATCTGGTCACCTCCTAAAGTAGGGGTATGAGGCTTTGCTCAACAATAAGGGCTGTGAAGTGTAAAGAATTAACACCACCAGTCAGTGGAAGAGTAAAACTAGGACTTGTCTCCTCCTGGTGCCCAGTGCCCCTGTGATTAAAGCAGATTGAAGCAGAAAGAGGAGCTTTCCCAAACCAGGAAGCAGATCTGTATGCCCCCCTCACCTCTGCTTACTTTAATGTCTGCCTTCTCCTAGGCCAAAGGGGTGGCAGCTGCAGGAGTGTGCGCCGTGTGGTTGGGATGTAGGAAGTTATGCAGGGCTGGAGTTCTGCTCAGTGTGGATAGAATGTTCAGAGATTGTAGCCACAAACCTCTAACAAGTTCTACTGAGCATGTGCAAATGGTAATTTTTTGATGTTTATAATTTGGCCAAATATGGATGGGTTCTCATTTGGACAGCAAAAGGCATCTCTCTGACGCCAGGATAATCCATCTGACAATTTTCATGTTCCTACTCCAAACCTGGGAGGCACCAGAGCTGGTAGAAAATACTTTTAACATTAGCAAAACTACTTATTTCCTCCCTTATCTCATTCCCAGAAATAGCTTGAATCATTTCTACTGAATTTAAAATAAAAATAATAAAAAAAATTCTGCCTGAGGCATGAAAAATTTCAGCCTGAATGGTTAAAGATTGGCAAAATTATAAATAACTGAAATCAGGGGCTCCTAATGGAAAGTGTTAGGCAAACTTACATACAGGTGTCACCACAGTCCAGCATAACTTGTGTGCCATAAAATGTACACTCTGCATTGATTTGTGAACAAGTATCCCCATAAACTCATCCAGCAACATAGAATCATAGAATATCAGGGTTGGAAGGGACCTCAGGAGGTCATCTAGTCCAACCCCCTGCTCAAAGCAGGACCAATTCCCAACTAAATCATCCCAGCCAGGGCTTTGTCAAGCCGGGCCTTAAAAACCTCCAAAGAAGGAGACTCCACCACCTCCCTAGGTAACGCATTCCAGTGCTTCACCACCCTCCTAGTGAAAAAGTTTTTCCTAATATCCAACCTAGACCTCCCCCACTGCAACTTGAGACCATTGCTCCTTGTTCTGTCATCTGCCACCACTGAGAACAGCCGAGCTCCATCCTTTTTGGAACCCCCCCTCAGGTAGTTGAAAGCAGCTATCAAATCCCCCCTCATTCTTCTCTTCTGGAGACTAAACAATCCCAGTTCCCTCAGCCTCTCCTCATAAGTCATGTGCTCCAGACCCCTAATCATTTTTGTTGCCCTCCGCTGGACTCTTTCCAATTTTTCCACATCCTTCTTGTAGTGTGGGGCCCAAAACTGGACACAGTATTCCAGATGAGGCCTCACCAATGTTGAATAAAGGGGAAGACATGGAGCCATTGATCACGACCCATTGAGCCCGACGATCTAGCCAGCTTTCTATCCACCTTACAGTCCATTCATCCAGCCCATACTTCTTTAACTTGGCAGCAAGAATACTGTGGGAGACCGTATCAAAAGCTTTGCTAAAGTCAAGGAATAACACATCCACTGCTTTCCCCTCATCCACAGAGCCAGTTATCTCATCATAGAAGGCAATTAGGTTAGTCAGGCACGACTTGCCCTTGGTGAATCCATGCTGACTGTTCCTGATAACTTTCCTCTCCTCTACGTGTTTCATAATTGATTCCTTGAGGACCTGCTCCATGATTTTTCCAGGGACTGAGGTGAGGCTGACTGGCCTGTAGTTCCCCGGATCCTCCTCCTTGTAGATGGGCACTACATTAGCCTTTTTCCAGTCATCCGGGACCTCCCCCGATCGCCATGAGTTTTCAAAAATAATGGCTAATGGCTCTGCAATCTCATCCGCCAACTCCTTTAGCACCCTCGGATGCAGCGCATCCGGCCCCATGGACTTGTGCACGTCCAGTTTTTCTAAATAGTCCCGAACCACTTCTTTCTCCACAGAGGGCTGGTCACCTTCTCCCCATACTGTGCTGCTCAGTGCAGTAGTCTGGGAGCTGACCTTGTTCGTGAAGACAGAGGCAAAAAAAATCATTGAGTACATTAGCTTTTTCCACATCCTCAGTCAGTAGGTTGCCTCCCTCATTCAGTAAGGGTCCCACACTTTCCTCGACTTTCTTCTTGTTGCTAACATACCTGAAGAAACCCTTCTTGTTACTCTTAACATCTCTTGCTAGCTGCAACTCCAAGTGTGATTTGGCCTTCCTGATTTCACTCCTGCATGCCTGAGCAATATTTTTATACTCCTCCCTGGTCATTTGTCCAATCTTCCACTTCTTGTAAGCTTCTTTTTTGCGTTTAAGATCAGCAAGGATTTCACTGTTTAGCCAAGCTGGTCGCCTGCCATATTTACTATTCTTTCTACACATCAGGATGGTTTGTTCCTGCAACCGCAATAAGGATTCTTTAAAATACAGCCAGCTCTCCTGGACCCCTTTGCCCTTCATGTTATTCTCCCAGGGGATCCTGCCCATCTGTTCCCTGAGGGAGTCAAAGTCTGCTTTTCTGAAGTCCAGGGTCCGTATTCTGCTGCTCTCCTTTCTTCCTTGTGTCAGGATCCTGAACTCGACCATCTCATGGTCACTGCCTCCCAGGTTCCCATCCACTTTTGCTTCCCCTACTAATTCTTCCCTGTTTGTGAGCAGCAGGTCAAGAAAAGCTCTGCCCCTAGTTGGTTCCTCCAGCACTTGCACCAGGAAATTGTCCCCTACACTTTCCAAAAACTTCCTGGATTGTCTGTGCACCGCTGTATTGCTCTCCCAGCAGATATCAGGGTGATTAAAGTCTCCCATGAGAACCAGGGCCTGCGATCTAGCAACTTCTGCTAGTTGCCAGAAGAAAGCCTCGTCCACCTCATCCCCCTGGTCTGGTGGTCTATAGCAGACTCCGACCACGAAATCACCCTTGTTGCTCACACTTCTCAACTTTATCCAGAGACACTCAGGTTTTTCTGCAGTTTCATACCGGAGCTCTGAGCAGTCATACTCCTCTCTAAGGCCTGGTCTACACTAACCCCCAACTTCGAACTAAGGTACGCAACTTCAGCTACGTGAATAACGTAGCTGAAGTCGACATACCTTAGTTCGAACTTACCGCGGTTCAGACGCGGTCCACACGCGGCAGGCAGGCTCCCCGTCGACTCCGTGGTACTCCTCTCGCCGAGCTGGAGTACCGCAGTCGACGGCGAGCGCTTCCGGGATCGATTTATCGCGTCCAGACCAGACGCGATAAATCGAACCCGGAACTTCGATTCCCAGCCGCCGAACTAGCGGCTGGGTGTAGACAAGGCCTTACATACAACACAACTCCCCCACCTTTTCTGCCCTGCCTGTCCTTCCTGAACAGTTTATATCCATCCATGATAGTACTCCAGTCATGTGAGTTATCCCACCAAGTCTCTGTTATTCCAATCGCATCATAGTTCCCTGACTGTGCCAGGACTTCCAGTTCTCCCTGCTTGTTTCCCAGGCTTCTTGCATTTGTGTATAGGCACTTAAGATAACTCATTGATCGTCCCTCTTTCTCAGTATGAGACAGGAGTCCTCCCCTCTTGCGCTCTCCTGCTTGTGCTTCCTCCCAGGATCCCATTTCCCCACTTACCTCAGGGCTTTGGTCTCCTTCCCCCGGTGAACCTAGTTTAAAGCCCTCCTCACTAGGTTAGCCAGCCTGCTGGCGAAGATGCTCTTCCCTCTCTTCGTTAGGTGGAGCCCGTCCCTGCCCAGCACTCCTCCTTCTTGGAACACCATCCCATGGTCGAAGAATCCAAAGCCTTCTCTCCGACACCACCTGCGTAGCCATTCGTTGACTTCCACGATTCGACTGTCTCTACCCAGGCCTTTTCCTTGCACAGGGAGGATGGACGAGAACACCACTTGCGCCTCAAACTCCTTTATCCTTCTTCCCAGAGCCACGTAGTCTGCAGTGATCCGCTCAAGGTCATTCTTGGCAGTATCATTGGTGCCCACGTGGAGAAGCAGGAAGGGGTAGTGATCCGAGGGCTTGATGAGTCTCGGCAGTGTCTCCGTCACATCGTGTATCCTAGCTCCTGGCAAGCAGCAGACCTCTCTGGTTTTCCCGGTCGGGGCGGCAGATAGATGACTCTGTCCCCCTGAGGAGGGAATCCCCGACCACCACCACCCTCCTCCTCCTCTTGGGAGTGATGGTCGTGGAACCCCCATCCCTAGGACAGTGCATCTTTTGCCTTCCAATCGGTGGAGTCTCCTTCGGCTCCCTTCCCTCAGATGGGTCATCTACTCCACTCTCCGCATTAGTACCAGTTTAAATATTTTAAAATGTAATACTGTTTGGTAAGTCAAATAGTAGATCCTGGCACAAACAAACTGTGGGTTATGGAATTAAATATTCAGTGTGAACATCAGTATGTGGGTATGTTTGCCTGTATGTGAGAGTGATACAAAGGGGCCTGCAGAGTTTATACCTGAACATAGCCACTCTATGAACTTCATACCCTCATATCTCAATGCCTGTACTTTGACCCATCAACCTTTTACCCCCAATCGGGAATATTGCAGATTATGTATTCCTTATGCCACCTGATCTTAAACCAAACTTTGCACCCTTGATAATCTGTACGTTATTCCCTGATAACCAGAAACTTCTATGCTCAAACTCTGTTTACTTTTTTTTTTAACATCTTAATAAAATTTTTACTGATGAGTAGCTGGATCCTGAAGACCATGTTGGAGTGGTAGGGGCATAAAATAATTTGTACAGATTTAAATAATGGAAAGACATGCTAGAAATCTCACATCTGGAAATGGGGGAAACTCTCTGAAGGAAACAAACAGCTGGGTTCCTAAGGGGAATGTATAGCCTCCACCCTGTTTTAAAGAAACAAAAATCCTGCTTTGGGATTAGCAGAGGGTTATTGGGAGGAAAATAGAAATCAGTGGGGGAATTTTTGAAAGATTTTCTGGGATGTTTTTTCTTTCTGCTTGTGCTTGGTAATACTGTTACTTTTTTGCTCCTCCAATACATTTTATGCCTTTAGAGCCAACAGTCATGAGGAGTCAGACTCATACGCTCTCTCAGAAATACTCACCGTAATAAAGAGCTGCTTGTGCTGCTGGCAGCCCAGTTTTTGTTGAACAATCCACAGAATCTCACACATGGCACCAGAAGAGCCTAATATAGTCTAGCAGACTTCCTACTTCTCATTTTTACCTGTTTTTAAGGACCTTAGGAAGTCTTATGTATGCAAATCATCAAAAGAACATTTAGCTGTTTTTCTATTAAAAACTTGCAACCTTATTTTTAACGGACTGTCCTTTTAAATGAATGGAACATCACTACTTGATGAATCTATCCTACTACATGAGAGATGGATATTTCTTGTATGAGGAGTAGTTGTGAAAGTTATTAGGCTTTAAAATTAACAGCTAATTAAGGTGAAAAGGGGAAATTCACAACTCTTTCTGAGTGGTTGTTTCATGCTTTTTGGCTGCAGAGTGTATTGGTTTTTACTCTGAAGGTTCTATGAATAATCAGGAGCAGAAAGCTTTGCTTCTGAAGAAAGAAGCACGTGAAGTGAATTTGGCCTCATCCCAGTTCCTAACGGATCCATGTCTCAGTAAAAAGCTTTCTGGAGCAGAGGTTGCCATGTTGTTTGTCTTGTACAGCAACATTCACACATTGGCACATACCAGTCATTGCAATTCAAATTAATAACTCTTGAGTGGCGGAACTTCACTTGAGGAAACTAGAGGTGGGTGTGGTGGAATCTTGCTCAGTGCCTTCTTACCCTGTCTAGCTCATATCAGTCAGGTTAATCTCACAAGTTCAACTTCACACTTCCGAAGGAGGCAACTGAGCTCTGCTGGCTTTGTTTTTCTGTCATTTATATACTGTCATAGGTCCATTAATTTAAATTACACCAGCTGAGAATCTGCCCCATGCTTTTTAAACACCCTAAAGCATTATATTGTATGCTAGGTGAAAATGAAACACTCTAAATATTCTAGTCCCTGCAGTATCACCAGCTATCACCAGTTTCGTCATATACTCTGCACTGAATAAACATGTTTAGAATATTTCTTTTGTATACACACTAAAGAAAGCATCTGTCCGTACTTTCTAGGTTTCTTTGACATTGCTTAGAATGTCAAGAAATGTAATCCCCATATGTATCTCAGCAATACAATTCGATGTAACCCGCTACTGTAGGTACTGCACAAAAACATTAGTGCTTAATTTCTCTCCTACTCAACAACGAACATTCTAGCTAAGTGTTTAGCTGGGTTAATTGAAATTTCAAAATCTGAGCCAAAATTACTAATTTACTAATTGGTAAATTACTCTAATGCTCCTTCTATAACTGCATGGAGTAGGCCTCCTTGTTTTCTTTGGTGGCTCTGATAAATGGTACACTTTTCCTCAATTGAGTGAAAACTTTGGCCAACATTTTTGAAGTTGAATGCCCCAAGTTAGGCACCTACATCATCAGTGACCCAGTTGTTTGAGGGTTTGGTACCTCTGAAAGTCAGGCCATTTAGGTGGATACATGTGGATGTGATTTTCGAGCTTTAAGATTTCAGTTTGAAAATTTTGCTCTGCCTGCTATCAATGTACGTTCTTAAGCTTTTGTTTGAGGAAAGGCACCAGGGAGGTTATTTTCTCAGTTGAATGGTGTTGACAGCTGCAGAGTCTAAGTTTTCGTTTAAAAACAAACAAAAAAATCCTCTAGTCCTTAGAGTTGCAAAGATCTTCCAGAGTGAACCAATTGTAAACTGATGCTGTGTAGTTTTCCTAAGTCTGCATGGACAACTTCAGAGATTTCCCAAGTTGCAGCGCAGTGAAAATTGACCAAAATCTTGTCCGTTTTAATGTTCCATATTTAGAACATAGTGGGCAGCAGTGAAACAGAGAAGATGGTCAGCTTGAACTACTCCAGCTTTGGAAAGCTATGTACAGCAAATGAGCAGTTACTGGAGCTGTTCACAGTTATGGTCCACCCTCCCCTCCTCTTCCCCCCCAAATTTAGGGAATTGGAGCCACCTCTCCCCCTAACACACCACCACCATCACCCTTACAGTAGCCACGATGCTCTTGGGTGTGAGAGAGGAATGATTTATATGTATTGCAGTAGTGCCTAGGAGCTGCATGGACGAAGATCTTGCTGTGTTAGGTGCTGTACAAACACAGAACAAAAAGAATGCCTGCCTCAAAGAAGCAGGGGGAATGCTCCCTCTCTCTTCCAACTGTCCAAAGGACGTGTGTGAGAGCTTCAGATTTATCAAAACCTGATAGCTGGAGGCTATGAGAAATGGAGCCCTTCTTAAGATCCAGGGCTGCACCTGATGCAAATGCAGTGCCCTTCCCTTTCCCTGAGGGTGCACAGGTGGCTGTGGCTTCTCACGGGGACACTGCACCCAGACAGACAGAACCTTCCTTTTAGTTTAGTCACCTGGCTATTGAGTGTTAGGGCCTGAAAATGTTACCAGTGTCTGAGCAGGTGGGGGAGGGGTTGAGGCTGGTAGGTGGAGAGAGGGAGAAATTGAGAGGATGCATTAGATAAAAAGAGAAATATGAAATTAAAAAGGAATTTTTGGGGAGCAAAAATGATACCAGGGAGAAGCATCGCACAAAATGAGTGGAGAGAAAAGGGACAAAGTGAGGAGAGAGGTTGAAAACTACATAAGAAGAGCTACCAAGTGAATTATAAAAGGGAGAAAGTGGAGTGAAGCCAGGAAGGAAAAAAAAGTGTAACAAAATCAAGGAAAGCATTGTAAAGTGTGATTGAAAACACATTAAGGAGAGCATGAATTGGCAACATGTTAAAATTAAATGCAATACCCAACTCTTCTGTTGCTATAAATTGCAGGGCTGTGATGGCACCAGGTATTGTTCACCCTGGCTTAATCCTCAGCTAGTGTTGGGTACGTTTTTCAAGTTGTGCAGGAGGATCCTCATTTCTGTTTGTTTCAGTTCTGTTCATCTTCCAGGCCCTGAATAAACGTGTTAATAATATCCATTTGTCATGGGAGATTATGCCACACATTGAATTCAAACTTTTGTGCAGAAGAGGCATGTAGTCTGGCACTGCCCAGTCTAAAGCTATTCCTTTTAGCTGTTCAACATGATCACTTGTCACCTGGCATGAAGACATGGTCCTAGACACTAGTTAGCCCTGTGAGAGACCTTGAACACAATGGTATGAGCTATGGAGGCTCCTTTTAATCCTTCTGGGTGACTTTCTAAGTAGGGAAGAGGCTAATCCGTTGCTTGTGCATTCCTTGTGTGTGAGAGGGGATGAAGAAAGCTATGTAAGGTTCCTAAAATTTACTTGAACTCAGTTAGCCTTTACCTCTTTGCAAGCTGTCTGTCATATTCTGAGAGTAGCCTTGAGCCGTGTGATTACTCAGAACACTGCTCTGAGCAGTTTGGGGGCAGCTTTCTTATGATGGCTGTAGAAGCTTGCTGTTACTTTCATCTGTAATTCATAAGAAACTTATCTTCATAATTTGATTGCAAATGGAAAAAAGGAAGAAATAGACACTCGTGACTGCAGATTCAGTTTAAAAAAATATGAATGCAACAAAATGGAACTTTAGAAAGCATTGGAATTCAAAGTTCACTTTAAACAAATAAACAAACCTTAAACAATGGAAACTCTTAAAACACGGTTAAGGGCACCCAAACAAGCATAAATCTGTCTCCATAGAGAGAACAACCAGGGTTTGCCTTATCCCAGCCATTATGCAGGTTCATGTCTTCTGTGACCATACAAAATATTAATTAATATTAACTAGAGCTGGTCGGGGACAAGGTTAATTGGAATATGCCAATTCATTGAACCCGAAATATTTTCCAGAAATATCTTGGGTTCAATGAACTTCTGACAAAACACAGGTAGGGTTCCTCCGGGGCAGCCCCTCTATGGCAACTGTTATGAGGCCAGGGACCTCAGGGCTTCCAGGGTCTATGGCTCATGGGCAACCTTGCCATGTGGACTGCCCTGAGATCAGGCTCTGGCTGGAGCCATGGCTCTCAGGGTTTTAGGATCCCTGCTCTGTGGTGGGGAGCTCACCTGAATCCCAGGGCATCCCCAGGAATGGAAGGCAGCTGGGAGGTGGGGGCAGCCAACTACTCCATTTCATTTAGAAAAATGGAACTGAAATGTGGTTTTTTTTATATATATATATAATTTATATATATATATAATTTTTTTATATATATATAATTTTTAATGAAAAAATCTCAGAATTTCTTTTCTGTGGGAAACTGAAATTTCAAGTTTTTGTTCTGTATCGGAATGAAAACTTTTTTGAAATGGCAGAATTTCACACAGAATGGAAATTCTGAGTTTTTGCCAGATCTAATCTTAACCATAGAGGTCAGTCAGACTCCAGGCATAAACAATCCGTGAAAGAAGTCGTCCTTTAATGATTCTTGATTAGATACATAGCCTACTGAAGATAGTCTTTTCCCTTTGCTTGCAAAGATTCCATGTGCCATGAAATATCCAAGTGCCATGAAATACAGATCTAGTGCATCTCTGTATCCAAACTCTTAAACTGAGATAATGAAATTATAGGACTTGCATGGAAACCTAAAGGTTAGCGTGGTGCCAAAGTATAACCCATTAATGTGCGTGAACAGTTATGTAACATGTTCTGTGGTTCAAATCTTCAGTATTTCATCTGCAAGCTGTGCAAGTACAGTGTCTTCTCTAAATGTTAAGACCATCCAGAAGGCTGGTAACAGCACGTGGGGCAGAAAAGGTTGGCGTCCACCTTTACTCCATTTTAAGTGTTTAGTTTGTCTTGAATTGAGTGAAGTCTGGGCCACTTTCACTAGATGATCACCTCCATTATGCAGCTGATTTTTTTTCAGCCCATTGACTGATCAATTCCATTATCTTTTATTGTGCTGTAAATGAATCTCTCTGCAGTCTCTCCTTACAGAGCACAGGATGAGAGTGAGTAGCATTTGGTTGATGTAGTTTAGCTCTCTGCAACCATAGTAAATCTGCCTGACTTCTCTTTTTTTTTTGTCACTTGTAGGTTTATCCTTCAGTCCAAGGGAGTAATTCACAACCAACTCTTAGAAAAACAGAAAATAGCAGAAGAGAAAATTAAAGAACTTGAGGTAAGTTTTAGGTGAATGAAGGTGATATTGAAAGTAGGACCTTAAAAAAAAAAAAAAATCAACGTGATAGTCTTTGTTGCATCCCTTACATATATAGTATATTTATATAGCGCTTTTCATCCTAAAGGATCTTACAACACTAGAACTCCTATCCACAGCTGAAACATTGCTATCTCTTGGGTAGAATGCAGCAGCTGTCATGGTAGTAATATTAGCAATGCATATCCTGCTGACCCTCCTGATAGGAAAATACCTATCTAGTCTAGAAGTAATGAATATGATTTAGACATATTACCTAATTTGAGTATTTGAGAGATACAGAAATATATAGGAAATGCACAATAATTTCAGTTAATGTCCTTTTGCAAGTTCAAACTGCTGAAATGGGGCTTTGGATCCATTTAATCTTGACCAACGTCCAGGGGATACAAGCCAGGTTCGCTTGCTCTGCTCATTACATTTAATTCTTCAGAGGGGCACAAATAGAAATGCACCAAAAGTGCTACCATTATGTCTTTTTATAAATGTCCCTAATGTGTGAATAATGTGAAACCCTGCCCCTTAGTATCTTGAGCAAAGAACTTAAAAACAAACAAACAAACAAAAAAACCACAACAAAAATACCCTCTAGGAATGTGTTTAGGGGAAGCAAATGATGAGTTGACCAAACAGTCAGATATGTTAATGTGAGCTTTGGAGATGGAATTAACAATAGGGAAGGCAGAGCAGGCAAATAAGTGTGTGTGTGTACGCGCACAATGAATAGTGATGTGAAGTGCTCAAAGTGGGGCACGGGTCACTTGCTGGAGGATTCTCTGCACTTTGAGGTCTTTAAACCACGATTAGAGGACTTCAGTAACTCAGGCATAGGTTAGGGGTTTGTTACAGGAGTGGGTGGGTGAGATTCTGTGGCCTGCGTAGTGCAGGTGGTCAGCCTAGATGATCATAATGGTCCCTTCTGACCTTAAAGTCTATGAGTCTATAAAAGTGGCACTGTGGAGTTCTATATTTACTCAGTTACTCCAGATCAAATCTGCTCAGTTGGTAAATAGAAAGGTGCTTTTCTTCTGTGTGCCCTGAAAGCCCAACCTACAGTCAGAAAGACAAGATGGCTTCTGTCTTTTGCATCTCTAGCAGTAAATAATCTGCAGTCAGAACTTAGTTAACAGTTCTGCTGATAAAGTGGGAGATATGATGCATGTGTTAGATTCTATTCTGCCTTATATAGCACTAAAAGGTGTTAAAAAAAAAAAAAAGTCTTAAATGCATGGCCTGATTTTCAGAGATGCTGAGCAACCCCAACTCCCATTAAACACAACGAAAGTGGCTTGTGTTCATTACTTTTGAAAATCAGGTTCTTGTATTTTGTTCTATAAAGTACTTCGATATGATTCTGAATAGATATAGGGAGCAGATCTGAAGAGTAAGAATGTGCCATTTTTAAGTGTTTTTCATTTTAAAGACTGAGGATTTAATGTGGTGAAAAGTGTTTTTATTCAAAGAACAGATGATAGGATGGGGCAGATTTAAAGTAGTTTTGGGTGTTGTGTTTGAATAGGACAACCTTAAGCTTGCATTTCCTTGGTATCTACCATTCACATTTGTGGTATTTTAACTATAGTATTTTTGAAAAGTAATGCACATATCTGTAGTTGGAGTGTGTCGGCACCATGACAAACTTTTTAATGTGGGGATATGTTTTTGTTATAGTAGTATCCCAATAAAAATAGGATCCACAGTGAGGGAGATATCCTAATCTTTGAAAATCTGTTTTTAACTGTCTCAGTTTTCATTGGAAAGGAGAGAACAGATATGTCTATGGGGGCAGCTGTGCTAATGATATGAGGCAAGATAACATTTTAACTACATTTTGGACATTAGCAAGTGTGGGTTGTCAGGTCTGATCAAGCTGGGACTGTGCCTATTTGGTTGTGAAGTCCACGGCAGTGTAGCTGGACAGTGCTGTCCTATGCTCTGGAGAAAAACATTAACACTGTATTTATAGAAAATTCTCTCTCCATGAATAATGTGAAAGATGCACTTGCAAATTACAGCTGTCATTTCTGAGCCGAGGTGCTTGAGTTGACCTCATGGCTGGGACAGTCAGTGATGAAACCCAATGTCAGTGATGTTCACGAGTCCCCATGCTGCCTCAACAGTTATTAAAGGGTTGTTTTGAATACACTTTCTGAACCTGAAGCCATTCCATTGCTTGATAATTTGTCCTCTTGATAGCAGGTAAAAATGCATCCCTTGGTGGTGGCAATTTTTCTCCGTTTGCATCTTGGAAAACATGCACCTGCATACCTTTGCAAGTGTTGTAATGTTGATCTTCAAATGGTAAACTGGGCATAGGAACACCTCCAGTGCATTTACGACTTCCTCAGTGACTGTCTCAGCTGTTCTGAGCACCTTCAGGGCAAGTTCATGCTCTTCGGAGGTTGAATAAAATGCCTTCCAGTAAGATAATTTGGTCTTTCAAGCTGGCTTTGTGTGGTTTTTAATGGTCCAAGTGATAGGAACAAATCTCTGAGGTATTACAGTGATTCTGTACCCCAGCAGCAGGCACAAAAACAACATCTGGTGGAAGTCTTGGGTAGCGTTTCACAAAGAGCACTAGAACATCTGTGTCTTGTGCAAAAATCTGGAATTTAGTAGCACCTTTCTCTGTGACGTTGCTGGCATGCAAGATAATTTTAGAGTCAGCTTCCTCATGAGAACTATGAAGAAACTCCACTGACCACTGTGAGGCAGCAGCTTCATTATGTTATACACCAATGAAATTCTTCGAGTAATTATTCACATGATGGAGTGTTTTTCCTGCAAGGTATGCGGTTAACTCATCCTTCATGTGAGTATGAGACAGTAACTTCTTCACTGTGGCACTGGGGATGTTCGTGGAGTCAGTGATTTTATATTTCACAAGTGCCGTACAATGGAGTCTTTTCTTTCTGGTAATATTTTTAATTGATTTCCCCTGAATACTTGTCAAGCACGAGATGGATTCCGTCATAGATCCAGTATTTTCTCTGTACCCTAATGATGAAGTGTTCAGCCAAATCTTGGCAAGTGTTAACAGTTTCTAGTTTGTCGACAGCTTGTACTTTAGCCATACCATCTATGATTGATATCCTGAAAGGCCTCTGCTGTCATAAGGTATCGGTCATGTTGTCAGTAGGTGCTGGCATAGGAAGACCATGGAAGATGTACATTAGTTTGTTTTTTGTCTTGCACATATGGGTTGTTCCATCATATACGAACATTGATCGTGGAGAACTCACATAGACCCAAAGTCTCACATAGATCATCATGATGCTGAGATCTGGACTTGACCAGTAGATGAGCAACAACCTGTCTGCAGTTAGCTTTGTAATAGTCTCTGCCACCTTCACTCTGACTTCCCTCTTTGCATTTGAGCACACCATTAGTCTTTTTTTCTTAATGGGATCCCATAGATTGACAGAGCCTTGGATAATTCTTTGGGTTTTGAAGGCTTCATACAAATCATGACCCAGAGTATCCATTTGAGTGACATCTTTAGCTATCTCATCACTGAAGACTGCTTTTATCATAATATTAATGAGCTCTGATTCATGAATGGGTAGCCAGTGCAAGTAAGCTCACCTGTAGCTTTAAAATTGCTCCTTCTTGGTATTTAACAGAACCTAATGAGTTTAAATGGTGCTTGGTTACTTCTGGGAAAATCATACTAAGCACACTTAATGTTTCATTTGAAATTTGCTAGAGTTCTGGGGTTGTCAAGGAAAGAGCAGCATTCTCACTAAGAGTGACTGCTTCATACAGTTTTGTGTGTGTTGAAACTCTACTTAATGGATGCCTTTGGGCTTCCAGCTTACCGCAGAAGAAGCAGGTGTTCTTCTCTAAATGCATGCCAGGAGAACTAGTATAAGGCAAGTCTCACCCACAGTTGGCACCTGTCCCAAAATCTTTGACTTTTTTTTAATGCTCAATGTACTTCCCCTCCAACCTTGCCAAATTCATTTTTTGGGTGTGCTTCTTATAGCATGCAAGTTGCCACTATTTAACCAGGTACTCTGCAGGGGTATTCTCTAAAGATTCAGCTACTATTTGGTATTCTTCATCTCCCCATAGACTTCTAAATATGATCAAGACCAAAGTAAAAAGAAGGATTTTGTAATAAATTACTTTGGGATTGTAATTAAATATACATTATATAACATCATTACGTAACTACCTGTGTACTGTTTGCGGATGGATTCCAGTAATTTCTGGCTGCATGCTGATGTCTTAACCAGTGCCTCATTACAACTCTTTTGTCATAATAAACCAAGCTAATAATCAGTACCACTGAACCTTTTCTTTTTTGCTGATGATGACAAATCAATTTGAAGCACTCCTTCCATTACAGTAATTTGTAACATTAAAATAAATTAATCAGATATGTTCTGGGCATGAACTGATAACACAGTGCTGTCAGTTGAGGGCCACAATTTAACTTTGTGAGGGCTGCGTGTTTGACATGCCTGTGTTCAAAAATCATTTTTTAAAACCGTAACACTTTCTCAAATATATATCTACATCATTGTTTTAGGTTTGTGGGAGAAAGGGCTTTGGAATGTTACCCAACTCAACCCATTTCCAGTGATGTATTATGAAAATTTCTGCCAACTGGAGAACCTGGCGTGGGGACCGGGGGCAGCAAGTCCTCCCACCACGCTGCAGAGGGGGACACGTTGAAATTATGATTCTGTACATTTCTATGAATCAAATGACACCTCCCATAACTTTCTCTTATTATCTTGCTCACAAAATTACACATGCTCTCAGACTAACATCATTAGTAATAGTAGTGCTTTAAGATGAGTAAGCTCTAGTATAGACAGGACACAGGCATTTTTAACACACACTAAACATTTCACCATTGATCGCACAAGTGGAGCTGCTCTGGGACTGAAAAGGCAGCTGTAAACATCCTGATTAGATGCAGCCCCAGTGTTAAAGCTGAATGGAATCTGGTTGATAGGCCTTTGTTTACTGAGTGTTGGGCTCCCAGGCTGCTAGTCTTGCCAAACTGTGGTCAGTTTTCAGCAACTATAAGCTTTAGTTGCATGTCTCCATCGGTTCCTGTTCCTGGTGGGAAATGGATCTTAACCTTCTGAACTTTGATTGCTGGGTTAAGCAGAATGGGTGGAGTTCCCCGTAAATTAGAACCTTCTACTTCTTAGGCAGAGCTTCAAAGCTGTCCACTTGATCGTTGTTTTCTCTCCTTTGAAGCTTACAGCTGCCTTTGGCCAACAGTTATTGGCACTGAATTGACTGTAACAAAAGCAGTGACTGATCTCAGTAACTGGTGGGAGAGGGAAAGTGGCTGCCAGTTGGATTGCTCTCTCCTTTTTAACCATTGATATGGGGGCCAGGTTCCCTGAAGCTTCTACAGTTTGTTTAAAATGAAGATTCATATCCACTATTAACTATTTTTCAAGCTGGCTGTTCCAGGAGAGCCATGGGATTCCTTATAAGAAAGGTTGAAGTCTTACATTGATGCTTCCTGTGAGCTGAGGATTTCCAGGGAAACACCTGAATCCAAGTTACATCACTTATCACAGGAGTAGCTAGGAGAGAATTTCTCTGGTCCTGAAACCAACCAGTGATGTAGAGAGGAAAGAATGTGAAGCTTACGTGATCTTAGTGATTCCACTAGGTCATCCTAAAGAAAATATCAGACTGAGAGAAACATGGTGAGGTTAAAAATCCCCACCTTCAGATTATTAAATGTGGATAGGTTTTGAAGGTTGGATTTACCTTCCACCATATCTGCTGCTTTCTTTACCGCCTCCCCATCCTCACTACAGTGGCACAGCTCCAGTGCTTCAGTGAAGACGCTGTCTTCACACTCAACTGCCTAGACATTGCCTGTGCCCTCCCACATTTGAGGTCCACAATTTAACTTTGTGAGGGCTGCGTATTTAAAATCATGTTTTAAAAATTATACTTTAACACTTTCTCAAATATATATTTACATCATTGTTCTAGGTTTGTCATGTTTGATTGTGTTTGTGGGAGAAAGGGCTTGGAATGATACCCAACTCAACCCATTTCCAACAACGTTGGAAATAGCTGAATTAGTTTGGCTTAACACTCTCTTCCCCCCCCCCCCCCAACCCCCCCAAAAAAGTAAGCCTGTGGCATGGCATGGAAAATTTCAGTCCAAAGTTTGCAAAGTTTTTTAAGCAACTGAAAACAGGGTCTTGTGATGACTGAGTGTTGGGCTACCTTATTAATAGGCAGTGCTCCTAGCCTCATTTAATAATTAATTATAAAATCCTGGAAGTGTTTCTCTTTTTGGTAGCATGCTAAAAATAGTTCCCATTTTGAGTGTGCTTTTTGAAAGCACGTGCCCAACTACCATTGACAGTCTGGGAGTTGGGTGCCTAGTTCCTCTAGGTGCTTTGGGAAATCCCACCCTCAAGGGGGCTGATCCAGTGCATTGTTGGGAGTTTGTTGTGTGAGACATTAGTATTGCAGAGCTATTATCAGGCCTGCATGAGATGTATGCTGCTGACATAGGGCAGAATTTTCCTAAGTGTTCAGCCCTGGGAAGCCGGGCCAGGTCTTCAGTACATTGGGTGCCCATTGGTTACTGAGCTCTTTTGAAAATCTGGCCATAGGTGTCGCAATGGGAGCTGCTGGGTGCCGAGTACTTCTGAGAATCACTCTCTCAGTGCTCTTCAGAGGCTTGAGCTGCATGTTTTTACATTTACAGCACTGCCATAGTGAACTACTGTACACTGAGCCTGCAATATAAAACTTCACTTTCTCTTTCAGGACTTGTTTGCCCTATTTTTGCTTTTATTAGCAATGGATACAAACCCAGTTACAAAATAATAAATTGCAGGTTACTTTGAAGGGTTTTGGCCAGTCTTTGAATCAAAAATAAAACTGCCTACTTTTATACCAACTTCAATCTAAATGGAATTAATAACAAGGCTGGCATGCAAATGGCTTTGAGACTCAGCTGCATTGGAAGCCACCTTTAGGAGCACTGCAGGCAGCCTCTTGAAATTCACTTGTATAAAGAAAAATTATGCAGGTCTTAAGGTGCTGAAAAATGGTGGAATAGTACCCAGAGCTCAAAAAGATTCACAAACACCCATTAGTCAGGGTTAGATACAAACAGCAAGAATTAGGGTGAGCAAAGGTGCTGGGATTTCTACCAGGGTGCTGTTCTTGAACCGTGGTTTCTAGATCCATCTCAGATATTTGCCCCTGGGTAGTGGATAGGTGATTAAACTTGAAGCTCACTCCAACCCCTTGACCTGCAGGAAAGGAAGAAGAGATTTGTTTTGCCTTTCCTCTGGTCTCTAAAGCCTCCCTACTGCTGCGAGGATTGAGGGAGAGGAAGAAAGGTCTCTGCTATTCTACTTTTCTCTCTCCTCGTTATGGTAGGTCCTGCTTCCCTGTGAATAGTTCCAGTGCCTGCATCTGATGTTGCTCCTAGCTTTCTGTGTAGCAGTATCATGAAATTGCTGTGATTCTGTTTAACCATTGAATTTCAGGTGTCTCTATTGCATGGCAAAGCTGTGAGCAGTGGCAGAGGAACTAGACCTCTATGTGCAAACCCAAAGATGGCACTTTACATTCAATGAACATTTGAAAATGATCTTTGCCGTTGCAGGGGCTAATCCTGCAAACACTTAAGGTGCTTAACTTTACACTTGTGCATAGTCCCACTGAAGTCAATGGGACTTCTTGTGTGTACGTGCTTGCAAGGTTGGGACCATAAGGCAATAAAAAAATCAATGAACCGCAACCTCTTAAATTCTGCAGAGATTGATGACCTGTACTCACATACTTACAAGAGGAGCTTCCAACTCCCTAGCAGCAATTGGATTTTTCCAGCCTTGATAATATCAATTCTCTTGTTATGTTTAACTATATTAGTTGTGTATGTGAAATCTATTTTGAAAGCATTCTAAAAGGATGAGCACAGGCCCTTTTTAGCTCAGCAGTGTTTGTGCGGTATTAGGAGAAAAACCTAGTAATGTTTTTCTTCCCTTGTTTTTAAGGAAACATGATATGCTGGGGTGGAACAATGCTTTGTTCAGGAAATGTTATCCGTTTCCATTGTAGGGCTAGTTGGATTCTGTTTTTAAATGTGGCATTTTAAAAAGACCAAACTCTGTGATGTTATAAAGACATGGAAAATGATTCTTCCTTCAGCGTGGAGGAAGTGATTATTGCTGTGTTTTTTTACTGGTAGTATCTGATAATCCCCCTCCCGCCCGCTATTCTCGGCATGTTTAGTTGTCAGGCGTTGTCAGACTAAATTGCTAAAAATAACAAATACGGGGGAGGCTGCTCTGTGGCAGCTTTCTTCAGTGTGTGCCACTTGTTGAATTTAGTTCCTTCATAGAAAGGGCAAAAGCAACCCGCTTCCATTCTTGTTGAATGGGATTTCTTTTTTTAAAGTGCTGACAAGAACATTGTTGTGTGTCTCACATTTCCCAAACATTAATACTCCATGCACATGTACAAGAGGATGAAAGCTGACTGCTCCTGTAGGGCTAAATCTTCAGTGTCTGTCTACAGCAAAAACTATGATCCTGGAAAACCACAGGAAAATAAACAAGTGGTTGCATTCTAATTCAATAGCTTTGCCATGTGGCTTCTGAGAAGCCATGTAAAATTGTCCCAACCCATGCTCAAGATCTGTTCACCCACCATTTACCATCATGATGTAGAAACTAATATTTTACTTGTCCATCAAATACCATTAGTCTCCTTGCGTAAGAGGGTGAGTTGAACTTTGCAAGGCTCCTTTATGGTAGAATAAAAGGAAAGGGTTGTTCTGTGGCAGTGGGATCTAATAGTTAGGGAGGCTGGATGTCAAGACTCAGAAGCTTTGTTCCTGCCTTTGCCATGGACATGGTCTGTGATCTTGGGGAAACTAGCAATATCTCAATGCCTCATATTCCTCCTCTGTAAAATAAGCAGCCCTCACAGAATCGGTGTATGGGTTCGTTATGTTCGAGGATCTTTGGATGAAAGGATGGCTTAACTGCAGGTGTAAGATACTAGCAGCAGCATCTTTCTACTAATCAATAAGATGAGGAGTCTCTGAAATTTGCCAGGGCTACTCCATGCTCCATGAGAACAAAGCTGTTTTAATTAAATAGTAAATGTAGTGCTGGTGAAAAGTGCCAAATTGGCTTGGAGACTGAAGTTACCAGGATAGTATAGTCCAGGCAGTAATGGAGGCATATTGCCACCTGGCAATATACCTCCACTTTGCTCTTGAGGGACCACCTCCAGAGGTGAGAAGGGAGCCCTGTCTCCATGCTTTAGGCAGTCCCTTGATTTCCATACTGAGACTGTCAACATGGGTGCCAATTGTGAGTGTAGTTTAATTATGTCGAAAGCCTAGAAACTCGTGTGAAACCTCAGTTCATTTCACAGGCCACTAAACAGCCACCAGAAGGGAACAGTGTTCCGTTATTACTGAGCTGGACCACACTTAATCCCATGAATTACCACTGACAAGCTGCTTATCCCATTGTGGAGTCATGGAGCAGGCCAGTGGTCTGGAGCGTGTGGGCTTTTTCAAATAAACGGCAGAGAATAATGTGTCCCTGTTTATTCTTCTGTCAGGGGAATCCTCTCAAGAATTGCCCTCTCTGTGTTTTAATCTAGATGGATCTTATTTTGATTGTGTGGTTTTTCTCTTTTAGCATAGAAGCAGGCTGTCATTTTTAAGAACTGCTCCAAGTGTGCCCATAAGTGCTGGTCTGCTTAAGCTCTGTCTTCTTGACCTTATGGCCCCAGCTGCATTATAGACATCTTGCAAATGTTTCCCACCATTGCTAACACCAGTTCAGTTATAGTTTGAGCAACATTGGGAGCCCTGGTGTAGTGGAGCTGCTGGTATTTTGAGCACCATGTCCTCCAGGGTTGTTAATGCTAATGGAGCAGAACTAGTGCTGCCATCAGTTTGTAATATGTCCATCATGTAGACAGGGCTGTACCGGTTTATGACATTACTGCATACAAGATTTGGCTGTTTGAACTCTTTGGGAAAATCTTGTATTGTTTCTAGACTTCCCCAAAGTCTGCTATTTATGATGGTGGTGTGGAAGGCTCCAGGACAGAATTCTGGCCCCCCTAGTTGTTAAGATTCTCAGCTGAGCCTCTCCATGGCTTGATGAAGCCTGGACTTGTCTGGCCCTTAGGGGAGCTACCCTCTCCTAGCAGTAGTAGGCTTGGCAGTCAAGGCTCTGATACTTTGGCTTTAATGGCCTCATGTGATATTTGGAGTTATCTGCATTGTATCTGAATGGTCAAATGCCTGGAGAGTTCAGGAAGTTGGAGATGGTGAAAGCTCTGTGTAACTTGTTCCATATGCCTGTGATAGCAGTTCCAATGCTCTCGGCACAGAGTTCATCCAGCCAACAGGGTATGTCTTTGGCAATGGGGCTTGCTCTGAGCTCTTTACATCAACGCATGTTGCTAACTCTCAGTTGCTGTTACCAACATGGATGCAGGCTTCTATCCTGTGGATGCTCCACTTTGAAGTTTATTAGAAAAATTGGTAACAGAATTCTGTCCACCCATGAGACCTTTTAAAATTCTTCCATAGGAAAGTGTCTTGAAGCACATCTGAGGCACTGCTGGGCACCGACAGAAAGAGTGCCAAATGCACAGATATGATCTCCCTGTCTTTATCTAATCTCTGCTCACCCCTTTTACTCCCTACATCTGTTCATATTGTGCATGGCAGCTACTGGAGGGAAGAGCCAAAACCCATCAGTCATCTGCTGCATGGATGGGGAGAGGATTGCACCACACTGGCTCCTTCCCTTTCATTGCTTTATTCTAGGGCTGTCAAGCAATTAAAAAAAATTATTGCCATGTTAAACAATAATAGAATACCATTTATTTAAATATTTTTTGATGTTTTCTACATTTTCAAATATATTGATTTCAATTACAACACAGAATACAAAGTGTACAGTGCTCACTTTATATTTATTTTTGATTACAAATATTTGCACTGTAAAAACCAATAGAAATAGTATTTTTCAATTCACCTAATACAAGTACTGTAGTGCAATCTCTATCATGAAAGTTAAACTTACAAATGTAGGATTAGGTACAAAAAATTTAGGTCGAGTGCTATATTCAAAAACAAAATAATGTAAAACTTTAGAGCCTTCAAGTCCAATCAGTCCTACTTCTTGTTCAGCCAATCGCTCAGACAAAAAGTTTGTTTACGTTCCTGTAGCAGATAATGCTGCCTGCTTCTTGTTTACAATGTCACCTGAAAGTGAGAACAGGCGTTTGCATGGCACTGTTGTAGCCGACGTCGCAAGATATTTACATGCCAGATGCGCCACAGATTCATATGTCCCTTGATGCTTCAACTACCATTCCAGAGGACATGCGTCCATGCTGATAACGGGTTCTGCTCGATAACCATCCAAAGCCGTGTGGACTGATGCATGTTCATTTTCATCATCTCAGTCAGATGCCACCAGCACGTTGATTTTCTTTTTTGGTGGTTTGGGTTCTGTAGTTTCCACATCAGAGTGTTGCTCTTTTAAGACTTCTGAAAGCATGCTCCACATCTCATCCCTCTCAGATTTTGGAAGGCACTTCACATTCTTAAAATCTTGGGTTGAGTGCTATAGCTATCTTTAGAAATTTCACATTGGTATCTTCTTTGCATTTTGTCAAATTTGCAGTGAAAGTGTTCTTAAAATGAACAACATGCTGGGTCATCATCCGAGCCTGCTATAACATGAAATATATGGCACAATGGGGGTAGAACAGAGCAGGAGACATACAGTTCTCCCCCAAGGAGTTCAGTCACAAATTTAATTAACACATTATTTTTTTAACAAGTGTCATCAGCATAGAAGCATGTCCTCTGGAACGATGGTCGAAGCATGAAGAGGCATATGAATCTTTAGCGCATCTGGCATGTAAATATCTTGCAATGCCGGCTATAGCAATGCCATGCCAACGCCTGTTCTCACTTTTAGGTGACATTGTAATGAAGAAGCGGGCAGCATTATCTCCTGTAAATGTAAACAAACTTGTTTCTCTTAGTGATTGGCTGAACAAGAAGTAGGACTGAGTGGACTTGTAGGCTCTAAAGTTTTACATTGTCCATGTCTAGTTGGCAGCCGGTATCAAGCGGAGTGCCCCAAGGGTCGGTCCTGGGGCTGGTTTTGTTCAATATCTTCATTAATGATCTGATGGACTGCACTCTCAGCAAGTTTGCAGATGACACTAAACTGGGAGGAGTGGTAGATACGCTGGAGGGTAGGGATAGGATACAGAGGGACCTAGCCAAATTAGAGGATTGGGCCAAAAGAAATCTAATGAGGTTCAACAAGGACAAGTGCAGAGTCCTGCACTTAGGACGGAAGAATCCCATGCATTGCTACAGACTAGGTATCAAGTGGCTAGGCAGCAGTTCTGCAGAAAAGGACCTAGGAGTTACAGTGGACGAGAAGCTGGATATGAGTCAACAGTGTGCCCTTGTTGCCAAGAAGGCTAACAGCATTTTGGGCTGTATAAGTAGGGGCATTGCCAGCAGATCGAGGGACGTGATCATTCCCCTCTATTCGACATTGGTGAGGCCTCATCTGGAGTACTGTGCCCAGTTTTGGGCCCCACACTACAAGAAGGATGTGGAAAAATTGGAAAGAGTCCAGTGGAGGGCAACAAAACTGATTAGGGGGCTGGAACACAGGACTTATGAGGAGAGGCTGAGGGAACTGGGATTGTTTAGTCTGCAGAAGAGAAGAATGAGGGGGGATTTGATAGCTGTTTTCAACTACCTGAAAGGGGGTTCCAAAGAGGATGGATCTAGACTGTTCTCAGTGGTACCGGTAGCAGATGACAGAACAAGGAGTAATGGTCTCAAGTTGCAGTGGGGGAGGTTTAGGTTGGCTATTAGGAAAAACTTTTTCACTAGGAGGGTGAAGCACTGGAATGGGTTATCTAGGGAGGTGGTGGAATCTCTTTCCTTAGAGGTTTTTAAGGTCAGGCTTGACAAAGCCCTGGCTGGGATGATTTAGTTGGGAATTGGTCCTGCTTTGAACAGGGGGTTGGACTAGATGACCTCCTGAGGTCCCTTCCAACCCTGATAGTCTATGATTCTATGTTTTTGAGTGTAGTTACATAACAAAAAAACTGCATTTGTAAGTTGCACTTTCAGGATAGAGATTGCACTACAGTACTTGTATGAGGAATTGAAAAATACTATTTTTTTTATCATTTTTACAGTGCAAATATTTGTAATAAAAATAATAAGGGAGCACTGTACACTTTATTCTGTGTTGTAATTGAAATCAATATATTTGAAAATGTAGAAAAAAATCCAAAATATTTAATAAATTTCAATTGGTATTCATTCTATTGTTTAACAGTGCGATTAATTGCAATTAATTTTTTTGAGTTAATCGCATGAGTTAACTGTGATTAATCGACAGCCCTACTATGCAGTTCTATGCATATGGGGAGTGAAAGCCCCACAACCTGTTCTCTCATTTCTCTGCTTCCTTTGGGGATGGGTGCAGTTATATAAAGAAGCTTTTCCCCAGTGGTAACAACCTGCAGCTGTTCACCCACTACTCCCTGGTGCCACCTGCTAAGCCTCCACCGCTGCAGGATCTCCTATGGAAGGGCAGCCCATTGGACATGTAGGGAGAGCTGCTGGCGTGAATCTACCCTGTATATAGTTGCTTGTTTTCAGGAAGAAAGTAGCTGAAGTTTATTCTAGTACATAGATCAGGATCTTTAAAGTAGGGAGAGGGCATCCACATTCTAGTGTTCCATTTAAAAATGAAAAATACTCGGAGCATCTCCAAAAAAACCTCCAAGCACAACAAAAAACCACAGCCACAACAACCCCACACCTGCTGCCCCTCGCTGCTTTTTTGGCTTAAAAAAACCTTTTTGTAGCCAGCTGGAGGATATGGAATACCCTGAAACTAGAATGATCAAAGAACAAAAACATTCTTTTTACAGAGCATTTCTGTCATTTGGTTGCTGCTTTACAAATTTGGATTAATGTCAATTAGTGCTGTGAGAGACGGGACCAAGTTAATACTGCACTAATTTCTTTACTGTGTATGTACTCCAGTTTTTGACTCTGTCCAGGTAACAGCAGGAGCACAACAAGTGAGGTAGAGGTGGCTTTACCTGTGATCCATGTAATGATGAGCAGTCTTATTGTATGATCACAGCCTTGCAATTGAAAGGGAATCAGCTGCTCTATAGTAATTATGATGCAGCCAGGAGGTCAGTTTCTATACCCTGCTGTGATGGGGTTGATGGATTAGATCACTTCTGGCCTGTAACACAGATCACAGGTGAAAAGTGTGTCTGGGCTTTTAAAATTGCCATCAAAGTATGGCTTATAGTAAGTGGTATGCAAGTAACAGGCTGCAAGGTATTAGACCTTAAACTTAACAGGGATAGAAAAAGGAGAATTAGATCATTTAAAAGAGGAGATTTCCAGCTTTCTAATAGGATCCGGCACTGGCTTAGCCCTGGGAGGTCGTGAGATCTAGACTTAAAATTTCAGCTATTTTATACATTTTAAATGTTTTTGGCCATTGTGAATTCAGTGGGACAACCAATATGTATACAATTACTTGTGTGTATGTCTTTGCAGGGTTAGGCCTTTAATTTGGAATAAACCTTCACAATAGTGATTTTTGTAAGGCCTGCAAGTTGTGCAGATAGCTACTTGATTATTATCACATTACTCAACCAGCCTTCAGTTGAGCTGTAAATGGTACAAAATAAACATGTAGGTTGGCCAGCAGGGGCTAAAGTTTCATGCAGTCAGAAGTTTGAAATTCCACCCCGTTTCGTATTTTCACTGTTGTGTTTTGTCTTTAGGACCTTTGATGTTTTTCCTGTCGTTATTTTTTTAGGTGTATAAACATGTAGTAGATTTGAAACTAGGAAAATGATTGACATTGGTGTTGATAAATTAATTTAAAAATATTCTGATAGCTTATTGAAGGGATGGTCTCTGGTCAAATTTGTCCCAGAATTTAGATTTTTGTGAAAAATATACTTTATAATTGAAATGTTTCTATCCTTCTTTAAAAATTCCAACGGAAAAAGCTTTTAAAAACAATCACCTACCTCTGCACCTTCAGTTCTAGTGAAGGAGAACTAGAATGTGAAATAGTCTAGAAACAAAAAAGTCTGCTTCTAATTAGATATGTGTATGGAGTTAGGAGCCTAACTTTAGGTACCCTGGTTTGAAAATGTTGGTCACTTTTTTTAAATATGATTTTTAGCTTCGCAGGATCTCCTTAGAGGAAATGGTAGTACCTGAGGAGCAACTACCATTTCCTCTGATAGGACTGGACCTGTTTTTATGAATAAATTGAAAATGTCTTTTACACAACATTGGTAAGTTACAAAATCATTCTTGTAATTTGGAAACAGAGTATTAACACATGAAAAGGAGAGCTTGGAATTTATAGTGAAACGCTATCCAATGCAATGGCCAGAACTTCCTCAGAGCTCTTCCTGGCATAGCATTACTCACCTAGGTAATCCTTACTCATGGGACTAATATCTCTGCACTCACCCCTTAGTCACTGTGGCCCATCCAGCCACTCCTCATTGCCCCTTACTCTATGCAGTTTATTGCGGGGCTAATCTGTTTCCTCCCCCACCACCCACGCCCCAGGTGGGAACAGGAAATAATTGTTTATATTGCCTAGAAGCCTTACCTGTGCCCAGAACTGACCAAGCTTTGAGTCAGCATTGTTAAACCACACCTCAGTTTTAAGGAATTCGAGGGTGTTGCCATAACTGCCTCTTGGCACATGCCTTCCCTCTCTCACTCTTTACTATGCCTGAAATTATAAATTAATTGTTAGTCTTAAAATGCTACAGTAGTGCTGCTGTAGTGCTTCACTGTAGACACTCACTGCAGTGAGAGGAAGGGTTCTCGTGTCACTGTAGTTAATCCACTTCCCCAAGAGGTGGTAACTAAGGCCTGGTCTACACTAGGCGTTTATGTCGAATTTAGTGCCGTTACATCGAATTAACCCTGCACCCGTCCACACCACGAGGCTATTTAGTTCGACATAGAGGTCTCTTAAATTCGACTTCTGTACTCCTCCCCAACGAGGGGAGTAGCGCTAAATTCGACATGGCCATATCGAATTAGGCTTAGTGTGGATGGAAATCGACGGTAATAGCTCCGGGAGCTATCCCACAGTGCACCACTCTGTTGATGCTCTGGACAGCAGTCCGAGCTCGGATGCTCTGACCAGCCACACAGGAAAAGCCCCGGGAAAATTTGAATTCCTTTTCCTGTCTGGGCAGTTTGAATCTCATTTCCTGTTTGGACATCGTGGCGAGCTCAGCAGCACTGGCAACGATGCAGAGCTCTCCAGCAGAGATGGCCGTGCAATCCCAGAATAGAAAGAGGGCCCCAGCATGGACTGATCGGGAAGTCTTGGATCTGATCTCTGTGTGGGGCGATGAGTCCGTGCTTTCCGAGCTGCGCTCCAAAAGACGGAACGCAAAGATCTATGAGAAGATCTCTAAAGCCATGGCAGAGAGAGGATACAGCCGGGATGCAACGCAGTGCCGCATGAAAATCAAGGAGCTGAGACAAGGCTACCAGAAGACCAAAGAGGCAAACGGACGATCCGGATCCCAGCCCCACACACATCCCGTTTCTACGAGGCACTGCATTCCATCCTAGGTGCGGCCGCCACCACTACCCCACCACTGACCGTGGACTCTGAGGATGGGATATTGTCCACGGCCGGTTCCTCGGACATGTTAGCGGACGGGGAAGATGAGGAAGGAGATGAGGAGGACGAGGCAGTCGACAGCGCTTACCAAGCTGATTTCCCCGACAGCCAGGAGCTCTTCATCACCCTTACAGAGATCCCCTACCAACCCTCCCCAGCATTTAACCCGGACACAGATTCAGGGGAAGGATCAAGCAGTAAGTGTTTTAAACATCTAAACATTTATTTTTAACAAAACTGGAATATTAAGAATAAGAACAATGTGTTCTTCATGATTTCTTTACCCTGGGCGCTTAAGTATTCAGTTCCAACTATTTAAAAAAAATCTAACAGTGTCCGGTTGTGCATGATTCTGCTGCCCAAGCTGCTCCACTCTTTAGTCCCTGCCACTGCAGCTATATTAAAATGCGGTCTATATGTCCGGGGATAGAGCTGAAATCCTCCACGGACATCTCGAGGAAGCTCTCCTGGAGGTAATGGGAAAGCCTGTTCATCAGGTTCCTGGGGAGAGCGGCCTTATTGGGTCCTCTGAAGTAGGAGACGTTCCCGCGCCAGGAGATCCTCAAGTACTCCGGGATCATTGCCTTGCACAGCATGGCGGCATAGGGCCCTGGTCTTTGCAGGCTTTCCCGAAGCATCCTTTCCTTATCGCTGTCCGAGATCCTCATTATTGTTATGTCGCTCATGATGACCTGCTTTGAATTAGGTAGGGGACTGTTAGTATTGGGACTGCTTGCAAGTTCCTTTACAGAACTGTAACCGCTGGTTTACAGCCACGCGGTGGAGGCGGGAGAGGGGCAGCATACAGGGATCTTTCCCTGGGACATCCGCGAGGGGGTGGGACAGGGCCAGAGTTCATGCTTGGCCGATTGCTGGCAGCAGAGACTGGCATTGCTTTCAATGTGAAAGGAGGCCAGTGGTACTACTAAACTTTTAAGCAGCCACAAGTCTACGGCTTACCATGTCTGCCTGCTACAGAAATTCCGGTGTCCTGCCCCGCTTCCCAGATCGGCAGTGCAAGACCCCAGGCACTGAAGGCGAGGTCCGAAAATTCGACCTTGTCCTGAGTGCGCATGCGATAGGTGCGGTGCATGGTCTTGTTCACAGAGAAAGACTATGTTCTTTGTTCACAACTACATTTATGTTTCGGAGGAATTCACTACCTTTTTCTCATTCCCACAGCCACATCTGCGACTGTCTCCCAACCCAGCCTGGCATCACACTCCCAGAGGCTAGCGCACATTAGGCAGAGGAAGAAGAAGACGCGAGAGGACATGTTCTCAGAACTAATGGGCTGCTCCCGAGCCCAGGCAGCACAGCAGAACCATTGGAGGGAGAATTTGTCCCAAATGCACCGGACACACATGGAACGTGAGGAGAGGTGGCGGCAGGAAGACCAGCAGGCGACTCAAACGCTGCTTGGACTTCTGAGGGAGCAAACGGACACGCTCCGGCGCCTTGTTGATGTTCTGCAGGAACGGAGGCAGGAGGACAGAGCCCCGTTGCAGTCTATCAGTAACCGCACTCCCCCGCCACCAAGTCCCATACCCCCCTCGCCCAAAGTCCAAAGAAGGAGGGGCGGCAGAGTCCGTGAAAACTCTCACTCGACCCCTGCAGACTGCTCAAGCACCAGAAGGCTGTCATTCCCCAAAATTTGAAAAGTCCTTTCCTGCCCGCCTCACCCAAGTCCCCGTCCAAGTTTCACCCCCCAGTTTCATGTGTGGTTGTTAATAAAAAATACGTTTCTGTTCATTTCTGTTTCAATCATGTTCTTTTGTGGGAGAGTCTGTCTCAAGGGGGGGAAGGGGCTTGGTAATTGGACAGGACAGTCACCTTTAGCAGGGTACAGAGGCGGGGGCAGGTCCAGAAGCAGGGCACATACACGGTGCAGTGACTAGTTACCCTGGTCAGTCTGGGAGGTGGTTTTCATGTTCTGTGCGTGGGGAGGGGTGGGGGGGGGTTGCTCTGTGACTTTGTGGCGGGGGAGGACAGTTACAGATCTTATGCAGCGGTCCTTGTCCTGGATCACAGAGCCACGCAGCAGGGGATCTGTAACCCTCCTCCCCCTGCCATAAAGTCACATAGCCCCCACATACACGCAGTCCCGCTCAGGAGGGCTGGCAGGCTCCGTTGAAACAACCAGTCCGCCACTGCGAATCCTGTCATTCCTGGAGTTTAGAAGGATCATTTGCATCAGTACACTACACCCGCTCCCCACCACAGTCTGCGTCCCAGGTTTAAAACTTTCCCGCGAAAACAGTAATCAAGACAACGGTGTTCATTAACAAAATAAAACTGATTTTATTTTTTTGGAAGGGGGTGGAGGGGGTCTGTAACTGGAGAGGATAGTCAACATTAACTGGGTAAAGAAACGGGGGCAGGTTCAGCTTCTCTGTACAGAAACTTAAAAGTCACTGGTTACCCTGCTCACTGTGGAACCTAGCTTTCAAAGCCTCCCGGATGCACAGCGCGTCCCGCTGGGCTCTTCTAATCGCCCGGCTGTCTGGCTGGGCGTAATCAGATAACAATGCTATAACAATGGGGATATTGGTTTCGCTGAGATCACAGCGAGTCAGTAAGCTTCTCCATCTCCCCTTGAGACGGCCAAAAGCACACTCCACCACCATTCTGCACTTGCTCAGCCAGTAGTTGAACAGTTCTTTTTCAGTGTCCAGGGCGCCAGTATAGGGCTTCATGAGCCAGGGCATTAGCGGGTAGGCTGGGTCCCCAAGGATCACTGTAGGCATCTCCACATCCCCAAGAGTTATTTTGTGGTCCGGGAAGTAAATACCTTCCTGCAGCCGTCTAAACAGACCAGAGTTCCTGAAGACGCGAGCGTCATGAACCTTGCCCGGCCATCCGACGTTGATGTTTGTAAAACGTCCCCGATGGTCCACCAGTGCTTGCAGCACCATTGAAAAGTAGCCCTTTCTGTTAATGTACTGGCTGGCCTGGTGCTCCGGTCCCAGGATAGGGATGTGAGTTCCATCTATAGCCCCACCGCAGTTTGGGAATCCCATTGCGGCGAAGCCATCTATGATGACCTCCACGTTTCCCAGGGTCACTACCTTTGAGAGCAGTACCTTAACGATTGTGTTGGCTACTTGCATCACAACAACCCCCACGGTAGATTTGCCCACGCCAAAGTGGTTCGCGACAGACCGGTAGCTGTCCGGCGTTGCAAGCTTCCAGAGGGCTATGGCCACTCGCTTCTGGACAGTCAGGGCTGCTCGCATCCGGGTGTCATTGCGCTTCAGGGCAGGGGACAGCAACTCACAAAGTTCCATGAAAGTCCCCTTCCGCATGCGAAAGTTTCGCAGCCACTGGGATTCGTCCCAGACCTGCAGCACTATGCGGTCCCACCAGTCCGTGCTTGTTTCCCGTGCCCAGAATCGCCGTTCCACAACATCCACATGACCCATTGTCACCGTGATGTCCTCGGCGCTGGGTCCCATGCTTTCTGACAGGCCTGTGCTACTCTCAGACTTCAGGCCCTCACCGCGGTGCCGTAGCCTCCTCGCCTGGTTTATCTGCATCTGCCTCTGGTAAAGGTGGATGATAACCTGCGAGGCGTTGACAACGGCCACAACTGCAGCGATGGTCGCAGCGGGATCCATGCTCGCAGTGCTGTGGCGTCCGCGCTGGCACTGACCGGAAAATTGCGCGAACTGATTTCCCGCCGGCGCTTTCAGGGAGGGAGGGAGAGAGGGCGGTAGTGACGGACGGATGACGACAATTACCCAAATGCACCCTCGACCCTTTTTTTTACCCAGAAGGCATTGGCGGCTCGACCCAGAATTCCAATGGGCAGCGGGGACTGCGGGAACTGTGGGACAGCTGCCCACAGTGCACCGCTTCCAATGTCGACGCTTTCCCCGTTAGTGTGGACTCACAAAGTCGAATTACTGTCCTTAGTGTGGACACACACATTCGACTTTGCAATATCGATTCTACATTTTCGATTTAAGAGAAATCGAACTACCCTCGTAGTGTAGACATACCCTAGGTGGAAGAAGTCTGGCCATCGACCTACCACAGTCTGTACCAGGGGTTAGGTCAGCATAGCTACATCTTTCGGTGGTATGGATTTGTCACACCCCTGAGAGACGTAGTTATGCCAAACTTTTTATGGTAGATCAACCCTAAGGAACAGTGTGGATGTCTGGCCACTTCTCTTTATATATCTGTAAGGCAAACAGAAGTTCAGCAGGGTCTGAGTTAGGAAGAATGGATATTTCTTATTGGCCTCTGATTTTTTTAAAAACATTTGGGCTTTGAAATCTTGGAAAATAATTATTAAAAAAAGATTTTATTTGACACTGAATGTGAGGGCAGAGCTGAAAAGCAGGAAAAGTACAATACAAATCTTTGCAAAAAAACTTTTATCTCTAAAAAGGTCATTCTGACAGGAAGTGTTCTGATTGCATTACTGGCTTTAGCAGTAATAATATATTAGGATCCAAAGTGTGGAACTGAGGAACTTACTACATTTTTCAGGACTCTGTTTTGTAAAGGACTTTTGCATAGAAAATATTCAAGCAAAAATTCAGATGACAAGGTGGGATTTTCAGAAGCACTCAGCATTTGGCCTAACTCTCTGCTCAGTAGTTAACAGAAGCAGATCTACGTCAATGTTGAGGGCTTTTGAAAATCCCAGCCTAAAGATTGAGTTTTGCCAAGAGGTTTAGTTTAACCAGTAATCGATTTGCTGAGTCCAGAAGGAGTACATTTCTGCAGCCACACATTGACACTGCACAGGCCAGTTTTCTCAGGTTGTAATTCATGTCAGGTTGTGGTGCAGAAGTTCTGTGGAATAGTTGTCATACAGTTGAGGAACGCTTCATTTACACCCTCAAACACCTCTAATTAAATTTTGTAGTTCAGATGAAATGATAGTTGTGTGCAATAGGTTTCCAAATATAGGGGCAGTGCCTATCGACAGGCATGATTTATGTTTCACAATAATTCCTCTTATGGTACTGGTATTGTGTGTTGCCACTGTCTAACCATGGATGGTGTCTGATACTTTCCTGCAAAGTGGGCAAATCCAGTTGGATTCTCCTCTGTCTGCTGTTCTGCCTTGAGCAGACTCTAGTGGAATTGCCTGAAATTAATCTCCTGCTTGGGAAGACTCATTGCGAACAAGTCAGACTGTTCATCAGTTGCAGTAAGGTATAAATCTTAGAGTATCCCTGGGGTTCTAGTCAACATGAGATGGCCCAGGGCTCATTAAACTGGTGTATGCCCATACAGCTGCTCAGAAAAGAGCCCACTAATTGCTATGTTCTGAATTTCACCAAGACATACCTGTAGCAGCAAATGCCAAGTCTAGCATTTAGATGGGCTAATCTGTTTGGCTAATTAGATTTCACTCTCGCCAAGTAAGTGACAAAATGACAGAGCACTTCAGACCTGGAAAAGAAATGGCTAAGGGGAGATATGATTGAGGTCTATAAAATCATGACTGGTGTAGAGAAAGTAGATAAGGAAGTGTTGTTTACTACTTCTCATAACACAAGAACTAGGGGTCACCAAATAAAATTAATAGGCAGCAGGTTTAAAACAAATAAACAAAAGGAAGTATTTCTTCACACAACGCACAGTCAACCTGTGGAACTCCTTGCCAGAGAGTGTTGTGAAGGCCAAGACCATAACAGGGTTAAAAAAAGAACTAGATAAATTCATGGAGGATAGATCCTTCAATGGCTATTAGCCAGGATGGGCAGGAATGGTGTCCCTAGCCTCCGTTTGCCAGAAGCTGGGAATGAGTGATGGGATGGATCACTTGATGATTACCTGTTCTGTTCATTCCCTCTGGGACACCTGGCACTGGCCACTGTCAGAAGATAGGATACTGGGCTAGATGGACCTTTGGTCTGACCCAGTAGGGCCATTCTTATGTCCTTTTCAAAGACCATGGGTAGACACAAATTTTAGACTTTGTTACCAATCCTTTTGAAGACAGCAAAATCTCCTTCCCTCTAGCCTGCGCTTTATGGACAATTTCAACCATCCTGATGTTGGCCGAAGCCCTGTAGGGTTGGGGGAAATGTTTCTCCAGATGAGTGTGTATACCCAACTATATCTCGGGATCTGATCACTTTCCCAAAGAGTGATCCCACACAGACCCTGAGGAATGTAAAAAATGACACGTTAACTTTAGAGATACAGAAACTCTTGGCCGAAAAGTTTATAGAGACCATGTCACAAGATGAGTTACATCAGGGGTGCTATTTGAGGCATTGTGTCATGTCCAAAGACTTCAGAGACTTCCTCAAGGAAAGGCTTCTGATTGTGAGAATAAAATACTGGCAACCGGCAGGCTGACTCTCCAGAATGTGATATAGTGCTTGGGAAAAGGCATTGGGGGAAGAGCATCCTCAGGAAAGGAAGCTGCCAGCTTGCTTCAGACCCGTCATTTAGGGTTTGTATGAACAAGGGTTTACAAAGCCTAACATTAGGCAGAAAGTTTCCATGACTGACTTAAATTTCCATGAAGAGCTTTTTGTTTGGATTTAAACATTCCCTTTCAGTATTTGCGGCCCACAGATTGAAATATTGTGCTAAGGCATGAGAACCAGAGGTCAAAACTGGCTACTCTGGGTTTTCATTGTCCAAACAGAGAGAGAAGCGCAATGCAAACATCAAAAATGGTGAAAAATAAATTATAAACAATTATTTGATAAAAGACTGTCTTTAACTCCTATGCATAATCTAGAGTTCTGCCTTTCACAGCCTGATACACTCTGGTCTCCATGATGAAATACTGGCTTTTTAATGGAAGAAGATGTGCCACAATAGTTTGGTACCCAGCGGACACGTCAGTAGCACATCCTCTCCTGAGAACAGAATTTGGGATTCTCCATAGTTATGCAAAATCCAACCAAAAACCATCTCAATGTAGGGCCAGTATCTAAGCCACAAGGCTGTAGGAAATATATTGCTTTAGTCTTCTAAAACTAGTCAGTGAGGGGTCTGAGTCATAGTTTTTTTCCCCTCTGTGGAATGCTTGCATGCTACCTCTTTAACCTATTAAGAATGTATGGCTTTGATGTGTCATACTGCATATCTGTTTCGGAATGGCACCAGTTCAATGATTCTTATTAGGAGATGGTATCATAAAAACTTAAGGTAGGAATATCCACTGCACTGAACTCCAATTTACCTGAACCACGCAGGAAACTCATTTCTGGATTGCCAAAGAGAGAGTCTATGCTAATCACAGCTCTTGCCCTCTTGAGGGAGTATCAGCTGTAGCAACTTCTGCATTAAATAGAATACAGTTCCGCAGCTGCTGATGAAACCAAATAGGATTGCTTAGATCAGAAAACAAGGTGGCAGCATGCTACCCGAATAGGGGTTTGAAACACAAGGTCACCTCTTAGGAGTAGACACATGAGGTTAGGGTGTGATGTTAGGTATTTAAAACATCCTTCTTATTGTACTGTTAACAAGACACAAACCAGAGCACCAAAGCAGCCTCTTAAATGAACTGTAATAGTAAGTACCAGGAGAGAGTTAGCGTTCGTGGGACACAGCCTGACTTGCATAACCTCAAAACAAGGAGGAAGAGTCAAGTTCATGTTCCCAATAACTGAAGCTAAGGACTGTTACACCCTCCTATCAGGGAAAGGCATGGAGGAAGACTGACTAATTCCTTTTCTTCCACTAAATCACTGGTTTAAATGTGGCCTAGGTAAATTGTGGCTTTTATCATCTGATGACTGCTCAGTGTCCAATGTGAATTCAGTTTGTGGCCTGTCTACTTTAGAAGGGAAGCCAGATCTTGATGCCAGAGAAGTTAATGTGAACTCTCTGTATGACAAGGATGCGTAAACTGCCAGTACTATTTTTGGCTGCATCTCTGATCACGTGGGAGGTGCCAGTTCTACTCGACAGAACCCTAGTGAAATCCCATCCGGCTCCTCAGCTGGACAATAATTAACAGACTATACCACATGCCGGAGGAGTGTAACATCAGGTCACTCCTCCATATTTGGAAGTCCTGTAAATATCAGTGCCATAAAAACTCATTTCTGAAACCCATTCCCTTGCAAACTCAGCCCAGTAAGCGCTGGTAACAGATGCACTGGAATCCCTGGTAATTTTGAGTGCTGGATGATTCACTTATGTGACAAACGATTTAAGCTTATTTATTGGTATTGCTGAGTGTTGCAGTTTGGCAGTGAGCAGTTAAGAAACTACCTGCAGTAGCCTGCACTGAATAAGCTTCAGTAAAACTACAAAGATCTATGTTGGTAGCAGAGTCCCGACTGATCAATCTATACATAGTACACTAAATGAGGAGTCATTTGCACTCACTGACTGGGGCAGGGGAGAGCCTTTCCGAAAGGGACCATCCCTCTGTTACAGACATAGACATCAGCTGGCAACCCAACCTTTTCATGCTACTTAGTCCCTTATTCTCCCCCCTCCTGCTTGCCACAGCAGCAACTGAGCCCTGGTCTACACTTAACATTTAGATCAACCTAGTAAAGCCGAACTCGCCCCCACTATAGAGGCAGCTACGTACGCAAGATAATTCTACTGTTGACCTAGCTACTGCTGGTCGGGGAGGTGGATGGATGGAAAAAACCCTTCCATTGATGTAGGAAGCATCTATGCTATGGTGCTACGGTGGCATAGCTGCAACTGTGCCACTGTAGTGCCTGTAGTGTAGACATGCTCATAACTGTTTGTACGTGCATTCTGATGTCACTGGTGCTGGTAATGCATTGTCTTCTGCATGCGGTGTAAAACTGAGGCCTTGATCAGTTGTGCTAATCAGGGTTGGGATTTTCAAAAGGGTCTAAGGGAGTTAGGCCATGGAAATTCAGCAGGAATGGGGCTCTACCCCCCTCAGCCTTCTATGAGAATCCCAGCCCATGACCTCTTGGCTCTTTAGAAAAGGGACACTGTTACTGTCCTTCCAGTTTGGGAAATTCTATTCTGCGGACGCTAAAGCCCCTGGCGGTTTCAATTGGATAGGGTATTTTCCATTTGCTGCTCTGCTAGGTAATATTACTGAGCCATGTTGTGCAGCCATCTCTGAGGTAAAACACAGCAGCTGTATTTCCAGTACTGAGAACTTGATTACCAAGTGTAGGCCCTCGTCCTGCAATTGGTATCACATAAGTGCCCTGCTGTGCTTCCCCAGATTGCTCTGAAGTCAGTGAGGCTTCGCGTGAGCATGCCGGTGCGCCAGCGAGCTGTCCGTTCGAGGATTGGGGCCAGGGAGGTGTGTTGAGGTTAAAAACACTGGAACTAAAGTAAATGCTCAGTTGGGGAGGAGACTTTGGCAAAGTGTCTGTCTGATTTTCTTATGAATACAAATGCATAAATTGACTGACTTCCACATATGTGTTTGTGCACGTGGGGTGGAATACAGCTGTAACTCTCTCTATATTAGAGGTTTCAGAGTAGCAGCCATGTTAGTCTGTATCCGCAAAAAGAACAGGAGTACTTGTGGCACCTTAGAGACTAACAAATTTATTTGAGCATAGCCCACGAAAGCTTATGCTCAGATAAATTTGTTAGTCTCTAAGGTGCTCCTGTTCTCTATATTATTAGAGGTTTTCGTTAACTGTACTTGCCTTTTAAAGAGCAGCGAAGAAAAACATTTACAAATGTAATGTATCACTTTAACTGGTGGCAGCAGATAGCAGGAAACTCAAGTGAAGAACCGGACTATGAATTTTAAAACCTTGCAACCACATTCTGGTACATCCTACAGAAAGATCAGTTGGTGTTCAGTTAACAAGGCAATGAAAAGCTCATCAGCATGCAAATGAAATATGACTGGACCACTGGGGAGCACGTCATAATAATGGGTGTGTTGTCCGCAAGAGGTCAGTAGAGTTTCTGATAATACTAACAGTTAATGATTCACTTATTGCTACCAACTAGGTCCAATCAAATGTGGCCACGTCAGCAGAGTAGGCCTTAAACATGACTTAAAACTGTATTTAAAACTTACCAGGTGGGTTTTTAAAACTGATCTGACCAGGCAAACTGTTTTTCAGATCAGCTTGCGTAACACTCTGCTGCTGTCCCCAGTGAAGACAAGACCAGAGAGTCACATCGAGTTCCTGTCTAGGCCCCAGTAATTAGGGGATGAGGAGGGGTTTACACACAAGTTCCTGATACTGCTCCTGGATTACTTAAACAGAAACCAGCCTGCAGTTCTGAGGGGGAAGGACACCTCGATTTCCCTTTGCAATGAAAATGTAGCAATAGTCTATTTCACACCCTTCCTTAGAGCTTGGCCCTTAGTCAGAATGTAATGAGCCAGCTGTAGCCCTGGCTCTTCGGGCTGCTCACCAGTGGCGGTATCTGTAAGGTTACCTTCTTTGGGTTGAGCTTTTAGTGCTTCACTTCGTCCTCTGCTGGTGATAGCACATTGTAGAGAGAACAGGAGTACTTGTGGCACCTTAGAGACTAACAAATTTATTTGAGCATAAGCTTTCGTGGGCTACAGCCCACTTCATCGGATGCATAGAATGGAACACACAGAAGATATTTATACATACAGAGAACATGAAAAGGTGGGAGTAGCCATACCAACTGTGAGATCCATTCTATGCATCTGATGAAGTGGGCTGTAGCCCACGAAAGCTTATGCTCAAATACATTTGTAAGTCTCTAAGGTGCCACAAGTACTCCTGTTCTTTTTGCGGATACAGACTAACACGGCTGCTACTCTGAAACCTGTCACATTGTAGAGCTGTTTCAGGACATATTTGGCTCCCTCTTTTCCCCAGCCTTCTCCCTCTCCCTTTACCTGCAGCAGAGGCCTTCACCTGGCCTGGATCCTCCTTTGCTGAGTCCTAGGCTGCCTCTGCTGCTCCATTGCTGGCATTGCCAACTTGAAGGCTTCTTGGAGCCCATTGGGTGCCCAGTGTCGCCCTCTCTGTGAGAGCACAGACCTCGTGCAGAGGACTGACCTGTGCTAGGACATCCTTGTGTTGGGGAGAAACCAAGGCACTTTGGGACTGAGTAGGGACGGGTGGCAGACCCTCTAAGCTGTGAGACTGGATCCTAATGGGGTGGGAACACAGCTAAAGGGCGTTCAACCCCCCCAGCAGCTCTTGCCTGAATCTGAGCTCCCAGGAGCTTAGAGTTGATCTGATCTGAGCAAGGGGTGGCTCTTTGGCATTCAGCTCCACCTCCAGTGCTCTGCCATACACCAGCAGGAGACCACACTCTGCCAGTGGAGAAGAGGCCCTGAGTGGGGAGTGTAGAGGATTATTTGAAGAAACGTGTCTTACCATCAACACCCAGAGTATGAATGCTTCAGTGATGTGTCAGGCAGGATTAGTGTGCCTAGTACTTTTACTCATCGGAAGCAAGGCCTAAAGGTTTTTTAGCTAGGTTTCCTCCCAATGGAAGTTTGGAATCCCATTGAGTGTATAAAGACAGACTGATGGTGGTAACGATCAGTTGTGTCATTGTAATTAAATCAGTTCTTTCATGACAGCAGTAGAAATGATACAACCCCTCTGTTTCCTCGCTTTGCATCTGTTGAGGGCAGGTTTTTAAAACGAAATTTTGTCATACGAAATTTGCCTTGAGGACAAACAGTCGGGGATTTCATAAGCTACCAGCTAACAAAACATTTGATTAGCAAGTAACTTCCTAGGGGTGGATAGTGTTAGAGTTAAAGCCAGCCACATCCACCTTTGTTTGGCAGCATGACTACAGGAGATGCCAGAGTTCTAATCACAGCTCTGACACACACTGCTTCCGTGACCATGGGCTGATCACATAACCCTTCCGCTTCAGTTTCCACATTCATACAAATACCTCGAAGGGTTGTGAGAATGGCATGCTGTGCTCTACAGACTTCAGTGCTACACACGTGTAAAGTATTAGTATAGCCATTTATTGGGTTCCCTCATTAAACTGAAAAGCTGCTGCAGTGGGCAGAGGGAAAGCCAGACACTCCTGATGTCATTGCTGGGATTGACTTGGGAGAGAGGACCGGGCACTTGTTCTCCATCCAGATTATCTGACTACTGCTAACTGTCCTGAGTAGTTTGCAGACTTGTAATTGTACTAAACGGTTTAATTAAACCAAAACTCCAGCTGTAGTTAGTGGTAGGCTTTTCAGTCGAACATGCCTTGGATGAAATCTGGCTGGAAGAGTGCAGACACAAGGTGATGTTGGCAGGATTCTATCACAGTACCACATTCTAATGACTTTTCCTGCTGCATTAGAGCTCCCAGTCCCGCCGTGTCTTGGCAAAGCCTGACAGGAGACTGTCTGGTCTGGAGCTTTAACCTGGAATTTCCTGCCTTTTGTCGGCTTGTCCCAGCCTGTGTGTGTGTGAGCCCTCTGTGTTTCCTTTGGGGGGAGTTCACCTCTAAACCTGTTCCAGAAAGCACTTAGGGTATGTGTCCATTGCAGTGTAAGCCCAGGGTGAGTGGGACTTGAGTCAGCTGACCTGTGTTAGGGAACCCTGGATTTGAGTCTCCTATATTGTATTTTAACCCTGTGTTAAGACTTTTTTCTAATCTGTGCTTGAACCTATGGCTCTGGTGTCCACACTGCACTGTGCAGAGCCGTGTCAGAATAATCTTATCCCAGAGTCCCTAGTGGCGCCGCCTTCCCCCCCCCCCCCCCATGTGGCTGCTCTAGCCCTAGGACTGTGGTGCACTGTGGGATAACTTTACTGCCTGCCTGCATGTTACCAGGAAGCAGCTCACTTTGCAAAAGGTTTGATCGGTTTGCTTTCCATAGCAAACCCAGGAGGCTCTCTGATAGCGTGCTTGCAGATTGGTGATCAGAAGAGAATGGGTTAATACTGACATGAGCTGCTGCTGTTTGCAATAGGGGGGTGGTTTTCATTTTCAATAGAGTGGATTTCAGATTGATGGGCTAGAGAGGACTGAGGAAGTTGTCTCATGGAACTGTGGGATACTATTGGCTGACTATTAGGACCTTAGGGCTGGTCTACACTGGGGGGGGGGATCGATCCAAGATACGCAACTTCAGTTACGCGAATAGCGTAGCTGAAGTCGAAGTATCTTGGATCGAATTACCTGGGGTCCACACGGCGCGGGATCGACGGCTGCGGCTCCCCCGTCGACTGCGCTACCGCCGCTCGCTCTGGTGGAGTTCTGGAGTCGACGGTGAGCGTGTTCGGGGATCGATATATCGCGTCTTAACGAGATGCGATATATCGATCCCGGATAAATCGATTGCTACCCGCCGATACGGCGGGTAGTGAAGACGTACCCTTAGACGCTGTCCTGCTTGACTTCTCTGCAAAGGCTTGGACCCAGCTTGAGCTCAGACTCTCCAGCCCTGCAGAGCCCTGGAACCCTGAGGTAGCGCAGTTGCAGTGTAGATGCAAGGGGGGCTAGGCTTGAGCTCCAGCTCAAGCACAGGTTTACATTGCAGTGTAGGCCTACCTTTGGTAGCTACACTCCATTGACCTGCTGCTTAGTGGGATTTTTTTTTTCCTTTTAGCCGGGAGCCCCAAACTTTGCAACGCTGTGGGTTGTCCCTGTGGCTTGATTCTATGAGGTGCTGAGCTCCAGCTCCCATTGGCTGCAGTGGGGTTTGGCATCTTGCAGAATTGGGCCCCTAACTTGCATTTAGTGGAGCTGACTCTGCAAGCCCTTACTCAGGTGGCCTCATCGGGCTCCTTGCCCGAGTAAAGACTTCTGAGGTGAGGCCCAGGCTGTTAGAATTTACATGTAATAATAAATGCAAATGCATACAGCATGGAAGTGCTGGTATTGAGGTCTTCCTTGGAAACTGACTAGAATTGGAGCTCCCCAGGCCATTATGGAGTCCTCTCTGGCTTATCAGTCAGCTCTGTCCATGGGCTGCCCCTGCAATATAGATGTTCTTAATGTAGTCCTGAGAGGCCGTAATCAGGATCAGGGCCCTGGTGTGCTAGGTTCTGTATAGACACAAAGGTAGGTGCAGCCTCTGCCCTGCAGAGTTTACAATCTGTTTCGGAGGCAATATAGTGAACTGAAGGTGCTCACAGGCCATTTTTTTTGCCTGTCACCTAGGTGGACCCCTAATTCTGAATGGGTAGAGCATGGGAGGCAGCTCTGAACGGAGACCAAGACAGCTATTGACGCCTGTCACTGTTGGGTTTTAAAACAGAATTTACAATTACCAAAGTGTTACATTCCTGACCGGTGTCCTCAGAGATCATGGTTCATTCCTCTGGAAGTCAAGGTCCTTGGGAGCCTCCCTGAAGAGAATTTGGATCTAGAGTTCTGCCTCTAGTACTTAGATCTTGGTCCACTCCAACGAGAATGCTTTCTGTGGCTCTGGAGTCCGCTGGAGATGTGCCAGTGGTGTCTGCTGGTTGGAAACTCAGAGAGAATAGTCAGAAGAAGTGACTCCAGTCCTCTAGGGTTACCCAGACGAGTAGGAAAAAATGCTACTGGCTGAATTCCTATTTCTGGGATACAGTTTCTGTCCATTTCCCTGCCAAGTTTAGCCTAATTCAGGATGATTTTTTTAAAAAGTCTCTTTTCTGATTGCTAGGGAGTTTTAGAACACGAATCTCAAAGAAAGGGGATAAAAGGTGATCCAATTTGTGAAAACTTGATTGGGCCAGAAGAGGATTTTATAGATGTTCCAGTATTACCTGAGTGTGAATAGGTTATTTTATGGGCCTTGTGGGTTTTTGTCAGTTGATTCTTTAGATGTGAGTACATAAATACAGAGGTACTTTTTCTTTTCCTTGTTATTTTCCTTTGTTTCATGCTCAGGATGTTAAGTTTATGTATCTGTTTAACTTTATTGCAGTTAGCATGTCAATCTCTTCTCAAAGCTTTGTTACTGATGCAATGACAATTGTGACTATCATGTCTGTAAAGGAATGAAATACACGTTTTCCATGTAAATATGACAGTGCCAAAAATATATCTAATAAAGATTAAAACTATTCAAAAATAACCCTCAACAGCCCCAGTGTATGAACCAGTATATGCTGGGACCTTTTATTCACTAAAAATCACTCGTGATTTGCATGGAGCCCAAATGACTCCCCACCCCCACCCCACCACGCATTGTCTATGGTGATATGAATGTTGATTCCATTCTGTAGGGTTCACTCCTAGCACTATAACTTATCATAGGAAAGCACAGATTCAGCTACTGCTCTGAAACAGAGCATCGGGTGGGGGTGATATGGCTGTTGAGTCTGTTCTGGTTTTGTACCTTGCAGCAGAGGAAGTCGTACCTGGAGCGGAGTGTAAAGGACGCTGAAGATAACATCCGAGAAATGTTGATGGCCCGAAGAGCACAGTAGGGGCGTGGCTCCCACATGACTCAGCCGAGTCGGTCCATTTCACTGGTGCCCACACTGATTAGCTAGAACCGGGATGTTTTCTAGAGATGATGACCTTCCGCTCTGTTTGCTGCCGCCTGCTGGTGGGAGGAGTTTGTGTTTGAATGTGTTGGATGTTGTGTCTCACCCTTTCTGTATTTGGATGTTGTAATAAACTCTTCTTGAAAAGACTGCTGTGTTAACCAGCTCCTGTGTCTAGCAGACTAGCTTGGATTTTATACCAGTTGCATTCATACTGTTGGCTTTTCAGTGGAGGAAACCCTATGCTGCTTCGGGTATGGTACTTTTTGCTCAGAGTGGGCCAGATATTAATAGTCCAGAACCCTATCAGGCCCAGATTTCCCAAAGCACGCAGCACCCAGCAGTTCCTGTTATGATACTTCGGGCTGGATGTTCGCGAGTTCAGCACTACCCAGTGTGCACCCAGCATGCTGAACTCACTGGAAAATCTGGCCCATAGACCTGATTTAAGGCCCAGTGTAGCAAATGGTTACTCCCAAGCCTACTGCTTACTCCCATGAATAGGGCGACTGCCATCAGAAGGACATGGCACGCAGTCAGAGTGCTCAAGGGGAAGGCATGTCTTATGTCGAAAGCTGGTGGGTTGCTGGTTGCTGTGGTAAAAGCATCACACTGTCTCCTAAGGAGCAGCAGGGCAACAAAGGACTTTCTGTTTTTCTTTTTAATGCTGCTTTGAAAGAGCTCTTGGAGTTTCCTTTGGCAAGACTAAAGCAGAAGCAAATGGCAGCAAAAAAGTGGCTGGCTCGAGGGAAGAATATGTGCAGAAAAATACATAGACACATGCTGCGTGGCTTTTCCGTTCCTAAACTGAAGGAGGGGGAAAGGAGTTGGGAGCATGGATTGAACTTTAATCTATCTCTAAACCTCACTGCTTGTAAAGTCACTTGCCCGTTTCTATTGTGTATGTAGCTGTTAGGAAAATGGTCACTGCCTGGGATGTCAGTAAGAATCTTTGCTGGGGTGTGTGTTTGGATTCCAGTCGTGTCTAAGAGCCCCAATCAGGGCCCCATTTCGCTTTATCAATGGAGTAAAAGATGGTCCTCTCCCCAAAGAGCTTACAAACAAATCTAGATGCCAGGGCTGTGGCAGCTGTCATAACAAGGCATGCCAGGGCGGGACATTGCCAATGGGCCAGTATTCACCTGCAAGATTAAACTTTACCACTAGAAAGCACCTGGTTAGCTACTGCTCTGAAACAACTGAGCTCTCTTGAGTTCTCATAGCCACTAAGAGTTACGGTGTTGTGCTGGTGCCCCCTTGTGGATAATGTGTGTAATGAATGCTCCCCATTCTGCAAAAAACAAAATACAAGGTACAGGTTTGTTATTGACACTAATTTATTCCAGGGCAATATTTCCATGTCTTTAGAGCCCCAGTACGTTAAATGCCACTGCTCTGTTACTGACTCCTGGGTAGCCTTAGACAAGACACCTGAGCTGTCAGTGTCTCAGCTTTCCCCTCACTAATGTGAGGCTAAGGCCTACATCCCAGGTGCGCGGAGAGGGTTAATTCGCTAAACATGCTGGTGCCATCCTTCCATGAATGGCCTGTGTGATGATATCCCCTCTAGTAGCTCTCTGTGGAGAACCACAACAAAGGGTTAATTTATATCCCGAAGGCCTGGATTGTAGCAGCCCTGTGAAACTCATCTAGTGGGAGAGGCAAACTGAAGAGACACAAGGATGCCGTCCTGTGAGTGCTCCCCTGTTGCTCTCCAGCAGCATCACCCCCTGTCCAGCACGGTGGCCCCAGTAGGGTGACCAGATGTCCCGATAAAATTGGGACTGTCCCGATTTTGAGCTGTTGTCCCGCGTCCCGACCGATCTCTGGTCAGAATGCAATTTTTTGTCCCTATATTTTGTGCCGGCTCATCTGACCCCCTGTGCACCCCAGGCCACCCCCAGCACCCGCACACTCAACCCAGCCACTGCAATGAGTCCAAAGTATCACAGCACCTAGGAAACTAGCTATTACGTGCCACAGGCAGAGAATAGGAGGGACCAAGGCACACGAGGGCCCGAGGCCCTGCAATGGCAGGGAAATGAAGTTAGTTCAATGCCCAGTGAGCACCGTTAGATCCACCGTCACGGCTGGCAGTAGCTGGCATCTTTGGGGCAGAAGCGCTAAGGAGACTGAACTGCAGGTGCCTAGGGATGGTTGGTCACTTGAGAACCAGAGGGAGGCTCGCACGCGTGTGTGTGGCAGAAGCTGGCATTGCTGCTGCCAAACCTTTACCAGTTTGGAGGATCAGGAGGCTTTTGTTACCCAGGGCTGTCAATCACTTTGTGCCAACCCTCCAAAAAGGGTTCTCTTGGAACCGGCAGGGGCAGATGGCCCAGTGGGTAGGGCACTAGCCTGACACTTGTGAGAGAAGGGTTCAATCCCCTGCTCTCCTAGACTCACTGTTACCCCTTGGGGTACTTAGTCTGGTAGTGTCTTGTGTGCCAGCCCTGCCCCATCTCCCTGGCGCTGTGAGGATAAATACCTTACCGATTGCGAGGTGCTTGGGTAGTACAGCAAGGGGAGCCAGGTAAAACCTTCCCCACTGCATTGCTGGCCAAAGAGAGGTGGAGTGGGGACTTCTCAGCACCAGTAGCTAGTGACATACAGGGAGTTTCCTTCATGCGATAAACCCCATCTCTGAGGGACTAAGCCACAGCCCAAAGCCAGGCCCTGTGTCTTGGGGGTGGCATGGGGGGTTTGACAGTTACGCCAAAAATTCTAGCCCGTGTTCTGGGTGACTGATCGGTTTGCCGTTCAGTTACTTCTGCAGACATGTGAATAAGCAGAAAAGGGCTGAAATGAAGGAGCTCTGTTGTTCAGAGAGCTTGCCAGGCTTAGTGTGTGTAGCGCTGCCCTCTGCTGGACCCTGGCACACCTGCTGGTATGGAGTCCTGACACACCCCATTGCTGGTTAGCTGAGCCTTAGCTCCAGGGCTAGAGGCTTTGTGCAGGGCACCTGCTGCTCCCATTGTCTCCAACAGCAGTTGTTGGTGCTCAGCACTGGGTCTCAAACTGGGCACCCAAAGCCACCTGCCACTCTTGAAACTCCAGCCTGGGTTGCCTGCTGTGCTCAGCAATAGCTGCTCCCGCTGGGGCAGTACGTGGCAGAGCCTCTGCCAGCTCAGTAATAAATAACGATCCACTCACTGCATCCCATGCCAGCAACTGACTCTCCCCAGGGCCTGGAGCAGCTGCCAGGGTTACGAGGTGGCCACTGAGAGTCTTCGCTGCCAGGAAGGGCTCCTCTGGCCTGTGCTCCGTCCGCATCCTGCCGTCCCCTGCTGCTGGTTCCCACGCTCCCCCTTGGGCATGGAACTTGCAGGGAGGTTGGCACGGAGCAAGTAGCCCGTTCCGAAGGAGGATATTTGAGGGAAATGGAGCCCAGGGTTAAAGTCTGGGGTGATACCCTCAGCACTGGGGCAGAGAGGGCTGTGTGCAAGCCCCATCTCAGGATTTACCTGACCCTGCAGTGCCGGCCCAGCTGGGAGGTGAGCCCTGGGCTACAGCCCCGAATGCTTCCACCCCCCTCAGAGAAGTGGGCCAGGGGAATGGGGGATCAGTCAGTATCCTCGCCAGGATTCTGTGTCAGGGGGACCCAGTCTCCAGCACTGCTTCCCCATAGCACAGCGCCATCCCGCCTGCAGCAAGGCTCCCGGGTGCTGGGGCTGCAGGCCGGGAAGCAGGAAGCCAGCGGCTGAACGACAGACTGAACTGGACAACAGGCTGTGAGGATCAATTGGCAGGCGTCAGAGCTCAGCACTCAACTCTGAGACGAGGCTGGAGTGGCTCCTCTCCTCTGTACCCCCTGGGTTGGCTCTTTCCTAAAACACATGCCCGTGAGCCGTGTTGGTCTGACCCAGAGCAAGGTCTGCCTGGGCTGGGGCCAGGCAGCTCCCTGCCTCCAGGCTGCCTGGCATTGGGGTGGGGCCACCACCGGCTCTGGGAGGAGCATTAGTCGCTGTGGCCTCTGCTGGGGCTGCCAGTGAGGAGGGTGGATGGCACCAGTTGGGGTGATTTTTGTGGTGTGGATGCTTATTTCTGGCGAATGGGACTGAGGCCTCTCCCTGTCTCCTCTCCGGGGTAGGGTGTTGGGGAACTCCTCCCAGGTCCCTGTGGATCATGTGGCTGCTGCCTGGGTGCAGGGAGCGCTCTGGGGCTCCCTGCTCGGCTCCTCGGGCCCGGGCCCTGGGAGAAAGAGAGTGTCGCTGCACTCTCTGCCTGAGCCCAGTGGGAGCAGGGGCCGTCTGCTCTGCCCAGTGCTAGGAGAGCTGTGAACTGCTTCCCCGATGACCTGCAGGCGAATGCCAGCGCTAGGGCCAAATTTTGCAGCTTGTTCTGGCCTGGCCCTGCTTCCTGAGAGCCCAGCGGCTGCCAGCTCTAAGCCTAGGCCCACAGTACCAGGCAGGCTGCACTTCCCAGCAGTAAAAAAGCAGGGTTCCCAGCGCCGGCTGTGGCTGCAGCTGTGGGTCCTTTGTCCAAGCTGGGAGCAGTCAGGTGTTTCTACCCCAGCTGCTGGACGTGGCTGGCGCTCCCTGGAGCCCCTGGACAGCCAGTGTGTCCTGCTGGGGCAGGCACAAGGGACACTGAGCCGCTCTGCTCCTTGTCTTTGCAGTGCAGCATTGGGTGGTCACAGTCAACGGCCTCAGGCGTTGGCTCGGAGTTGTTTCAGGCTGTCTAGCCCCCCTGGGGAAGTGGAACAATTGCTTGTTAGGGGTGCTGGGGCCAGGTGCTGGGCCCTTTCTGTCTGCCAGAGCCGAGTGGCACTCACCACTGCAGCTTTGAACGCTAGCCACAAACCCATTGTTCCCTGCCATGCTGGGCAGCATGGGCACAGCATGGCGCTAGCTCAGCATCTGAGAGTAAGGGTTTCAGCTAGGGGTGGTGTCTGGCACTTGGGCTGTGGGCCAAGGCTGTAACCTTGACCCAGCGACTGGACAAGCCCTGGGCCACCATTAGGTTCATCTCTAGCCTTTGCTGGCTAAGGGTGGGAGGGTCTCAGTGCAGCGCCCATGGCCAGGTGCTCAGATACAGTAGGAATGCCCATGTGGACGCTAGCACCAACCCGTTGGCCCTTTCTGGGCCCCTATTGGCCAGCTCAGCAGAGCAGCCAAGCATGATTGGCTCATGGAAGTGGTCCCTGCCTACACCCCACTGAGGCTGTGGCTCAGAGTCAAGGCTGGTGGGTAGGGCGAGGAGGCGGTACGGTTGCCAATAGTCCCTTATTTCCTTATCTCAGTACAAGATTGGGTGTTGCTGAGTGCTGCAAAAAGCAGCAAGAGATGCACAAAACCAGCGTGGGGAACGGTGCTGGAGCCAGGAGGGCTGGGGAAGGGGGGGGAGGGCAAGAAATGAACTCCAGGAGGCCAGGCTAAAGCCAGGGGCATTAAGGGGGTGGGGAGAGTTGGAAATTCCTCTGACATGTCAGTGCTTAGCTCTGCAAGCTTAACAAGGCCTTGTCAGAGGCCCCCTCCTGCTCTCTGCGCTGCCACTATCAATCAGCTGTGACTCCATGGAAGTCCCTGGCGTTACACTGCAGCAAATTGGGGAGCATTTACCTCTCTCCAGTGCCACCCTGTGCTGCCCGTCCCAGGTGGCACGGCAGCCGTGGCTGTCACGAGGGGCAGCTCCTAGGGCCTCAATAGTCCCTTGGGTGTTTACTGAATTCTGTCCCCTCTATTGAGACACCCCCTGGGCTTCCTGCCAAGATTATGAAAAGCCTGGAGCTCTTTGTATCCTGAGACTAGAGACTCTGCTGTCACTGCGCTGGGGATCGAACATACATTAGCGGTGCAGGACGCTGGCCTCAGGCAGGGCAACAGAGCCGGGCCAGGAGAGCAGGGTGCTTATTTTAATGAAGGAAAGCGCTGGATGCCTCCTGAACGGCCATCGCCGAGATTTAGGGCAGGGCAGTGAGGGTAAGGCAGGCGCTGGTTGAATTCTCTGTGAACACTTACATCATCTGTTCTCCTGGTGGCAGGTTCACTGGGCAAGCGAGCTTGCCTCACATTTATTCAACAAGAATCTTCTAGAGCATTTTACACTACGGGGCGATTACACACACCCTGCATGCCCACTGAGCTGCCCAGCTGGGACTGGGATGGTCTGAGAAGTCACATGGTATTGCCTCGGGCCACTGCTGGGCTGAGCGGCTGGACAGCGGTGGGGGAGACTCTGACATTTGCTTTCTGTGCAGTGAAACTTGCTCCCTCGCGGGGCAGGAATGTGCCTGGGGCGGAATCATTAGGAAATGAGGCCGGACTTGGTGGGACACTGTTTTGTCATATTTGCCCAGCTCCAGCGTGTTCCCTGCTAAATAGGAGCTGCAGTTCCCTTGGGCTTCGTGCTGCTGGCAGCACCACGTAGCTTCTCTCTGAGTGAGTATTGTGCCAGGAGCCAGGGGTTCCCTGACATGCCCTGGGCAGGCTGAGCATGAGTTCCATTTGGTGGGTGCTCTGGCTGGGCCCCCAGCATTCCCTGCTGTCGTAGCTTTTCTGACGCGTGTTTTGGGATCTCACCCTCCGGCCCGCAGCCTCAGGGCTGCTCTGGGTGATCAGCTTACAAGGTTGGCTTCCAGGACCATGTTTTTTCTGTACGGGAGGGGGATGGGGACGAAATATGCATGCCTGAGAACCGAGCCCATTAGTAGATGCAATGAAGATGCTGCCTGTGTCACGGGGAGGGATTATGGGGATCAGGGGAAAGGGAACACGGAGTTGTTGGCTTTATTGTCTATAAATAGATCCCCTGTGCTCACTCCGAATGCTGCCCAAATTCGGCTTCTTAAACACTCCCGCCCCAGCAGAGCCAGGATCTGAGCAGCTGTTTGGACTAGGCTGTTATAGGAAAGCACGTGAGCCCTCCACAACAGGAATGGATACATGGTACCTCCCCCCCCAACAGCAAGTGCCCAGCACCCACACGGCTGCCAGGTGAGGGAAGAGGTCACCTAAATGGGTCTTGAGAGAAAGAAAGGCCCAGCTACTTGGCTAACAGTGTTCACATGGGCTAGAAAAGGGGTGGCCAACCTGTGGCTCTTCAGAAGTTAATATGCGGCTCCTTGCATAGGCACCGACTCTGGGCCTGGAGCTACAGGTGCCAACTTTCCAGTGTGCAGGGGTGTGCTGACTGCTCAACCCCTGGCTCTGCCACAGGCCCTGCCCCCACTCCACCCCTTCCCGCCCCCTTCCCTGAGCCTGCTATGCCCTCACTCCACCCCTGCCCTGAGCCTCCTGCATGCCACGAAACAGCTGATCAGGAGGTGTGGGGAGGCGCTGATTGGTGGGGTTGCTGGTGGGTGGGAGACGCTGGGAGCGGGTGGTGGGAGCTGCTGACATATTACTGTGGCTCTTTGGCAATGTACATTGGTAAATTCTGGCTCCTTCTCAGGCTCAGGTGGGAGCTCCATTCGGTGGGTGCTCTGGCCGGACCAGAGCAGACATGCAGTGGGGGTGGCCTCTCTTCCTCCAGCTGAAGGTTAGGAAGCAGAATCATGGTTGAAGATAAAACAGGCAGAGGGGAAGGTACAACTGCGGCAAAAGTTCCTTGAGTCGTCTTTGCTGGGAAACAGCCTCCACTCCCACCTCCCCAGGCTCCTCCTCCTGGGAGGAGCAGCCAGGTACCAGCCTCCAACCAGATGCCCGAATTGGTGGATGAGACTTTTCCCCTTCTCCCTCTGAGGATGACGTCTGTTTTTTGCCGATGGCCTGGTCTTTCCGGGCAGCGTGAGAAAGGCAGGACAGCCCACCGGGGCGCTGCTGGCTGAGAACACTTACTCCAAAATAGAGCTGGGAGATTTTCTTTTTTCAGTGAATAGTAAATTCACTGAAAAGTGCATTTTGGGGCCCACAAAACTATCCCTGAATTCAGCAAATAAGTTCAGCCTGAAAAAGCTGATTTTTTTTTTTTGGAAATGTCAAAATTGTTTCAAATCTACATGTAAAAATTTCAGTTAGAAAATGTCACTTCAAATCTAGTCAAACCCCATCATTTCACCCAAAGGGCGTTTCCTGGCGTTTTCCTTTTTGGACGAGACCTGGACAAATTCTATGTGGGTTTGAAATGAGCCGTGTTCTCCCCACCAAGTTCAACCACCAAACCAGCCAATTATTTGCTCAGCTGTACTGCAGCGGTTGAGTGAGAGGCCCCAGCACCTGCAATGTTCTCCCCCAGGAAATCCAGCTGGGAATAAGGAGAGAACCATGGAGGCACGACAGGGGGCACAACGTCTCATCCAATCTGACAGAGGCTGGCTGGCTGAACTGGCCGCCCCAGGATGGGGAGCCCCCAGGACAGAGGGCTCAGCCTTGCAGTGTGGACGTTGTGGGCGCATGGTGAGCTCCTTCAGCCAGAGTCTGGGCTCCTGGCTCCAGTGACTAATTCTCTGCTGGAGGGTCCCCCCGGCTGCTCCCATGGCAAATTCCCTTCTCCCCACAGCCCAACCCATGAGCACCCTATACTCCCAGGGGAATTCTGGGAGGAATTATGGCTTTTGTGCATAATTTCCTTTTCCTCCACGGAAATGGGCTGCAGAGCTGCTGGCCGCTACTAGGGACCGCTGGACCCGGCAGAGCCCAGCTCGCAAGTAGAAGACACTGCCGAGGGGAGGGGGAGGGAGTGGGGGCTTCCTGGCAGCTGCAGTTCCCAGCATGCCTTGAAGGAAGGGGCGGCGCAAGCCTGGGACCAGCATCAGGTTGTTTCTCCCTCTGGATCCCTGGGCTCTGGGGTGCGAGTGTCTGGGCAGGGAGGGCCCCACAGCTGGACTCTGGGGGAAGGGGGTGTGGGTGTCTGGCTGCCCTACTGCGCTCTGGGGAGCAGGGGCAGAGAAGCAGGAACTGGGTTATCACAGGGCAGGGGTGGCCAACCTGTGGCTCCGGAGCCACATGCGGCTCTTCAGAAGTTAATATGCGGCTCCTTGTATAGGCACTGACTCTGGGGCTGGAGCTACAGGCACCAACTTTCCAATGTGCCGGGGGGAGCTCACTGCTCAACCCCTAGCTCTGCCCCCACTCCACCCCTTCCTGCACCCTCTCCTGAGCCTGCCATGCCCTCGCTCCTCCCCCCGCCCCAAGCCTCCTGCATGCCCCGAAACAGCTGATCTGGAGGTGCGGGGAGGCGCTGATTGGTGGGGTTGCTGGTGGGTGGGAGACACTGGGAGCAGGTGGTGGGGGCTGCTGACATATTACTGTGGCTCTTTGGCAATGTACATTGGTAAATTCTGGCTCCTTCTCAGGCTCAGGTTGGCCACCCCTGGCATAGGGGTTTCCTTAACTCTCTACTCCTGGAGGAATTTTTTGTGTCTCTCTATTTACATAGTTGCTGATAGATGTTTTGAAATAAATTACCAAAATAACTGAAACTAGCGTGATTAGATACTGTTATTTTGACAAATAAAATATGCAGCATTTTGCAGAATATTAAAATATTGTACACAGAATTTTTAATTTTTTTGGTGCAGAATTCCCCCAGGATTAACCCTAGAAGAGAAACCAAACCTGCACCTCTCAAAGAGCAGCTGCATCAGACTGGCCAAAAGGGGCTTTGCTGCCTGGGGTTGGGACACCCCTGCTGGGAGTCAGCATGCCAAAGACCTGGACTCCCTCCCTTATTCCTCATTCATGCTTGACACCAGATTATGGAGACCGACTGCATGCCCAGGGAGGGCAGGCTGCCTAACAGGAAGTCCGTGTGGCCTCCTGGGCACAGCACTGGGCTTTAGTGCCATTTGTTTCAGCGGTTAAGGTGAGTTTTAAAAATCCTTCCAATTCCAAGACCCCGCTATAAGCCCCAGGGCCCAGAAACAGCCCCTCCTCAACTGCATTCTGCTGCAAACATCGCTGGCTGCAGTTCAATTTCTGTGACCCAGACAGCTTGCTGGGGCCTGGCTCACTGCAACTAAGTTGCCAAAATACAGTGAGTGTTCAGTATAAATCCAGGGGACACTGCACTGGGCCCAAACAGACCCAAACAAAAATGAAGTTTCAGCACAGCTGTGATCACAGCCTCCCCTCAGCAAGTGCCTGAATCTGCTTTAGCTTTAAAAATGTTGTTCATAGACTTTAAGGCCAGACAGACCACCATGATTAGGGCCCTACCAAATTCACTGTTCACTTTGGTCAATTTCACAGCCATAGGATTTTACAAATAATAAATTTCATGATTTCAGCTATTTAAATCTGAAATTTCAGTGTTGTAATTGTAGGGGTCCTGACCCAAAAAGGAGTTGTGTGGGGGGGAGTCGCAAGGTTGTTGTGGGGGCAGTTGCGGTATTGCTACCCTTACTTCTGCGCAGCTGCTGGTGGTGGCGCTGCCTTCAGAGCTGGGCAGCTGGAGAGTGGCGGCTCCTGGTTGGGAACCTAACTCTGAAGGCAGAACTGCCGCCAGCAGCAGCGCAGAAGTAAGGATTGCATGATATGGTGTTGCCACCCTTACTTCTCTTTTGCTGCCTGCAGAGCTGGGCCCTCAGTCAGCAGCAGCCACTCGATGGGCGCCCAGCTTTGAAGGCAGCGCAGAAGTAAGGGTGGCAATACCGTGAGCCCCTTGCAACGCCTTTTTGCGTCAGGACCCCCAATTTGAGAAATGCTGGTCTCCCCCCTAAAATCCGTATAGGATAGGGTAAAAGCACACAAAAGACCAGATTTCACAGGGGGACACCAGATTTCATGGTCCGTGATGCATTTTTCATGGCTGTGAATTTGGTAGGTAGGGCCCTAATCATGATCTAGTCTGACCTCCTGCACATTGCAGGCCACAGACCCTCACCCACCCACTCCTGTAATAACCCCCTGGTTAAGTTACTGAAGGCCTCAAATCAGGATTTAAAGAGAGGCAATGCAGGAGATTGTTCTTGGAGACCCACCTCTGCTCCATTCATCCTAAATGCTCATTTAGGCCCCTATCATACTATCAGGCCCACATGGACCTAACTGCAGGCTTGAAACTGTAACCAAGCCTCTAATACAAAGAAAGACCGCAAAAGCCATTTCGTGTGCCCCAGCAGTCGAAGGAAGCATCACTTTAAAAGCTTTTCATGTGTTAAATGTGGATGACAATATAAATGACCGGAACTTTGCACTCAAACCCTGAACTTATTAGTTCATTAAAAATTAAGACCATGAAATCTGTACTGGGAAATGTTTTGCTTTAATGGTAAACAGGACAGCTTAAACTGCATGTCTTTGAAACAATTTATTTTGCTTTGCGTGGCACTGATCCAGGGCTTTGGCATGTTTGAGCTGATATGCAGTTTTTTGTTTTTTTGAAAGAAGAGAATTTCACTTGGCCTTCTTGCGAGCAGAACTGAAATTCCAAACACTAAAATAAGACTTAGGCAATAAACCCTCCTGGGCTATTAATCCACAACCTGGTTCTTTGCACCAGCCAAATGTCACCATGAGAGAAAATTTAAAAATCTTGTCTCCTGAACATTGTCTCAAGGTTTGTGATAAGCTAGGATGCTAATTGGGGCCAAATCCAGACTCCACAGGCTCTACACATCTCAAGTGAGTTTACATTATTTCATTGCTACTCACACTAATGAAAATGATCCAATACCCTGCGAAGTATAATAGCAGTGAGTTTGGTTACCATATTCTGAGATTATCTTTAATTCCTGACATCAGCAAGTGATGGCTTCTTTAAACATTCATTGTGTGTATTGTGGTACCATCTAGGAGCCTAGTCATGAACTAGAACCCCATTGCACTAGGCCCTGAGCAAACATGGAATGAATGGTCTGTCTACAGTGCACTACACCTGCGGGGCTCAAGCTTAGGGACTGTTTAATTGTGGTGTAGATGTTCAGGCAGCCTGAGCTCTGGGACCTACCACCTCACAGGGTCCTGGAGCCTGGGCTCCAGCCTGAGTCTTAACATCTACACTGCAATTAAACAGGGCCAGCTGCAGGTTTTTAATTGCAGTGTAGACATACCCTAAGAGACAGTTCTTGCTGCAAGGAGTTGATATGGATAGATTGGCAAGAGGCAACCAGCAGGGGAGCTGTGCCCAAGGGGACTGAAGGGGGAAGATTCAAAATACAGATTTGTCTGCCCTCTGTAAGTCTTTGCCACTTTGGCCTCATCATTAACTTTCTAACAAGGGGGTTACCACACAATACTCTCAGGAATTTGACTCAGTTCTACTTACGAGGAGCAGAGGATATTGGGCAGCGAACCAGCTGTCCTAAAGAGGCTGCAGCATCCTTAGGTGGAGCTTTGTAGTGCTGCTGGATAATGCTCTTCGTGCTGGTAATTTAATACCTAGTGTCTCCCACACTGGAGAAATACAGCAGCAAATTTAACATTCGTTGAATGAATTTAGTGCTGGCCAAAATAAAGCTGGGCACGTCCCAGAGAACATCAGAGGCTAGTCCCAGAGCGGATCTAGCACAAGCTCCCTTCACACTTATTGCTCACAAGCCTCACCCAGCCTCAGAGTGACATTAGGGGGGTGTTCAGCTGTCTTCAGGGCCCATCCAGCCCTCAGCTGAGCCTACCAACGGGGGGCTGAACCTGAGTCAATTGTGGGGGTGGCTGTTGTGATATGGCACCTGAGGAGTGAGATGTCTCCATCCCAACCTACTGCAAAAAGGCCAAATGTAAATGAAATATTTAAGTTGTCTTATTAGGCAACCTCCTGTCTAGAGACCACCTCAAAGCATCTCCCAGCTCCCTCCACAAACTTCCCCTCCACCTTTGCTGGAAACAGTTGGCATGAGTCCTTTGAGTGGTCATTTAAAGACTGATTCCACTGTGCTGTTACTACTTACACAACAGCAATATTGTTGATGGAAAATGGGCACTGGTGCCACAGTAATTGTCTCTTAGCTCATCACACACACATCCAGGATTTCTGTACTGCAGTCGGGGAGACAATTAGTAGTTCCCGCAGCACAAACTCCCGTGAGGCTCTTGGGGGCCAGTTAAGCAGGGAGCTCCGTCACTGCCATGTTGTATTTTCAGAGTAGGTGCAATGTGTCCAGGGGAACAAAACTAAAGCAACATACCACATACCTGACACACAGCCAATCTGTATCTGACAAATTTATTGAAACAGAAGTGGGAACTAGCAAAGAAAAAATCAGTCATTGACTTTAATTATTGCATATTTCTCCATTTCCAAGAAAGGTAAAATTTAAAATGATAAACACACATTGCGTAATAATGAAGCCTTTGGCCAAAAAAATATCATTTAGCACATTCTTTAAAATATAATAAAAATCTTATACATTACGAAGGGATTTCCTTTCACTAAATTAAAGGAGTGCAAACACCACCTGGTGCTAGAGCTACATCAGACATGGACTGTCGGCTGTGCAAAGCGGATCATTGATTACATGGATAGAAAGACGTCAGAACAAGAGAGATCACATTAGAATGCATAGCACTCTGAGTTAGAGGTATTGACAGTGGTGACTTCCTGTGGAACTCAAGTCAGCATGTCCCAAAGGCAGCAGCAGCACAGAGCAGTCCAACACGCTGTCAGGCAGGTACTCTCCCCGGTGTTGTCCCTTCTCTGCTCTTCCACAATGTACACTGTGGGGAAACAGGAGGAGAGTTCAGAAGGGTTGCAGTCAGGTCTGTGCAAATATTGTGCAGCATGAGAATGCATGGCCAATGGCTGAGGTCTCTGCCAGACTTGCCAGTTAGTTTTGGCTTCTGATTTGTGTCACACTGAATTGTATATCAGGCACAGAAAGCAAATGTCAACACACCATTCTGTGATAGCACCTTTCATGTGAGGATCTCACTTGTAGCACTCTACAAACCCAAGACCCTCTGCCTCTCAGGTCTCCTCACTGCACAGGGGAAGATGCTGAGACAGATGCTCACATCGGCAAATGAGGGTACTCGTTACAGGAGCTTGACCTGACACACCCTGAGGTACTCAAACACCTTTGGTGAGGAAAGGTGGAGACTCAGCATCTTCAAAAACAAAACAAACAAAAAAATCCAGTGTCTCTATTAGGTCCCTAACCAGTGACCATGTTTGAAAGCATGGGTTTAAGTGACTTGCCCTCATTCAGCCAGCAAGTGTACAGCAGCATCCAGACCAGAACCCAGAAGTCCAGCACTGCACCTTCACTCCGAGACCCCCCTGCCTCTACACTTCTTACAAAGCCCGCTCAAAATCCATTCCCACTGGTCCCAGTAGCATCACTCCACTCTGGGCCACACAGATTTACAACGCTTCCTAGACTCTGAATTAAACACTTAATTTTACAGACACCTGCCCCAGATCAATATCACTGCTGTGATGCTACCATACTGAATGGTGCAGCAGGAGCAGACCAGCCAGGACCAGTTTCTTGTTACAATAATTGAGCAAGAAAACTGGTTTAGCTGGAATCCATCGGGACTCTCCTTTGTCCAGCCAGTTTAGTAAATATCCCGGCTGTTTATCCAAACACAGGGAGTGTTACATCTGTTGGTCTATGGCAGCAGCTGGCAGTGCTGCAACCATCGCCTCAGGGACTGCCAGAAAAGCACTGAGATGAGGTAACTCGGCCCTCCCATGCTGCACCCAAGGCCAGGGCTGTGACAGGAGCAGCCATTTTCCATGGCACAAGAGAGCAGGGGGCTGTACAGGGCACACCGTTCACTAGGTTTCCGTGCTGTGGCATCTGATATCAGTATTGACTTATACTTAGGCCTGGTCTATACGTAGCTTGTGTCTCAGCTTAACTGTCAGTTGGGAAGGTGAGTTTTTACTGATGTTTTTATATGGATACATCCATAGTGTGGACGCAGTTACACACAGGTGTAAAGGTGCCTGACACTGGTATATCTTATTTCCCTTTCTGTACAGGAGTAGGCTATACTGGTACAAAGAGCTGAATACCAGAGCAAGACGCCACAGTTCCAACGACCGTCACGGGCGGTAAGAAGGAACTGAGGGGGCACCAGGTCGGCAGGGTCATATATTGAGAGCCATGCAGGTGCCACTCCAGGGGCTCCACAGCCGACCCGACGGGTAGCTGCTAGGGGAAAAACTTTCCAGCGGTCGTGCACATTATTGGAATCGATCTGAGCAAGCACTTGAAGAAGAAAACTAAGTTTCATGGTACGCATCTCTGCAATTGTCAGCCGATGGGGAAACAGGTTAAAAAGAGCCATTGATCTCCACAGATGAACTCCAGCAGGCTCCAGAATCAGAAGCGGTTTGATTTGGAAATACAAATAAATGGAAAGGGAACATTCCCTGCCCAAACACTGTCAGTGGGTCACACCCATAATCAGAGCATTGTGAAGGGCTTTGCATATGGCATTTTCTAGCTGTGCTGAATGAGGGGCCCCAGCCTATCAGGGCTGCACTCTGTGACAAGCAAGACCAAGAAAAGTGCACATGGGTAAGTTCTCAGGAGACCTCTGCTCATGGCACTGGAGCAATTGTCTCCCTGCCAGTGGTACAAACATGTTTTATTACAAAATGTAGCTGTTTCCTGGCATCACTTCAACCGAACAGTTGAGCAATAGCTGCATCTGCAGAGAGCTTACTGATGTCCTGCCCCTCAAGTTTAGTTACTGCTACACTTCTGGGGCAGCTGCTGTGGTGGAGCCATCGATGCTGCACCTCTCTGAAGCTCTTCACAGCATCATGCACCAAACATCTCAGCAGCTTGGGCAACCAGACATAGCACTGTACACTCAGCACCCCAGCTGCAGCCCCCTCCTCTCACCCGCCCAACTGGTACTGAGCTGGCCTAGGACTGGAGTAGGAGTGACTCAGCTGCATTCTCAGGCTGATGGAGGAGGTGAGGTCGGGAGTGGAGAAGGATGTTAGCACATAATCTGACTCAGCTGAGCAGGTCATTTAAACTCAGCATTGTTAAGATGCAGGTTCAGCCACATACAGACGAGGTAGACTAGAAAGACCGAGGCAGATGATCACATCAGACACGGTGATGAACTCTGAAATGCTTTACTGGAGAGTCAAAAGCAAGATGGTAAATTGGAACAACTCGGAATGGCCTGTGCTGTGTGTTTCTACCAGTCCAGCTTCCCAATCATTTTGGCCTAACCTAACATATCCTGCCATTATCGGCATTATTCTATTTGCCTGAGCGTCCAAAAGATGGGAGCGGACTAATAGCTCCAAGCAGCACAGCACAGCGCTCAGCAGCAGATGCAAGAGAAGTCTGATGGGATGAGCATCATGAACAGACTCTGGAGATTTCAGCCTCTGTTGTGGGGACAGCTGCTTGCAACCTGGAACAATTGCACTGGACTGTCATCTTCCTCTGGGCTTATCCCCCCACTGCATTGGGACAGCACACAGCTGGGATAGCACAACAGCTGCGGCACTGTTTGAAGACAGGTGAGGGGAGAACGAAGGGTAGGAGAGGCTCCTGGAAGTGATTTGGCACATTCAGGGTGTTTGCTAAAAGGGGAAGTTTGCAGTGCCTAGGTGGTTGTTTAACCTTCTCTTGTATGAGAGCCTGAGCCACAAGCATAGTAGGCAGCACCAGTGCACGCTCTACACAGGGAGGCAGCAGAATTGCTCAGTGGGCCAGGAGCTCCCAAGGTCTTATCTTGGCTCTGCCAGAGACCCACTGTGCTGGCCTGGACAAGTCACTTAACCTCTGTCTCAGTTTCCCCATCTGTAAAATACTCCCACTGCACATGGTACTATGGGGATCTGTTCCTGTTTGTGAAGTGCTCTAAGAATGAATTATGATTACCACAGGACTTTGCAGGAAGACACTGGAGTTGACTCAGTTAAGATCTGCCCCCAGGAAAAGTCCCACTCTAATTAGCATAGTCCAATTAACAGCCTCTCCTCCATTTGCTGGGAATGTAATCAAGACAAAAGCCTCTCATGTTCTGCAGGTAGAGCCCAGCTCCAGATGAGCCATCGGGGGCTCAGGCAGAACACTGCAGTTCACACTGCGTCCTCCCAGGATCCTGCACAGTTTCACTTGTGGGTGTAATTACAGCGCATTTCACCCTACAGCAGGGAGGACAGAGTTACCAGCAGATCTCCACAGAAGTCTCTCTAGCACAGAGGTGACAGACTCTGTCGCAACCCTCCCTGACAGCCTACAGTTACAGGAAGTGAACATGACTATTTGCCTCCCACAGAGCTAGCTGTAGAAGGGAACAGTTCTTCCAGCTTGTCTGTCTGCCTGGGCGCAGGCTGGGGAAAGCGAGGTTTTCCCTCCCCTCAGCTTGTTCTAGCATCTGCTCCCATCTTTCCCTGGCAAGGCAGATGATGCCAGCCACACTATTACATTGCTGGGATTTCAAAGGCAGTTTGTAGAATCCATTTGCACAGACCCATTTAATGGAGGCCAGATAAGGACATACACCTCTACCCCGATATAACACGAATTCGGATATAACGTGGTAAAGCAGTGCTCCGGGGGGGGGGGGGGGGGGGCGCTGCGCACTCCGGCGGATCAAAGCAAGTTCGATATAATGCGGTTTCACCTATAACGCAGTAAGATTTTTTGGCTCCCGAGGACAGTGTTAGATCGGGGTAGAGGTGTACCACTATTGTATCTGAGCACCTCACAATCTAATGTATTTATCCTTGCAGGGCAGAGCTGTCATCCCTATTGCACAGATGGGGGAACTGAGGCCCAGAGAGACTAAGTGACTTGCCCAAGATCACACAAGAAGTCTGTGGCAGAGCAGGGACTTGACCCTTCCTGTCTCAGGCTAGTGCTCTAGCCACCAGACCATCCTTCCTCAGTTCTAATTCAAGCACAAAGTTGTGGCAGCTGGTTGCCAGTGCACAAACAACCACAGCTAGCACTACCTGACTCCCATGCAGGCAGTCTCAGCAGAGGCAAAAGCAGTGACTGGATCACGAGACTGAACTCCCCTCCCCTCTTTACTGCAGCAGGGGGTGAGACAAATAGACAGAGCTTGTACTGCCAGGGACCACACTGCCTTGTCCTACGGAAAAGTCCCAGGGCTGTCAGTCCAAGACTTGTCACCAGCACCGATTGACAATGGAAAGTCAGTATGTTGGAGCTGAGGTATTCTGTTTACCTAGGTTTCATGTCTGAAATCTCCAAGCCAAGTGCCGGTAAGCCTCTCTGGAGACAGCCTCTCCCAAAAGCCTCTTGTATGGAGCTGCTTGTGCACTGGTATCCTACCCCATTTCAGAGGTGGGGTAAGGCATTCCCCTAGATCCACTGCCAACCTCTCAAGGGTGACTGCCTCAATCAAGGAGTGCAGACTGTTCTGAGGTCCCCAGGTGAAAGGTGCCAGAGCAGTGAAAAGGGTTACTACTGAGACCACCTGAGGGGGTGGAAATAGAGCGGTAGAGAGAAGTGGACATGTGCCTTGCCCTATCAGGAATGAAGAGGCCAGCTCAGTCCTGCTCCCTCTCTGGTTTCTGCTTTTCTTTGCAAGGGAGTGCAGTTAGAGGAAGCCAGACATCTAGCTATTCGATCCAGCTCAGATTCACTCCAATTAGCCTGCTAAACATGAAGATCAGCCCTCCCACAGCAGACAATGCTCAGATATTCTCTAGCTATCGCCTTTTTTCTTGGCATTACACACAGAGCTGCAACAAGAAAGGAACCCTGGTGCCACAGAGCACCGTTGTCCAGAGCCAGCCAGAGAACACTGAGCTATTCAGTAGGGAGGAGGGAGAGCAGTGAAGCCAAGTTTGGGAAGAACACAAGCTCAGCTTGTGAATACCAAAGAGGGAGGCAGTGTGCTCTAGTGGCTGGGAGTCAGAACTCCTGGGTTCTCTCCCCGGCTCTCTAACTCAGAGTCACTACTCCTTTTGGTGCCTTAGTTTCCTCTGCATGATACCATCCTCATAGGGGTGATAGGAGCATTTGCAAAGTGCTTTGAGATCCTTGGATGGTGCCGTGTATCTCGCACCTAAGGCAGAGGCTGCCTACCACCTCAGAGGTCCAGCCTAAGTAGCAGAGATGCTTTCTGAATAAGAAGGGGATGATGCCTATGGAGGGTGGAGGAGATGGACAGGGGAAATCTCTGCAGATGGCAGAGGGGGTTCCTCTCCCTCAGCTGAGAGGAGATTCCCACTTTCCCTTCAGACTGTGGACCATGTTAAAGGGCTTCTCAGCGGCTCCTGGATTTCCTGGGAGCAATAATAGCCCAGAATGCCTTTTCTATCCCTTCCTGGCAAGGAGTTTGCCACCTTACTGTGCAGGGACTCTTGCTCAGAGCACATCACATCTGAGTTCCAGAGATTACACTGACTTTCCAGGTGCAATTCAAGCTGTTTGCGTCTCTGAAGCCCTAGAGAGCTGGATCCTGCCTGGCTGAGTCCACCTCTCCTTATGCCCCACCCCAGCTGCTGGAATCAGCTGGAATGCCCCGAGTGCCCAGATCTGAATGCCAGGAAAGGTGCTGGGAGCACATTCTCAGTAGGAGGGAGGGGCTTCCTCCACAAGTCTGACAGAGCTGGTCATGACCTTCAGGGCATATCACAAGGCTTCTCTAGTCATACTGGTGTTTGCCTGAGGGGACTGGAGCCCTTGGTGGCTTCAGGGCTGTTGCTCTAGGCAGACACATTGCCAGTTTAGCTAGGTGATATTCCTAAAGCTGTGATCAGTACATTTTACAAACAAAATTCTAAACAATTCAGCAGGAAGGGGTCCCATCAAACTCTCCTGCATCCCCTCTGAACAGAAGCCAGTCAGAAACCCTACACCCTGCCCAGCCCCAGAAATAGATCTGTCACATGTGTGCAGCCCTTCAATTTGCTGGCAAGTATAACATTACCCTGTCTCTGGCCAACGTAACAGACCTGCCAGTCACATGCTCTTATACCAACCCAGCCAGGGTACCCACGCTGAACCTTTACAAAGGGGTTGCTCCACCTCAGCTGCTCTCACACAGGATTGAAAGCTACTGGGCACCAACAAGAGGTGTTCAAATTTCCCTAAAAAGCAACAGACTGGCATTGTCATTTGGGTTAACAGAGCAGGCGAGTTTCTCTCTGCACCAGAAAACATGGCAAACCACTTCACTGCTCCGCTTTCCCAGACACCCGGAGAAATCCAATGGAACACAGGAAGGCTCAATTATTAAATAAGGATTTGTGTTGCTTCATGCAATTTAACTGGACTGTCCCTCTGTCTTGTGTTGCATATACCCATGAACAATCCCCCTGCTACTTTTCCTTCTTCCCCCTCCATTGTAAGCCACTGGTGCGATCCTCACTTGTCAAGAGCTTCACAAATAGGAGAAAGGATCAACTTGCAATGAAGGCACAGGACTGGGAATCAGAGGGCCTCAATTTGATTCCCAGTTCTGCCACAGGCTTCCCTACGAGCCCTTGCCAAATCACAACCGTTGTGCCTCAGGTTCTCCATAGGTAGAATGGAGTGAATAATACTGACCCCTCTCAGGCAGAGAGAGATCGTTCAGGAAGAAGCAGTTTCTCTTCTCATAGATAAAAACCTAGAACAATTATCTGTTGTTGTAAAGGGAAAGTGGCCTATGAAGACTGAAGAATAAGTATTTTGTCTCTATTGCACTGGTACCAAGCACTCTGTATTGATCATTCCCTGCACTGGGGAGCATATAAAAGGCCAATAATCTACACACAGACACAAAACCCGGCACACGATGCAAACTAATGAGCAGAATTTTTGTTGACAGCTTGTAAAACAGTCACAATGAGTTTAATTGCAAATTTCACTGGAGAGCAATTTTGCTTTAAAATGAGTAATAAAGTGAGGAGGATTATGTAAAGAGCAGAATTAAATGCAATCCAGAGAAATCTGCATCAGGTATTATTCTAGGACTAGAAGCATAAAATAAAGGATCTAACTGAAGTATTTATTCATTTTACACTAGATTTGAAACCGTTGCTGAAATATTAAACTTTGAGGTTCTTCTCATGTGAGGGGAGCATATGAGCTGTGTAACAGTACCTTAGTGTATGGTATAACTGGCTCCATGCTGCCCATGTCACTTTTCAGTATGGCAGCTCAGAACTGTCAACATGAGATTTCATCTTCAAAGGAACTTGGCTGTTGATACAGGGCAAGTCATGCTTCCTCCATCAGAGGAGCTTTCACACTCCTAAGCCACAGAAGTTACATCTAGAATAGCTCATTATGGAACAGACAGCTTTCCACAGAAAGAAGCATTAAAAAAGTCACCTGAAGTCTAAGAGCTCCCATTGTCCCCTCGGAGAAGGGCAGCTGTGCACAGGAGACCCGACCAAACCAAACAGGAAGTTCTTTTCAATGTTCCATTATAGGGGACACTGCAGTTAATGGAAGCTGCAAATCCAAATTTAGGGTCTGTCTATACTGCAATCAGAGGTGTGACTGCAGCATGTGTAGACATACATGAGCTAGCTTTGATTTAGCCTAGCTCCAATAACAATAGCTGAGAATCCATGGCAGCATGGGCTAGCCATTCAAGAACATACCTAGGGTGCTGGGCTGGCTTGTACAGCCTGGGTTGCCACGGCTTCACAGATATTGTTGTTCAAGCTGGCTAGATCAAAGCTAGCGCATGTCTACACATGCTGCAGTCACACCTCTCGTTACAGCATAGACATACCCTAAGGGCTGATCTACACTGAAAAGTTACACTGGCAAAGCTATGTCTCAGGGGTGTGAAAAATCCACCCCACTGAGACACATAGTTAAGCCGACCCAACCCCTGGTGTAGACAGCGCTAGGTGGATGGAAGAATTCTTCCGTTGACCTAGCAACCACCTCTCGGGGAGGTGGATTACCAATAGCAATGGGAAATCCCTCCCCATCCTTGCAGTAAGCATTTTAAGTGTAGCCATAGCCTTAGTTGTTTTATGCCACTGGCTGGGGAAGGCTGATAACAAAATTAAGCCCTTTAAAGACTGACATTTTTAAGCCTAACATTTTTGGCTTTAAAAAAGGGGATCTTGAAAACCTAACATGCATAGAAACACCTGAGACTTTTTAAATGCCAGATATTCTTTTCCTTTGGACCTTCCTCTGCAGTGCTGGAAACCTCCAGTACAGGAGAACTATGAAATAAAACTGATTAAAAATAAAGCAGAACTGAACTCTGGAGATGGATTATGATATAAAAAACAGAGCAAAAATATTGCTGAGTCATTTTTCAAGAGCATCTCACATTAGTAAAATTGGAAACATTAGTAAGACAGCTATGTTAAAGGATTAAATATAGTTCTTTAGAAAATGTACCTTTAAAAACCAATCTGCAATGCTCTTAGACAGTACCAGTATCTGTGATCAGTCACGGGGGATCTGTGTAGACTCAAGTACAAATACATTTAAAAATGCACTGTTTGAAAAAGTCAGCCCCTCCTTTGCTTATTCGCAGAGCCTTAGCTCAGGTTCATGGATTTACTCAGCAACAGGAGACAATGCCCCTAACACAGTGCAGCAGAGATGGCTGCCCTAGGTGGATGCAATGTCAGCAGCTGTGGTGAGGCAAATGTGGAAGGGTTGAATTCAGGATGCAATCCAACTGCCATTGACTTCAAGGGCAGCTGGATTGGTTCCATGGTAGATAAATGGTAAAAGGACTGATTTTCAAAGATTAGGTTTTAAAGAGTCTCAATGTAAAGACAAACCAATTTTAAGAAGGTAAATTTAGCTCTACAATTGGCACCTGACATGCTGCCAGTTAGAGCTTTTACAGTCGGACTGTATTATTAATCTTATTAATCTAATAGAATGCCCCTCTTCCCCCTGTCAGGGGAGAAGGCCCACACATGCAACAAGGGAAACTGACTCTACAGGGGGGAAAGTGAGTGACTATTTAACAGGGCTATCACAGTGCACAAAGTAAACAGATTCAGAAGACAAAAAACACATTTTTCTCTATTTTCTTCCTAGTGCTAGTAACTTACGTCTTACTTGTAAGAACAGCAGGCAAAATATTACAGCAAAATGTGATCTTAAGTTGAAGGCATTCTTGAAAAAGTATCTATTCATGAAGTCTACACAGATCTTCTGCTACTGATTTGAGATCTTGACCAACTTTACTAATTTAAAGTTTTGTAATTGATGGCCAACAAAGGAAAAATATAGGAAAACTAAATATCTTAAGTGTTATTAACAGTGATGACTGTCCATTACTTTCCTAAAACAGGGCATCAGTATTTTTCCTAAAAAAAAAAAAACAAACAAAAATCCCCCTCAAAGGAATCCACTAAAATTTAGTGGGCAGGAATGCACATCCAATTCAATTTTTCTTGCAAATGACTGGTTGGGTGAAAACAGACTGGCTAAGTACGAGTAAAACCCAAGAGTCTGAAATTTTGTATTAGTGAAGAGCCTTGGCTAGCAGTACAAAAATGTAACTACTGTAAATCTGCCAAATCATTCATTTTTTGGAATCTCACTAACCAAATTTGTTTTATCACAAATCTGCACAATAGTAGAAGATCTGTCAATAGATCCAGTAGCGCTGGTAAAAAAATTTTGGTTGAAATTTTTTTGGCAGTTTTTTTACTTATTTTTTTGCAAAATATTTTGTTCCGTTTTCTGCAGAAAATTTACTTTTTTTTGTCAAAAAATCTAAACGCTAAAAAACAAAATATTTTTATTTGGATATGCTCTCAGTGCCTCATGGGAGTTGTCGTTTGGTTGCTCCTTGTCCCCATTCTCCTTTTTGGGCCAGACTCTCTGGTCAGACTACATCTCCCATGATGTACCATGGCCAAGGAGAAAACAACTCCCAGCACCACGAAGGGACACCATAATTAAGGCTGTGATTTAGTCACGGAATCTGTGACTTCCAAAGACCTCCGTGACTTCAGCCAGAGCTGGCTGGGAGCTGCAGGGTCCCCTGCCACCTGTGGAGGCAGGGAGCTGTGGGGTACCCCCACTGCCCCAGGCGGGAGGGGGGCCCCCACCGCTCCCGGCTGCCGCTCCTAGCCAGCAGGGGGGAATCCCAGAGCTCCTGGTGGCTGCTGGTGCCAGGGTGAACCCCCGCAGCTCCCAGCCCCCACAGGTGGTGGGGGCTCCTGGACCTTCCAGCCCCACGCAGCTGCCCAGGCTCCTCATTTTGTCATGGATATTTTTAGTAAAAGTGAGGGACTGGCTTCTGTAAATTTTTCATTATTGCCTGTGACCTGGTAACAAAATCTTAGCCTTAGCCATAATGCACCATGATAGATGTAGTCCAACTAGAGAGCCTGGCCCATGGAGGATAATGGGAGCATGAGCCACCTCAGCTACAAATCCCATAAAGCACCATGGCAGCATTTCTGAGTCAAAATATTTCAGTTTTTCACAGAACTTCAGTACGATAGCTTTTGCTAGGAAAAAAAATATCTAAGTTTTCCACAAAAAAGACCCCTCATTTTCTGATCAGCTCTAAGATCATGATTGTATATTATCGGGGTGTTCCTCTTAATCACATGGAGTACCAGTCAGTACAATCCAACGCAAATAATAGTCAATAGTGTATTGTTCTAAAAGCAAATACAACATCACCTTTTCATTTAAAACAGTCTTCTTTATCTTAAGCACACACATTCAGTTTCTGGCTGCATCTGATTCATGTGTTACTGATTAACTCCATGGAGAAATGGCTTTATGCAAAGTATTCAGAACCCTTCCCCTGCTTCAACACTAGAACTGGTGTTATGACGCTAATATTAAAAATTGGGATGGTCCTATCTTTGTACCCAAATCTACACAGATTACAGTCCAGTAACACACTCAAGCTTTTGACAAGCTGCAGCACATAACGTCAGGGCATAGGTACTTATCTGTCCTCTGAAGGTAACCTACAGAGACTAATCAAATCCCCATGGAGCTCCCACAGGTCAGTTCTAAGCCACTGAGGTCAGGCCCTTGCTCAGATACTTTGGCTGAGGCAGTTTAGGGTAAGTGATAAAACAAGATATAAAAATGCACCCCTAGCTTATTAAATCTATCATATTTTGATTAAGAGAAGTCAGAGAAGCCCCAATTCTTTGGGGAGGAGCATTGGACTCATTAGGGTGTGTATCTGCAGAGAACAGTTACAGGTAAGCGCTTCTCTCTCCTCTACAAATACGCAGTCCCAATGGGATTCCCACCCGTGGGCACTAAATTGGTTCATGGGTATCTGAAAAGAAAGTAACTGAGACAACAGGCAGTGGAAGGAGCTTGAGAAGGTTATAGACAAGAGCTGAGAGGCCACAAACTTCTGGAGGTGGGCTCAGGTACTACAGTGACAGGCTCAGTGTAAAAACATTTTGAAAGATGGGCTTCATCAGGATGGGCACACAGAGGGAAAGTTGACCAGAAAAATGGCTAAGGTCACGGCCTATGGAGGAAATTTAAGATGTGTGCATTGTACTTACTATGAAGTACTTGGGACTACAGTGAATCAGCAACAAGGGCTGGAAGTTCACTCACTCTAAACTGAAGTTGCTGCCATCAAGAAAGTGATTTTTCAGAGAAGTAATCTGAGGTCAGAGCTATCAACTGACTCAAAGCCAGGAGTTCATCAGCTGAACTAGAATTCTATTACCCCACTATAAAAAAAGGGCTCCAGATAAACCAGATGGTGAACATTTCCAACTGGAAAAACCTTCCAGATTTATTTTAGAGGAACCTGCCCTTCAACTCAGGCCAATAGGTGAAAATGGCTGTCAAGCAGTGTTGTGGGGAACATGCCACTTGCACCTTATCAACAGACAGCAACCTTTACCATTTTCAGTGATTGAAAACCAGCATACCTCTCCGTTTCCACTCTTGCAGGAGAAATGCTGACAGGGAGGGGAAGCCCAGACTAGGATGTAGGTGTCCTACTTCTGTGTGATCAGATGCAGCTAGACCTGAAGCCTGATGGGATCAGATACAGTCACCCAAACATGGGCAACAGTCCTCTTCCATACTGCCAGCAGGGGGCTATTCAGGGCAAACATGGTCTCATCTGAGCTTGGCCAGGACCTTTGCTCTAAGCTATTGGTGGAAGGCACGCAAGCTTTGCAGAAGTTGTCTGTTGGCAGCAAGGTCTCTTTCTGGCTTGTGCAGGATACCAACAGCTTGTTTATTCAGAGGTCTCTGAACAATTCTACCTTTGGTGGACCACCCCACCCAATCATGCCCCCGAAGCAACTACGCAAGACGGTCTACTACCAAGGGATTCAGACGAGCCCATCTGCGATCATGCTCCTGCTAGGCAACTGGCCACTAGGAACATCTCATGGGACATACCCAATCCCACATCTGCAGGACTTTCTGACAGGAGGTATAATGTTGTCCCTTCCTGCTGGTTTATGGAGTACATGGTGACTCAAGTGTCCATTTGAATCACAGCCACCAGCTGGTAAACTCACTTTCTGGGGATTTAAGCTTTCATTTTATGGCCCTTACCGTCACAAGATATTGGATCTTTAAAAGGCCACTGTTCTTTCACTCGAGCATTGCTTTCTGACACTGGGCAGGACTACACATCTATCAAAGATTCTAGACCAATCTGTCCAACATTACATGCCCTAGATATATCCCTGCAGCAGATTCACATTTGACACCGATTTAAGGAAAAGTGCAATTTAAATCTGAAAAACTAAACAATTCCTCCAGTTGTAAACATGCATCCATCAGCAAGCTTCTCCACTGGTTGGAATGCATAGGAGAAACTGGAGTTACAAGGCAGTTAAAAGTTGTAAGACAGCTGTTCCTCCTCCTGGAAAAATCAGGTTTTGGATCAACCTGATACGGATTTTTTTTAAAAATTCACCAAAATTTATTTATAGCAACTGCATTACTTGTTCCCTGATTGTATAACCCTTACTGTGAATGAAGTCTATTCTCCCAGTCAAGGTGGTCAACTTAATGTAATGTGTTGGATAGGTACCAGCTGACTCCAGTGCATTATCCTTGTCCCCTCCCTTCCTTGAGGAATGCAAAAGGAAGCAACTGCAACAAACCCTGTTTACTGATTTTAATGACGCAGGGGCCAAAAGCTCTAGGTCAGTGGTGTCTGAGTAGAAGTTTGCCATGAATCTGAGCACCCTAGTAAGAGGAACTCTTCACAGCAAGTATTGACTAGATCAGCAGTTGGCAACCTTTCAGAAGTGGTGTACCAAGTCTTCATTTATTCACTCTAATTTAAGGTTTCGCGTGCCAGTTATACATTTTAATGTTTTTAGAAGGTCTCTTTCTACAAGTCTATAATATACAACTAAACTATTGTTGTATGTAAAGTAAATAAGGTTTTTAAAATGTTTAAGAAGCTTCATTTAAAATTAAATTAAAATGCAGAGCCCCCCGGACCGGTGGCCAGGATCCAGGCAGTGAGAGTGCCACTGAAAATCAGCTCGCGTGCCACCTTCGGCATGCGTGCTATAGGTTGCCTACCCCTGGACTAGATTGTGGAATATCCTCCCATGGAAAAAGGTAGAAGCCCCATGATTTGGGACATAAATTGGATTGGACAAGTGGAGAAGAGACTAGTAAGGGGACCAATAGGTCTTCTCCACCTCTGGTGACTATGATTGCAGCACAAGCCACTTATGCAGTGGGCAAGCAGGCTGCAGGTCTGGTTTGTAGCAAAAAATCTGGATTCCTGAGCCAAATTATCCAAAGTGCATTCTCTTGTCTCAGAGAGACTCTCAAATTCCAAAAGGAAATAACAGAGTTCAAAGAAAGATACGAATTTCTACCTTCTGAATTTCTACCTTACCACTAAAGGTAGACAACAGATTGGGTCCTAGCTTCAAGCCCTCTCTACACTGGTCTCAAAACCATACTTACATATATTTCCAGCTAAACCAGTTTCAAACCCTGTTTGTCCAACCAGCATGGCTGGGGCAAGAGTGTGAATAGTCATGTTTGAAGACTGTGGATTATTATTTTTAAGAACTGTTTCTTATATAGTTTGGCCCCATTCACAGAAGCCGGCTAAGCCATGTCAGAACCAGATTTGCCAGATCTTGTTTAAACACAACTGTGTTTCTGAACCATTCTAGACAGTGCTTGAGCAGTGAACTGCAGGGAGAAAAGGCTGCTGTGCTCCAACACAAGTGCAGGCATATCAAGTTATAGCTCTCACATTGAATGGTGGTAAGCCTCAACCCACAAGTGCTCTGGGCACTGTGGATCTGGAATTGGCATATCTGAAGTGGTGGGATTAAGCAGAATCCTCGCCACAGAAGTGTGGCACTTAGCTACGCTTGGCCCCTCTTAGGCTTCTTTCCAGTTATTCAGCTGGAGTAGTGTTACACCCCAGCAGCAGCACTTTCACGAATGTCACGTTCCCCTGTGCTCCCATCTCACTCAACACTTCTTACCTCATAGTTACATACATACATACCCAAACACTGTGCCTGTAGTGTGCCCAAAGTCCCCTGCAAGCCTCCTCTGACACATTAGACACACTTGTCAAAGCCAGCTGGAAATAAACTGACTATTTTTAAGGGAAAGGGAAAGGTTTTTCAGGTCCCAAATCACTCAGAGCACACAATGTATGAACTCAATTTTTAAATGTGTACATGCAATCACGTGCCTAATTTACAAGCTCTGTTACCATGACTGCCTGGGTAATTCAAATATTTGTGCATGCAAATCGTCACTGAAAATAGCCAACTAGTTTCACTCACAAAAACTCCATTCCCCATAGGCCCCTAAACCAGTGATCAGCAACCTGCCAATTGTGATCTCCGGCGGCGCAGCATGGCTGCCGCTACGGCAGACTCTCTGCCTACGCCGGTCCCATGCCACTCCTGGTAGCGGCCAGCGTGGCCCCACGGCCTGGGGGGCAGGGGTCTCCCTCCACTTGCTGCTCCTGCCTGCAAGCACCACCCCCGCAGCTCCCATTGGCCAAGAGAGCTGTGGGGGTGATGCTTGCAGAGAGGGGCAGCATGTGGAGCCACGTGCCCGCCAGGGGTGTGTTTGCCCCTTCTGGGAGCAGTGTGGGGCCAGGGTAGGCAGGGAGCCTGCCTTAGCCTCACTGTGCCTGCCGCCGACCGGGAGCTGCCAGAGGTAAGTGCTGCCAGGCAGGAGGCCACACCCCAACCCCCAGCCCTGAGCCCCCTCCTGGAGCCAGCACCCCATACCCCTTCCTGCACCCCGAACCTCCTCCTGCACCCCAAGCCCCACCTGATCCCCCTCCCAGAGCCAGCACCCTGTACACCCTCCTGCACCCCAACACTCGGTCCCAGCCCAGAGCCCCCTCCTACAGCTTGCATTCCTCACCTCCTCCTGCACCCCAATCCCCTACCCCAGGCTCAGCCCAGAGCTCCCACCCACACTGTGAACCCCCCTCAGCCCCAGCCCAGAGCCCGCCCTCTCCCGAACCCCAACCCCCCTACCCTAGCCCGGTGAAAGTGAGTGTGTGTGTGGGGGGGGAGATGGAGTGAGAAGGGCGGGGCAGATCCTGGGTGGCCCTTTGATTCAAAAAGTGATATTGGGCGTAAAAAGGTTGGAGACTACTGTCCTAAACTATCAGTCATTACTGACTTGTGAAGGAGAAGGGAACCATCTCCCATTACCCATGCCAAGACTGGTAGCATTACCTCCCTACTCTCTTTTGCAGCTTCAGGATCTTACCTAGCACTGCAGGAAAACCCTACATTTCAGGCAAACCGACAACTTTTCTGATCGCCTAAAAAGTGCTGTAACTTGCACAGGGAGCTGAAGACCTCAATGCATTTAAAAAAAAAGAGCAATGTGAAAAACAAAGCATGTGCAAGACTGCAAAGTGAGTGTTCTCTGTAGGTACCCCTCTGCACTAGCTAGGGCCTCCCACAAGGACAGTGTCACTGCGATTCACCCCTCCAATAGGTCTACCCTCCAATCCCCAGGCACTAGTCGGTTCCAATCCCAAACAGCTGATACATACAAAGGATCATCTTATGGCTACGGCGCACTACTGGGAAGTCAAAGGCAGAGTTCTTTCCCAAGCGCAGCTGCAGACGCATTGTGTCACCTTCCTCTGCATGCTTCAGTTTCCTTGTGTGCAGAATGATACTTATCTCAAAGGGGCTGTAGGAAGCTATATTACTAGGTTTACTGAGATCCTTGGATAGCACATGCTATTAAAGTTCAAAGTATATCATTTTAGCTTAAACATTTCCCCCCAGGAAAACTTCAACAACCAATTCTATTGGTACGGGCCTCACTTTCAGAAGAGCTGAACATCCAAAACTCCTGCTGAAGTCAGTAACTGCTGCAGGTGTTCAGCACCTCTGAAAAGCAGCCTTCTATCAAACCACAGAGTAAAACATTAAACTTTGCTTTAAATCGCACTGTAAATAAGGGTCTCAAACAGGAAAGCATCATCTCATAAGATGGAGGAAGTCATTTCCCCAATGGAAAGAATTGGAAATCAGAGCATTTTAAAAGTTATTTTAAGATAAATATTTATTAAATCTTGATCTGCCTGGGCTTACTGCTGAGATGCAGCCAACTTCTTGGAGAGCCAACTACTCCAAGGCACTGAAAAGACATGCTGAAGCAGAGACATAATTCCCAAAACCTTTGAAAATCCTCTTTGTGATAACTATTTCATTACTATCATTTGCATGTAGTACGCAGTCAATGAGAATTACTAACTGGAGTTCCTTTAAATGTTAAAGATGGGCCTTCTTCAGCCATGCAACCACTAAAACTTTAAGCAATATGACTGGCTCTAGTTAAGAAGCTTTTCAGTATTTCCTGGTAAGAGCCACATGTTTTAGAAGGTTTACATAATAATGCACATGCTATCTGAGACAGTGCCTCCTGAGAGACTATTAAAGATAGCGTAAGCATAGGAGAAGGGGGCAAAGTCCAGTTGTTTCTGGCAATGAGATGCAGTGAACAGCTGCTCACAATGTGGAGGTTTTGTTGGTTTGATTAGTAGTTTAGTTCTGGTGAAAAGTGCGCAATTAACAGCTCTGGATATTTCAATCCTCTATCTACAGAACAAGATCAGCATGGATAGTCAACTTCTCTCATAACAGTGGGCCTCATCTCTGAGCAGGACAGATCACTCTGGGTCATGAACACTGGCCTCCTGAGTCAAGCACTGGCCCTTCTGTTGAGACTGCCAACAATGGTGACAAAGGCTAGTGCAGGGGTGGGCAAACTTTTTGGCCCGAGGGCCCCATCGGGATTCCGAAACTGTATGGAGGGCTAGGTAGGGAAGGCTGTGCCTCCCCAAACAGCCTGGCCTCCACCCCCTATCCGCCCCCTCCCACTTCCCGCCCCCTGACTGCCGCCCTCAGAACTCCTGACCCATCCAAGCCCCCCCTGCTCCTTGTCCCCTGACAGCCCCCTCCCGGGACTCCCCTCCCCTAATGGCCCCCCCCGACCCCGCCTGCTCCCTGTCCCGACTGCCCCGACCCCTATCCACAACCCTGCCCCCGACAGGTCCCCCGGGACTCCCACGCCCCCGTTCCCCATCCCCTGACCACCACCCCCCAGAACCTCCACCCCATCCAACCGCCCCATCCCCTGACTGCCCCCCCCGGGCCCCCTACCCCTTATCCAACCCCCTACCCCCCCCCGCTCCCTGCTCCCTTACCATGCCGCTCAGAGCACCAGGACTGGCAGCCATGCCACCTGGCTGGAGCCAGCCATGCCGCCGCGCAGTCTAGAGCACCGGGGCAGGCCGGCGGCTCTTGCAGCTACGCTGCCTGGCAGGAGCTCGCAGCCCTGCCGCCCAGAACGCTGGCAGCACAGCGAGCTGAGGCTGCAGGAGAGAGGGGACAGCAGGGGAGGGGCTAGCCTCCCCGGCCGGGAGCTCAAGGGCCGGGCAGGACGGTCCTGTGGGCCGGATGTGGCCCACGGGCCCCAGTTTGCCCACCTCTGGTCTAGTGAGTTCTGTGATGTGTCCACGTGTCCATGAACCATCAGATTACTTCAAACAGGCACCAAACAGCCATTGGATGGTAAATTTCAGTCACTATTGTTCTGAGCCAGTTATTTTTGTTGTTTTTTTAAAAAACATGAAAGGCTTTCTATTTCTATATCCACTCCCCTCAACCATCTAGTCCCTTATAGAAGAATATTCTATAGTCAGGTGACCCCACAAGCCAGTACTGAGACAAGTATTGTTCATTAGCAAACAAATAACCAAAGTTATTCATTGAGTGAATTGAAATTAGCCAATTATATTAAAAGGTTTTGGTTTGTAACTATGGAAAACTAACCCCCCAGCTAATTAACACACATTGGAGGTTAGGAAGGTAGAGAATAGATAGCATTTAGCTATGATAAATATGAGATAAAGTATTTGTTTATTTTTGCCAAAGTGATGATTGTCTCTGGAGTTGCACGATCTTGAAGGTCTGATATGAAGGAGCAGTTAAAGCAAGTAAGATGCTAAGGGACATTGAAAAAGGGATAAAATATAGTGCAGAAGATGACACCTATTGAAAAATGCTAGTTTGGAGTACAGAGTCCAATTCCAGTTGTCACAATCTAAAAGAAGATATAGCAGAGATCAAAGAGGTTCATAAAAGGACAACAAACATGATTAACAGGGTGGTGGGTTTTATATAAAGAGGTTCAGAAGACATGATTATTTATTCTGGAAAGGAAACGAGAGTGGGTAAAATTCTTAAACTGAATCAGTCCTCTTTTCATCCTGTCCCATAATACGAGGGGGAAAAAAAGAGCACCTGGTGAAATGAAAAGGCAGGCCATTTAGATCCAATACAATCTCTACTGCCTGTGAATATATAATATAGCCACACGTATCATATGATCAATGTTCAAGTTGCATAACGCAAGGCTGCACTCACTCCTGCAATTGGCCAGACAAATGCAATCACTGGACATTCAAAGGAGGGCAGGATCAGTTCATGACTAATATTTGTAGATATGCAGGCTAAGATAAGGGAAATCAAATCTCTGATTTTAGTGTATAAGGAAGGAAACCCACCCTTTAGGTACAGCATTGCATACGTGGCTAAGTTCATTATGGAGCTTTATTTGCTTTCCTCTGACGTTTCGGCCAGTGCTGGACACTGATTCTTCTACTCTGGTATGCTATGGTCTGATCTAGTATGTCCCTAAGTACTGAAAGAGGCAAGTTACTGAAGCAGATCAAATTGCCAATATCAGCTAGTTCTTTCTAAATTAGCATGGCACTTTGTACTGTGGCTGGTCCTGCTCATTTTTTTGCAGCAGGCTAACACTGATATCTTTACATTTCAACTGTAATTTATCAGCTGTAATGACCAGATGTCTGCTAACTAATCAGTGGAGGGACTTCTCTTATTTTCCGTACTCCCATTAACTCTGTGAGCTATTCATAAGAAAAAGGGAGGATTGTGGAGTAGGAGGGAGAAAATTTCAGGAAATGGTTTCCGTCTAAAGAGTTACCCTGTGACTCAAGGAGCCACACTACACATTGCCTATGTTCTGCACCAGGCAGCCATTCTAAATTTGGTACAGCATCTCATACAGCCACACTGATATAGCCAGGTTTTTCTATTTTTAACTCTCCAAAGTGTCTCATGATTTTATAGTAGCTAGTGGCATAGTTTCCTTATAAATACAAAAGGAAACCTGCAGTGCTCATGGAATTCACCACCATGGAAAATCCTTGAGACAGACAGTCTAGGGGGATTTAGAAGAGGGACAAGATATAAATGTGAACAAGGGTAACAAAAGCTGCTACACTGAGCTAGGAAGTTAGATCAGATATCCCAGAGGATAACATCCTTCATGCTTCAAGGTAAAAGCTGATCAGCTGTGAAGGTCAAGAAGAAAAAGTATTTTCCTCTAATGAGTAGCAGCTGTTGAAATGAAATTATGGGTACCTGTGGGATAGGCAAGGTCTATGGTAGAATTTTTTCAGAGCAGCGAAGTTTTGGCCCCAGTGATTTTCATCAGCAAACAGTTCTCTAACTCCATGCATTACCTCACCTTTTAAGGTTCACATTTCATCCCTGTCTTGTCAACATTACTGAGGATTCCCAACCGGTTCCCATAAAATGTCATTGGCATTCTTACACGTTGAAAGAAAACTTTCTGTTTTCCGACCCAATTCTTACATATCCCCATCAGAACATGAGTCAGTCACAGGGATGCAATGTCTGAGGGCTTGTCTATACTTACATGGAGATATACCTATCTCATAGAACTGGAAGGGACCCTGAAAGGTCATCAAGTCCAGCCCCCTGCCTTCACTAGCAGGACCAAGTACTGATTTTGCCCCAGATCCCTAAGTGGCCCCCTCAAGGACTGAACTCACAACCCTGGGTTTAGCAGGCCAATGCTCAAACCACTGAGCTACCCCCTCCCCCCTTGACTCAGGGGTGTGAAAAATCAGGAGCTCGGAGCTAATCCCCTCGTGTTCCCGCAACAGCACTTTGAAGTTTCCAGTGTAGCCATGCTCTGAGAGGTTGTGCAGGGTTACAACTGTCTGAATTTCTATCCATAGCGAAAGTGTGAATCTTGCTCTGCTGATCACAGGCATGACTATAACACTTGGGTTTGTTATTCTTGCTATTCATTTTTCTTACATATAAGCCAGAAGTGATTCTACTTAAAGCTGATGTGGTGGGTGGTAATATTATTTGAAGGGCTCATATTAAGGACTTCTTAGTAATGGTTTTCCAATAATGTAATGGTTTTCCAGGGTCTCTTACTAACCATTCAATGGCGTAGGAGATAAGACTAGTTTGGTTGAGGCATTGTTTATTTTCCTATTCCCTAAGCCAGCAGTTTCACTTCTACAAGTCACAGCCACAGAGAGTGCAAGCAGCAGTTTTGTCTAATACCAAGATAAAACCTTCCTAGTTGCCAGGCTACTTCTATTACTATCCTGCAGGAAGGTCATGAGACTTGGCTAAATGAATTTGATTTACAAAATGATGATGTCTTTAAATATTGCTTGATTGCCAATTCCTGAAAAAACATTCTTTGAAATGCAGATCATCTTTACCATAACACATGACTGTCACAACATTCCTCAGTAATATGGCAGATAAAAAAATATTATACATACAGTATACATTGTGAAATAGTCTGTCCAGTGCTTGGGAATTCCCCCCTCAGTAGCAGATGGGGAGAAAGGATTTGAACAGGGGTCTCCCACCTTCAGGAGTGTCCTTTTACCACTAAGGTAGTAATCTGATGTGGGGCTGCCTCAGTCTCTCCTGTGGAAGCTGTTCCACTATGTATAAATCATTAAAGACTGATTGGGCTAGAGAGAGAGACAGAGAGAGGGGGAATGACTCTGTAGTCCAGTGGTTAGGGCACCCACCTGGGAAGTGGGAGACCCCAGGTCCTGTCCTCCTGCTCAAATCACTCATTAATTATCCACAATGGAAAACAGAAAGGGGGAGAGGATAAGATTTATTTCACTAGAGCTAGTCAGGAGAAGGGGGAGCTTTTGAAAGATTTATTTTAAAATGAAACTAAAATGCTTTCAAAGGATGATAAACCAATCTGAAAACTGTGTAGGAGGTGTAACTTCTCTTGGTGCATGTGTTTAACCTCATCACTATTAACTGAAATTACACACTTGCTGAAGGGTGACTATCCTGAAATGTGCAACAATGTGAGAGAAATGGCTGCTCTTTCATGCTTGACTGCACTGCAATCAGAGTTTTCTACACTATGTGCAGACTGCTGCTTCCAGTGACAGGGAAAGGGACGGTTCAACATGCAGGCCTTTATGGGTCACTTTAATCCCACTTCCTCCTTCTGTGAACCCAATCCTTAAATACTCTCCTCCTCAGAGGAATCTGGGGGTGTTACTTGTACATTTCTTTAGTCACTTCCTTTATCACTTGTTCCTTGTGTGTGTAACCTTTGGCCATATATACACTAGGAAATTTACAGAAAAGTTTCCGCACTAATTATATCTCCAGTTAAAACTGCTGGAAGTCACAGGGCAGAAGCTGAACCTGTTTTCATCAGCCTTGACTAAAATGGTAGTATAAGCAAGTCTGATCAAAATGGTGTCACAGACTGGCCTGGTCATCAGAGCCTTGTCTACACTAAGGCTCCTTAGGGTTTAATACTGGATCAGCAGAACTGCAGTTAGAACCCATGGAAAAGATTCTGTAAGTTTCCATGCCCAAAGACTTTGTCTGTGCTATGTATATACTGCAGCTGGGAGCATGCTTCCTAACTCAACAAATAGGGGCTAGCTCTGCTTGAGCTAGCACGCTAAAAATACCTGTGTAGCTGGGAGCAGCACTAGCAGCAGCTCCAGCTAGCGACCTGAGCACAAAGCTGCCTGGACCCCTGGGTATATACTTGGGTGGCTAGCCCAAACCACCACCCATGCGACCCTGGCTACACTACTATTTTTAGCATGCTAGCTTGAGTGGCGCAAGCATGCATCTGGGCACTCGCCCTGGGAAGCACATGCCCTTCTGTAGCATAGACATATCCTTCGAGCTGGTGGTCACGTCACAAGGGACAGCAGTGAGTCAGGATGCACTGAACAACATAAAACCGATGGGATAAAGGGGGACAGAGATGAGGCAGTTCTGTAAAGAGTGGGAGTTCGTTACATCAGCATAAACAAAGTTACTGAGAATCCAGCCCTCTGAAGGTGCTGAGTGATCCAAGTGTTATTGATTCCCTAGTCCTCTCCATTCCCTAGTGCTCTCTCCCTTTGACAGTTCTGAATCTCTCCCCACTCCCAGATCACCTTGAATTTGCCTCCTCTCTTCTGGGATAGAGCCACTTCAGCCATCCCCTTTCTGTTGCTCTTTGCTGCACTCTTTGTGGGAGCAACTGCCTTCTCCTTGTACTGTGCCCAGCTTTGAACCCAGAACTGCAGTTGGGATCTAACAAGAACCCTCTATGATCATGCAGAACAGAGGTTGTTGCAAAACAGTTTGCCGTACGTGGGCAATTATGTTACTGGCCATTTATCTGAGTAAAATTGTAGGCCTCACTAATGAGAAAATTAATCCACTAATCCACATAGGCATTGAGCTACTTACAGCAGCATCTCTAGGATACAGCAATGCAAGCAGTAACTTGACTTCTATTTGATCCCAAAGACAGGAATGGCAATCTGAATAACAGTAGGATGCACAAACAGCTCTAGAGTGAAGTTACACAACAATCCCACAACAGCTCTCAGTGACACAGGTCACTCTGTGTTCCAGGCCAGCGCTAAGCACATCAATATTTACTTCAATACCTGGGACCTGTAGCACATGCACATCCTTTGGATTCAGCAGGCTCTCTAGCACCTACAACTTAAGGGTTTTTCAGGAAACTGAGCTTGGATACCTTGTCAGCAGGTCTGAATTATTACATAGCACCCAAACTGTGCTAAGTGCGACACCAGTCTTCTTCCATGATTTAAATTTACAAGCTACCTTTTTGTCCAAATGATGCTCCTGGTTTCACTAGCTTATCCATTAACTCCCATTCACTTGCCATGTTTCCCACTGCTTGCTCCACAGAAATTAGACTACGATATTTCCATCTTCTCGTGGCAAACGATGAGCAGACACCATTTCCCCTAAGGGAGTCTTCTGTTTTCTTGACCCTTCCCATCACTGCAGAAGCACAAAACTGCCCTTCCGCCACCCCACCATGCCACGTTGTGATCCTATAGCTGCAAAACCTCAAGCTCAGTGTCTGTTTTCAGCCCAATCTTTCCATCCTAGTTAGCAGTTGAGATGCTCATTGCAACAGAGGATTGGCTATCTCAAATCTTGCTTGTTCTAACCTGCAGTTTTTAAAAAGCTGTTTCATGGAACCATATCTGAATCTCCAAAAGATTTTACCAGTTAGTGCCAAGCTTGTAGGGTTTTGCCTCGATCAGCCTGTCATGTAGGTAGCAGACGAGGATTTCCATTTTTGGTAAGGGACCTGTTAACACACTCACATCCTGGAAAAAGCTGAAGGAGTAGAGGAGACATTTCCAAGTCCCAGAAGAGCCTTTCCAGGAGGAAGCAACAGAGCAGGCAGTGCTGAACTTGCCTGTGTATGGTACAAGCATGTACATACTTTATTTACCTCTATTTTATTGGAACATCATGGCATTTAACTTTCTAGCCAATGATTAGACAGTTGAGCTTTGTCCTAGCTGCTGTAGCACTCATGTTTGTCCTTGTATCTCTTTCCCCTTCCTTCATTAAGCATTTACTGCCTTCGGGTCTGTATCCTTTATCTGTGCCTCGATCTTTGGGAGTCTGTCTTCCTTCTTTCTCCTCCCTCCCTACATCCCCCCACCACTCCATTCATCTTGCCCACTTCCCTTTCTTCCTGCATTGGCTTCTCCCCTCCCCTTCTCTTTTTATTTCTCCCTATTGCCCCTCAGTCTTTCCCCATTTCCCATATCCACTCAACTCCTCCATCAATGCAAGCCCTGCTCTTCTTTCTCATCTTCCCTTCCAGTAGCGGGTCTTCCTCACCTTCAGCCCCCAGCTCTTTATATACTCTCTACAGCCAGAGTAACCTGTAAAGATAGCTACTAGCTCCCTGGGCTGAAAAGAATTGAGCTGGCCCCCAGGTCAGCCTCCTCTCTAGAAGGAGAGAGAAGATATGGCAGCCCTTCTCTTTTTTCAGTGGGGAGAAAGCAGAACTGGGTGCTGGCCTGCCTCTCAGCGCAGATCTAGAGCAGTGGCTCTCAACCTTTCCCGACGACTGTACCCTTCAGGAGTTTGATTTGTATAGTAGATAGAGCAGTATAAACCAGTCATTGTATGAAATTTTAGTTTGGACTGGCTTTTTATGTAGCCTGTTGTAAAACTAGGCAAATATCTAGATGAGTTGATGTACCCCCAGAAGACCTTTGCGTACCCCTGACCTTAGCCCTGTGAACACTGAGGCAGTTGTGGTGCCACAACCTGGAAACTACTGACTAGTGAGTCAGGCTGTTGAGAGGAAATGGAGCATCCAAGAGAAGAATGTCCAACTTCCCACACAAGCAACTGTGCTGCACTCCTGGAATTCAGCTCTCTGGTATCTTCATCTTTAAGCATTTCAATGCAGTAATTTACTCCTGAGGGCATTCTGCACCAAAAAATTAAAAATTCAGCGAATAATATTTTAAAATTTTGCAAAATTCTGCAAGTTTTATTTGTCAAATAAATGTGGAGGGTCCAGCATGGCATTGGGGAGCACAGGCCACTGGCTACACAGAGGTAGGAGATCACTGTACAGCTCCCTCCCGGGACAGGGACTTGGCGGTGAGGCTACACCCAACCCTGACACAGCACAAGGGCACGGCCTGCCCCAGAAACACCCCAGGGCCGTGAGCCTGGCACAGGGTAGGAGCCACCAGTCGGGTCTTCCCCAGTCCTGCCCACTGCCCTACAGTGATGTACCTCTCTGCTGGCTGGGCACCGGAAACATACTGCTGGGAAGAGTTGCATAACTGCTCTTGTGGCTTCCCTTTGCTTCCCCATCAGAAAGTCATTTTTCTGCAGGGAAGCAAAGAAATCTGCAGTGGACATAAATTCTGCACATGTGCAGTGATGCAGAATTCCCCCAGGCATAATTATTGGAAAAATATAGTGGTGACTGCCCAAGAAAATTGAAGGCCTAGAAATGGATCCAAAGCCACATGGAGTACACTAGGGCTGAAATTTTCAAAACTGCTGAGGGATTTTACATGCATAACTCCCATTCATTTCAATAGAACTGTGCATCTAAATCCCCTAAGAGGCTTTAAAAGTCTCAGCCTAGGGCTGGATGGCTGTTAACTGAGGAAAAATGAAAAAAGGTGGAATGGAGGCTAAAACTCAGCAGAAAATGGCTTAGTGTAAGCAGTCCCCTTAGGAGCCCCCATGAAGGCTGTTCAGGGACACTCCACGTTTCTAGTCAAAAAATGAGCAATTATCAGAAGCTACAATAGCAAAAACAAGCTGAACCTGAAAAACGAGAGCTGTCACTGGAGCTGAAACCAGAACCAGCAGTTCCCCTCCAGCAGTCTCCTGCTTCATCTAGCCCTGTTAGCATGGACACTGGGCAGACAGTCTTCCTGAAGGCCAGAGGATAGCGATCCCCCTCACTTAGGGTGACCAGACAGCAAATGTGAAAAATCGGGACGGGGGTGGGAGATAATAGGAGCCTATATAAGAAAGAGACCCAAAAATCGGGACTGTCCCTATAAAATCGGGACATCTGGTCACCCTACCCTCACTCCAGGATGAACAGAGTCATTCATTTCAAACACACAAGGCACATTAACAAGTAATTAACTTGCAAAACAGAGCATGCAGCAGTAGAATGCTGTTAGGGCACCATGCTGCTTAGCGTACCTGTGTTTTTAGGTCCATCTGCATACATTGGTCCAGGAGGTGGAGGCGCATTCTGCCACCCATACTGTGGATAGCCTTGATAACCCGGCTGACCTGGTTGATACGGCCCAGCAGGTCCTGGTGGGTAGCCAGGGTATGGGTTGGGGCCTGGAGGACCACCTGGTTGTTGTGTATATGGTGGGTATGGGGCAGTCGGGCCTGGGCCTGGATATGGTGGAGGGTTTTCGTAATTCATGTGGGATGCAAAATTTTTCCTAAAGGGGGGAAAAAAGCAAAGACATTATTCTGCTTTTGACTGTCGAGTTTCTTACAAGCAGGATGCACAAATCCCAATTCAGACAGTGATGATGCTTTCTTTCCCCTTCTCTAGTGCCTTCCAGGGACCTTGCAATCATTTATAGAGGTTGAATATGCCTCACAAGAGCCCTGTCAGGCAGGAAAGTATTAACCCCACCCAATCATCAGGGAAACAAAGGCACAAAATGTTAAAAGACTTCCTTAAGGTCACACCATGAGTCTGGACAGAGCTGGGAATGAACTCAGATTTACCAATACCATGCTTTGGGCCACAAAGTCATCCTTACAGAAATTTAATCTGCTTGTACAGTAATCAGAGAAGCTTCCACTGATATGATTAAATAATCACAACACAACCACTTAACATTACTACTTTGCACTCTATCAACTTTTCTTTTAAGGTGCCAAAAGTACTTCCCATTGCTTATTAACACTAAGCCTCATAGCATGTATGGGGCAGAGAATGGATATAAAGGGATGACTTCACATCTCACTGAAATTCAGCCATTTCTGGGGAGGAACACAGCAAAACTACATTTTCACTCCTACTGTGAATACCCTTACGTCACTGAAGCTATAGAGGAACAGAGGTAGGAGAATAATTTGTTATTGGGATTTGGCCATACTGCTGCGTTTAAACACACCCACTCTTCCAAAACACACTACTGGATCATTAATGACCACAAACGATCACACCTTGGTTTTTAGGTCACATGCAAAAGCACCATTAAAGAGGGCCGAAAGTTCATAAACTGTATCTAATTGGTTTATTGCACAGCAGTCACCGAAGGACAACCTTTTCCTGATTACCATGACCGAGCAAGATGTTTCCAAGATTAGGCTTTCACTAGTGAAGAGTTCACAGCAGTGTTTGTACTTAAAACACAATGCCTCATTATGCTAGTGCATATGGATGAGAAAGTGAAATTAGTCTATTGTCACCTTCCAAAGTGATGAACGTGCAAAAAGTCAATAGCAGAAATGATGTAAAGTTAGAGTTTTGAAAATTCCTTCAGTTTCAGAAATCTAAGAAGTGTTCTTAGTATTGTGCGTTAAAAAGCAACCCCAAGTTCCTAAAGTGATTTTTACCCTGACACTGCCCCTTTAACAGGATAGAGTGAGAACTTCAACACTCTCATTCTAGATCAGAGGTGGGCAAACTATAGCCTGCGGGCCTATCCTGCCCAGCCCTTGAGCTCCCGGCCAGGAAGGCTAGCCCCCGGCCCCTCAGCTCGCTGTGCCGCCAGTGCTCCGGGCAACATGGCTGGCTCCGGCCGGGTGGCGCAGCTGCCAGTCCTGCTGCTCTGTGCAGCATGGTAAGGGGGCAGGGAGCGGGGGGAGGGGAGAGGGGGGTTGGATAAGGGGCAGAGGATCCTGGGGGGCAGTCAGGGGATAGGGGGGTTGGATAGGTGTGGGTGTTCTGGGGGGCCTGTGAGGGGGCGGGGGTGTGGATAGGGGGCGGGACAGTCAGGAGACTGGGGGTAGGATAGGAGGTGGGTCCTGGGGGGGGCGGTTAGGGGCGGGGGGGCCTAGGCGGGGGTGGTCAGGGGGAAAAGGAGTGGGGGGTTTGGATGGGCCAGGGGTTCTGAGGGGGGCAGTCAGGGGGCGGGAAGTGGGAGGGGGTGGAGGCCAGGCTGTTTGGGGAGGCACAGCCTTCCCTACCCGGCCCTCCATACAGTTTCGGAACCCTGATGTGGCCCTCAGGCCAAAAAGTTTGCAAACCTCTGTTCTAGATGTCTCCCCCTTCCCAAACTACACTGGCTCCTAGCATTCCTCTAGAACTGTATGATTCCATCAATTGAAAATTGCTGCTGTTGGCACCACAGGGCAGAAGTGTGATTGGACTACTGACTGATAATAAATCTCCAGGATTCTCCCTCTATGGCCCTGGAAAGGAGGATGGATAAGAGAAAATGAAGTTGTATGCTTAGTATTCAGCACCAAATTTCACTGACTCAAAGTTGAGGCTAAAAGAGACCATTAGATCATCTAGTCCGGCAACCCGTATATCACAGACCATAGAATTCACCCACTTATGTAACTCCATAGAAAGCCCAATAAACTTGTGCTAGACTAAAGCAGAGAACCGACTCCCCCGAGCTTCTACAGCAGGTAACATGTCATAGCCACAAATGGAACTCCGATCTCCTGAGTGCTAGGCCAGTGCCCTACCCATGGGAACAAGAGGCCTCATCTATATACCATACTGATCAAAACTAGAAAGCCTTTCAATCCACGTATCATATAAATAACATTTAGACTGTGTTTGTAAAGGACTTTGGAAGCTGTCTGTGAGAAGTGCCAAAGGGAGGTAAGCATCACCCCCATTTTACAGATGGAGAAATGGAGGCACAGAGAGGTGAAATGACTTGTCTCAGGGCACACAGCAGGTCAGTGACAGAGCTTGCAGGTTACATTTAAAGGCAGCTGAAATAATATTTACCAAAGAAAAATAAGCTGTATCCAAAGTAATTTGACAAACCAATCAATGGGGAATCAGCTCCTGCTAGAACTGCATCCAGGAGGAAAGCCCATAAATACTTTGTTTTCTTGATTCTCTGTTTAATTGTTGCGAGCCTGACATAACAAACCAGAAACAACCAGTGTTGTTTACATCAACTCTATTTCATCATCTCAGAGAAAGAATGTGTGCCTCATCCCCCAAGGCGTGGTCCCTGGGTCCTCTGCTTATTTACAGGTTACTCTTACCTGGGTATCAGTCACTATGATGTTAGGGTCCCAGCTTACATTGCTTAATTCCTCTGCAGCACTGACTCTTAAAGGCCATAAAACCCAGGATGATTACAGCACCAATGTGATTACTACTAACCCAAAGCAATTCCAGAAATGTACTCCCCAAGGTTCTGGGATTAAAATCCCTCCTACAACAGCACTGAAAAGCTTTTGACTCTCAGTGGGTTGAAAGGACTGGGAAAGCCAGACTGCCGTAGTTGATTGTTACATCTGAGAATTCATTCCAACACTCGCTTTGCCATGTAGGCCACAGACATTCAGATTCTGGCTCTGCTAAAGGCAATTTGGGGTCATTCTTGTCCTAACCACCCTGAGATGGGTATTTCTTCACGGCAGTGCACCAAACTGATCTTATACTGCCCAAACAATAGGCTCATATCTGTTTTTTTTTAAATCCTGCCATTGAGGCAAACCAGCTTTTAAAAGCACCTGCTCCAAATGAGCCATTAAATGACCAATAATAAACAGCAATTTGACTCAGGCTTCATCAGTGCTATTTCACTATAATCTCTTTTCTGCCGACTTAATGGTTATGGGGTGTTTTACAGAGAAATGCAGCAAAAGGGAGAAAATAAACTGTTTATGTTTCTAAGCTAGGCCCCAGTCCTGAAATCACGATAGCATACCTGTGTGCCCATGCAGAGTCACCACTGACTTCAGTAGGCTTCATGCAGGCACAGGTACACATGTGGGTATCTCCAATTGCAGACGCTAGCATCCTGCTTTCCTTTTGATATCCCCACTCTGTTTTCTTCCTTTCATTTTTTGTGTCTATGTTTCTTGCACTGAAAAGCTATTCCAACAAGCGTGAGCTGCACCCCTCAGTATATTCTCCCTCCTTCTTGTCAGGGACTGACCATCCTTTGCCCAGTCCTCTCTCCCTCCTTCTCCTCGTCTGCATAACAGAGTTCATTACTTTGGTCCCAGTTCTATGAACAGCTGCACATGTAATTTTGCACACTTGAGTAGTCCCATTTACTCACCTGCATACATGTTTGCAGGATTGGCGCCTTAGTTAACTAAGCAGGTACTTTTCAATAACAGATGCCCTCCTCAAAACATACTTTCCTTCGAGAACCTAACCATTAGTAATCTCAAGCCTTGACTTATCAGGGTAGGTACAATATGTTGTCACCTCATTCTGACCAATCATTTCATTCCAGCTGAAACCAGAACTAGCTAGAAGATCATTTAAGTAACTACATGATTTTAACTTCATACATACAAATCATTCGGGTTTCCCATCTAGTACCTTCTGAATTTGTATAAAATTAAAAACAAAGAAATGCATGGGCTTTTTGTTGTGACCTTGATTTTTTGCTGTATTCCTGAAATGGTTCCCTTTCAAAAGATTCACTAAAGCATTATGTGGTCCCACTTCTCAAATAAAACTAAAATTTGCTTATTAAATTTTGCTGGGTTTGATATATAAAAGAGACACAAGAAGTTTAAGCACTGAATTTAGGTTGCAGGGAAAAGATTTTGCAGAATCTATTGATATAATTTTCATAATTGTTTTTAAATTATACAAGAGTTGCTATTTCTACAAACATTGCACAAAAGTGCTAATGCATGAAACAAAGAAAAACAGAAACAAATGAAATTGACTATTGGTCTATTTCATCATCTAAAATTAAGATAATGCACCATTTACAAACCATAAATGGGGACAATTAAATGAGGTGTCCGTGTTTTCCTATTTTAAATGATATAGGGTGTTACCTGTGACATAGATAAATAAGCCTGGTTGTGATTTTTAATCCATGCCCTTTATATATTAAGTGCTCATGGAGTCTACTGTTGTGATAGCAACAATATATTTGTTATATCGATTTTCATAAGTAAACAGACTTCCCACAGCTGTTGTACCTGGTCTCATTTAACCATTAAATTCAATAATGGAGCCAGTCTCAGAGTTATGTGACCCATATGGTAGCACTGAGTCCCCTTTCATTGAGAGAGGAAGGAGGGGAAGATTTTTGTACCCAAAGAGAGGAGCAGGAGGGAAAGCTTCCTCTTCCCACACCCCCATCTTCTCTGAACGATCAGCCAATACCACACTCGCCATGGTCTCTAAACTGCTCCCGGGCTCACAGCAGCTTGGATTTTTCCCCCCAGCAATTGCCTTGTTTTTTATTTGGGATTTGCTGTAAACGGCAGAAACGTTACTCATGCACCTGAAGGGAATCACCATAAAAATAAGTTCTTATTCCCTCTCCCCCAAGGAGGAGGAGGGAGACTCCAACAACTACTGTGTTATATGTAAACTACTAAAAAAAAGGAAAGTTTAAAAAAGATTTGACAAGGTAAGGAAACTGTTTCTGTGCTTGTTTCATTTAAATTAAGATGGTTAAAAGTAGCATTTTTCTTCTGCATAGTAAAATTTCAAAGCTGTATTAAGTTAATGTTCAGTTGTAAACTTTTGAACGTTTTGTTCAGGGTTACGAACAACCTCCATTCCCAAGGTGTTTATAATGAGGTTCTACTGTATATTCATTCTGGATGATATTTCTGTTCCACCTGCATCAAAACAGGAGTTGCAACAGTTTGATAAATAGGTTGAGAGGTTCTCTCCTTTAACTCCAATGCCCAGTCAAGCAAGCCTTCAAAGCAAGCTGGGAAACAATGTTTAAAGGCACCAGGATCCTGCTACAGCAATGAGGTCTGTATTAGTATCTATGTAGACACAATGAATTAGCTAATCCATTTTAACATGGTTTAGCTAGGACACAATATTTGAACAAGGTTTGGTCCCAGACATATTGGCCAATCAAAGCATGCCAAAAACTAGTTTATTTAGAACAGTGTTTCTTAACTCAGCTTGAGGTCCAAGGTGGTCAAGATCTGGCACTTCACACTCTGTCATAATTCTCATTGATACTTCCTACAGCCAAATCTCTTAGCGAATCACATTACAACAGTAGGTTGGCTGCAGCAAAACAGGGCTATCAAGAGCTGTGGAATATCAAAACTCTAGACTTCTGTACACTAGAACTGTATCCAAGAATGTCTTCACTTGAAATTTTGGTCTGAGAGGAAGAAGGAAAATAAACAGACGATGGGGAAATAAGTGAAGGGAAGTGCAAGAGAAGAAAACAGGGGAAGACTGGAGGAAGTGAGAAAAAGTGACTGTCATCTTCTGTTCAATTAAGAAGATTCCCGAAGAAAACCCAGTGAAAGCAGCCTCCTCATTCTGCCAGCAACACCTGCCAAGCAAGCATTGAATTTTCCAGGGCAGCATCTCCCCTGGGGGATGCTCCTACAAAGCTTTTCTTTGACATCAGCATGTTTCTGGCCTTGAGACTAGAAATCAGCACGAGTTAGTCCTCACACATAGGCAAGACTAGCTTGCCCTTGCCACCGCCAAAGAGAACATTAAAGAACATGAGCATGAAAGAGCTATATACATTTTTAATGTGGAAGATGCCCAGCTACTAATCAAAGGCTTCACTCCCTCCTCCCATTCAATGAAGAAATGTTCACATCCCTCATCTCTACCCCAATATTACTTTTTTCTAGTTCTCTCTATTTAAAAGGATGTCACTTGAGGTGCTGAAAGAGTCAGGATGAAAACTCATTGCATAGAGGACAGTAATAAGAAACATCACAGTCAGTTCTATGGGAATGGAAGGGGAGAGGAAAGGAGGAGATGATGGGTTTAAAGAGGTTCTATGTATCAGTAAAGAGGAGTAATCCAAGGTGCACAGACTTTTCCCAGATAGCAATGTTGGCAGCTTGCTAGGAAGCTAGGGGCCACACCAAATCTGGATATAGCGGAGCAGACTGCAGCCACTGCACCACAGATAGGATGGTGCAGTCAGCTAGAGCTGCAGATCTCTATACCCGATGTTCAATATTGATTGAATTGGCCTTTACACAGAACAAGATGGAGCAGTGCATTCTGAGATACGTAGGTCCTCTGAGCTGCAACTGGAGCATCCCAATGTAACTAAACAGCACTTTCCAATGCCTGTGGCGCCAGGAGATATTGGAAAACTACCGAGCTCTAATGGAAAGTGCACTTAGCATCAACAAATCCCAGCTCCTGGCAACAAGCCTAGAATTTAAATTATGTTTCAAATAGAGAGTGTCTCTCAATATCTGTATGAAAGTAACACACAGGATCTGCTTTCTAAATGGCATTGTTTCTACATTTTCCCTTTTCGTAGCTACTTTCCATGCTGTGCACAGCAAGTTCTACGGCTATACCCAGTGTTACAATCAGAGGTGGACTGGGCCACCATTTTGCACTCCTCGACCCCAGCAGATTCTTCCTCCTAGGATTCCCACACCCCAGACCATCATTTCCAGCCTAGTGCAGGAGGAAGACAACAGTCTGAATGCTTGATCCACCTTCCACCCTAGGCCAAGAGGCAGCTGTGGTTTGCTACTAACTGCTCTGTCTAGATTCTCCCTAGCATGGTGTTTGGATTCCAACAAGTCCATCTTAATCCACCTCCAAGTAAAAATCAGAAAGTTCACATTTTTGTGGAAAGATTTTCATGAAGCTCACTGAAATTTCAAGAATTCTAAGCCAGCCCCAATACTGTCATTAGTGTTAGGTCACTTGCCCCTTACACATCTAACTTTTGTCTGGACCTGGTCCTTGAACCTGATCACACCTCAAGACATTAGTGATAGGCAGCGAAGAACCTGTGCCTTCCACTCTGAATCAGACACCAGATCAGCTGTCTGCCTCTACAAACATACAAAGGCCACCGTAAAGCATGCAGTTGTGGTCGCCCCATTTCAAAAAAGATATATTGGAATTGGAAAAGGTTAAAAAAAGGGCAGCCAAAATGATTAGGGGTTTGGAACGGCTTCCATATGAGGAGAGATTAATAAGATTGGGACTTTTCAGCTTGGAAAAGAGATGACTAAGGAGGGATATGATTGAGGTCTATAAAATCATGACTGGTGTGGAGAAAGTAAATGAGAAAGTGTTATTTACTCCTTCTCATAACACAAGAACTAGGGGTCACCAAATGAAATTAATGGGCAGCAGGTTTACAACAAATAAAAGGAAGTATTTCATCACACAAGGCACAGTCAACCAGTGGAACTCTTTGACAGAGGATGTTGCGAAGGCCAAAACTGTAACAGGGTTCTAAAAAAAGAACTAGATAAATTCATGGAGGATAGGTGAATCAATGGCTATTAGCCAGAATGAGCAGAGATGGTGTCCCTAGCCTCTGTTTGCCAGAAGCTGGGAATGGACAACAGGGAATACTTGATGATTACCTGTTTCTGTTCATTCCCTCTGAAGCACCTGGCTTTGGCCATGATCGGAAGACAGGATACTGGGCTAGTATGGCCGTTATGATGCTCTTACCCAACACGGGTCACCTAACTGTATCCTGACCTTCCTCCCCACCAACTCCATCGCATCTCAGCAGTTTTGGCATCTCTAGTGATGCAATTCTTACCTCTAGACAGTTTGTTTTATTGCCTCAGGAGGTGCTATGCTTAGCAATATATATTCCACTCCAGTCTATGGGTGGTCCCAGCTGGGCACTATGATCCACAACTTTGTGCAGAATTAATTTTGGGATGGATGGGGGTGAGCTGCAATTCCCCTCCTCACCCAATATCATGTTTGAGGTGCATGACTTGGCCAACCATAAAGTTGAGCATCTGTCTCCTGTGTCCTTGGCACAGGACCAATGTCCATGGCCCTACTGGTGTACAGACGACCAGGTTTTATGGGGATTTCATGATTGAGTCCTGACCTGGTGTCTGGTCTGCTGATGATTACTGTCCTCTGATGGTAACATCCATGTGAGATTAGTCAGGTTGCATAGCGTGGACCATGACATCCAGGAAGTGCTGGACTCGCTTGATTTTACCCAGAAAGTTGAAAGCTCCCACAGTGCTGCTTGACCCAATCTCTGCAGCTGGTCTGGATAGCAGAGATACTCAAGTCAAGGTCAATGCTGTTGACTGGTCCAGCCATCTCATCATATGTTTCAATACAGTTGTGGTATAGCTCTTGCATCAGTGCTAAAGCTAGGATAGTCTCACGTGCTTGGAATCCTAAGGATTTCTAGAGTCTTCTCACTGGTACAAAGGCATATACAGGCTCTCCTTCCAGTAGGGGTGCTAGTCAGGCCACCAGCTATTAATGGCTGCTAGACCAAATCCTTGGCTTCTCAGAGTACCCTGGTTGTGCCTAGGGGACAGAGTACACCATATTGTAATGGCGATCACTGGAAGTTGGAACAGCGGAGCCACAGAGTGGAGAGGAGATAGCCTAGGAATTTATGTAACATACAGAAAAGCTATCACTGAGGCCAAGATATGTTGCTTGTGCTCAGCCAAAGTTGCAAAGACCCACCCAGATGAACTTTTTCAGACAGCACATACTGACCCCAGACTTCCCCATATCCCAAAGGCAATTCCTCCAGTTGGCTCCAGCATCACTCTTGGAGGTAAGATACATTATGGCTCCAGGCTGGTCTCATCAGCCTGGTCAATTATGAAGGCTGTAAGCTTCCAGAGTCATCCACTGGTTGCGTTTGACTTTGTTTCTGATGTGGATGCCTATGATTTTCTGCAAGTCCTGGAGTGCACCACTTATGGCACTGAGCCTCGTCCATTTTGGTTGATGAAGGCCTATGGAATAAGTGTGTTCTACTACTGACAGGCATTATCAATGCCTCACTTAGCAAATGAAGGGTGCTAGCCATTCCTGAACATGCAAAAGATCTGCTTCCTCCTGAAGAAGCCATCCCTTAACTCTGAAGTGTTTGCCAATGACTCTGCAGCCTCAGAACTCCTCATGACCTATTGAGGTCCCTTCCAGTCCTACACTTCTATGATTTTAGGGAAGTCAACTGAGAAGGCAGAAATTACTGATATGCTCAACAGTTTCACCTCTCCCTTCTGTGTCAGTGTAGCAATTTGGGACTCACCGCTGCGGCGCCTCCTGCTGGTCGTCCATGGGAATTAGCTCTTTCAGTGTCCTGGAGCGCCCCCTGCAGGCCGGTGATCCGCCTTGCCACTGGCCCTGTGTCCCTCCCAGGACCCCAGTGCCCCTTTCTCTGGGTGCTGCCCCCTGGCAGTACCCCCACAGTTCTGGGTCTCCCCCTCTCAGGGGAACCCCCACCCACTATCCCCACCTCAGTATACGGTTACTGCCAGTCATTGTCTAGCCCCCGTGCCCTGGGGCAGACTGCAGTGTCAGCCTACTCATCACTGGCAAGGTTGGGTTTGGACCTGCTGCCTTTGCCTACCCCTGGGCTGCCCTCTGCAACCCCCAGTACCTATTAGCCCAGTGCTAGGCCGCAGCCTGGGGCTTTCCAGGCTGGAGCTCCCCAGCTCCTCTGCCTTTCCCCCAGCCCTGCTCCACTCAGGTACTCTGCTCAAGTCCCTGCAGCCAGATCCATCTCCCTCTACAGCTAGAGAGAGACTGTTTGGCCTCTGGCTCACAGCCTTTTTATACAGGCCAGCTGTGGCCTGATTGGGGTGTGGCCCAGCTGCGGCTGCTTCCTCAATCAGCCCAGCTTTTTCCCCTGCCACAGCCCTCTCCCAGGTCTGTTGTTAACCCTTTCCAGGAAGGAGTGGGTGACCTCCCCGCTACAGTCAGGACTACACCTGTAAGGGCCATGAAAGATCTCCTGCTAGATTGGGGTCAGCTGGCCATTTTAGTCATGCTGGGCTTCTCAACAATTTTAGATATAATTGACAATGCATGGCTGCTTTGGTGATTAAAGAACTTTGCTAACATGCATGGAATTGTCCAGAGAGCATACCTAGGAGACAGGAGTGAGTTGAATGATGATCAATTGTGTCTCATCACCAAGTAATTGACATGCAGTGACCTTTAGGGATTGAACCTCTCTCCTATGTTGTTTAACAAATACACAAAGTCTCTTGGAAAGATCATTTCTCAAGAGAGGTAGAGCATGACATGGAGACCTGGGAGAAGGGTCAGAATCTGGGGGGGGAGCATGGGCCGTTATAGCAGGGATAAGAGAAAACACAGGGGGAAATCAAATCAGTATCTTAGGGTATGTCTACACCCAGCCGCTAGTTCGGCGGCTGGCAATCGAAGTTCTGGGTTCGACTTATCGCGTCTTGTCTGGACGCAATAAGTCGAACCAGGAAGTGCTCGCCGTCGACTGCGGTACTCCAGCTAGACGAGAGGAGTACCGTGGAGTCGACGTGGGAGCCTGCCTGCCGCGTGTGGACCGAGGTAAGTTCGAACTAAGGTACTTCGAACTTCAGCTACGTTATTCACGTAGCTGAAGTTGCGTACCTTAGTTCGATTTGGGGGTTTAGTGTAGACCAAGCCTTAGACATCTGTATACTGGTGTGAGAAGTATAGGGAACAAGCAAGAAGAACTTGAAGTGCTACTTAATAAACACAACTATGACATTGTTGGCATCACAAACACTTAGTTGAATACGCATGACTGGAATATTGGTATAGAAGGGTACAGCTTGCTCAGGAAGGTCAGGCAGGGAAAAAAGGGAGGAGGTATTGCCTTATAGATTAAAAATGTATACATTTGGACTGAGGTTAAGATGGAAATAGGAGACACTTGTTGAAAAAATCTCTGGGTAAGGATAAAAGGGGTAAAAACCAAGGGTGATGTCATGGTAGGAGTCCATTACACACCACCTAACCAGGAAGAACAGGTGGATGAAACTTAAACTAACCAAATCATCCAAAGTATGGGACTTGGTGGTGATGGGAGACTTCAGCTACCCAGAAGTAGTATCTGTTGGGAAAATAATACGGCAGGGCACAGATTATCCAAGTTCTTGGAATGATTGGAGACAATTTTTTATTTCAGAAGGTGGAAAAAGCTACTAGGGGAGAGGCTATTCTAGGTCTGATTTTGACAAATAGGGAGAAACTGGTTGAGAGTTTGAAAGTGGAAAGTAGCTTGGGTGTAAGTGATCATGAAATGGTAGAGCTCATGATTCTAATTTCATGATTCTAAGGAATGGTAGGAGGGAAAATAGCACAATAAAGATAATGAATTTCAAGAAGGCAAACTTTAGCAAACTCAGAGAATTGGTAGGTAAGATCCCATGGGAAGCAAGTGTAAGGGGAAAAAGTTCCAGAGAGTTGGCAGTTGACAGAGAGACATTATTAAGGGCACAAGAGCAAACTACCTCACTGCGTAGGAAAGATAGGAAGTATGGCAAGAGACCACCCTGGCTTAACCAGGAGATCTTTAATGCACTGAAACTCAAAGAGTCCTACAAAAAGTGGAAACTAAGTCAAATGACAAAGGATGAATATAAACAAACAACACTCGTATGTAGGGACAAAATTAGAAAGGTCAAGGCACAAAACGAGATTAAACTAGCTAGAGACATAAAGGGTAAGAAGAAGACATTCTACAAATACATTGGAAGCAAGAGGAAGACCAAGGAGAGCGTAGTCCCATTACTCAATGGGGGGGGGGGGGGAGAAACAATAACAGAAAATGTGGAAATTGCAGAAGTGTTAAATGACTTCTTTGTTTCAGTTTTCAACAAAAAGGTTAGTAGCGATTGGACGTCAAATATAATGAATGCCAGTGAAAATGCGGAGGAGGTGACCAGCCCTCTGTGGAGAAAGAAGTGGTTCAGGACCATTTAGAAAAGCTGGACGAGCACAAGTTCATGGGGCCGGATGCATTGTATCCGAGGTGCTAAAGGAGTTGGCGGATGTGATTGCAAAGCCATTAGCCATTATCTTTGAAAACTCGTGGCGATCGGGGGAGGTCCCGGATAACTGTAAAAAGGCTAATGTAGTACCCATCTTTAAAAAAGGGAAGGAGGAGGATCCAGGGAACTACAGGCCAGTCAGCCTCACCTCAATCCCTGGAAAAATCATGGAGCAGGTCCTCAAGGAATCAATTTGGAAGCACTTCGAGGAGAGGAAAGTGATCAGGAACAGTCAGCATGGATTCACCAAGGGCAAGTCATGCCTGACTAAACTAATTGCCTTCTATGATGAGATAACTGGCTCTGTGGATAAGGGGAAAGCAGTGGACGTGTTATTCCTTGACTTTAGCAAAGCTTCTGATACGGTCTCCCACAGTATTCTTTCCAGCAAGTTAAAGAAATATGGGCTAGATGAATGGACTGTAAGGTGGATAAAAAGCTGGCTAGATCATCAGGCTCAATAGGTAGTGATCAATGGCTCCATGTCTAGTTGGCAGCCAGGGGGGATAGCTCAGTGGTTTGAGCATTGGCCTGCTAAACCCAGGGTTGCGAGTTCAATCCTTGAGGGGGCCATTTAGAGATCTGGGGCAAAAATCTGTCAGAGATGGTACTTGGTCCTGCTAGTGAAGGCAGGGGGCTGGACTGGATGACCTTTCAAGGTCCCTTCCAGCTCTATGAGATAGTATCAAGCGGAGTGCCCCGAGGGTCTGTCCTGGGGCCGGTTTTGTTCAATATCTTCATTAATGTTCTGGAGAATAGCGTGGATTCGCACCCTCAGCAAGTTTGCAGATGACACTAAACTGGGAGGAATGGTAGATATGCTGGAAGGTAGGGATAGGATACAGAGGGACCTAGACAAATTAGAGGATTGAGCCAAAAGAAATCTGATGAGGTTCAGCAAGGACAAGTGCAGAGTCCTGCACTTAGGACGGAAGAATCCCATGCACTGCTACAGACTAGGGACCAAGTAGGCAGCAGTTCTGCAGAAAAGGACCTAGGGGTTACAGTGGACAAGAAGCTGGATATGAGTCAACAGTGTGCCCTTGGTGCCAAGAAGGCTTACGGCATTTTGGGCTGTATAAATAGGAGCATTGCCAGCAGATCGAGGGACGTGATCATTCCCCTCTATTCGGCATTGGTGAGGCCTCATCTAGAGTACTGTGTCCAGTTTTGAGCCCCACACTACAAAAAGGATGTGGAAAAATTGGAAAGAGTCCAGTGGAGGGCAACAAAAATGATTAGGGGGCTGGAGCATATGACTTATGAGGAGAGGCTGAGGGAGCTGGGATTATTTAGTCTGCAGAATGAGGGGGGATTTGATAACTGCTTTCAACTACCTGAAAGGGGGTCCCAAAGAGGATGGATCTAGACTGTTCTCAGTGGTAGCAGATGACAGAACAAGTTGCAGTAGAGGAGGTTTAGGTTGGATATTAGGAAAAACTTTTTCACTAGGAGGGTGGTGAAGCACTGGAATGGGTTACCTACGGAAGTGGTGGAATCTCCTTCCTTAGATGTTTTTAAGGTCAGGCTTGACAAAGCCCTGGCTGGGATGATTTAGTTGGGGATTGGTCCTGCTTTGAGCAGGGGGTTGGACTAGATGACCTCCTGAGGTCCCTTCCAACCCTGATATTCTATGATTCTATGAAAATGAGGTAGGATCAGAGGCTAAAATAGGGAAAGAACAAGTTAAAAATTACTTAGACAAGTTTGATGTTTTCAAGTCACCAGGGACTGATGAAATACATCCTAGAATACTCAAGGAACTGACTGAGGAGATATCTGAGCCATTAGCGATTATCTTTGAAAATCATGTAGGATGGAAGAGATTCCAGAGGACTGGAATAGGGCAAATGTAGTGCCCATGCACAAATAAGGGAAATAAGGACAACCCGGGGAATTAGAGACCAGTCAGCTTAACTTCAGTACCAAGAAAGATAATGGAGCAAATAATGAAGCAATCAATTTGCACACACACAGAAGATAATATGGTGATAAGTAACAGTCAGAATTGATTTGTAAAGAACAAATCCTGTCAAACCAACCTAATAGCTTTCTTTGACAGGATAGCAAGCCTTGTGGATGGGGGGGAAGCGGTATATGTGGTATATCTTGACATTAGTAAGGCTTTTTGATACTGTCTCGCATGACCTTCTCATAAACAAACTAGGTGAAACACAACCTAGATTGAGCTACTATTAGGTGGGTACACAGCTGGTTGGAAAACCGTTTCCAAAGAGTAGTCATCAGTGGTTCACAGTCAAGCTAGAAGGGCATATTGAGTGGGGTCCTGCTGGGATCAGTTCTGGGTTCAGTATCTTCATCAATGATTTAGATAATGGCATAGAGAGTACACTTAGAAAGTTTGTGGATGATACCAAGCTGAATGATACCAAGCTGGTTGCAAGTGCTTTGGAGGATAGGATTAAACTTCAAAATGATCTGGACAAACTGGAGAAATGGTCTGAAGTAAATAGGATGAAATTCAATAAGGACAAATGCAAAGTACTCCACTTAGGAAGGAACAATCAGTGGCGTATTCACAAAAAGTAGTGCAGAAAGGGATCTGGGGGTTATAGTGGATCACAAGCTAAATATGAGTCAACAGTGTAACACTGTTGCAAAAAAAGCAAACATCATTCTGGGGTGTATTAGCAGGAGAGTTGTAAACAAGACACGAGTAGTAATTCTTCCACTCTACTCCGTGCTGATTAGGTCCAGTTCTGGGCACCACATTTCAGGAAAGATGTGGAGAAATTGGAGAAAGTCCAGAAAATAGCAACAAAAATTATTAAAGGTCTAGAAAACATGACCTATGAGGGAAGATTGAAAAAATTGGGTTTGTTTAGTCTGGAGAATAGAAAACTGAGAAGGGACATTATAACAGTTTTCAAGTAAATGAAAGGTTGTTACAAGAATTGGGGGGGGGGGGGGGGAAATGTTCTCTTTAACCTCTGGGGACAGGACAAGAAGCAATGGGCTTAAATTGCAGCAAGGGCAGTTTAGGTTGGACATTAGGAAACACTTTCTGTCAGGGTGGAATAAATTGCTTAGGGAGGTTGTGGAATCTCCGTCATTGGAGATTTTTAAGAGCAGGTTAGACAAACACCTGTTAGAGATAGTCTAGATAATACTTAGTACTGCCATGAGTCTAGGGGACTGGACTAGATGACCTCGAGGTCCCTTCCAGTCCTATGATTCTATGACCAGTATGCTGCTAAGATATGACCAGCTCTTGCCCCACAGACCCTTCAAATTCAGTCTACTCTAAAGGAACACTGCCGAACAATAACAACTCAGCCACATCCAGCAGCCATTTCACCCTGTGAATGAAGAAATCTTGCTATTAGTTAGAGGTTGTCTATATGAAGAGACTCTCTCTTTCATGTCCCCACTTGTAAAGGAGATTAATTCAGAGGTACCAACGAAGTTAAAAAATTAAAGCGGGAGAGGACAACAATTCAAAACCTCAATGTTTCATGAAATAGAAAGTCATTTTTGTTCCTTTAAAGAATGAAACAGAGACTTTTCAAAGTCTTCACTTAAGGGGGGAGGAGAGGGAGCAGGAGAAAGCGACTGGAATGTGCGAGGCCCATGTTAAAGTCCCCACTCCCACATCCCAGACTAGTGCCCTAACCACCAGGCTATAGCACACACTCTCATTTTGACCAGAGTCCATCCTGCACCTGAGAAACCTTCCCAACAAAACTGTCATAAAAACCAGTATGTTTCCATGAAACATGGCAGTTTCAAGGAAATGGTATTTTTCAATGGAAAAAAGCTATGTTGAAAATATTTCGGCCAGTTCTATTGATGTCACTTTTGATCATGTCCTTCCCATGGAAAATCTCCATTTGTGGAGCATGGTACAGTTGCAGAATCTGAGCTTGCTGCTCTTTATCTCCTGAAGATTTCACAACAGCAATACACCCCCACAAGCTCCAGGGCTCCACTGCTATAATCCTCCCTTCACAAGGGAATTTCAGCTTCTTCTGGATCATTAGGGAACACACTGAGGAGAAGGCCCAAAGCACATTCCACTTTTCCTTTGTTACTTCCCCTTAGTTTAAGGCTGCACTATTAATTCTCACTGCTTGTGATCTGTTTCCCAGTTTATACCCACACATTTGTCTCTGTTTATATAAACAAGAGCTAGAAGCTGGAAAGCGGCTGTATGTAGTTCCTACAAGAAAAGCTTTATTGAATCAAGATAAATTACATCCAGTATGTTGCCACTGTAATTATACCAAACCTGCAATTATATAAAAAGGTCTTCAAGTTTCTCTGACATGCTGTAGGGTTTATAAAACCACATGGGGCTTGGTACCAGGAATGCTGAAGTCACTGATACAGGAAAAGTCACAGGGGCAGATCACAGCCAGTGAAAACTGTCACAGCTCCACTGAAGTCAAGCTCTACAGTTTTAGGTACTTACATCACAACCCTGCAAAGGAGTGAAAGGCAGACCCCGCACTTGTGTGGAGCTCATTGAAGAATTGTGGCCTTAGCATAATTTTGTTTGTTTTTACAGAATCTTAGCTTTTGTGTTTTTAATGTTTTCTTTTACAAAGACACTTGCACAGTATTAATGTTGCAAGTTGCACAGTATTAATGTTGCAACATTGCAGACACTTCCTAAATTTGAGGCTCAAACTTATCTTTTGTTTAAAACGGTCTAGGATTTTTATTTTAAATTATAATGAAAACAGTTTGGATTTTAATATTCACATGAAACAGTGCATGAAAACCAGAATCTAAGACTGATAAGAGTAAAACTGACTAGAACAGTCACACTGTTCAAGCTGATGAACAGTTAATAACACGGTAGCACATAAGTTAATTTAAAAATCCTTTAAAAAAATAAGGAAATATGTTGCTTATTACTTAAATGACAGCCTGACAGCATCCCCAGACAGAGAGCAGCAGTAATTGCCTATGTCAGTAACACTGAAGTTTTGCTGGGATGATTTAAGGGCACATACTGCCATAGGTGTGCAATGGAATTCTCGCAGCAGTAAATGGGATCAGCATATGACCTTAAGACAAATTGCACACAACTAAAGACATTTGTGTAGAAAATGTCTTTGTGCTCACTTTTCTCTCCATCATCTCTTAAGACTCACATTCCTCAAAGCAGAATTTTCTTGTCAGGCTGACCGTTGGAATGGGATTCCCTGCCCCTTCCTTCTCTGTTACCATTTCTTAATCTCTCCATACCCTATATACAGTTGCAATATGGTGCCTCATCTGCAGCCCAGAGGAAGGACACACGATTCCTCTGTTTAACAGCTTCACAAGTCACATGGCACAGGAGTGCAGTTAAATCCACACTGACAACATTTGTATACTCTTATGCCAACACAATTAATGAAATTGACAAGGCCTGCAGCTTATTTCAATAAACACTCAGTAGATGCTTACATGTGGTATGGAACTTGCCAAAATCTAAATCTGAGTTTGGGTCTCCCACTTTGCCATCTAATGTTGCATCATTTGAACTGATGGATAACTGGTTAAGTACATTGCTAATGTCACAGTACTATCTTTATGATATACAACAGCAGAAATTAGAATACTGATTTTTAGTCAGATTTTTAACAGTTATAATCATACTAAAATTTTATTTTTGTTTACACAGATCATTAAGTGGAGCTTAATTAAATCTAAACCCTAAGGGTTCGATGTATCAGGGATCGATTTATCGTGTCGTGTCTAGACACGATAAATCGATCCCCAAATCAACACCTGTACTCCGCCTCGGCAGGAGGAGTAAGTGGAGTCGACAGGCGAGCCACGGCGGTTGACTCGCCGCCGTGAGGATGGCCAGGTAAATCGAACTAAGATACTTTGACTTCAGCTACGCGAATAGGCCAGTGTAGCCAGGCCTTAGAGGAAGTGATCTCCTCTTGTCACATGACTAGTCTTTACAGCCTTCCTCTTGACCGACCAGTGTCAGAGCTAAATGAGCATGACACTAAGTCATAGCCCAAAACCTGACTCTAACAGTACAATTTATTTGAATCCAGTTTGATTGACTTACACTTTCTGTTATCTTACCCCATTTCCCTGAAGACCGAAATTTATTTTCCACTCACTGAACCATATAGTGTCATTTTTTAATTTCCAAACATACATAAACATTGAAACAATATTTCATGTCTCATGAAGTGCCTATTTCCAATATCACTCTTGTGCATGTAATGATTCGCAATATATGTTTAAGGCATACTGGGCAAGTATACTGCCAGGACAATCTGTTAAACGCAAAAATTCTATACACAGGCAAGTTATGCTCTACAAGAAGCATATAACATTAAATAATAATTTTATTGTATCTGAATTAGAAAAAGTCTACAAACAGAAAACAAAAGATATTACCTCATCCACCTTGTCTCTCCAGCAGCAAACAAGAGATTTAACTATTTACGATAGAGTTCCTATGCCTCTCTATCCTATCAAACCTCTCTCTCGCTAAATTTTCAACAGAGGGCCACATCTGGGTATGGAACTTGTATAGCAGGCCTCACAAAACTGGGGGTTAGGCTGTGGGAGGGGGTGCTGGCTCTGGCTGGTGGTGCAGGCTCTGGGGTGGGGCCAGAAATGAGGAGTTCAGGGTGCAGGAGAGGGCTTTGTGTAGGGGCAGGGGGTTGGGATGGGAGGGTGAGGGCTCCAGCTGGGGGTGCAGGCTCTAGGGTGGGGCTGGGGAAGAGGGGTTGTGGGTGCAGGAGGGTGTTCCGTGCTTGAACTGAGGGGTTTGGAGGGCAGGAGAGTGATCAGGGCTGGGGCAGGGGGTTGGGTAGGGATGGGGGCAAGGGTGCAGGCTCTGGCAGCGCTTACCTCAAGCAGCTCCCGGAAGCAGCAGCACGTCCCTCTCCGGCTCCTACACAGAGGTGCGGCCAGGCTGCTCTGCGCGTTGCCCCGCCCGCAGGTGCTGCTCCTGCAGCTCCCATTGGCCACAGTTCCTGGCCAACAGGAGCTGCACTTGGGCCATGGGCAGCATGCAAAACCCCCTGGCTGCCCCTACCTGTAGGAGCCGGAGGGGGGACACGCTGCTTCTGGGAGCTGGGTGGAGCCACAGCATGCATGGAGGGGGCCAACCCCCGACCCCTCTCCCCGGCTGGAGAGCCGGAGCGGGGCAAGCCCCGGACCCTGCACCCTGGCGGGAGCTTGAGCACCAGATGAAAACTTCTGAATGGCCAGATGTGGCCCCCAGGCCATAGTTTGCCCACCCCTGTGCTAGCCTCTAATGTGGGGTATGTCTCTGTTAACTCAGACAATGCTAATGTGCCTATCACTGGCTAAGATGCCCGGCTGCCCTAGTAATTCATTTGCATTGTGTCCATCATATATACAAACAAATGCATTTGAGATAAATGCTATTAACCCTGACAGAACATAACACAGCACAAAGCAAACAGCCCATTAATTTCATAGCTGTCTCTCTCCCCACAAGGAAAGCTTAAACATTTTAAAGCAACTTCATGTAAATAACTAGGGCTAACTGAGGGGGCAGAAACATCATAGGATCTCTGGGACCAGTAACCAGTGCCAGCCCCACCTTCCCTCATGGCTGCATTTATTTAATTAAGCCACTCCAACTAAGAAGTGTCTATGCTGGTCTCATATCTGCAGGATCCCAACACCAATGTCCTGAGGCAGCAAGATCCTGTTCTTGGAGCTATAAAGTTTCCCCTTACAGATTTAATCTAGGTGTACCTTGTTTTCTTTGCACCACTCTTGACAGGGGAAGTGACTCTCACAAGTCCTGAGAGCAGAAGATAAGCAGTTCCTCACCACAGGAATGCTGCCCAGTTCACCATGCCAGGGTGGGGAGAAGCCACCAGGATGATTTCCCAAAGAGACCCACCCCATCCCAGGCACTCAGCCAGCAGCTCCCCCACAGCCCAGGGCTCCTTCACACACCAGCCTCTTTCACAACCCAAGGCTCTCCCAGACCCACACCACCCCTCAGTCCAGCATTGCTATTCCCCCTCAGTCCAGGGCTCCCCCAGACCCCACCCAACTCCCTCCCCTCCCCAGAGCTCCCCCATCCCCCCTCAGCCCAGGGCTCCCCCAGACCCATCCCACCCTCCCCCTCCCCCTCAGCCCAGGGCTCCCCAGATGCATCCCACACCCTCCACTCCCCCTCAGTCAAGGGCTCCCTTAAACCCAACTCACCCCCTCAGTCAGGGGCTCCCCTAGACCCACCTCCCTCCACAGAGCTCCCTCACCCCCCCCCCCGCCCCGAGCTCCCCCAGACCCCCTCTCCGTTTCCCCTCAGCCCAGGGCTCCGCCAGCCCCGCCCCTCGCCCTCGCCGCCTCACGGTACCTGCGCGCCCAGCAGCCCCGCTCCTCACTCTCTCACTCGCCTTCTCGCCACCTGCCTCAGACGCCACTGCTGAGCTGACGTCACAAGGAGGTGGAGTCACCTGACTGCCTAGAAGCGGGTGGTGGAGGTGGCTGCGTCACAGCAGGGAGCGCGTTGGGCGTGTACGCGGCTCGGGAGCGCGCGGGAACGGTCCCTTGCCTCCGTGACCCTTCAGCGCCGGTGGCCTTAGGGGTCCTGTGCGCGCGCGGGACCCTCAGCGACGGGGCGGTAGCCGGGAACTCGGGCACACCTAGCCCGGGCTGCAGGCGGGGTTGGAGCACGGCACACCCCCGTGCTTTGCACGCCCACGGCCCGTTACTTGCATAAGCACTTCGCACAAAGACGTCGCTCTAGCTATGGGCAAGCTCGTCTGAGGGTGGCAAGCAACCCCGCATGCCAGGTCGCAGCGCCCGAATTTGGGCACGCAGCGCCCGAATTTGGGCACGCAGCGCCCTCATAACGGGCAGCCGCTGGCCACATTTGGGGGCGCCAGACTCAAGCGTTGCATAGGTGGCAGTTTCTGCGGCTTGCACATTTGCATAAGGCTGCATGAGGCCCCTCGTGATGGCTGCCATGGCTGACACCCCACTGGACCGGGGACCTCCAGAGCCAAAAGCCTGAGCCAGGCTGGGGCTGTGTAGCAGACTCTCATCCTCTACCGATGGGTACATGTAACATAGCCTCACCGTGGATTACATGTGCACATACATATTCTGTTTGTTGCACAAATATATATCCCCTTGTGCACACGGCTTTTTGTATGCACATTTTCCATTATTTGCCCAAACACTTACTTGCATGCAACTATTTCTGTTAGTAGCACTCGGACATTTCCCTACCTGCTCATACGTGTTCCATGGCCTGCATCACACATGTTCTTTTTGCATGAGAACACACACACACACACATTGTTATTCACTTGAGGAAACCTAGAGTCCATTTCCTCAACATTTGGCCCCAAATCATGCCCCTATTTATGTCCACCAAATTCCTCTTCAGGGCAGTACAGTTCTCACATGTCCACAGGCCAGACCACATATAGCCAGATCTGTGATTTAGAGTTTTGTATTACATTTCTGAGCTTATCTGTTATCAGAAAATCTGCACCCAAATACATTGGAGCACTAATCTTGGCCAAGCAGCGTTCCTGATTTGTCCAGGTAAATAGGTCAAAGGTATGGATTGTAAGGCATTCAATTGAACAAAATACTTTCATGATTACATGTAATACACTAGCTTGGTCCACATGACTATGACTCCTGATGACTCACTCCAGTGTGAGGATAATAACCTGTACTTAGTGGGTGATAATGGAGTTATTTCTGTAGGTCAAGTGGTAGGAGGTTGTACTTTTATTGCTTAAAATCTTGGTTCAATCCTCCTGAAGACTGTGGCAGTGTCTGTATGTATGTGGCTGCAGTGTGTGAGCAGATGTTGCTTGTGTAGGTGTGGAGAGCCCACTCCCAGAGGAACCAATGTTTTCTACTCTTGTTCTGTGAGGCAGATAGGAGGATACCCCCTCTTTCCCATAAACAGCCAGAGGGCCCAGTCTAGTTATCCAAGCTGGGCACTGAGAAAAAAAATTGCCCTTTAAACAGAATGTTGCTGAAATGTTCCTGCATGTTTGGGAACAGGAGAAGCGTTTAGCTGACACACAAAATGGAAGGTGTTTCATCTGGTGGGAATAACAAGGCAGAAGCCATTGGAACAGGGCTCAAACAGGTTTTACCATCCTGCTCTGGCGACAGGGCTATGATTTAATGCCAAAAACTAATTTAGATTTAACACGTAGCTAAGAGAAAGACTCTAAATTATAGCCCTTCCTTAGGACGGGGAGACAGACTTCCTTGGGACATGTGACAGACTGGGATGCTTGGAGACAGGAAGCCTTTAACTTTGGGGTCAAGGACACAGCATTATGACCCGTCTAATAGAGCGTTCCCTTTTAAACCACCCCTTTTACTATGTGATTTTCTCTCTGACTCACCAATAAAATCAGCTTGTATTTACAAACCCTGCCTGGAACTGGGTTGTGGATCCTGTTCATTGGGCATATCACTGATGGACTACTACCGGAGAATCAAGGGTCTGGCCTACACACAAAGTTGTACTGGTTTTCTTCCGGAAAAAGGAAAGCTATAACTGTGCAACTTGTTCTGATAGACAAGCCTTAAGGTGTGATTTTAAAATGATTTAGATAAAACAGAGCAAGTTTATGTAGGGATGCTATTATATTGATTTAAACTTGGCTTAGATCTGTTTAGCTTGCACCTGCAAGCTTGACCAACACAGTGAGTTTAAACCATAGAAGAGTGTCCATACAGGGTTTTGCACTGGTTTAACTTACATCGGGTTTTAAACCAATTTAAGTTATACCAGTATAACGAAACATTTACATGTTGTGAAGGCTAGGACTATAACAGGGTTTAAAAGAGAACTAGATAAATTCATGGAGGTTAAGTCCATTAATGGCTATTAGCCAGGATGGGTAAAGAATGGTGTCCCTAGCCTCTGTTTGTCAGATGGATGGCAGGAGAGAGATCACTTGATCATTACCTGTTAGGTTCTCTCCCTCTGGGGCACCTGGCATTGGCTACTGTCGGTAGACAGGATACTGGGCTGGATGGACCTTTGGTCTGACCCAGTATGGCCTTTTTTATGTTCTTACATCAGAGAACAGTCAAAAGTGGGCAATGACTTGAGACATGGTCATGGGCACTGGGAATTGCAATCTGCCTCCTTAAACAGTACTGAAAAGATGCTAGTGACAGTGAAGCATGGTGAGAGCCATGTTTACACCTGCATTTTACAATTTTAAGCTTTTCCTAAAGGGATGTTCAGCAGCTCCAGAATGGAGCCAATAGGGAATTGTTTCACTTCTGCTCAAGAACAAACACAGTGCAGTATCTGGACAAGATTTTAAGGGAAGGGGTCATTGTCACCTTGTAATCTAGTCCATTTCAGAAAATAAGTTAAAAGTCAAGCATTCAAAAAACCACACCATAACCCTCAAAAGCATGATTGGCTTAAAAACCATATGATTTAAACATAATATATGTCGGGTTCTTTTTATTTGTCTCCTGGTTTTGGTGTCTTTAAGGTTCACATTTTCAAGCTTTTTTTCTATAGCCATATGGCCTAGATACTTACCTTTTTAAAATGAAAGCTGAGATTCTCAGGTAATAACAGGTTTCAGAGTAGCAGCCGTGTTAGTCTGTATCCGCAAAAAGAACAGGAGTACTTGTGGCACCTTAGACACTAACAAATTTATTTGAGCATAAGCTTTTGTGGGCTACAGCCCACTTCATTGGATGCATAGAATGGAACATATAGTGAGGAGATATATATACATACAGAGAACATGAAAAGGTGGGAGTTGCCCAACCAACTCTAAGAGGCTAATTAATTAAGATGAACTGTTGTCAGCAGGAGAAAAAAAACTTTTGTAGTGATAATCAAGATAGCCCATTTAAGACAGTTTGACAAGAAGCTGTGAGGATACTTAACATGGGGGAAATAGATTCAATGTGTTTTAATGGCTCAGCCATTCCCAGTCTCTATTTAAGCCTAAATTGATTGTATCTAGTTTGCATATCAATTCAAGTTCAGCAGTTTCTCATTGGAGTCTGTTTTTGAAGCTTTTCTGTTGCAAAATTGCCACCTTTAAATCTGTTACTGAATGGCCAGAGAGGTTGAAGTGTTCTCCTACTGGTTTTTGAACGTTATGATTCCTGATGTCAGATTTGTGTCCATTTATTCTTTTGCGTAGAGACTGTCCAGTTTGGCCATCTATGCATCCGATGAAGTGGGCTGTAGCCCACGAAAGCTTATGCTCAAATAAATTCATTAGTTTCTAAGGTGCCACAAAATTGCCACCTTTAAATCTGTTACTGAATGGCCAGAGAGGTTGAAGTGTTCTCCTACTGGTTTTTGAATGTTATGATTCCTGATGTCAGATTTGTGTCCATTTATTCTTTTCCGGTTTGGCCATCTATGCATCCGATGAAGTGGGCTGTAGCCCAGGAAAGCTTATGCTCAAATAAATTCATTAGTTTCTAAGGTGCCACAAGTACTCCTGTACTTTTTTCAGGTAATGACCTGATTCCAGTAGTTGGGACAGTGCTTAATTTGTGCCAGGGCTTACCAGGGCTGAGTCCCGGCACCTCTAGGACGTGGCAGTTTATAGCCCTGGCACCTCTAGGCTTGCATGAGCTCCAGCACCTAATTGATTGAGCCCCAGCACCTCTTTCATTACAAATTAAGGACTGAGTTGCGGACTTTAAAATAACCCCAAAATTGCAAGTATCAGAGGGGTAGCCGTGTTAGTCTGAATCTGTAAAAAGCAACAGAGGGTCCTGTGGCACCTTTAAGACTAACAGAAGTGTTGGGAGCATAAGCTTTCGTGGGTAAGAACCTCACTTCTTCAGATGCAAGAAGAAGTGAGGTTCTTACCCACGAAAGCTTATGCTCCCAACACTTCTGTTAGTCTTAAAGGTGCCACAGGACCCTCTGTTCCCAAAATTGCAAGACTCTGATAAAATCTGGTGAGTTAGCAGCACTGGGTTCTACACATACCTCTGAGTAGCTCTGCCCATTTCTGTGGTTTTAAAATTGAAACTGACTTGACTTTAGAGGAGAAATATTGAAACTGACTACAGTCAAAGTGCTGTCAAATGCACAAAATAAACTAGGCGTTATAGAGAACAATAGGGATAGTATGCTTAGGAATTGAAACAACAGTAGGTAAGTATCAGGGGGTAGCCGTGTTAGTCCATATCCACAAAAACAACAAGGAATCTGGTGGCACCTTAAAGGCTAACAGATTTATTTGGGTATAAGCTTTCGTGGGTAAAAAACCCACTTCTTCAGATGCAACAGTAGGTAAGAACGTTCAGACAGAACTCTGCTGTCTCTGTTCAGTTGCCGCTACTATGGCTGCCTTACTACGTAATTGTTCCCCTCTGCTACATAAAGAAGCTTCTTCTGAACTCTTTTAGTACCCAATTGCTGCCTCTGACCCTGCTTGTGCCTTTGCACCTGCTCTCTAGCCTTCCAACACATCATCTCTTGGGGCTGTTCCCATGTGTATCAAACTAGTTAAAAGGGGTTTGAATGCACTTCTTCTGTTATTTTGGTGCAAGTCTGTGTGTCTGTCTAGCCCTGAATTTCTCCTCATAGTTGTAGCCCCCAAGGACTCTGTCTTATCTTCTTCCCCATTTTAGTTCTTTTTCTCAGTTCTTTCATATCCTTCCTTTAATACGGAGCCCAGACTGATCCTCAATAATTCAAGTGTGAGTCTAACCACTGAATCTGAGAAGCTAGCAATGGAAAAGCTCTAGTAAAGTCATCTAGAGCAGTGGTTCCCAAACTTGCCTGGTTTTGTTTACCTGCCGCGTCCGCAGGTTTGGCTGATCGTGGCTCCCAGTGGCCGCGGTTCACTGCTGCAGGCCAATGGGAGCTGCTGGAAGCGGCGGACAGTACGTCCCTCAGCCCGCGCCGCTTCCAGCAGCTCCCATTGGCCTGGAGCAGCGAACCGTGGCCACTGGGAGCCGCGATTGGCCGAACGTGCGGACGCGGCAGGTACACAAACCGACCCGGCCCGCCAGGGGCTTTCCCTACACAAGCTGTGGAACAAGTTTGGGAACCACTGATCTAGACCATTCTCACACACGTTATGGCAGCACTGTCTAATGGTTAGAGCATGGTGCTGGAAATCAGGACTCCTGGGTTCTAGGCCTGTCTGTCACTGACTTGCTTGATAACCTCAGGCAAATCCTTGAAGCCTCTCTGTGTCTCAGTTTCCCCAGCTGTAAAAAAGAGATAGTATCAGTGATACCCACTTCTGTGAAGGTCTTTGAGATCTCTGGATGAAGCGTACTATTTGCTGATAAAGGCCAATGAAGGATTGTTCTCCACAGTACAAGGGCTGAGAATGGTACATACCTGGACAGAGAGAGTTAGTAATTTCTTCTGAGCTGTGTTCTTCACCCTTCTTCATACATCCCAGGGTTCTGGACAGTCTCTGAGCTGCTTGTTGGCACCAGGCTTTTGGTTAAGCGTCTGCCCTCTGTCTTCCCACTCAGATCATTTCCTTAATCAGTAGCTTTTCATCTATGGCTGTTTCAGCCATAATTCCCCCTCCCTCCCCCCTGCCCACCCATGCTTATTACTTTACACGCGTCTCCATTAAAAACTCTCACAGCATCCTGATCAAGTAGGATTTATGTAGGGAGAACACTCAGCAGATAGTATCTGGATGCTATTATATGGGGGGATTTGGAAACAATACATTAGCTAAAGCCAGGCTGGTGGTAAGCGCTAAAAAAGTCTTTGATTGACTTGAATGGCATTATTTAGATCAAGTGGTGGACTCATCTGGTTGCGGTCCACGACTCACCCCGTGGCTCAGGATATGATATTCAGAACCTCCAGCTTAAGTAGTGACTAATAACTATTGATCAGGCTTTTTGTGCCAGTTTCACAAGGGCAGGAAACGCAACTTCTGTTGGCTGTATGGTTGGGCCTATGGTGATGACAATAAGGGAGGAGACAACCGATGGAGCAATGACTATGGATCAGAGGCGGAATCAAACTATTGCTATGGGCTAATGACCGAATAACAATCCTCCAGCACAAGGCCTCTCAGGTTAGATCATTTTCAAAATGGGAGAGTTTTTCAGGGTATAAAGTAAATGACAATAAATCAACAGGGTCAAGAAGCTTTCACAGCAATCGAGGGAATGGCAGAGCAACACAAATGAACTGGAATGTTTATCTCCCCAAATCTGCAAGACATAAGGCTGGAGAGGCAGGCAGGTAAGGAGTGGGAACCAGGAGTCCCAGGTTCTAATCCTCCCTCTCTCTTGTACTTCCTATGTGACCATAGGCAAGTCCTTAACTGCTCTGTATCTCAGTTTCCCCATCTGCAAATAGAACTTAATGACACCCATCTCACAGAGAGAGGTGTGGATCTCAATTCACTAATATGTGTAAAGGGCCTAAAGGAACTCAATGGAAGGTGGATTGGAAAGGACAATATCATCCCTACTATGAGCAGCGGAGATGTGAGACCTGTGCCACGAACGGCTTACTGCTTTAGTGTGGACAAGACAACAGCCCTCTCTGCTCAGATGGAGTCACAAATGCCATAGATTAACTCAACCCAGAATCCTGGGCAGGGGAGGATCCTGAAGGGAGCAGGCTGGGTAACAACATAGGGTCAAAGATTCGCCCCATTCCTCCGCTGCATTGAATAAGATCCTGGTGAAGGAATCAGTGGAGGGTTGGCATGGGGATCACAGACTACTGAAAAATTCCCCACACTTACACAGCAGTGGTCCATTAGTTTCACCCATCAGTGCTAATCCATGGGCTCCGCCAGCCCTCATGGGACAGAGAGGGAGACTTCGGGGAGACTACGAATGTCAGCTAGCACCGAATGTGAATACAAATGAATTATATTCACTATACTAGCAATGGTGCTTTGCTTTGGAGGCCAGTAGCACCTTCCAACCAATGGTCTCCGAGCACTGGATTCAGACCTGGAGCAAGCGAGTGCAGTTCCACTGGAGCGAATGGAATTTCACCTGCAAGGGCTGAAGGAAGCCTCGGGAGCCAGTTCCCTTTGCAGTTCCTCTGAGGGACAATAAATGGGGACAGTAACAAGGGGAAAATATAGGGGAGAAGAAAGAAGCAGTAGGCCAGGTTGCTCCTCTGAGGAATCCCGCCCAGGGGCTCTAGGATGAGAGCGTAAAAGGCTCTTATATACACTGATATGGAGCTAAATATATGTAGAGCCCTGCATCTGTATCTGTATCCACATCTGATATGCGAGCCTCAAATATGGTCCGCAGATATAAAGTGGATATCCGCAGATTTGCAGGGCTCTAAATACCTGCTATTTGCTGTTAAACCCTTTTCCCTTTCCTCACTAGGCATGGCTCCCCCAGGCTTCCCAGCTCCACTCTTCACAAGCAGGACAGATGAGCAGTCAGTGCTGAGATCAAAGAGAAACCACCAGGGACCTTGTGAGGGTCTCAGTGTGGGACAACTGGCAACCACATCTTTAGCTGGTAAGATTTTTATCATGCATGTATTTTCCAGGGAATGGTGTGTTACACACGACGCTCCCAGGAATGCGTGTGGCTGAGGAATTTTAATACTCACGTGAAGTTATTGTCTGGGGCAGGAAGATGGTGCAAACTGGGACTGAGCCAAGAGAGATTTCAGCTTTTCTCAAGTGTTTGGGTATTTCCAAGACCCTGCAAGAAGCACAATTATCACAGGGGTGGGATGGGGAGGGAGGTATTTCATGTGGATTTTTACATTCTGTTGATTGAAAAGTTACAGGTCCATATGCAAATCATTATCTTTCATAGAAGACTGGATACGTAGATGCCCACGGCCAAAATGTCATAGCAAATAGCTCCTGGAAGGTAGACAAGCGAGCATTTGAGAATAGATAATATATTCAATACTTTGCACTTCTTAAAAATCTTTTCATCCAAAGATCTCGGAGTGCTTTACAAATCTTAATGAATTAATCAAGCTTCCCAACACCACTGTGCTGGATATATGCAGGGATCATTTCACTCACCGCTGAAATTCAGCTGTCTCTGGGGTGAGACACAACTGCACCATACAACAGACTAGGAATGGAAGTGAAGAAGAATCCTGCATCCACCTGGAATTGCTGAGATGCACTATATAACTACCTGACCTGGAATTTGGCTGGGACATGGGAGTTATCAACCTGAATAGAACATGTGCTGAAATCCTTAATGACCACAAGTTGTGGAAGACCTTATTTAACATCTGTCCTCTCAGGAGCCTGATTTTATTTGGTGTCATTTGCTCTGCTGATGACTTAGACTTGTCACTACTGTTTGGCCTCTTGTGCCTGTCCTAGTATAACAGTGCTACTAGTAACTGAAGGGAAGCCAGCCGCTTTCAGCTAATGATTCCAGACTTTACATATCTGGGTCACCACGAACACCACTGAGCTCTGAGTCTGAGTTTTGGAAAATCACTCTGTGCCATTTGCTCAAGGACCTGTCACCCAGGGAATTTCTGTACCCCACCAACAGCATTCTGCACATGCAAGCGGGATACAATCTTTGATCCCTTTGCATTTCTGCCCCCTCCTGATCCACAAGGGCATTCAGGCTGAGTGACACTGGGGAGATTGCCACCCTGGCTAAAGGCATGTTGCTTTGCTTGTTCGTTTGTGATGCTGATTCCCAGACTCCCTTCCTATTTATATCACCCATGATGACATGTAGGGTAACACTGTCTATTAATAAAGTTCTGTGCCACCTCCTCCCATTTCAGATCATTCTCTTTAAAGGGCTTTGCCTTTCCCCAGAGCAATGCTGTTCAGACACCAAGTGGCCCTCAGTTACCATGTTGCTGAGGTCTCTGGAGGCTGGGTAAGCAACAATCACAAAGGTATGAGGTAGGCGGGCGTGATCAGACCAGCTTCTCAGCTGGATCGCTTGAGGCACAGAGAGGTGCAGTGACCTCTCCAAGGTCACAAAGCAGGCCAGAACTAGAATTCAGGGATCCCGACGTCATAGACCACACGGCCTCCTGCTGCCCCTTCCTGGATAATGACACACTGGGGTTTTCAGAGATGTTAATGAGATCTCAAAAAGCACAGGAACAGCCCAGCTGGGTCTACATCTCCTGACTTCAGCTGCTTTATCCCCTGTCCCTCAATCCCCTCCTCCTCCAGGAACAAACCCCAGTGGCTCTGAGACTCTCTCCTTGCTGGGGATCCACCCTGATTTCTGCCTTTGGTGGCTGTCCCTGCTGCCCTGGTGCAAACTCTACCCCAGTGCAGACAGGTAAAGCTGTGCTCTGCGCTGGTGCAGCTTGAAACTAGTGTAAGTTGCCTCAGTGCAACTAGTGGCATATAGTGGTTCACCCGGCGTATCCTTAATGCTTGCACAGGACAGCGACAGCAGTGGGTGGCTGGGCACTGCTGGCTAAAATTGAGGCAAATTCCTAGGTAGACAAGGCCCTGACAGCATCTTCCCAGTGCTTCCTCCCCTTTGGGGGAATGTAGGAGTGGGTCAGGACGCTGGGAAGTTATGCAGGTGTGTTTGTGGTGTCAGCTCCTCCTACAACCCTAGGGAAAGCAGATCTGTAGAGATCGCTCAGAAAGCCCTTTGGAAAAAAGGGGCTGCGTGGACTGAGACCCCAGTTTCGCTTCCCTTCTGGCACCCCTTGATGAGAAGGGTGGGTAGAAGCTCCCATTCCCCAGGAGGCTGTCCATCTCCCATGGACAGCTGCTCAGAGAGGTGGCCTGGCTCTAGGGGGCACAAGGCCGGCTGCCTGTGGGTAATGAAGAGACTGGGAGACAGATGGAGTGTGGGTGTTCGGGGCTCACACTTCACCTCCCTTCTTCTTTCTCATTTACTCCACTTCCATTTCAGTGTCTTACCCACTAGGATAGGGGTCGGCAACCTTTCAGCAGTGGTGTGCCAAGTCTTCATTTATTCACTCTAATTTAAGGTTTTGCGTGCCAGTAATACATTTTAACATTTTTAGGTCTCTCTCTACAAGTCTATAATATATAACTAAACTATTGTTGTATGTAAAGTAAATAAGGTTTTTAAAATGTTTAAGAAGCTTCATTTAAAATTTAATTAAAATGCAGATCTTATAAGTTTAGTGTGATCCTTGCCCTTGCTTTTCCTTGCTGAGTTTTCCAATGTCTGGCACGTATTTGGATACTTTAAGCTGCACACAGGCTTCTGAGTGATCAGTTGTTAACTTGCTCCGAGAGGGACAGAGAACAGATTTCATGTGTGAAAATGCCTATTCACACAGGTATGTGGATCCAAATGCTGAAAGCATTGCAAACGCAATTTTCTTCAAACAGTTAAATTTCATTGGCAGGGACGTCCAGCAGGTCAGAATAGAGGCCCCATGATCTCTCTCGGTAGTTTCAAGTGCGCTCCTCAGATCTCCAAACGTTGATGCCCACAATTCTGAGCTTTTTAACTGAATGAGCTGCATTTCAAAATCTTCAACACCCATCCACTGAAATACAGACAAATCCAAGTCACTTTCGTTGAACTTTTCAGGTTTCATTGGAAAAGAAAGCATTGGGCCAAATCGCTGGAAATCTTGAAATCTGTCGGAAAATTCTGATTCCAGTTCTTGCATGTACATTCCAATCTCATCAACACCGACAGTGCAACGTATCTATAGCTCTTTTATGTGTTGGAAGTAGCGGAAAGTCGAAGTTCGAATAGCCTGAGAAAAAACTGCTAGTTTTACAACAAATGCCTTCCAGGCTTCATAAAGGTCCAGAACCGTTTGCCCTGCACCCTGGAGACAGAGGTTGAGTTTGTTTAGGTGAGCAGTGATGTCAGTTAGAAACATGAGCTTACACAGCCATTTGTCATCATCCAGTTCAGGGTAGTTTTGTCCTTTTTCTGACAAAAAGGCCTTGATTGCATCAAAACAGTTTACAAAGCACACCAAAACCTTGCCACGACTTAGCCACTGAATGTTGCTGTGAAGTGGAATGTTGTTATAAGCACTGTCCATCTCGTCTAGCAGTGCTTGAAACTGTCTGTGAGTCAAAGCAGATCGAGCAACCACGGAAATTCACAAATTGCCCCACTGTATTCATCACATTATTAAGCTCTGAATTAGAAATTTTAGCACACTGGTTTTCTTGATGGTTGATACAGTGAAATTTGACTGTCCGGTGGCCAATTTGATCTTCAGGTAACTTTACAAATCCCTTCTGTTTTCCGACCATGGCAGGAGCACAAAATATTTTTCTGATGTCAACTCCTCGTTCTTAAAAATGGTTTACAAAGCTTTCCACTATATCTTCCCCCTTTGTTGTGCCATGCAGGGGTTTTAGGCAACAAAGTTCCTCTTGGATTTCATTAGAAGCACAATATCTTGCAATAACTGCCAAACGTGGAACGTTGTTTATATCTATGCTCTCATCAACTGCAATGCTAAACACTGCTGTGTCTTTTAATGCAGTCGTCTGATTTTCGTTAATGTTTTCTGCCATTTCGCTTATGCGTCTCACAACTGTTCTGGCAGAGACAGGCAGTTCTTTTATTCTAGATACGAATGTATCTTTATTTGGAAAATCATTGAACAAAACCTCCGAACTGCTGGGGGTGGCTGCAGAGCCCTGGGCCGGCAGCCGGGACCCCAGGCTGGCAGTGGAGCCCCCAGACTGGTGGCTGGGCCCCAGGGCCGGCAGTGGGATGAGCGGGGCCAGCGGACGGAACCCCAGACCGGCAGCGGGCTGAGCGGGGCCAGCGGACGGGACCCCGGCTGGCAGGGGGCCGGTGGACGAAACCCCAGGCCGGCAGTGGGCTGAGCGGGGCTGGCAGATGGATCCCCGGCTGGTAGGGGGCCGGCAGACGGAACCCCAGACCGGCGGATGGAACCCCAGACTGGCAGCGGGCTGACCGGGGCCGACGACTGGGACCGCGGCTGGCAGGGCGCTGGCGGCTGGTACCCCAGGCCGGCAGTGGGCTGAGCGGGGACGGTGGACAGAAACCCGGCTGGCAGCGGGCTGAGTGGACCCGGTGAACAGAACCCCAGCTGGCAGGGGGCCGGTGGCCGGCGCCCCAGGCCGGCAGTGGGATGAGGGGTGCCAGTGGACGGAACCCCGGCTGGCAGGGGGCCAGCGGACAGAACCCCACGCCGGCAGTGGGCTGAACGGGGCCGGCGGATAGAACCCCAGCTGGCAGGGGGCCGGCAGATGGAACCCCAGGCCGGCAGCAGAGCCCCAAGGCCGGCAGCCAGGACCCAGGCAGTGTGAGTGCCACTGAAAATCAGCTCGCGTGCCATAGGTTGCCGACCCCTGCACTAGGAAGTGGAACTCTCCTGGACCAGCCCAGATGGTTTCCCAGCCATGTCCGGTTTCCTTCATGAGCGGATCCTGAGCCCATTGATGAACGGTTCTTTGGCACCTGCTCCTTCCACACTCCAGTTCATTGACAATGAGCATAGCAAGGAGCTGTGTTGTTTTTCCAGCTCCCCCGCTCCAGCCATTTTCCCTGTCCTTGTGCCTACACTGCCCTCTTGTGGGGTGTTTTTGGTTCATATTCCTGACCTTGTTTTGCACTGGTTTCTCTCTCAGCGACAATTCCCAAGGATCTAGCGGAGTCATTGACTGTGGTAGCTGCAATGGGCCTACAGGCCTGTGTTGTAGAGACAGCAGGGAACTAGGATTTCACCTGCAAGCGGATATTTAGCTGAACAAACCCCTGTCCCCTGCCCACATTTTCTATCTGAATCTTACTTTGGTGTGAGTTAATGAGAGGTGGGCAACACAAAATGTCTCCCCTTAGGTCTGAAGGAAGAGAATAGACCCTCAAGAAGGATCTTTCTACTGGTGGTAGGAAGGCCATGCTGTGTTATAATATTGTAGTGCCCTGGCCATGCTACTGCAGATCATGCTTTGGTCTGGTTTATGGAGCTGTTGTAACCAGGTTAAAGACTGGGGCTGAATTCAGAGCTGACAGTGTTTGAGGCAACGGCCTCTGCTGCACTGATGATGGGAGGTGCAGAATGGCAGCTGAGGGGATGCGTCCACAGAAAGCAGAGTCACACTGGAGAGGTGGAAGGGCTGGCAGAGAGGCAGAGGAAGGGATGGTTCCAAGGAAAGGGGGCATGGCCAGTTATGACATAGACTCATAGACTCATAGACTTTAAGGTCAGAAGGGACCATTATGGTCATCTAGTCTGACCTCCCGCATGATGCAGGCCACAAAAGCTGACCCACCCACTTTCCCTTAACTCAGCTGTTGAAGTCTCCAGATCATGATTTAAAGACTTCAAGTCGCAGAGAATCCTCCAGCTTGCGACCCCTGCCCCATGCTGCGGAGGAAGGTGAAAAACCTCCAGGGCCTCTGCCAATCTACCCTGGAGGAAAATTCCTTCCCGACCCCAAATATGGCGATCAGTAGAACCCCGAGCATACAGGCAAGATTCTCCAGCCGGACCCTCATTTTACCAGCGATGACACGTTATTGCCTAATTGACTAAAATCACGTCATCCCATCAAACCATTCCCTCCATAAACTTATCTAGCCTAATCTTGAAGCCAGAGAGGTCTTTTGCCCCCACCGTTTCCTAGCTGGAGCAAGAAGGTGATACAGCCAGATTCTGATCTCATTTATACTGCTGCAAATCTAGAGCAACTCAATCAGTTTCAATGGAGTTACACTAGATTTACACCAGTGTAACTGAAAGAAGAATTGGCCCAAATGTGGGTCCATCTGCTTTATGAAAGCGTAACAGGTTACTGTGACGTTATTTACATGAATTGTGACCGTATAGATCATTGTTGCAACCACGGTCCTATAGTTGCACCAAATCTTGTACAAAGGCGGTCAAGTAAGGTGTCTATGGAAAGGTTGTAATTTGCTGGTTATGATTATGCTGTCTGTATGTGTGTATCATTTTTGTATTTGAAGTTATTAATATTGGCTATGTACTTGTATCTCAATGTGTTTGATTCTAAGTAGCCTCAGTGAAGCATTTGGTCAGCTTCTTGAGAAAGGACTATTCTCAGTAAGTGCCCAATTAAGAAACACTTAACTGACAATGGGCTTTGGGAGACACCAATCCACATCTGAGCTTTCCTGGGAATGTACAAACTAACATGTAAACAATGGCGTCGGCCTGCAAAAAGCTGAATCATTCATGGACATGTGACTTGCCCAGGTGGCTACAAACTCCATCTGGTTGCTGTGACTTTGCACAGAAGAACAAAGGGGTTTCCGCCCACAAGAGAGAGAATATAAAAGGCCCTGGAAGCCTCTCCATTTTGTCTTCAGCTGGCTCAAGAGATGGCCTCTCCACCCCAAAGAAATGCCTGAAAGAAACTGGAAAAAAGGACAGTAACTACGGGGGTGTGAGTGATTGCTGGACCCAGACTAGGAAAGAGTCCAGTCTGTGAAAGACTCATAGAATCATAGAATATCAGGGTTGGAAGGGACCTCAGGAGGTCATCTAGTCCAACCCCCTGCTCAAAGCAGGACCAATCCCTAACTAAATCATCCCAGCCAGGGCTTTGTTACCTCCCTAGGTAATCCATTCCAGTGTTTCACCATCCTCCTAGTTACATTTTTTCCCCCTAATATCCAACCTAAACCTCCCCCACTGCAACTTGAGACCAGCAGCGGCCCCCAGGAGCCGGCCAACAGGGCTGCTAACAGGGGAGTTTAAGTGGGAGTTTACAGGGGGAGGTGGAAGGGGAGGCAGGCAGGCGCGGTGGTCGGTGTGCTCTGTTTCCCCAGAGGCTGCAGGCAGAGACCATAGCAGCCATGAGCCAAGCAGCAGGGGACACAATGCAGATGAAAGCATGTAGCAGCTGCGGTATGTATATGGTCCTAGCAGGTGCACCTGATCAGAGGTATGTCTGTATGAAATGCCGCCTAATTGCCCTGTTAGAGGAAAAGGTCCGAGGGTTGGAGATGCAGGTAGAGACCCTGGTAGAGTTTAGAAGGGGGTTTGAGCAGCTAATGGAGCAAAGGCAAGGGGTGGCTGAAGGGGAATGCTTGGGGGTGCAGATGGAAGCGGGGGCTATGGTCTGTGAGGGGGGAATGTCGGGGGGAGAACAAGAGCAGTGGAAGCATGTGACCGTGAGAAGCAGGCCAAGGAAAAGGAGGGCTAGTGAGGGGGAAATAGAACTCAGGAACAGGTTTGGGTGTTTGGCTAACGAGGAGGGGACGCAGCAGGTGGTAACTGATGGTGGGAGGCAGAGGAAGAAAAGAAGGGCAGCTAGTCCAATAGACAGGGGGGAGGAGTTGATGGAAACAGCATCAATACTCGGCCCCGGGAGGATACAGGATGGCAATAGGGGGACTATAAGGGAAAATAGAGACAGACAGGAGTTACGGCCGCAGGGAACAGGGGATAGATTAGTAGATTGCGCTGCCCCCAGGCAAAGGCAGGTTTATGTGATTGGGGACTCCTTACTGAGGAGGTTAGACAGGCCTGTGACCAGGGCGGACCCAGAAAACAGAAGGGTGTGCTGTCTGCCGGGCGCTAAGATACGGGATGTGGACCTGCGGTTGAAAAGGATCCTAAAAGGAGCAGGTAAGAACCCCTTGATCGTCCTTCACGTAGGAACGAATGACACGGCTAGGTTCTCGCTAGAGAGAATCAAGGGAGATTATGCCAGGCTGGGGAAGACGCTTAAGGAAGTCGAGGCTCAGATTATCTTCAGTGGGATTCTGCCTGTTCCTAGAGAAGGACAGCAAAGGGCAGACAGAATTGTGAGGATAAATAGCTGGCTAAGGGAGTGGTGCTATAAGGAGGGCTTTGGGACGTATGGCCACTGGGAGGCTTTCGGGGTCAGACAGCTGTTCTCACGGGATGGACTTCACCTGAGTAGGGAAGGAAATAGACTTCTGGGAGGGAGGCTGGCTCATCTCATCAAAAGGGCTTTAAACTAGGAACTTGGGGGAGACGGTTGGGAGATGTCCAGTTAATCTCCACGCCAGATTCCAACACTGAAAAAGAGGGCGAAGAGATAAGCACAGATATAGGTAGGGGTAGGGAATTGCACATAAGAAGGAGGGGGCGGATGGACACTACGGGGTCCGTACCAAAGTGCATAACTAATGGGAGAAAGGATAGACAGCATACGGTAAGATGTTTATACACAAATGCGAGAAGCCTAGGTAACAAAATGGAGGAATTGGAGCTCCTGGTCCAAGAAATGAAACCTGATATCGTAGGAATAACCGAAACGTGGTGGAACGGTAGTCATGAATGGAGTACAGGTATGGAAGGGTATGTGCTGTTTAGGAATGACCGGAAAAAAGGTAAAGGTGGGGGTGTGGCATTGTATGTCAATAATGAGCTAAAATGTAAAGAAATAATAAGTGATGGAATGGATAAGACGGAGTCTGTATGGGCAATAATTACACTGGGTAAAAGAACTACTAGAGCCTCCCCTGAGATACTGCTTGGGGTGTGCTATAGACCGCCGGGATCTAGCCTGGATGCGGACAGAGAACTATTTAATGTTTTTAAGGAAGTAAAAACTAATAAGAGCTGTGTAATCATGGGGGACTTTAACTTCCCGGACATAGATTGGGGAACAAATGCTAGTAACAATAATAGGGCTCAGATGTTCCTAGACGTGCTAGCAGATGAATTCCTTCATCAAGTAGTAGCTGAACCGACGAGGGGGGATGCCATTTTAGATTTGGTGCTGGTGAGTAGTGAGGACCTCGTTGAGGAAATGGTTGTAGGGGACAACGTTGGCTCGAGTGACCATGAGCTAATTCGGTTTAAACTAAATGGAAGGATTAACAGAAACAAAACTGTGACTAAGGTTTATGATTTCAAAAAGGCCAACTTTAATAAATTAAGGCAACTACTTAGGGAAGTGGATTGGGCTAACATACTTAGAGAGCTAAAGGCAGATGAGGCCTGGGATTATTTCAAGCTGAAGTTGCACGAGCTGTCCGAGGCCTGTATCCCGAAAAAGGGGAAACGGTTAGTAGGCAGGAGAATTAGACCTAGCTGGATGAGCGGGCGTCTCAAAGGGGCGATTAAGAAAAAACAGAAAGCGTACAAAGAATGGAAGAGGGGAGAGATCGGCAAGGAAACCTACCTTATTGAGGTCAGAGCATGTAGGGATGCGGTGAGAAAGGCCAAAAGCCGTGTAGAGTTGGACCTCGCGAGGGGAATTAAATCCAATAGTAAGAGGTTTTATAGCCATATAAATAGGAAGAAAACAAAGAAAGAGGAAGTGGGACCGCTGAAGCATGTAGATGGAGTGGAGATTAAGGATAATCTAGGCATGGCACAATATCTAAATGAATATTTTGCGTCGGTCTTTAATAAGGCTAATGAAGGGCTTAGGAATAGAGGGAGCGGGACAGAGGGGAATAAAGGAGGGGCGATTGACATTACAGTATCAGAGGTGGAAGCCAAACTTGACCAGCTAAATGGGACTAAATCGGGCGGACCGGATGATCTTCATCCTAGAATATTGAAGGAGCTGGCGCGAGAAATTGCAAGCCCCTTGGCAATAATTTTTAATAAATCTGTAAACGCGGGGGTGGTACCAATGGACTGGAAAATAGCTAATGTGGTTCCTATTTTCAAGAAGGGGAAAAAAAGTGACCCGGGTAACTACAGGCCTGTTAGTTTAACTTCTGTAGTATGCAAGGTCTTGGAAAAAATTTTGAAGGAAAAAGTAGTTAAGGACCTTGAGGTGAATGGCAATTGGGACAAATTACAACATGGGTTTACGAAAGGAAGATCGTGCCAAACCAACTTGATCTCCTTCTTTGAGAAAGTAACAGACCTTCTAGATAAAGGAAATGCGGTGGATCTAATTTACCTCGATTTTAGTAAAGCGTTTGATACTGTGCCGCACGAGGAATTATTGGTTAAATTAGAAAAGATGGGGATCGATATGAAAATCCAGAGGTGAATAAAGAACTGGTTAAAGGGGAGACTGCAGCGGGTAGTACTGAAAGGTGAACTGTCGGGTTGGAGGGAGGTCACCAGTGGGGTTCCTCAAGGTTCGGTTTTGGGTCCGATTTTATTTAATCTATTCGTTACTGAGGAGTGGGCTGATAAAGTTTGCGGATGACACAAAGTTGGGAGGTATTGCCAATTCGGAGAAGGATCGGGATATTCTGCAGGGAGACTTGGATGACCTTGTAAATTGGAGTAACAATAATAGGATGAGATTTAATAGTGAGAAGTGTAAGGTGATGCATTTAGGGATGACTAACAAGAATTTTAGTTATAAGTTAGGGACGCATAGGTTGGAAGTGACGGAGGAGGAGAAGGACCTCGGAGTCCTGGTTGATCGCAGGATGACTATGAGTCGGCAATGTGACGTGGCTGTGAAAAAAGCTAATGCGATCTTGGGATGCGTTAGGCGAGGTATTTCTAGTAGGGACAGGGAGGTGCTGCTTCCGTTATACAAGGCGCTGGTGAGACCTCATTTGGAGTACTGTGTGCAGTTCTGGTCTCCTATGTTTAAAAAGGATGAACTCAAACTGGAACGGGTACAGAGAAGGGCCACTAGGATGATCCGAGGAATGGAAAACCTTTCCTATGAAAGGAGACTCGAGGAGCTCGGTTTGTTTAGCCTAACCAAAAGAAGGATGAGGGGGGATATGATTGCTCTCTTTAAATATATCAAAGGGATTAATACCAAGGAGGGAGAGGAATTATTTCAGCTCAGTAGTAATGTGGACACGAGAACGAATGGATATAAACTGGCTGTGGGGAAGTTTAGGCTTGAAATTAGACGAAGGTTTCTAACCGTCAGAGGGGTGAAATTTTGGAACAGCCTTCCGAGGGAAACGGTGGGGGCGAAAGACCTCTCTGGCTTCAAGATTAGGCTTGATAAGTTTATGGAGGGAATGGTTTGATGGGATAACGTGATTTTAGTCAATTAGGCATTAACGTGCCATCGCGGGTAAAATAAGGGTCTGGCTGTAGAATCTTGCCTGTATGCTCGGGGTTCTACTGATCGCCATATTTGGGGTCGGGAAGGAATTTTCCTCCAGGGTAGATTGGCAGAGGCCCTGGAGGTTTTTCACCTTCCTCCGCAGCATAGGGCAGGGGTCGCAGGCTGGAAGATTCTGTTGTGGGTGGGTCAGCTTTTGTGGCCTGCATCATGCGGGAGGTCAGACTAGATGACCATATTGGTCCCTTCTGACCTTAAAGTCTATGAGTCTATTACTCCTTGTTCTGTCATCTGCTACCACTGAGAACAGTCAAGATCCATCCTCTTTGGAACCCCCTTTCAGGTAGTTGAAAGCAGCTATCAAATCCCCCCTCGCTCTTCTCTTCTGCAGACTAAACAATCCCAGTTCCCTTAGCCTCTCCTCATAAGTCATGTGCTCCAGCCCCCTAATCATTTTTGTTGCCCTCCTCTGGACTCTTTCCAATTTTTCCACATCCTTCTTGTAGTGTGGGGCCCAAAACTGGACACAGTACTCCAGATGAGGCCTCATCAATGTCGAATAGAGGGGAATGATCACGTCCCTTGATCCATAGGCGCCAACTCTGTGGGTGCTTTGCGGCTGGAGCACCCACGGGGAAAAATTGGTGGGTGCTTAACATCCACCAGCAGCTCCCCGCCCCGCCCCCCTGCCCCAGCTCACCTCCGCCTCTGCTTCATCTCTGCCTCCTCCCCTGAGCGCACCACCGAGTCCTGCTTCTCCCCCCTTCCTCCCAATGCTTGCGCCGCGAAAAAGCTTTTCGCGTGGCAAGCCTGGGAGGGAGGGGGGAGGAGCGGGGAGGTGGTGCGCTTGGGGGAGGAGGCTGGGCCGGGGTGGGGATTTAGGGAGGGGTCCAATGGGGCAGGGAGGGGGCGCAGTCGGGGCAGGGCTGGGGCGGGGCCGGGGCTGGGGGGGGCGCGAGCCCCCACCGGCGCCAACTTTTGTTGGTGCCTGTGCCTTGATCTGTTGGCAGTGCCCCTACTTATACAGCCCAAAATGCCGTTAGCCTTCTTGGCAACAAGGGCACACTGAAGAAGCTTATTGGAACATCTCTGGAGGTGAGATTTCATCTGTAATCAGTTTTCTAATGTATTAGGCTTAGATTTGCGTGTTTTGTTTTATTTTGCTTAGTAACTTAATTTGTTCTGTCTGTTATTACTTGGAACCACTTAAATCCTACTTGTTATCAGTGGCGTAGCCAGGTGGAGGGAACAGGGAGAGCAATAAAAAAAAAAAGCGCTGTGGTAAGTGAAGGCCCTGATAAAGGCCCAGTATGAGGCCTGAGGCCTGAACCAAACTAAAGTAATGGTCAAGACTTTGCTAACATAAAGCAAAGTTAAGCTGTGAGCCAGAGGCAGGCCCTGCCACAGAAGCAGGCAAGGAAAGGGCTGATTATTGCGTAAATATATATTCACCTAGCAAAGTTAAAGTATAAACATGGTACCAAGACATACCATACGGGAACATTCCACAGATAACATGGAACAGGCCGACCCATCCCAATGACAGGGGCAAAAGGGTAAAATGATGAATAGAGTTGTTTTGATCGAACCAACATGTACAAGGTAAGAGGCGGCACCTTACTACGTAGAGGGGTTGTACCTTGCTACGTAGAGGGGTTGCACCTCAATACGTCAGGAGTGATGTGTAACTTGTTTGTACCTGTGTATAAGAATGTATCCCTGGGGTGGTGTCTTTGTCCGGCCACGGGGGCAGTGGAAAGTCCCGCCACTGAGCCGGGTCCTTGCCAAGAGGCACTTTCTCATAGTATGCCCGGTAGACTAAGTAATCTACGGGGAACTACCATTGTGTCCAAGATCGCAATAAACCTACTCGACATGGCTTTGCATCTTACTAGACTCTGTGGTCATTGGGGGTTCTCGTCGGGTCTGCTGTGTCAGCTATCTGCGCAGAGCTGGGACAGCACACGGAGGGAACACACGCACGCAGCCGAGTGATATTAACATAGGAGCAAGCAGAGCACCACACCGGTGGCATCTCACAACAGGCGCCACCCACTGCGGCACTTTTACTCACCCGGCGGCGCTCTGGGTCTTTGGCGGCACTGAAGCTCCCGCCGCCGAAGTGCCGCTGAACACCCGGAGCGAGTGAAGCTCCCGCCGCCGAAGTGCCGCCGAACACCCGGGGCGAGTGAAGCTCCCGCCGCCGAAGTGCCACCGAACACCCGGAGCGAGTGAAGCTCCCGTCGCCGAAGTGCCGCCGAAGACCCGGAGCGAGTGAAGCTCCCGCCGCCGAAGTGCCGCCGAACACCCGGGGCGAGTGAAGCTCCCGCCGCCGAAGTGCCGCCGAACACCCGGGGCGAGTGAAGCTCCCGCCGCCGAAGTGCCGCCGAACACCCGGAGCGAGTGAAGCTCCCGCTGCCGAAGTGCCGCCGAACACCTGGGGCGAGTGAAGCTCCCGCCGCCGAAGTGCCGCCGAACACCCGGAGTGAGTGAAGCTCCCGCCGCCGAAGTGCCGCCGAACACCTGGGGCCAGTGAAGCTCGTGCCGCCGAAGACCCGGAGCGAGTGAAGCTCCTGCCGCCAAAGTGCCGCCGAACACCTGGGGCAAGTGAAGCTCCCGCTGCCGAAGTGCCGCCGAAGACCCGGAGCGAGTGAAGCTCCCGCCGCCGAAGTGCCACCGAACACCCGGAGCGAGTGAAGCTCCCGCCGCCGAAGTGCCGCCGAAGACCCGGAGCGCCGCTGGGTGAGTAAAATAAAAGCGCCGCAGCGGGTGGCGCCCTTTTTTTTTATCGCTCCCCCGGGTGAGTACAAAGGCGCCAGGAAATTGACAAGGCGCCACTTGTGCTCAGTGGGGAGTGGCCACTGCCTCGCTCCCCCCCAGCTACGCTACTGCTTGTTATACTTAATAAAATCACTTTTCGCTTATTAATTAACCCAGAGTAAGTAATTAATACCTGGGGGAGCAAACAGCTGTGCATATCTCTCTATCAGTGTTATAGAGGGCGGACAATTAATGAGTTTATCCTGTATAAGAGGGGTGGGCAAACTTTTTGGCCCGAGAGCCACATTGGGCTTGCAAAACTGTATGGAGGGCCAGGTAGGGAAGGCAGTGCCTCCCCAAACAGCCTGGCCCCTGCCCCCTATCCAACCCCTCCCACTTCCCACCCCATGACTGCCCCCCTCAGAACCCCCGACCCATCCACCCCCCTGCACCTTGCCCCCTGACCACTCCCTTCCGGGACCCCCTTCCCCTAACCGCTCCCCCCAGGACCCCACCCCCTATCCAACCCACCCTGCTCCCTGTCCCCTGACTCCCTCCCCTGATCCCTATCCACACCCCCGCCCCCTGACAGGACCCCCGGGACCCCATCCCCTATCCAACCCCCCCTTCTCCCTGTCCCCTGACTGCCCTGACCCCTATCCACACCCCCACCCCCGACAGGCCCCTGGGGACCCCACGCCTATCCAACCTCCTCTGATCCCCATCCCCTGACCGCCCCCCCTCACAGAACCTCTGCCCCATCCAACCACCCCCTGCTTCCTGTCCCCTGACTGCTCCCCGGGACCCCCCGGCCCCCTTACCATGCCACTCAGAGCAGCATGTCTGGCAGCCGTGCTGCCCGGATGGAGCCAGCCGCACTCCCCGCGCGGCGGCATAACTGCGGGGGTAGGGGGACAGCAGGGGAGGGGCTGGAGGCTAGTCTCCCTGGCCAGGAGCTCAAGGACCGGGCAGGACGGTCCTGCAGGCCGTTGTTTGCCCACCTCTGCTGTATAAGCTTTATATGGAGTAAAATGGGGTCACAGAGTCCCCCTTGGGACTGTCACCTGATGTGCTGAGACTACCTCTGAGCCTGTTTTCTCTGCCAGTTTGGGCCTCGAGAACGCTGTCTTGTTGAGCCAAACACGCTAATCTGCTGCAACACAGACCCGGGGCTGACCCACGCCCCCAAAGCTGCAGACTTAACTGAAAACAGCTTAGCGAGTGCTCCTGTCTCTAGTATCTAGACACCCATCTCCCATCACCCATCTCTCTAGGGCTCGTCTTCGGTTCCCCAATCCACTTCGGGAACACGCGCTCCAGGTGCTCCCCGGAGCCTGGCCCTTGTTCCAGGCCCCATTCCAGGTGGTAGCTCCACTCCACTAGCTATTTTCCTCCTATGCTTCCCCAGGCCTCTCTTACCTACAGCCAGGGACCTGCTTTTAGCCACATGAACCATCTGTCACATGACATCACTCATTATTACTCATTCCCCCCACCTGGAGAGATGAGTTAAATTTGTCCCAGGTGGGCTGGGACCCACCTCCCCTTACAGGGCCCAAGCACCCTGTGACAGGAAGTATAAGGACCAGCAAAGCCCTTGAGCTTGTTCCCAGCAGCGACAATATTCCACACGCCCCAATCAGCCAATGCACGGTATCAAAACCATAAAGGCATTTCAGAGCCAAGGCTCTGAACTGGCATAGCCCTGTGTTTCCAAATGCAAACGTTAGCCTTGCCGGGCATGGCATGCGTGCAGATCTGTGTCACAACGTCAATGGGGCAGGAGTACATGGTTCGAAAAACATGTTGCCATTTGCAAACAGTCTCTGAACTCATTATTCTTCATTATCTCCTGGTAGCTTTCCCCCATGTGAAATCACCATGTTCTTGAATAACCCAGGGAGTACAGACTACAGGCTTAAGTATGGAGAGGCACTCAAGCTCCAGTTGTTAAGCATGTGCTTAACTTAAAGCTCCCAGAATCATAGAATAAGAGAAATGGCCTGGAAGAGACCTCAAGAGGCCATCTAGTCCCTCTCCCTGTGCTGAGGCAGGACCAAGTAAACCTAGACCACCCCTGACAGGTGTGTGTCCAACCTGTTCTTAAAAACCTCCAGGGATGGGGATTCCACAACCTCCCTTGGTAAACTGTCCCAGTGCTTAACTATCTTATGCTTTGTACTCAGCACATGCTTATATCCCACTGGGTACATCTTCTATACTGTTGATTCCGAGGCTGGGTAGACATACACCACTAGCTCTGACTGAGCTAGCAGTGTGGCAGCGGTGGCACGGGCAGTTGTTTGGGCTAGCTGCCTAGGTTATTGTGTGGGATTGTACTTGGGTTAGGATTGCCAATTTGGTAATATTGAAAAACTGGACACTCCAGCAGGAGTGCCGGAACCTCCCACGCCCCGCCTCTTCCCCCCAAGGCCCTGCCCTTGCCCCGCCTATTCCCCCAAATCCCGCCCCTGCCCCCTCTTCCCCCAAGGACCCGCCCCGCCTCTTTCCCTGAGGCCCCGCCTCCATCCACTCTTCTTCCTCCCTGCCCCCCCCGTCACTCGCTGCTTTTCCCCTCCCACCCCCGCCCGGATCAGGAGGGACTTGCCTGCAGAGCCAGGGCTGGGAGCTGCAGCCGACCGACGAAGGTAGGAGGTGGCCCTGGATGAGTAGGGGCTGGCGCGGGTGATGACCCGGTGACTCCCCACCTCCCCCACTCACAGTAACATGACTTTCGGTGTCCGGTCAGTGTGGACACTGTAAGGTCCCCCTTTTCACTGGATTTTCCAGTTGAAAACTGGGCACCTGGCCACCCTAACTTGGGTGTCTAGCCCCTCCCACTGCTGTGGCCACACTGCTATTTTCAGCACGCTAGCTCAGTCAGAGCTAGATCATGTACATCTATCTGAACTGGCAATGACCTCTCCCAGCTGTCGTGTAGACATACCCATTGACTTCAACATGCAACACTGAAGTGCTTTGGTGAATTGAAGCATCAGACACCACCGTGATGAGGGCCATCTACGGAGATAGATAGATAGATAGGATGTATGGGGATAGATAGATAGATAAGATAGAGGGGATGTATGGGGATAGCTAGTTAGCTAGATACAGATCTATGATGGGGAAGGGAAGTCTGTGCACGGCCCAAGCATTATGTCTCAATGCAGTGGGTAGAGCACATTGGGCCACAAGCCTTACCTGTGCTGTCCTGCTAATATGCTGCACATCATGCAAGACCCATGCGCGGAGGCAGCCTTCCATCCACAGATCTCCCCCGTGTGGCAGGGAGTGGAGGCTATAAGCCAGTGGGGACTGGGGCCTCCGGGGGCACCAACAATTCTCTTGTGGGAGCCCGCGCTTACCCCCTGTGGCTCTCTGTTGCCCTCTCATGACTAGACCATACCTTGACATTTATGAGTCTGCCCCAGCCCTTGCCTGGGTTCTGGAGATCAGCCAGTGCTCATGTTTTTAGATTCAGAGGGCTTGAGTTTAACGGTTAACCCACCCAGGGCTGCTACGTTCCACTTGCAGGAGTTTCCCCTTGTTCACTGTGACTCCAGACCTGGGTCCATAGGTGCATACTGGGCTGGACCTTGGTAAGAAGCAGCGCCGCATTTCCTTGTGCTTTCTCATGGCCAGTGTCAAGGAGCAGATACGCTGCTGCCATTTGAGAGCCGGGCGTTGCACAACTCGTACTGGGGCCTTGTTTTCCCTCAAGGCTACGCAGACAAGCGGAGGGAGGAGTGAGGATTCTGGAGTCTGAATCCTGCTTTGCCACAGAGTCTCTGGGTTAACACGGTGTGACGCATGACCGGAAAAGGTTAAGCATCCTGCAGGATAAATGACTCAAATTCAACCCTTAAAGACATATGGGTAGATAATATTTGTGTTTTTGTGTATTTACATATATATTGGTAGAGGTCAACAATGTAATCAAACAGTCCCTGTCTATGCTGTATTCTGTTAATTCAGAGATCAAAAGGACATCTTAAATTATAAATGAACTGTACATAAGAACGGCCGTACTGGGTCAGACCAAAGGTCCATCTAGCCCAGTATTCTGTCTACCGACAGTGGCCAATGCCAGGTGCCCCAGAGGGAGTGGACCTAACAGGCAATGATCAAGTGATCTCTCTCCTGCCATCCATCTCCATCCTCTGACAAACAGAGGCTAGGGACACCATTCCTTACCCATCCTGGCTAATAGCCATTAATGGACTTAACCACCATGAATTTATCCAGTTCTCTTTTAAACGCTGTTATAGTCCTAGCCTTCTGTAAACATAGGATATCACTGTATTCATTTCTCTTTGAAATGTATAGCAAATCATCTGTGAATGGTGGAAAAACAGGCAATCGCCTTATGTTAATCTGTGTGGATAATTACCGGTGATGCTTAGGAAATGGGTCCACTTCAAAGTCCCCATGAGTGTCTATTGCTCGCCTAAGGACTCCGAGCTGTAACAAGAGGGCCTGAAATTGTATAAAAGACCCCTGGGTCCCAATCCTTTTCATCTTAGATCTGCTTGATGCTTCAATCCAGGGGAAGCTCAAGACACAAGATTGAGATTCCAGCTCTGACTGGACCACCCTGAATACAATTTGGACTATAACCTATGGACTAATTCTGAAAGAACTCTTTGCAACTACAAAGCTCACCATCTCTACTATGAATCTGAATCTCAAGAATTGTGCTCATGTCTGTATATATACTAATCTTTTAACCAATTGTCTCTCTCTTTTCTTCTTTAATGCCTTTTAATTTCATTAATAAGAATTGACTGTAAGCATGTATTTGGGTAATATCTGGAATATTCATTAACCTGGGAGGTAATGTGTCTGATCCTTTGGGATTGGTAGAACTTTTTTATATGATGAATAAGATTTTCAGTAATCCTCATCATATTTGACTTGGGTATCTGGGTGGAGGCCTGAGGCTGGATTACTTTAAGGGAACTGTGTTGTTGGCTTTTGGGTAACCAGTGAGGTATTATAGAAGCTGTTTTGTGCTGGCTTGGTAAATCTAAGTATTGGAATATCCACCAGCTTTGGGGATTGCCTGCCCCATTCTTTGCAGTTCACCCTAATTGAGTGACCTCAGATGGCCCCCCTGGGACTCCAGTCACGCATGGGTTAATCACTTCTGGTCACTGATGGGGAAAGACAGACCTATCCGTCTCACAAGGGGTCTGTAGAAGGAAGGGATAATGTTTGTGCATTGCTAGAGCTGTGTCAGGCTCAAGGTCACGGGAGTATCTGCAAGCCGCATTGTGTTCATCAGCAGTATCTGGGGGATCCTGAGTAAGTCACTCCACTATCAGCAGAGTCCTGTACAAAGTAAGTCCAGATCTGGATCTATAATGTCCTGAATAGCCTTAAGCCACTGACTCTGGCTCTAGAAGTGGGCTCAGTTCTTGTGGGTTTTGAACTACTCCAGTGGCTTCATTTCTCACCTATTAGGGATGTGGTAAGCCTCTGCGTGGCTAAATACCCAACAGCGTGTCTCCGCATTCCACACTAGTCTAGAAATCAAGCTCTACACTAGCTGCACAATTCGGCTGCCCCATGGAATTGTGCCTCCCCCAATAAACTGGGCTGCTGGCCCGTCCTTTGGAGGCGCACAACAGAGCCCCGTCTCCACTGCTGCCGATGAAAGAGGAGGCTGGCTTTTCTCGCCAGCTCCCCAGACCTGCAGTGTGATTTCCTGGTGGCCACTTGCCCATGCTGGGTTTCGGTTTTGAATTTGCTGTGGCGAAGCTTGTTGCTGTCCAGTGGGACTGGCTTGGCACAGCTCGGAAGATGTCACAGCAGCAGGCAGGACTCAAAGGATGGAGCCTGATTTGTGGAGCCCGCCAAGGTCTCTGCTTTTGTATCTGTGTGGTGCCTTTGCCAGTGACAGGCGTGAACAGCTGATCGCCTGGCTCAGAGATGTGCCACATGCTATAGACTCACTGACGATGACTTGCTTTGGAACACAGGGGCTGAGTAATCAGACTGGGGTCATGACCCTTCTGCCCTTTCCAGTTTACTGCATGGGAACGGCCAGATGCTGGCCAGAAGGGAGGGGAATCCCAGTACGGCCACTGCTATAGAAAAACCAAAGCCAGGCAGATGATTCAGAACTGAGTTCCATTAAACTCATGATTGATCCAGTGAGTAGGCCAGCCAGAGAGAGGCTGCCGTGTTATTCTGGACCCTGTCTACACTGAGTCAAAAACCCCTGCAAGAAGCCACTAGAGCAGATGTACAATATCCAGCTCATACATTTTACAAGCACTGGTTGTGCAACTGGGTGAAACACCTGGGACGAGAACTTCAGCCAATGCTCTGTGCACCATGCGGTATCTCACATGTGGAAATTACCCAAAAGCTCCTGGTCCCAGCATCGGTGCTGAGCACTACGAACGCCCTGATCCATCCCTGATTGGAAGGCTCCATGTGTGGACACACCAGCACAGTTCTGCAATGCTGTGTGGACCCACTAACTTGTTGCCAAGAGAGGTGATACAGCAAACCGTGTCCTGCACTCCAGGTCCCTGCAAAGCTTCCCTGTTTCATGGAAGAGCAGCCTGAGTCCATAGCATAGGAAATCCGGTCTGTGATCAACTCTGATGTTGGTAGGCGAATGCACCTAGGATGCTGCTTCCAGGGATGACTTGGACGTTGCCATCAGGGAGCTGTGGACATTCCAGTCCCGACACACAGCTCTTTATGACATACACAATGCAATGGGGAATCTTCAGGCTGGTGTGGAGGGTCAGCAGAAGGAGGATGGTTTGGCTCTGTGTGGAGACTGTCTCTGTCACCACTCCCCAAACTCTGCCACATCCTGGCCCCACTTCCTTAACCTACCTGCAGGGCAGTGCATTCAGCTACCTGTGTTAGGGAGTGACAAGATAGCATGGAACATTTCAACCCGAGTTTGCTAGTTCAAACCCAGCCCAGCTGGGTGTGAACAATGCTCTTATCACCCTGATGGCTATTTAGTAATTGGGGCCCCAGCTCACTGGCCAGGTGTCCACATCATGAAAAATACCATTACAGTGTGCTTTGTTGTCGCCCATCTCTGCAGAGAGGCCACAGGCAGTGGTACAAATTAGGGACTGCGGCGGGAACACTCCCTTCCCCAAAGTTTTCGCATTTGCTCAAAGTATTATAGGCCCCAGAGGTGGGGGGGTGGGGGGGCGGGAGGGGGGAATCGGCTGATCACTTTTAAGCAGTGGTCCCGTACTAGAGTGGCCCATATTGTTACTCCGACCACATGGTCGCAGCACCACTGCAATTTCACCCACCTGCTCCTCCATGCAGATGTGATCTGGTGCATGGAGAGTTTGGACCTGTAAGGCGGAGCCACTCAGAACTTGACTCCTGGTGGTGCTGGCTCTTGCACTGTGTGGGTCTTACAGAGGGGAGATTCCCCGGCCAAGGGAGTCTGGTGTCTCAGTGCAGGAATGAGTGGGGACCAGAATTGGGTTCCTGCCAGCAGTGGGGGCGGGGCACGGACTGGAATGCCCCCCCCTCAAGAAATATCTGAATTGGTGCCACTGGCCAGAGGCTGAATGAGCCTGGACACTGACCTGAGCTGTCATTCTAGATGATTCTGCTCATGTCAAGATTGGGGTAGCGAATATGTTAGAGACAACTTACCCTTGTCTTGTTTTCAGTGGAATAATTTTAAAAGCAAATATTTTATTGTACTTTATAATAGTTTTAATTACAGTTTTGTATTTTTTTTTTGGCCAAGGTTTACAGAGTTACACATGTAATTCTGCATGCATTGGGAGCCTAATTTACACCCATAGTGACTGTGCTGGGGCATGCCATTGTATTAAACGCACATGCAAGTGACCAGGAAGACATCTGGCAGGCCAGTTGCTTGTGTAGTTATTGCAATTCACATGTGCAATCGTGATAATGGTGCTTGCAGATCACGTGTGGAAATGTATGCATAATTTTTGCATGCACAGTCCTGGAAATCTAGGTCTGTGTTTTGCACAACACCTTGACCACCAGGGTGTGTGTGTGTATGTGTGTGTCAGGGGGAACATTTTACAGATAAAATCAAATTCCATGGACCGCAAATAACCACACTTTGGGCATCGCTAAAATAAAGTGCTGAATAGATCAAATGTGAAATTCAAGAGGCACCTTCAAACCCGGGGAGGCAAAAGAGTGCTCCTTCTTGCTCTCTGGGAATTAATGGGGCTGGCAAGCATGGTTGGTTGGAAAAAGGAATGTGGGGCATGCATATGTAGCCTCTTTTTCTAGAGTGACCAGACGTCCCGATTTTATCGGGACTGTCCCGATATTTGCTTGTTTGTCCTGCGTCCCGACCAATGTTAGGTCGGGACACTGGACAAACAAACAAAGGCTCTGGAGCCCGGAAGGGCTCGCGCCCCCCCCGCCCCGACTCCACCGCCTCCTTCCCCCATTGGCTCCCTCCCCAAATCCCTGCCTCTTCCCCAAGCACGCCATTCCTCCTCCCTCCACAAGCGCTGGAGGGAGGCCCCAGAGACGCAGGGGGAGTGAGAGTCCGGCCTGGCCCCGAGTGCAGGCAGGACTCAGTCGGGTGGTAGGGAGAGTAGGGGGGCGACCCGGGGGGCCAGGCAGCAGCTGTTCTCCCCCCCTGGGCAGTGGGACTCGGGAGCAGCCGCTGCTGCAGCTCCCACTGCCGCGGGGGGAGGAAGCGGCCATGGCGCTCGGCGGCTGCGGCTCTGGCGCCTGAGCCCGGGCCTGTTGCGGGGACCCAGCAGAGCGCACGCTGCGCCCAGCCCCTGGCCAGTCGCGTCTGGGCTGGCTGCCCAGCTGGTGCAATCCCGCGGTGGCCCCGGGGCAGAGGCATCAGCAGCCCAGCCCCGTTCATTCCCCTGCGGGACCCGAGCAGGACGGGGAGGCTTCAGGTACCGCCCGACTGAGTCCTGCCTGCACTTGGGGCCAGGCTGGACTCTCACTCACCCTGGCCCCGCGCTCCCCCTGCGTCTCCGGGCCTCCCTCCAGCGCTTGCGGAGGGAGAAGGAAGGGGGGGGGGGGGCTGTTTTTTTGCTCTGCCATCTTTTTTTTTTTTTGCTCCGCCCCCCCCTCACCACCCCCCCCGCGTCCCGATATTTGACCTGGGTGATCTGGTCACCCTATCTTTTTCTCTCTTGCATATAAACAACAAAAAGGGAGTGACCATAGATTCATAGATTCTAAGGCCAGACGGGACCATTGTGACCAGCTACTCTGACCTCCTGTATAACACAGCCAGAGAACTGCAGATCTTTTAGAAAAACATCCAATCTTGGCTGGAAAATTGTTAGTGAGCGATAATCTACCAGGCCCCTTAGTAAATTGTTCCAATGGTTAATTACGTTCACTGTTAAAAATTTATCCATCTTAATTTGTCTAGCTTCAGCTTCCAGCTGTTGCATGGTGTTATACCTTTCTCTGCTAGTTTGAAGAACCCATTGGTAGAGGCACCAAGCTATGGGCTCACTACTGCTAAAATCTAAAACACGCTGGTTGGGACTCTGGGAGGGAGAAACATCCCTTGAAATCAAACAGAAAGCAGCTGTAGTTTCGACTGGGTGTAATGGAAAAATCGGCCACATGGTGGCAGTGCAGCCATCAGTTTGGCAGGACAGTGCAAGGGGAGGCTCACCCAGTGCTCATGGGCCAGTTCCGTTTCAGACAGGGATGAGCTGGCAGGGAAAAGGCAGCACCTATCCGCCTTGGGCCCCTGCCTGGTGACACCAGGCCAGGTCACAATGTGCCTGTCTATGGAGAGGGCACATTCGGTGTGACTGGCTCGTTCAGATCCACGCAGCGACTTTGGGGTTTGACACGCAGGCAGGGCCGGCTCCAGGCACCAGACGAGAAAGCACGTGCCTGGGGCGGCACATTGTAAGGGGTGGCATTCCGGCCAATCTTGGGGCGGCACATTCCGGCCGCCCTGCCGTGGTTCTTTTTTTATTTTTTGCTTTAGCAGCCTGGTCTGCAGCTCCGGAGCCCCCGGCCGGCTGTCCGCAGCTCCGCAAGTCCCAGCCCAGCCCTGCAGGGGCACAGATCCTGGCCCTGGGGTGCAGGAACTAGTGATCCCCGCTGCTCACCGTGCCACCGGGCTCCCCGGGACGTGCCACTCCCCGCCACCTGCTCCGGCCTCTGCCTCCTGCGCCGCTCTGAGCCCAGCCCAGCCGAGCCGCCTTTAAAGGAGCGGCTGAGCCAGCACCTCCTGCAGCCCCAGGGGCTCTGCCTGCCCGGCCGGGAGAGACACCCCAAGGCCGGAGGGGGGAGCCCCTCTCGCTCGGCTGCAAGGCACCGCCCTTCACCCCCCTGCGAGCCGCCTTGACCACGCGCTCCCTGCGGCTGCTGTTTTTGTTTTTTTTTTGCTTCGGCAGTCTGGCCGCCCTTTTTTTTGCTGGGGGCGGCAAAAAAGCTAGAACCAGCCCTGCACGCAGGGGCTGAGTGGCTTCTGGCTAACTGCCCCCCTCGCTATAGGACACTGATCAGGGCAGCGTGACATGCCCAAGCAATAGCCTCTGGAAGCCCTGGTGCGTGGGCGTGCAGTGACTGCCGGGGACTGGGCCGGCTGTGTCCCTTTGGCAGAGGGGCTCATGTCTGAGGTGAAGTCAACACTCACACTGTCTCTGCAGCTCCTTCCAGGGGGCGGGGAGTCTGTGTGTATGAACAATGCTCAGCCGCCTTTTCTCACCCAAACACAGCCAAGCTTTGTGCAGGAAGTTACCAAAATAGCCTGTAGGGAGAGACTGAGCCATCTCTCCCCTGCAAAGTTGGGCTGGGGTGAAGGTGGGAGGCCATTGGAGGGGCAGGAGACAGTTGCTTTGGTGGGGAGTGGAGGAAAGGGTTTGACTGTGCAGAGTGGGAGGATCTCTTTGTGGTTGGGGATCAGATTGGTTTCAGCAATTGGAATAACTTAGGTTATGTCTACACTGCACACTAAGTCCAGGCTCTGACTCAGGTTTGAACCGAAGCCCCCCTTCTGTCCACACACAAATCAATCTGGCTTGGCTCCGCAAGCATGCAAGACCTGGGTCCTAAGACCCTGCTAGGGGGTGGGTCAGAGCCCAAGTCCTGCTGCAACTCAGGTCCAAGCCCTGTCATTTTGCAGTGTGGACGCAGCTCAAGCTGCAGCCCTGAGTCAGATGGTCTGCGTAGCACAGTACGGACACATTAGCATGGCTGTGAAACCTAAGCCCAGCATCTTTAAACTCAGGTTTACAATCCAGTGTAGATGCTCAGGCATGGGCTTAGAACCACTGAGTCCACAGCCTGGGTCCACAGACCTGGATTTATAATGCAGTGGAGATGTACCCTTAGAGTCTGAGTTCTTTGGGGCAGGGTCCATGTCAGGGTTCATGTCTGTACCTCGCCTAGCACAGTGTGGCCCTGGCCTCTAGGCACTACCACAATACCAATGATAACTAATACTCAGAACAAGGCGGGGTGAGTTTAAAGGCATCTGAGGACTTTAAGACAAGAATCACGATGGCTGTCAATGGGAGGTGTGCTCCTAAACCCCCACTCCTCCCCCCCATGCAATGAGACGTTAAGGCTGAGACTGCAGGGGCGGATGGGTGGGAATTTTACTCCTTATTAGAGCTCTTCACTGGGACAATATTATCTCTGTAATGCTGAGGTTCCCTAGCTCTGGATCAAGGTCTGATCTCCGCGACCCGGAGAATCTCTGAGTAATTTCCATGAACTCAGTGGAGCGACTCCAGGATTGCACCAGAATCTCGCCCCCTGATGTTCTCTGTAGAAGGGGAAAGAGTAAGGGATACGTTCCTTCTCCTTTCCGATTTCTTCCCACCTGACATGCCGATGGCTAGGCCAGAGTCGAGTGACTGATTCAGCCTCTTTTTCTGCTGTCAGGTCTGTACGGCCCAGTTCTGGCTCACTGTGGAACCTCCTGCCAGCCAAGTCCTTAATTCCCGGCTTGCACTGTCTGGAGGGCACCAATTACGCTGACCCATCTTCTCTCCTTCTCTCCCTTCCAGACCAATTAGAATGTGCAGGTGTGAGGTTTTGCCATCAGCAACTCTGGTGGTTTATTCATGAAGCTCTTTGTGTTACACTGGGAAATTAACCCATGAGGGAGGTGATCCTGGAGGCTCCAGAGCCATCAAAGGCAGGAAATTCAGAGATCGGACTAATCCCTTCCCATCACCATCCTTCGTAACTGGAAAAAATAACACGTGACCATGTAATTAAAGACAGTACCACAAATTATATGCACAAGCGGGCCGAATTAAGGCTGCACAGGCTACCTTGATTCAGGCATTTCCTAACTTCTGAGTGCTTGACTTTGCAGTCTTAATGTTTTTAAACACAGTTTTGTGTGTGTATTTTCCTAGGTATTTTTTTTAAACAGAAATCCCACTGTCATCAGCAGGGGTGTCACCTTTAGATCCACTGCATGGATTTCTGCAACTTGAACTAACAAAGTAACTGATAGCAGTAGTAGGTTGTCAGCCTCTCTTTGGATTACAGGATTGGACATTTTGCCAGTGGGTTTCACAGACCTTTGACAGCACAGGAATGGTGGGACTCAGGAATCTTGGACACAGACCTTTTGCCCCACCCTCCAACCTGCAGGGCCGCCCAGAGGTGGGGGGCAAGTGGGGCAATTTGCCCCAGGCCCCGGGCCCCCACGAGAATACAGTATTCTATAGTATTGCAACTTTTTTTAATGGAAGGGGCCCCTGAAATTGCTTTGCCCCAGGCCCCCTGAATCCTCTGGGTGGCCCTGCCAACCTGCCCCTGTCCTGTCTCTTCCCCACCCCGACTCCTCATCCTCTTCTCCTCACCTTGCTGTCTCACCCCTCAGGACTCTTCATCCCAGTCCCAGTCTCTGCCACCCCCTGCTCCAGTCCCAGTCTCATTGTCCTGCCATTTCCTTCCTGCCCAGACTCCTTGTCCCTAATCTCCTTGCCCAGCCAATCCCAGTGCCTTGTCCGATCTCTCTCCCCCTTGCTCCATGGCCTCCATGTTCCCACTGGTTCCCAGTCTCCATCCCTGGGCTCCTCAGCGGATCTCAGTGTCCCCCTTCATCCCTCCTTCTCCCAGTACCTTTGCCCAGCCAGTCTCAGTCTCTTCTCCCAGTTTATCACCCAATCTCAGTCCCACTCCCACTGGCTCCTAGTCTTCCCCCTCCATTCTCCTCCCAGTCTCCCTGCCCGGCCAGTCCTGATCTGCCCCCGTCCAACTCCCAGCCCCTGTTTCCCTCTCCACTCCAGTCCCAATCTCCCCCCAGCAGGCTCCTTATCCCCTCTGCATTTGACGCAGGGAACCTTCCTCCTCCATGCTGCCTTGGCGTAGCACAGGGACATTGAGATCCCAGGGGGGACAAATTCCCTGCTCTCAGTTCCAATGTCTGGCCCCGACCCAGCCTGCCTCAGCCCAGAACTGCAAATGTAGGGAAAGTCCTGCTCAGCCCAAGGCTGGAACATGCCCAGTGCATATGGAACATTTGGGGAATTTAGCTACAAGTCTCTAGCATGTCCCCACTAAGCATGAGTGAACTGGGATATTTTTCAAAGGCTTATAACTGGGCCAAATTTGGGTGGATTTTCACAGGGCTAGCAAAAGGCACATCACTGACACAAAGGCCACCTCCCTGCCAAATGTCAAGTCCCTGCTCCAAAGCATGGGGGCGCTAGAGCATCCCAAAGAAACAGACACCATCCCTGTTTCACATGTACTGAACAACATATTTGTCACTAGCCTTGCTCTCGGAAACAGCTGCAGATGTACAGTGCACTCCTCCATCCATCCAACACGTGACCCCCTGGTGCCACTGCATCATGGATTTATGGGTACAACACTGCCTAGCCACATGGATGGTTTGTTGGTGTTTGTTCAGCCTCCAGTGATGGGGATTCTACAGCCTCCTTAGGTAATCACTTCCCGGGCTTAACTATCCTTCGTTAGAAAGTTTTCCCTAATATCTACCCTGAATCTCCCTTGCTGCAGATTAAGCTCGTTACCTCTTGTCATGTCTTCAGTGACACTGGAGAACAATCGATCAGCATCGTCTTTAGAACAGCCTTTTATATGTCTGAAGTCTGTTACCTTCAAATAATGACAGTGGCCGTCTGCGTAACAGCACTCGGGCTTTCTGAGTGGAGCATGCTAGAGAAGAGCTAAGCATTCCTATTAACAAGGTGAGCGAGAGACATGAATGAGACCTCTGCGCACACAGGGCGCAACGCAGAACATTTCAGTGCAAAGATCTTCTTTCCAGTCACTTACCTGCCTTCTTTCCAATGAGCATCAATGCAACAGTCAGTGTCCCACCCCGTGGCTGCTCCTGTCTCTCAGAGCTCTGTCCAGGACCTCCCCCGGAGAAAAGGATAAATAACAGCCAGTGTTCCCTCTTGCCTCCAATATGGGCAGCTGAGAAAGACTGCCTGGGCTTCCTGATGTTGCATTGGCAATGCCTTCTCCCTTCACCTGTATAAAGTAGAAAATATAACACCCTTCCCCCACTCAGGTAGCTGGTAAATCTCCCCCCAGATGGAGCTGACCGAGGGGACCAAAGCCAGGGTTGCTTCCAGCTGCGCTAGCTTTCAGAAGTGCCAGACCGAGGCCGGGGTCTCCCCCTGGAGCATGCTGCACAGGCTCATAGGGTACATCTATGCTGCATTGTAAACCCAGGTCTGCAGGACCTGTGCTTGTGGACTGGGTGTTTCCAAGCCCCGGCTTGAGCATCCACATTGCATTGTGAACCTGGGCTTACAGGTGCTGGACCCGGGATTCACAGCTGTGCTAACGCAGCCGTTCTGCGCTGGGCAGACCTTCTGATTCAGGTTTGTGGCTTGAGCTGCATCCACACTGCAAACTGACAGGGCTTGGACCTGGGTCACAACGGGACTCAGGCTTTGACCCATCCCCCAGCAAGGCCCTGAATGCTTGCTGAGCTGACTTAGGCTGATTTGTGTGTGGTTGGGAGGGGGGCTGGGCAGAGATCTGAGTCAGAGCCCGGGCTCAGTGTAGACATATACTTCAAGTGACAGCTGCACTGCAAGTGAGAGGAGGCAGGGTCACACCACAGCCACAAGAGCAGGGCATGCCAGATCATGCGTGTCTCTGTACACGACTGGTGCTGGTAGTACATAGCCGGGAGCTGGCCTTTCCTGGGGCTTCCCCTGCTGTCATGCTTGGGATCCCTGGGTGGATTTCTTCCTAGGGGCCTCTAACAGGGCTCATTGTTCAGCTGGCATTTTGGCTGGCACGAGGGTTTGAAGACGGGGATAGGGGAAAGCAGCAAGGAGAACAGCGGGTTGGTGAGATCGAAGACTGCCTAGCTTTGATGGGCATGTTCCCTCGGGGCAGGTAGGCATGCCCCCTGGGGCTGTGGTGACTGCTGTATAGCTGGCGCCAACTTTGCTTTGTAAATATAAAGGCAAAAGCTTGCCAGCTTTGTTCCTTGATGCCCACTAGGGTTCATGGCACAGTAGCAGAACTAATTCGGCCTTTGCTGTGTGTGTGACACCACACCAAGTTGTAACAGGGTCAGATCAGAGCTAAATAGGGGTCACACTGATCAGCAATGAGGGGTCCACAGCCCTTTCAATGATAGGGCTGGGAGATGGTGCTGCCGGCAGACAGGGCTGGGATCAGCCAACTCACGCAGCACTGCCTCCCGCTGTCACTAAATGTCCCTCCTGGATTTGGCTGCAAGGGGAAGAGGGTGATTCCAGCACCAATTGTTTGAGGGTTAAAGACGATTCTCCAGATGTAGTTGACTCCAGTTTCATTTCCTGTGATGCAAAGGAGAAGGCTGAGCATGGCTGCACGGACAATACCACGTTTTCACCTGCACTGTGTCTCAGAAACATCCCCGAGAGGAGCAAAGTGAGCCCTGGTATCTTAAAAAGCTTTCCAGACCCATTCATCCCAGGAGATGCAATTCCCATTGAGTTTGCATACCAATATCTTAGTGTGATTGGGGGCCCTGTGGAATAATGGGGGATCTAAAAAAGGGCTGATGAGCAACTTTCCTTGCTTCAACAGCAACTCAGTAAGTGGCAATTTAAGTCTAATTAAAAGGTTTTTGGCACCAATTCAGTGGCCAGGTAATTGGGCTTGTAACTTACAGAATGTACTATGCAATGTGTGTAATTCACATCATGTCAGCATTTGGAACCGGAGATAAGTGGTGCAGTGCATGGAATCATAGTGGCAGGGGAGACAATATGCCCAGGATTCCTGACATTGCTTAGATCCACCTGCATTGCTCTAGCTGGGCCAGACACTGTGGTCCATGGTCAAACAGAACTCCCAGGCAATCAGTGGGAGTCGGGAATTTGCCTTGTTTGGAAGTAGCTCCTGTGCACTTTTCAATCTTCTGATGAAAGGTGCTCTCTAAGGGCAAAGGATTGATGCCTATTTGACATTCTGCTATTCTACAAGGTGGCAGTCCATGAAATTAGTAGGAACAAACAAAAGGAAATATGTCTCCCCCAGCATGTAGTCATGCTATAGAACTCACCCTGATGGTGTTACTGGAGTTTAGAAGGGCTGGCTAGCTGGTGAGCAACAAGAACGCTGGTAGTTATATTACACGTTAGACATAGCTCATCAACTCTCATGCATCTGGGCACAAAGTGATTACTGCAGGAGTCAGGAAGGAACTAACCCACTGGCAACATGCATCATGTTGAGGGTGGGGGTTGCCTTTCATGGAAGTATCACAAAGGCATAAAGGCAGGATGTGGGACTGAAACCAATGATCTAGTTGTGTTGAGTAAATTCTTTGAACGTGCAGACTCCGGAACGATAAAAAATCCCCTAAGCCATGAATGGAAGATGAATCACAAACCGAAAACTCCCTGTAACCCCAAAGACTCATCAAACTCACCCAGCTCTGGCTCAATTTGTGATTTGGGCAGCAGGGGGCGCGTGAGACTAAACAAAATCCAGTGAATGCACCTGCTCTGCAAACAGCCAGTCCTCATGCTCTCTTCCCAACAAGCAGGAGAAAAGGAACTCAAAGGCAGGTGAAGTAGCACGTCTGGGAGATTCGGTGGGGAGCGCAAGCAAACATCCTACTCTTGTGAGTAGCAACTTCCTATTGTTAAGGTAGTAACATCTCAGTTATGCTGCACTGGGTTACGTCTGGGCAGTAGAGGCAATTTGTGAATTGAAATACACATTCTTTCTCATCGCGCCCCCGCCCCTCCACTGTGACTCAGATTGCTAGAGCTGGCTGGCCAAACGGGATCCTGTCGCTGAACTGTCACCTCTGAACCACGTCCCAGTCCACTTAAAGTCGCTCAAGCTGCCCCTGTGACATGGCTAACCAGTATGGCAGGTTTGCGAAGGGAGGGAGTGATTTTGAACCGGGCCTACAGTGGTAGAGAAGAGGGACCCAGAGCCTCTTCTCTGCTGTTTTCCATCGACTAGGGTCACAGTCAGAGTGGAAGGAAAAGCTGCAGAACTCATGATCTTTTAAAGTCAAACTTACAATAAATGAGCCGTACTCAAATAGCAACAAGCCATGCTAGCGGGTGCAAAGACAGGCTAGTCTCCAGTGGTTACAGGCACTCTGTCTTTGGGCTAGTACCTTACAAGGCACTCCCGACCTATTGCATGCCCTGTTGCAGTGGTAGTCTTCGGCAGTCCGGTTATGACTCATCCGAGGCAAAGTGAAGCCTGCACTGAACATATCTAACTTGGGATGTGCTCATTTACATATGCAGTCTGATTGATTAACTCTGCCATAGTTGCCAACCCTGTGGAGACAGTCCGAGGGGGTGTATAGAAATAGACTTGTCACATGCCAGTTTTTAGCCAGCCCTTTGCTAGGCTTTACTTTTGGCCTAGAGCAGTGATCTGCAGCCATTGTGGCAAGAGAAAAAACATTAAGAATCAATATGTTGTAACAGACCCCAGTTGTGACCGACACAATGGGCGATAGCAGGGCTTGAATCTGGGATCCGCAGCACTAAAAGTACAAGTCACTTGAAGTAATGGAGCAACTTTCTTGGCATCCAGTCCGTAGCTGGCTTGTATCCTGGCTCAAACTAACGGCTAGCGCAAAGGTTTTCAAACTATGAGACGCACCCCCCCATGGTGCGTGGAGGAACGTTTGGGCAGGGGGGCGAATGGTGATGCCAAGCGGCTCAAGCCAGCCCCCATGGGGGGCCGGGAGGGAGCGCCACCTTCACCCCTGTCTCACCTTAGCAGGCCACCCAGCCTGTGGGTTCGTCAGGGTCAACATCTGCTGTGGCTGCATTGATTTCCACTCCCAGCAGCCTCTGCGCCCAGCGCTGGCTCCGCCCCCAGAGACCGTTGCACATGCCTTCCCCCACCTGAAAACCCGAGTGGAGAGGGACAGAAGGGCTGGTATTGGCCCTGCCCTAGCGGTGCAGCCTGACTGCAAAGTAGAAGCAGTCTGCTATGGAGGAAGCCTTGGCTGGGCCATTGGTCACTATCTGCGCATTTGAACAGGTGGAGATAATGTAATTAAAGTTGTGCTAAGGTCTCCGGTAGGTTTCTGAACAGGCTATCAAGGATACTTCTGCGTGTGTCTAGTTTTATCTTGGTTGGGGGGTGCAACTCAAAGTGGGGGCTCAGCTCAGAAAGTTTGAAAACCGCTGCACTCGAGGGAAACACAGTCACATACTCTTAGCACGGACACTACATACTCTCCCTACGTGATATGCTGGTGGGGACTCTCTGCTGTGCATTGGGGTCCAAGCCCCACCTGGGGTGTATACATACAGATGTGCGGAAACTGAATCCAGAACCTTTTAGCACCAAAAGTATAAGCCTGTAGCATGTGACTTACGGGATCCACTCCATTCAAGGTCAGTGAGCAGCCCGGTCATATCCTTCCAGAAGCCAGCCAGTGGAAGAAAACATGATTGAATACACTAAACCAGTGTATTACATAGTCACAATGTATTACATAGTCACCCACATTTCCGAGTTGCTATAACAAAGTGTTAGCCATAAACTTATCATTTGTATTGCGGTAGGCCCAGATGCTGTCCAAACACCTCTCAACAGCAATAGCTAGCAAGCCAGAGCACAGGGGACTGAGCTAGAATCAGCTGTTCTATTGAAAGGGACATTGTCAAGTATTATTATTGTAATTATTTATTGTGGTAGCATCTAGGAGCCCCAGTCCCAGACCAGCACCCCACTGGGCCAGGTGCTGCACAAACACAGAACATACAGTCCCTGTCTCACAGAGGTTCAGGTCTAGGCCCAGATTTTTGGTGTAGAAAAGGAATTTACACTAAATGATGCCAGAAATGCTTGTCACTTATAGAGCCCTTCATCAAAGGCCCCAGCACACGTCAGCTGCTTAATTCCGAAACCTAACAGAATGAAGAGAAATATTTTCATCATTTACAAAATGTCCTGAAAACCAACCCTTCTTTTCTGCATCTAGGCTAGTGCATGTGACTCAGAAACGGACCGTGAATAGGAAGTGAAACCGATCAGTCTCATGTAAGTGAAGTACAAAAGGAACGTATGAGTGCACCAGGAGAAAAGTATGTTCATTTCTTTAAATTCCTTCCATTTTTACTAATCAGAGCTGTTATTAGCAACGTTTTTACTGCGTCCGTTTCCCTTTAAGCCTGGGCTTTCCCTGTGCAAAGGCACTGATGAGTTATTAATGTATGTCTGTGTACTTAAAAGAACATAACATTTGCCATCCCCCATCAGACGCCTCCAGACTGGTAACCCAGCTCCAGTAGTAGCCAGCACCTTTCTCCTTGGTACCCGTTGGCCACTGGAATGGTGTTGATTTCGCTTTGCAGGCATTCCCGGGTTAGCTGGAGGTACCCAGAACCGCGCCAACATGCACCCCTTGCTCAGGTTTGCAATGTGTTTGTCAGACAGCCTCCTGTGCCTCCTGGGTCTGATAGCAGGAGACAGATGGCTCATCACCCCCTGGAGAGGGATCCTGGAAAGGCAGCGTTCTGGATATACTGCATGAGTGGGGACTGCGTTGTTCCCGTGGGCAGAGCCTGACTGTGAAAGATTTCCATGATGTTCCAGATTCACAGCTCCCTTAAAGGGCAATACCTGGCTAGACTGCATGAGAGATTGCTGCAATGGGCTGCATAGCGACAGTAGCAGTTACTCTTGCCTGCCTGGTTATCTGTTTCCAACAAACTCTGAGTCTGGGCCAGCATAAGCAGTGACAGCAGCAAACCTCCGGCTTCCGTTGGCTGCTGCCAGATCTCAGCAAAGAGATGGAGATGCCCATAATCTCTGGAAACTGCTAGGAATTACAAACCTGGGAGCAGAAGCTTTTGTGCAGCTCCCCAGGACTCAAACCTCAGTTAAGCCACAGTGAAAAGCCACAAAAACAACAAGGAGTCTGGTGGCACCTTAAAGACTAACAGATTTATTTGGGCATAAGCTTTTGTGGGTAAAAAACCTCACTTCTTCAGATGCATCTGAGGTTTTTTAGCCACGAAAGCTTATGCCCAAATAAATCTGTTAGTCTTTAAGGTGCCACCGGACTCCTTGTTATTTTTGTGGATACAGACTAACACGGCTACCCCCTGATAAGTGAAAAGCCATGTTCTTGCGAATGCTTTGGCGACAACAGGATAAGGGGGGTGGGGGGAAGTCCAAGCAAGATATCTAGAGGGAGCCCTGTGATGGACTAGCCCATCGGCTCTCAACCTTTCCAGACTGCTGTACCCCTTTCAAGAGTCTGCTTTGTCTTGCATATCCCCAAGTTTCCCCTCACTTAAAAACTACTTGCTTACAAAATCAGACATAAAAATACAAAAGTGTCACAGCTCACTGTTACTGAAAAATCGCTGACTTTCTCATTTTTACCATATAATTATAAAATAAATCCATTGGAATATAAATATTGTACTTACATGTCAGTGTACAGTATATAGAGCAGTATAAACAAGTCATTGCCTGTGTGAAATTTTAGTTTGTACTGACTTTGCTAGTGCTTTTTATGTAGACTGTTGTAAAAATAGGCAACTATCTAGATGAGTTGATGTACCCCCTGGAAGACCTCCACGTACCCCTAGGGGTATGCGTATCCCTGGTTGAGAATAGCCCAATTGTAGCTCAGTGCTACAGGCTGCAAACTCTAGGGTTACCTTCCTAAAAGCACCTTGGGAAGGAAAGAGCATCCCTGCCCCTTCACTTAATTACAGCCAGAGCCTGGCTGCAGGAGCAGACTGTCTGTTGCCTGCGTGTATTGAAAAATCATGAGGCATTGGTACTTGACATTTCCGTTAAAAAAAACACCCTTCACTTTTATGAAAGAAGTTCCAAGAATAAGAGAGCAAACAGTGGCTGAGGCAGTTTGGAAGCTAGCACACTTCTCACTAACTGTTTTCCAGTTGCTCTCCAGCCCAGCTTCTGTCTGCAAACTAATCAAACACAGGGGGTAGGATATAACAGTAGTTGCAACAGTATGTCACATTTTACTGTGCACTTCTAGCCAACAGTAGTACAGGAGCTCACATGGACTCTAGTTTAGCTCCTGTGCATATAAGTGGAGAACCACGTAACCCCTGAATTGCTGGAGTACATCTGCAATGCTCCAGTCTGCTCCCTGTAAACAATTCTGCAAATCAAGTCTCCCAGGAAGTTTCCTATTTCTTGCTTAGTAAAATCCTCACCTGGGAAGTATTGTCTCTAACAGAATGTTTGTTGTGTGTATTGCCCAATGCTGCAAACAAATCCTCCGCAGCTGGGAGGGCAAAACCATTTCCTCACAAGTTTCTTTCACAGACGGTCTTTCTAAAGTTTCAGGCTCTGGTAACACTTGATCCTTTTCAGACAATAACCGATTTACAGGGCTCTTAGTCACGTTGGCCATGGCACCAAAACCTGCCCTGTCATTTCCAGCTAATATTCCTTGGTCAGGATCGACCTTTCCTCTTCTACAGCCATCGCTTTCTACTGTTTTTTCTGGTTCCAACTCCAGCTGCTTTGTTGCTTGGGGTGGAAAGCCAGGAGAAGGCTGGTCTGAGACTAACAAAGTAACTGAGTTGGGCTCCTGGGAATGGTTATTGGAGGGATCAAGGGGTAGAACAACAACAAAGCGTACTACCCAATGACTCAGTGTCACACCTGAGTAATTACCTTGATAATCTGACATCAGGAATCATAACATTCAAAAACCAGTAGGCGAACACTTTAACCTGTCTGGTCACTCAATAACAGACCTGCGGGTGGCAATTTTGCAACAGAAAAGCTTCAAAAACAGACTCCAACGAGAAACTGCTGAGCTTGAATTGATATTGAAACTAGATACAATCAGCTTAGGCTTGAATAGAGACTGGGAATGACTGAACCATTACAAACATTGAATCTATCTCCCCATGTAAGTATTCTCATACTTCTTATCAAACTGTCTGGACTGGGCTATCTTGATTATCACTTCAAAAGTTTTTTTCTCTTACTTAATTGGCCTCTCAGAGTTGGTAAGACAACTCCCACCTTTTCATGCTCTCTGTATGTGTATATATATCTCCTCAATATATGTTCCATTCTATGCATCCGAAGAAGTGGGCTGTAGCCCACGAAAGCTTATGCTCAAATAAATTTGTTAGTCTCTAAGGAGCCACAAGGACTCCTGTTCTTTTTGTGGATACAGACTAACACCGCTACTACTCTGATACCTTGATAATGTCTGGAGAAAGAGCTTTCCCAGCCCATGTGATTCAGGGTGGCAGCAGGCACTGATCTAGTGTGTTTTATAGCATGCTCTAAAATTCCTAAGCTCTCAGCCTGAGGGTCATTGTCCAATGCAGCTCTAGAAGGCTGTGTGCAAATCTGCTTCTTTGCTTTTGCTTTTGAAAGCTATTAGCTCTGGCCATCTACGAATTACTGGGTGAAATTATGGCCTGTGGGATGCAGAAGGTAAGGCTAGATGATCATAATGGCCCTTCTGGCCTTAAAAATCTCCAGGTGAAATGCTGGCTTCACCGACATCAATGGCAAAGCTCCTTTTGACTTAAATGGAGACAAGATTTCACCCTATGGATCTGGGAATCTTGAGCAATAGGCATCAGTTACTGTGAGGAGCATTTGTTTGTCCGTCTTTGCAAAAGATGATATGGATTGTCTGCTCGGGTATGTTAGCCCATTGCCAAGGGTGGTAGAACATAGTGGCAGGCACCTTACAGCAAGTGCGCTTAGCAATGCTATGTGCTAATCAGTACCTGGCAACCCAAAAGAACTTCTGCTAAACGTTGGCTGAAGTCCTGGCCCCATGGAAACTGACCTCAACAGAGCCATGATTTCACCCATTGACCTGGCTGTCTAGTGGGCGGCCCAGTAGGTCTGAGCAGAGCCCAGGGACTCCTCCTAAGCAGATCAGATTGATGAAGCGGGATGTTGACTTGCAACACTCTGTACTAAAGGGTTTTCTAGGAACACAGTTTGAATGTTAATGGCAGTAAGTTGTTAAAGCCCTTTTCCCCTTTGTTTAGTGGTGACAATTCAGTCAGGACTCCAGAGGTGAAATCACTCCAGGACCTTGCCTCCCTCCCCTGTTCAAAAATACGGCCTCTCTTTGAACAAACTGATCAATGGGGAAATCCCGTGTGAGATGCTCCGTGTGCAAGTCAATGCTTCATTCTCCTTGGAGTGAGGTTTCCCAAACCCAGCCATGTTGATTGCTGTGCCTGGAGGCCTCCTGCTTGATCTCTCGTGGGGAAGGGGACCTGCGGTCCCCTGTCCCGGGACTTAGGAAGTGTGGGTTCTAGACACACCTCCGCCACGGACCTGCTGTGCAATGTCACTTCCCCTCTGCACAAGGGATAATGACACCTGCCTGCCTGTGAGGCACTTTGAGATTGGTGGATGAAAAGGGCCAGGTGTTGTTACCGCAGAGCCTCTCCAATACAGTTTAGGGAATTAGTCAGAAATCCCTCACCTGTTCCAAACAGTACCCCATTGTCATTGCTATGTATATAACTCCCCTGTTAGATAATGAAAAATCATCAGGCAACCCTCTGGATTTCCCTGCTGAACAGCTTAATTGACTCACTCATAGATCAGAGGGTAGCCGTGTTAGTCTGGATCTGTAAAAAGCGACAAAGTGTCCTGTGGCACCTTATAGACTAACAGACGTATAGAGAGGCCAAAGAGTGAGAGCTCCACCAGCCGCCTCGCTAGCTGAGAAGCCAGCACACTCATCATCATCATCATCAGCCACGGGGCTCTTCTACACAGCTCCGTCTCCAGACTAACCAAAGGCCCAGCTATGCCATTTACTTCAACACTCCTGCCTCACTCTTCCCAAATGCTGAACCCCTGCCAGCATCAGCCTAGCCCAGGTGTGCACACGGAGATGGAATTAACCCTTTACTCACCAGATTGAACACTGTGGAAAGCACACATCTAAACATTGCTCCTTATAAGTTCAGGGGGTGCTCTGTCCTGCCTCCAATCCAAAATATCCTTCTAACACCACAGGAGGCAAAGTCTCCCACGGAGCCGGCTGGAGGCTGGGAGCTGTAGAGGAGCAGGAAACCCTCCTATGGAAACAAGGGAAGGTGCAGAGGGACATTCAGCCTCCAAACTGGAGCAGGGAGTAGCAGACATTACAGGTGAGGAGAGCCTGGGGAAGAGGTTGGCTGAAGGGGATCTTCCTTGGACATATGGATTGGATTTTGACCTGAGCATCCAAGAGGCTATGCATTTAAACCCCACAGAAACTGTAGAGTTCACACAGCTCCAATTTCCCATATGTGTCTGAATTAATTTCTGGCAGAAGTTTCCAGTGTTTCTCCACCTTAGTGTGTGCCATTTGAAAGCCAGGGACCTGGAGGGCTGTCATGTTGGGGTTTTTTGTTTTTGGGGAAGTGAATCAATATTCAGCTGGTCTCCGAAAAAACCCATGACTTCATTACTTCCTCCACCACTCGCCAATGGATGATCCACCAGTGATAGCCAATCTTCCAACCCTCCCCAGGAGAAGGGAAGAGATGACCTTTCTCTGATGTCACAGTCCCACCACTTCCCATCAGGAAAGGAGCAGGTGATTGCGGGATGATGTCACAATTCCACCTTGGAATGACTGGCTGATTGACCTATCATATGAAACTCCTCCTGGAAATATGAGAAGTGGGGAAGAGGAGAGAGGAAGAATCATGATTGGTCAATTTACCTCTGATGTCAGATACTCTCACCACTCAGAAATAAGTCTTCTTCTTCATATGGCTGATATAGATGTAGAGCAACAACTATAAATTAGGAATTAGGGGGGGGGGGGGGAAGGAGGGAGCTACCTCTGGCACCACAAAACCACTGCAATTAGCTCTTCGTAGAGAAGCTGAGAAGTGAGTGAGTAGATAAAAAAGTGGCATTGCAGGAGTGGGGAGCCAAGCCCCTCTTGCCCATCCTGAGAAAGGTTACCTGCTAGCCTGTTCAATAGTTTAACAAAAATCTTACAGGAAAGTATCAGTCCTTTGTGGGCCATATACCTGCTCATTTTATTTGTGTGAGTGGTCCCCATAAAGTCAGCAAGAGGATTTATATAAATAAAGCCAGCTGGATATGGTCAGATCTATACATATATAGGAAAAATGTAGACATCTTGAACATTTAAATGTGAAACTCTCTCTACACACAAATGTGTAACACTACTGCATGTGCTTTGGAAATATTTCGCAATGTGTGGCTATTTTTCCATGAACTGCTGAGTAAAACATTGAAAATATACCTATATGTCACATACTACACAGGTATTACGTATCATAAAATAGCAGCACAACATGTGCCACACTCCCTACAAGTTTGTGCATTAATGGCCACACAACCAATAAACCACCTATGTAAAAACGACAAAACAACTTGCGAAAGGTGATACGTTTAAGGTCTGTGCAATTCCTCATTTTGATGTGCAACATTTGGCTAATCAGACTGGTCAAAGTCATCCTAATGACACCTTGTTGCAATCTTGAGCAATCAGAACTTAGACTCAACCTCTCAGATAGCAGTTTGCAATCTTTGCGGCCAGACCAGCGACTGTATCACTATGCTAGGGTACTTCCATGTTTGTTAACGAGCAGACAAGTCCAGTTCTGGTGTGTACAGTTTAAAAGGGTGTTTGACAAATTGGAAAGGGATCAGGAAGGAGCTACAAGGAAGATTCGAGGTTCAGGGAAACATGCCTTGAAGTGAAACAAGTGAGCTAAAGGAGCTCAATCTAGTTAGTTCATCCAAGAAAAGGTCAAGAAGTGACTGGATTATGGTCTATGAGCACCTACATGGGTAAAGGGCCCTTTAATTTGGAAGAAAAGGGCACAAGATCCAATGGCTGGAAGCTGAAGCTAGACAAATTCAGACTAGTTAACCATTGGCATTACCGAGGGATGTGATAGCTTCTCCATCACTTAACGTTAAGGTGACTAGATGTCCTGATTTTCTAGGGACAGTCCTGATTTTTGGGTCTTTTTCTTATATAGGTTCTTATTACCCCCGACCCCCTGGTCCCGATTTTTCACACTTGCTGTCTGGTCACCCTACTTAACATCTTTAAATCAAGACAGTATTTTTCTAAAAGTTATGCTACAGCTGCAACAGAAGTTATGATCTTAAGGCAGAAATTACTGTGTGAGGTTCTAGGGTCTGTGTTATAGAGCAGGTCAGACAAGATGATCATATTGGTCCTTTCTGGCGTGGAAACTATGTACCTATGACTAACATAGAACCTACAGCTCTTGCACTGTGGCTATGGGAGTGGCATGATTTCCCTCCCCATTTAGTCTAGTTTGTAAAGTCCGGAATGAAGATTCCAGCCAATTCCCGTTGTCATTAAGCAGATGGCTCAGCACTTTGCAGGAACAGTTTGTTGGGAGGAAGTGCTCTTCATTGCGTAGTAAAGAACAGTTTATATTCAGGCTATAGTCATGGGAGTAAGAACTATGGACCTGAGTGATGTAACTGGCCATTTATTGTACATACGTATATAAATGATTAATGCACAGATAAGAACACATTGTACCCAGATATTTTTGTTGTGCTTTGATTAGTGGTCTCATTTTTCACATGCAAAGCAAATACAGTGCAAATAATTTTGGATTTGAACACTTATATGCCAGTTTATTGTGCACATACACTCACCACACTTGTAGAAACAAGACTGTACATATAAAACGTTGATTATTGCACATGTAAAATAAAGTTCTGCTTATTTTTCATGCTTTGCATAGCACTGAGAATTCTAGTTTGAGAATATTTTGGATAGCTTATGGCCAAGATTTTAAAAAATAAGGCCTAAAATTAAGGTCCTAAATCCATATTTAGGCGCCTAAATAATTAGTCTGATTTTCAAAATCGCTGAACACTGAAAGCAGGCAATTTATTTAGGTGTTTAAATATGTACTGAAGAGGCCAACTTCAAGCACCCATGTTCAAGAACTTAGCCTCGGTATCCATTGCACACATTTTTCTACATTTAAAAATAACATAAACGTGTAGTGTTTAAATGTTGAAAACATTGTAAATAAGAATTAAAATGCAAACAGAAGCTTGCTACAGGTTTAAAAAAATTACACTCCACAAAGTAGTTACTGAAAGCCATTTCCAGGTTCTACGAAAAGCTCGGTTTTAACCAAGTGAGAAGGAAAGAATTTCCAATTTACTGATCCTCTATAAAACCATGATGTGTGAAATTGTTAAATAGATATGAATGGATTGAAATTGCCACATACTGAGTGTCTTAAGTAGCTGTCCAGATGAGACACAGATCCAGTCCAATCATCTTTGGTTTCTTTCTTACAGCTGCTAATGACCTCCTCTTTGGCTTGTGGGAGCAAAGCAATGGCAACTCTTGGAATGAGACTCTTCTCAGCACTCATGAAGAGGTCTCTCTTCTAAGGACAGAGTCGTTGCTTCTTCATTCAGGCCCTGATCTGCAAAACACTAAAGCACATGCTTAGCTTTACTACTGTGAGAAATTCCATTGAAAGAATGGGTCTATTTCCAGTAGTAAAGTTAGTGCGTGCATAAGTGTTTGAACTAGTGCTTGGCAAGATTTTTCAACCAAAACTTCTCTCCTCCCCCTCCCCTCCCCCTACAAAAAATGCAAATTCAGCAATGCTGAACTGTTTTGTGAATTTGTGTCGGTTTCACCAACTTGTTTGTTGGGGAAAAAATCCAAAAAAGTTGAAACATTTTGATTTTTTGGTTTGGAACGACTTCATTTTGACATTTCTGTCAATTTTTAAAAAATAAAAATCTTTAAAATATTCAAAATTGAAACAAAACATTTCATTTGGGATCAAATTAAATATTTCATTTGACCCCCAAATGATTTTTTTCAACTTTTTGATTTGCCAAATATTCACAAAAAAACATAATTTTTGGTTTGTCCCAAACAATGTTTTTATTTTTCAGAATTTTTAGCCACGTAAAAAATTCATTATTTGCATAGCTTTCGTTTCACTCATTGGGGCCTCAAAGAGTTTCAGTTAAACAACAAGGGATGACGTCTACAAACATTTACGTTAACTATGAAAAGTGTGCCATCCCCAACATGTGGCCTCCAAATGCAGGAAGGCACCTGCTGCTAATATAATCGCTCTGTATGGTACATTTTGTCTGCCAAATAGGCACAAGATAAACATTTACAACCACCACGTTTGAATAGCTCAAGTGAGGTTCTAAGATGCTCAGACTCACAGATCTGGGCTAACGGCCAACTTGATCTCCAAAGCTGGATATGGCCCAGATTTGGCTGCCTTTAATTCTTGTGGGATGTTGCAATTGCTTGTCACACACAAATACTTTGATTTCAGGAAGTGATCTTGGGTGTTTCAAATTATTAATGATGACAAAGAAATATTTTTAGTTGCACTATATCTTTATAATTCCAGTAGCACTAGAATGCCCAAAGAGAGTTCTGTAATATTCTCGCCCTATTTGATTTCAAGTAGTCAATCAAATTGAAGGCCTGGAACTAACATGAAGTTCTGAAATTGCTTCTATTTGACCTGGTTGAAGGGACTCCATCCAGGTAAGTTAGACCCCACATCTGACCTTTTACCAAACTCAAATGTCAATAGAATTGTTTCTGGTTTCAAAGGAAACAGCTTTTCCCCAAAGGAATGACTTTCCCCTAGTAGAGTTTGCAATCTGTGCCTTGCAGCATCCTGCTAAAATATGTGAACCAGAAAGTCAATGTGTGTAGAAAAAAAAAGTGAAAGTGACTCATCTATTTTTATTGTCCAGGCAGTAGGAAATGCATGAGGTAAATCAGCTGCATGCACATCAGTAAGGAAATTAGGGGTGAAATCCTAGCCCCACTACAGTCAATGGGAGTTTTGGCACTGATTTCATTGGGGACCAGGATTTTCCCCTAGATCTTTAAAATTTAAAAACCAAATAATAAGTTTCCAGGGTTGTCACTATGTCTGTGTGTCACTCTGAAGCCTAGGATGTCTATTGAGTCAACATGAACTGATGGAAACAGCTACAAGAATGGTTGAGAGCTCTTTTTAAAAAAAGAATATCACCAGGTTCAGTCATCACTGGGATTCGTGGTCTGTTACCATCCAACTTTTAAGTTCTCGGTCATTTTGATTTTACGAATTACACCCGTGTGATATACAGCTAAATAAGACATGTATCCATGCTTAAAGTCCTAGACCACTGTGATATCAGAGGTGACTCAACCAATCACCACCCTTACTCAACAGCTAATGTATATGCAGTAGTTTCATTGGTTGTATGAGGGAGACTGAACAAATCATGGATTACTTGGCCCAGTTGCCACACTCATGTGACATCACGGGGTTTCAGCTACTAGCTGTTATAAACTACGTTGTTACCAGCAAAACTGGTGAGGATGTTTTATGTAATATGTGAATTTTAACCTGAGAGTTTCTATTCCACTTGCACGGCCAATAACAATAAAAGACTTACATGGAGTAGGCAGAAGGAAGAAGAAAAGGTCCAGTTGATCCCACTAGATATGTTGTGCTTCAATGTTCCTTCTTCTCCATGGAAAAGGGGTTCAGATGCCTCCATCTCAGCACCCCCCACTCCAGACTCCATGTTTCATCACAAAATACTTTACAAACAAACTATAAATAGGATCTATTTCCCCTGCCACCTCTGTTCTGAAATGAAGAGCTGAATAACAGTAAGAGTACATAACTGGGACAGGAAGTGGAAGAATACCCCGGCCTACTGTAACTGCTGGGGGAAGTTAGATAAGCAGAAAACAATAATCTGAGATGGAATTTGGCCTGGTCAGCAGGATTAACACCTTGGGGTTTTTTGTGAACATGCTCTAATCACAAGTTGTTAAGACCTTCCCTTTACGTCTCATCTGAAAGGCAGGACATTGCCCTCAGTGCCGTGCTGTGGCATTGGTTCATCCTAAATTATAGGAAAAAGCACCCCCCCTGGATCGCCAAAGCTCGTCCCTTCTTGGAGGACTGGGTTTTCCTTAGAGCAGTAAAAAGCTACAAAGAGTCCTGTGGTACCTTATATACTAACAGAAGTATTGGAGAATAAGCTTTTGTGGGTGAATACCCACTTCGTCAGACGCATGTGCAGTGCGTTCTCAAACATTTTTTGCGGACTACTTGAAAATTGCTGAGCATGTCGGCGGACCATTTAATGATCTTTCCAAATGTTGTTTGTACTATTAGCTAACTATTGTAAAGCACTTTGGATAAAAGCTCTATATAAAAAAAACAATAATAATTAACGTTTTTTGTTCTACAAAGAAAAGCACACAACTCATATTTTAATATCAGTAGTCTTACCTTTCTAATGCAATGGATGTGCCTCTCCCCTGCCGTGGCAGCCCCCGAGCTGGGGTTGAGAAGGGGGGGGGTCTCCCCCCTGCCACAGCAGCCACAGAGCTGAGGCTGGGAAGGAGGGCCGTCTCTCCCCAGCAGCCGCAGCCCTGGAGCTAGGGAAAGTCGCCTCTTTCTCTGGCCATCGCTGCCCTGCAAGTCCCAAATTCCCCCCATCCCCTCTTCTCACCCCACTGCCCTCTCCTACCTACCCCCTATTCACCCCCCATGGCCACCACCTCACCTTACATGTGCATCTTCTCCAGGGTCCAGGCATCTAATTAGTGGAGCCACACCTGCGTGGCCTCATTAATTAGGTGGTTGGCCCTTCATTTTCTTGTGTGTGGCCGCCCAGGTGAACACCTTAGAGGGAACTATCCTCTTAAGTCTATGGACCACCTGAATGGAGCTCACGGACCACAGTTTGAGAACCTCTGCCTTAGCGACTCCCATCCAAGTACTGGTTTCGACTGGCCCTGCTTCAGTTTGTGAGCTCTCAGAAGGTGAGAATGGGAAGCTTGCAGAAGGTGGCAGGGCTTAAGGTTAAACAAAAATTGAGTCAGCTTCAGCGAAAAAGATAAATAGGAGCAGCTGAAAGCAGAGAATGTCCAATACACTAAAAGGTACAGACCAACCTGAAAACAAAGGCTTTCTGTGGCAGGAGAAGAGAAAAAGTGGGTTTTAAGAACAGGTTAAACAAATACCTATCAGGAATGGTCTAGATAATACTTAGTCCTGCCATGACTGCAGGGGTCTGGACTAGATGATCTCTCGAGGTCCCTTCCAGTCCTATGATTCTATGAGTCTATGATTCTATGAAAAGCAGCAAGATGCAATGTCGCAGTCTCATGTCTTCCTGCCACTCTAAGAATCTGGCAGTGAATTCTTACTATAGCTTCTCTATTGCAGTAAAGGAAACGAATCTTTTAATGCAACGTATTTCTAGGGGGGGCTTCCAGAAGGGGCAGATCAGAGGACAATAGTGTACAAGAACAGGGAGAGGAGGGCGGTCAGGATCAGATGGGAATGTGAAGGCAATATCGCAAGAACTGGAGAACTGATCCCATATGTGGAGCCCTGGAATTCATGGGCTTTGCTGAGAATGCCGGGGAGCTACTACTCTAGAACTACTAGAGCCTCCCCTGAGATACTGCTTGGGGTGTGCTATAGACCGCCGGGATCTAGCCTGGATACGGACAGAGAACTATTTAATGTTTTTAAGGAAGTAATAACTAATAAGAGCTGTGTGATCATGGGGGACTTTAACTTCCCGGACATAGATTGGGGAACAAATGCTAGTAACAATAATAGGGCTCAGATGTTCCTAGACGTGCTAGCAGATGAATTCCTTCATCAAGTAGTAGCTGAACCGACGAGGGGGGATGCCATTTTAGATTTGGTGCTGGTGAGTAGTGAGGACCTCGTTGAGGAAATGGTAGTAGGGGACAACCTTGGCTCGAGTGACCACGAGCTAATTCGGTTTAAACTAAATGGAAGGATTAACAGAAATAAAACTGTGACTAAGGTTTACGATTTCAAAAAGGCCAACTTTAATAAATTAAGGCAACTACTTAGGGAAGTGGATTGGGCTAACATACTTAGAGAGCTAAAGGCAGATGAGGCCTGGGATTATTTCAAGCTGAAGTTGCACAAGCTGTCCGAGACCTGTATCCCGAGGAAGGGGAAACGGTTAGTAGGCAGGAGAATTAGACCTGGCTGGATGAGCGGGCGTCTCAAAGGGGCGATTAAGAAAAAACAGAAAGCGTACAAAGAGTGGAAGAGGGGAGAGATCGGCAAGGAAACCTACCTTATTGAGGTCAGAGCATGTAGGGATGCGGTGAGAAAGGCCAAAAGCCGTGTAGAGTTGGACCTCGCGAGGGGAATTAAATCCAATAGTAAGAGGTTTTATAGCCATATAAATAGGAAGAAAACAAAGAAAGAGGAAGTGGGACCGCTGAAGCATGTAGATGGAGTGGAGATTAAGGATAATCTAGGCATGGCACAATATCTAAATGAATATTTTGCGTTGGTGTTTAATAAGGCTAATGAAGGGCTTAGGAATAGAGGGAGCGGGACAGAGGGGAACAAAGGAGGGGCGATTGCAATTACAGTATCAGAGGTGGAAGCCAAACTTGACCAGCTAAATGGGACTAAATCGGGCGGACCGGATGATCTTCATCCTAGAATATTGAAGGAGCTGGCGCGAGAAATTGCAAGCCCCTTGGCGATAATTTTTAATAAATCTGTAAACTCGGGGGTGGTACCAATGGACTGGAAAATAGCTAATGTGGTTCCTATTTTTAAGAAGGGGAAAAAAAGTGACCCGGGTAACTACAGGCCTGTTAGTTTAACTTCTGTAGTATGCAAGGTCTTGGAAAAAATTTTGAAGGAAAAAGTAGTTAAGGACCTTGAGGTGAATGGCAATTGGGACAAATTACAACATGGGTTTACGAAAGGCAGATCGTGCCAAACCAACTTGATCTCCTTCTTTGAGAAAGTAACAGACCTTCTAGATAAAGGAAATGCGGTGGATCTAATTTACCTCGATTTTAGTAAAGCGTTTGATACTGTGCCGCACGAGGAATTATTGGTTAAATTAGAAAAGATGGGGATCGATATGAAAATCCAGAGGTGGATAAAGAACTGGTTAAAGGGGAGACTGCAGCGGGTAGTACTGAAAGGTGAACTGTCGGGTTGGAGGGAGGTCACCAGTGGGGTTCCTCAAGGTTCGGTTTTGGGTCCGATTTTATTCAATCTATTCATTACTGACCTCGGAACCGAATGTAGGAGTGGGCTGATAAAGTTTGCGGATGACACAAAGTTGGGAGGTATTGCCAATTCGGAGAAGGATCGGGATATTCTGCAGGGAGACTTGGATGACCTTGTAAATTGGAGTAACAATAATAGGATGAGATTTAATAGTGAGAAGTGTAAGGTGATGCATTTAGGGATGACTAACAAGAATTTTAGTTATAAGTTAGGGACGCATAGGTTGGAAGTGACGGAGGAGGAGAAGGACCTCGGAGTCCTGGTTGATCGCAGGATGACTATGAGTCGGCAATGTGACGTGGCTGTGAAAAAAGCTAATGCGATTTTGGGATGCGTTAGGCGAGGTATTTCTAGTAGGGACAGGGAGGTGCTGCTTCCGTTATACAAGGCGCTGGTGAGACCTCATTTGGAGTACTGTGTGCAGTTCTGGTCTCCTATGTTTAAAAAGGATGAACTCAAACTGGAACGGGTACAGAGAAGGGCCACTAGGATGATCCGAGGAATGGAAAACCTTTCCTATGAAAGGAGACTCGAGGAGCTTGGTTTGTTTAGCCTAACCAAAAGAAGACTGAGGGGGGATATGATTGCTCTCTTTAAATATATCAAAGGGATTAATACCAAGGAGGGAGAGGAATTATTTCAGCTCAGTAGTAATGTGGACACGAGAACGAATGGATATAAACTGGCCGTGGGGAAGTTTAGGCTTGAAATTAGACAAAGGTTTCTAACCGTCAGAGGGGTGAAATTTTGGAACAGCCTTCCGAGGGAAACGGTGGGGGCGAAAGACCTCTCTGGCTTCAAGATTAGGCTTGATAAGTTTATGGAGGGAATGGTTTGAAGGGATAACGTGATTTTAGTCAATTAGGCATTAACGTGCCATCGCGGGTAAAATGAGGGTCCGGCTGTAGAATCTTGCCTGTATGCTCGGGGTTCTGCTGATCGCCATATTTGGGGTCGGGAAGGAATTTTCCTCCAGGGTAGATTGGCAGAGGCCCTGGAGGTTTATCGCCTTCCTCCGCAGCATAGGGCAGGGGTCGCAGGCTGGAAGATTCTGTTGTGGGTGGGTCAGCTTTTGTGGCCTGCATCATGCGGGAGGTCAGACTAGATGACCATATTGGTCCCTTCTGACCTTAAAGTCTATGAGTCTATGAGCAGGGACACAATCACCTTTTATTCAAAGGATGCTCAGGCAGATCCTCAAAGGTATTTAGGCACCTGTCACTGATTCCAATGAGAGTTAATTGCCTAAATACCTTTGCGGATCTGGACCAAGGTGAGTCCTGGGGTGACACTAGAAGGCTCAAGACCTAAAATTGGAGAGACCCAAAGACCGTAAGAGCATAAGACCATAAGAACGGCCATACTGGGTGAGACCAAAGGTCCATCTAGCCCAGTATCCTGTCTTCCAACAGTGGCCAATGCCAGGTGCCCCAGAGGGAATGAACAGAACAGGTAATCATCAAGTGATCCATCCCCTGTTGCCCGTTCCCAGCTTCTGGGAAACAGAGGCTAGGGACGCCATCCCTGCCCATACTGGCTAATAGCCATTGATGGAACTATCCTTCATGAATTATCTAGTTCTTTTTTGAATCCTGTTATAGTCTTGGCCTTCACAACATCGTCTGGCAAAGAGTTCCACAGGTTGACTGTGCGTTGTGTGAAGAAATATTTCCTTTTGTTTGTTTTAAATCTGCTGCCTATTTTTATTTACTTTCTTACTTTCTCCAACCAGTCATGATTTTATAGACCTCTATCATACCCTCCCTTAGTCTTCTCTTTTCCAAGCTGAAAAGTCCCAATCTTATTAATCTCTCCTCATACGGAAGTCATTCCATATCCCTAATCATTTTTGTTACCCTTTTCTGTACCTTTTCCAATTCCAATATATCTTTTTTGAGATGGGGCAACCACATCTGCACGCAGTAGTCAAGGTATTGGCATATCATGGATTTATATAGAGGCAATATAATATTTTCTGTCTTATTATCTATCTCTTTCTTAATGATTCCCAACATTCTGTTTGCTTTTTTGACTGCCGCTGCACATTGAGTGGATGTTTTCAGAGAACTAGACTCCAAGATCTCTTTCTTGAGTGGTAACAGCTAATTTAGACCCCATCATTTTATATGTATAGTTGGGATTATGTTTTCTAATGTGCATTACTTTGCATTTATCAGCATTGAATTCCATCTGCCATTTTTGTTGCCCAGTCACCCAGTTTTGTGAGATCCCTTTGTAGCTCTTTGCAGTCTGCTTTGGACTTAAGTAGTTTTGAATCATCTGCAAATTTTGCTACCTCACTGTTTACCCCTTTTTCCAGATCATTTATGAATACGTTGAATAGTACTGGTCCCAGTTCAGATCCCACTGTTTACCTTTCTCCATTCTGAAAACTGACCATTTATTCCTATCCTTTGTTTATTATCTTTTAACCAGTTACTGATCCATGAGAGGACCTTCCCTCTTATCCCATGACAGCTTTCTTTGCTTAACAGACCTTGGTGAGGGACCTTGTCAAAGGCTTTCTGAAAATCCACTATATCCACTGGATCCTCCTTGTCCACATGCTTATTGACCCCCTCAAAGAATTCTAGTAGATTGGTGAGGCATGATTTCCCTTTACAAAATCCATGTTGACTCTTCCCCCAACAAATTGTGTTCATCTATGTGTCTGATAATTCTGTTCTTTACTATAGTTTCAACTAGTTCACCTGGTACTGAAATCTGTAATTGCTGGGATCACCTCTGGAGCCCTTTTTTTAAAATTGGCGTCACATTAGGTATCCTCCAGTCATTTGGTACAGAAGCTGATTTAAATGATAGGTTACAAACCACAGTGCTTCTGACTCTTTTTAGAGTACCAGGGTAAAGAAGTGGTTAGAAGAGGGAGCTGTGGGGGATATTAATAAAGGGACAGACTATCAAACAAGCAAATTCCGTGTTTTATCCAAACAGTTCTAGGAATCAGACTGAAAGCCATACACTAGGGGATCTTATCCACCCTTCTAGCTTTTGCTGGACTGTCTCTACATCCTTGAATGCTTTGTCTAATCTACTTATAAAAAGAACTTAAATAATGAGACCTTCAGCTCTTCCCTTGGGAAACTATTCCCTAGTCTAATAGCACCAGGAAATGTTTTCAGACAGCCTAAGTTTTTCTTCCTTCTGATTCATCCCATTGCTCCTAGTTATCACCTTCACTGTCCTCAACAATTCCTCTATCGCTTCGGTGTTCATGCTCTTCAAATACTTGCAGGCAATTATAGTTTAACCAATGAAAGGTCCATCATCGTGGTGGATAGGTCCATCAATGGCTATTAGCCAAGATGTTTGCAGTGTTGTGGTAGCCATGTTAGTTCCAGGATATTAGAGAGACAAGGTGGGTGTGGTCATAACTTTTATTGGACTACTCGAAAGCTTGTCCCTTTCACCAACAGCTTACACAGAGCTCTTCTTCAGGTCTGGGCAAGATTAGCCAAGATAGTCAGGGATATAACCCATGCTCATGGCGACCCTAAACCTCTGACTGCCAGAAGCCAGGAGGTGAAGACAGGGGTGGGTCTCTCCAAAATTGCCCTATTTTGTACACTCTCCTTCAAGCTCTGGCACTGGCTACTGTCGGAAGACATGATGCTGGGCTGGGTGGACCATTGGTCCGACCCAGTATGGCCGTTCTTATGTTCTTAATTTTTACATAATTTAGGTCGATATTTTCAAAGGCGGCCCCTCAGTGTATGTCCCATCAGCTAAGTACCTAATAGTAAGCAGCCATGTGTGAGAATTTTGGCCTCAATTCTTCCCTAACGAGTGAAACCCTTCAGCCTCTTCGTTAATTTTGTTGCTCTTCTTTGACTCTCCTCTCCACCCACGTTGCCCCCTATCATTCAATTCACTTCCTGGGATGTGCCCAGCCCAAGCTGTAGGTCCCTGGGGATAGCAAGTGTGCTTGGAGCAGGATATGCAAGCCTGCATGAAGTGTGCAGAACCGGCTGGCACAGCCTACACCCTGGGCGGTGATAGCATGGGAATGGGTGGGGACCTCCTGGCCAACAAATGCGCTAATGCAGGCCAGACAAAATTTAAGCCTGGTCCTTCCCCAGACTCTAAACCTGGCCCAGCATCCTCTCTGCCTCATAAAGAGAGCCAGGCCCAATTATTCATAATCAGCCAGAACAGGGAGTTCTCTGGCTTGTGCGATACAGGCCAGACTAGCTGCTCACTGGGGTCCCTTCTGGACTTAGAACCTATGAATACATGATTAGTTTGTCCAGTTTAGAAAATGCACCAATGAGACACTAGGCACATGCACTATGGGCTTGTCTACACTTAAAATGCTGCATCGGTGCCCAGGAGTGGTGGAAGGTCCCTAAAAGTGGAGGGGCCACCGGCACCCAAACCGTGGCCCTGCCCTTTCCCCCCTGAGGCCTGGTCCCCATGCCGTCCCTTCTCCCCAAGGCCCCACCCTTGCTCCACCCCTCTCTCCATGAGACCCCGCCCTTGCATCGCCCCCTTTCCCCCAGGCTCCTCCCTGCCCCTTCCCCCCCCCCCGAGTCCCCGCCTCTGCCCCTGCCCCCCAAGGCCCTGCCTCTTGCTTGTTCCTCTCCGCCCTCTCCTCCTCCCCCTCCCCCCGGTCATTCGCCCTTTTGGCCAGTAAAAAGTGGGAGGACATAGCCCTCATAGCACTTCAGTGAAGACACTACCTATGCGGGGGGGGGGGGGGGGGGAGTTCTCCAATCAGCATAGGTAATCCACCTCCCTGGGACAATTCTCCATCAACCTAATGCTGTCTACACTGGGGTTAGGTTTGTTTAACGGCGTCGCTCCGGGGTGTGGAGTACTCTCTGAGTGATGTACTTATCCTGATCTAATTTCCTTGTGTAGACCGGGCCGAACTTAACATGGTATTAAAGTCCTATCTCCAGTCCCACCAGAGGCAGCCAGACTGGAGCTATCACTTCTCTGCTCTGTGACCCGATCCTTCAAGCAGACACAGCCCAAAGTCATGGGGCGGGTGATGGGGATCTCTTTGCAAGTTCATCCCTAGCGTATTATCTGCTATTCCTGAGATTGCCTTCAGCATTGCTACTTTCCAGCTCTCTCCCTCAAGTTGTAGTCTTAAAGTCACGCTCCCCCAGATGTATTGGGGTGTGCTCTCCTTGGCTGTATTTCTAGCTTTGGTACATATCCAGCTGCCATCACCGTAGTGTCTGAACAGCTCACACTCTTCAATGGGTTTATCCCACAGCACCTCCGTGAGCAGGCAATGCTGGCATCCACATTGCACAGATGGGGAACTGGGGCCAGAGAGACTGCGTGACTTACCTAAAGACCCATGAGATGTCTACGGAAGGGGAGGGAATTGAACGGGGCTCTCCCAAGTACCAGGCTAGCAGCCTCACCATTGCCTCAGCCTTACTCCCTAAACATACGGAGTAAGATATCTTCTCTTTCCTGCCCATCTGTCTAACCCCCCCACCTGGGCTTGCCGTGCTCTCAGATTAACAGCATTTGTAAAGAATAATATGCCTGGTACACCTTCTTCCATAGTGTTAACCAAGATCTTTAATAAAACTGGACCAAACACAAAATCCCCCTTGGTGGCCCTGTCTCGGGTCCACTCATTACTAGGAGCGCCTCCTTCTGGCCGCTCTGGGGATTAGCTCCTGCCAGGTGCTGCGCTCTCCTCCAGCAGTTTATCCACCTGTCAAATTCTCTCACCCTGCGCCTGCGGCCCCTCTCGCTCCAGGGGCTGCAGCTTCCTCTTTGTGACTTAGCTCTCCAGCCAGGTCACTATGCCCCTCCCCCCCCCCAGGCCATCAAAGCCTTTTGGGGCAAACTGTCCCCTGCAGCCCACTCCCCAGCAGCTAGTAGGTGAACCCAGGCCCTCCCCTCTGCCAGGCTCCAGCTCAGGGACCCTTTGATCAGCAGCCAAGGTCTGCACTATCCTGTACCTTGCTGCTTTTCCCCAGAGCTTTTCCTGTCTTTCTGCCTGCCCCCAGGTTTGCCAGACCAAACTCCCTCCTCCCAGGGAGTAACTGTGGACTTCCCTCTATAGTCCCGAACACACCTCCCTGCAGACGGTTTCCCTGCAGCCCCTGGCTGCTCTCAGCTCCTGGCTTTATACAGCCCACTCCTGTTCCCAGCCAGCTGAACCTCATCTAGTTAAGCTGGGGTCCCTGGCTCCTCCTCCAGGTGCAGCCTGGGCAGTTAATTGGCCACCTATGCACCTTAACCTCTTCAGGCCTTGTGTGGGATGAGCATCCCATGACAGGCTCCCAGCAAAGAGTTCCCCGCAACTAAATATTGCCCCTCATCATCCTTTGCTTATGGCCCTTCTGCCTGGTTCACTCCCACTTGAAGGGTCTCACAGCCAAGCCTCACACTTTCGGTAATGAAACTGGAATAGACTGAGACTCTTTGGAGCCAACAGAGATAAGAAACCCCACGAAGACAGGAGCCAGCTATGGGGTGGGGCTCATGGGGGTGGGGGGGCGGGGGAACCTGAGAGGCAACCTAGTCCTCCAACAGAGAGGGTGCAGCACTGGGACTTATAAAAAGCTGAGCTCTATTTCCAGTTCTGACTCTGACCTACTGGGTGACCTTGGGCAAGTCACTTCCTCTCTCTGTGCAGCGTCTCCCACTCCCACCCTGCATCTGTCTGGTCTATTTAGAGAGGCAGCTCTTCAGGACACGAATTGCCTCTCACTACCTGTCTGTACAGTAGCTACCGCACTGGGGCTCTCTTTAGACTTCTAAACACTACTGCAGTACAGTTAATTAATAACCAAGTAGCTACATGGCACCATTGACTGTTGGGACTTTAGTCTGGTTAGTCATGGAGCTAATCACACCATAAATCATTTCACAAGCTGCCTGCTTTATGGACAGCAAAACATAGGAAAATTCCTTTAATCAAATTCTTCCTTCAGTTACACTCATTTGCTCTCCCTCTTTTGCTGGGGAAGCAAACACATGGTCCATGAAGTCTGCAATATTTGCATGCACATAGATCTTGATATGAACCAGTGAATGGTGCACTGTCTGTGAATGCTGGTATTCAGTTTTGTATATACTTTTCCCTTGTAATTTTCAATATTCCTTTCCATTTCTTTCAATAAGCAGAACAGGAGTCCTGCCATGGTTCATTTAATACCTGTTAATTGCCATGGAAGTTAATCCAAAGCAGTGTTGCCTAGTGGATATAAATGTCTGCTTCACATTTCAGAAGGGACTGTGATGAATTCAAATCCTGTTTCAGTTGAATTTATTGCATTTTCTGTTATTCCTCCCTCCATCCACAGTCAACATGATTATAAATTAATGTTTACGGTTTGGCTAAAGAAAAAGAAACTGATCCAAAATATAGTCTATGTAAACTAAATAACTAAATAAAATGTGAAGTTGAAAGATATAAAGTGGATGAGGTGTCTCTGTAATATCCCGGGATCGACCCGCCTATAACGCTGCATACAACGTAAGTTGAAAAAGGACAGTTAATCTGTAGAAAGATGTACTATCTACTGAAAATCCAACCAAGCAACCAACTCAGAATAAAATAGCTGTTGGAATGGGAAGCAAAGCAACTGGGGTTAACTTGTAATTAGCAAGCCCAAATGAGCTTTCAGCTGTGGAGTGAATGAGCTAATACTGCAGCACAACAGGAATGGAATAAGGAATGCTTTTAAGATTTTGTTAAAGAAGATGACAACGAAGTGGTAAATGAAAATACATTATGGAACCTTGCTAAATGCACTAAGAAGTCATTGGCCTGGAACTGCATTGGCAGAGAGAAATAAAAACAAAACAAAAAACTCCCAATAAAGAAACTAGAGGGAAAGATTTAAAAGAGGATGTTGTGGAGAAGTAATTGAAAGCGGGGAAAATCCTGAGAGAGTGACACAATGAATTACCACTAGAGGGCAGTTAAACACCATTCTCATGGAACAAACTGAGTTTTCTAGCCAAACCGCTAGTAGTAGATTGTCTGACAATGCAAACTCAAGCCTGACTCATTGCTGGCACAACTATTAAAAAAAAGAGCTCAAAAGAAGTTGGAGAAATCATGCACAAATGGCAATTTACTAGCAAGATACAGAGGATTAAACACTTATTCCAGACTTTTTAGGAAGGTCCATACACCCCTGAATCAGAAGAGCTAGACAGAATAGATTTTCTTGAACAGATCTGCAGATAATGGCAGAAAAGATGACGCTCGCTACATAACATGTGAAGCCCAATAAGTCGTGTGGCCCAGAAGCTTCTGAACAAGGCTGAGCGAGGTGTCATCCCCTGTTTGGAAGCAAATCAGTAATGAAGTCAGGTCACTTGCCAGAGTCCATGTATTGTTTTAATTTCTCAGCACAGCATATTAGAGAAAGGTAGACTCCTGATGTGTGGAGTACAATGCAGCTGGAGAGCCAATGTACATTGGAAAACGTATAGGATTGAAAGAAGGGCTGCATCTCTGAGCCATCTAAGCAAGGTGCAGGGAGAACAACAGAAAATTACTTATCTTGGAATTCTGCTTCTCTGACCAGCTCATCTTGCAGGATTCTCATTCCTGGAGCAAGATGGTGGAACTTCCCAAGCATAACGGAGTTTGGCCCCTAGGGAAGCCAATTCTCTCCCCTCTGGGGGTGGCACGTTTCCCTGGATCTCCAGACACTGGATTACGTAATATTCTAGTAAATTCCTTCTTGATCACAGTCAGCAAAGTCACTCCACCTGTTCAAGAGTTGCTCAGACTCCAGGGCCCTGCTTTGGGGATCTTTGTGCAGACTCCTTCCTTTCCAGTCAGGGCTTAGGGTTTATTTTTCATGAGTCGTCTTCGTGCCTTGCTCTTCCCTGCCCATCAGCTTAACCATGGTTTGGTGAAGCCCTTTGGCACTTTGCCAGGTGAGGCCTTGGCCTGTTTTGCCCTGAGAAGGTCTTTGCAATGGCACTTGAGCGCTTTGAGACAGTGGCTCTTGCCCTTTGGGGTCATTGCCTGTCTGTTTCTGGGCGGTGGAGGCCTTGCCTCGAAGCACTGTTATGTTTCAGTGCGCCGGAGCTTTCCTCCAGGTTTCCAAGCTTCGCCTCCACTCTCCAGCACTTTGGAGAACTTCCCTGGTGCGTTGGGGCTATCGCTATGCAGCGAATGGCATTTCCCCAAGGAGCTGTCCTCTGATTCTGGCCTTGTTAATCTGAAACTTCAATAGCTTTGAAAAGCTTTACAGTGTCTATTTCTTTGGGGCAAATTCCCCAGGTTCCAGCCACAGCCCACGAAGCACAGAGCCCCTCCCCTCCCCTTCCCCGGCACAGAGTGACCCCGTGGGACTCAGAGCAGGGCCCCAGAAGACTCCTAACATGGCATGGGCTCCCAGCAGAAAGCACTGGAGAGACACCCTGTGTTGAGTGCTCGCCAGCTGCTGGTGCATGGGAGGCGGGGGCGGCTGTGGCTGTCTGCATTCCCAGCTCTGAGGGGAAGGCACTGATGAGAGACCACCCACCAATGCACCTGAAGCACCCAGCACAAAGCAGTGATGGCAGGGGTGCAATGGGGGCGGGAGGGGGCAGGAGGCCCAGACCCTCCCCTGGCCATAGACACTACAATGAATTCAGGTGAATGTCCTTGTCGAGCCACCATCTCTCCTTCCACAGTGGGCCTGGAAACGGAAGAGGTGGACGAGGCAGCGTGAGGAGATGGGGGTCTGGGGTTCTGGGAAGCAGGGATCCAGGTCCAGGGGGCCCGAGAGGCTGGAGCTCCAGGAGGAGCCACTGTCCCTGCTCCAGCCAGCTGCTGACAACTTCAATCGCTGCTTCTTTTCCTCTCCACAGACTGGCCCCGGGTGAGAGAGATGGGCTGGGACCTTTCCCTCTCCCCTCCCCTCGCACCGGAGAGACTGGGACTGGCTGGGACCTCTCTTGCCTCCACTCCCCTCCCACCAGAGAGACTGGGACCAGACGGAGAGACTGGGACCGGCTGGGACATCACCCCCCCTGCCCACTGGAGAAACTGGGACCGGCTGGGACCTCTACCCTCCCCCCCCCAACTGGAGAGATTGGGAGTGGCTGGGACCTCTCCACCCCTCCACTCCCCTCCCACCAGAGAGACTGGGACTGGCTGGGACCTCACCCCCCCCCCCCACTTGCCTCCATCCGGAGAGACTGGGACCGGCTGGGACCTCTCCTCCCTCCCACCAGAGAGACTGGGACCGGATGGAACCTCTCCCCGCCCCCTCCACTCCTCTCCCACCGGAGAGACTTGGACCAGCTGGGACCTCTCCCCCCCATTTCCCTCCCACAGGAGTCCTACAGCTGACAGGCTTCTCTGGGAGAAAGCTGTGATATGGATTGGGCCATCACACAGACACCTAGTTAAGAAAATACATATTTATCATGTATATCTATGAAAGGAAGTTCTGCAATCCCTAGGTGTATTTAGCTATTGTGAAAATGATGGTGTTTCTTAGCATTTTCATTTTTGAATTTAGGAAAGCTTGACTTGTTTTATTATTGTATTTTAACGTCCATAAATATGTAACCCAAAATAGGGCTAAAGGGGACTCTTAGGATCATCTATTTTGATCTTCTGCATAACACAGTCCACAGAGTCTCAACCAGTAATTTCGGCATTAAACCCATCACTTCTCTTTGAGCTAAGGGATCAGTTTTAGAAAGATTCCAGTCCTGATGGTGATTGGCAATCTACCATGCCCTAGGTAGTTATTCCAGTTAATTACCTTCACTTTATTTCTAGTCTGCATTTGACTAGCATCAATTTCCAAACATTGGATCTTTTTGTGCCTTTTTCTACTAAATTGAAGAGTCATCTATCATCAGAAATCTCTTCTCCAGGTAAGTACTTGTAGACTAGTGTATTTCAACCTTTTTTCATTTGCAGACCCCTAAAAACTTTCAAATGGAGGTGCAGAACCTTTGGAAATCTTAGATATACTCTGTGGACCCTGGGATCTGTGGACCACAGGTTGAAAACCACTGTTGTAGACCATGTTCAAGACACCTCTTAAACCTCTGTTGGATAAACTAATTAGATTGAGCTTCCTATGTTTCTCATTATAAGCCATGTTTTCCAGACTTCAGATCTTTCTTGTGTTTTTTTTCTGAACCTTTCCCAATTTTTCAGCCCTCTTTTAGAAGCGTGGGCACCAGAATTGGTCATGGCATTCCAGCAATAATCTCACCAATGCTGTATACACCTCCCAACTTCTTCATATTTTTCCCCTGATTACAAATTTTCATTTTTTAAAGATGAGGTAATTTTTGTGAAAAAACTGTTTTTTGACATTTTGGGGATTTCATAGAAAAAAAATAAAACCTGGAATACTGAAAATTTGCCAAAAACTGAACATTTTTAGTTTAAAAATTTCAATGAATATCTCGAACATTTCAAAGACATTTTGTCAAAAATTGTCACAGGAAAAATAATTTCCCGACAAGCTCTAGCAACAAAACAGCTGATAGGGAATTCCAGGAGCTAGCCCTCACTACTGAAACTAATACAAGAAAAATGAAGGTAAATGCGAAGACAGTGACTGTAGGTTTTATTAAACCCACTAATAGAAAAGAAATTTCTTTCTTCCTGTTGTGTACGTACCTGACTGGGTGACAAGAGGTAATGATCATTTCCTGGTTAATAAGAGTTATACTGGTATTCAATAATTCATATGTATCTCATACAGTGAAATTTTATTAAGTTTTGTCCCAGGTTTTATTGCATATATAACATTACTTGTGGCATACTTAGCCAGAGCTTTTTGTAACAAACCAGTAAAGTTGGTTTTAATCAGTTACCCCCCTCACCTGGTGTTGGCTATTTTATAAACAAAGAACGAATAAGTAAGGCGGAAGGGAAGACTATTGTGACTGCTCTTGAAACACTGCTACTTAGATTGGAAGCTCTTTAGGGCAGAGGCCATCTGTACGACACTCAGTGCAATGGGGCCTGGTCCATGATTAGAGCTCCTCTGCGCTACGGTAATACAAATAAAATCTGAGAATGACTGGGATTACCATCTCAAACTCCGAGACTATACGCTGGCCACACAAGGGTTAATTTGATACCAGCCTGTCTAATTTTTAATTTCTCTTCTATGAAGCTATCAAACTCTGGTGTTGCGGCTGATTTGACCTATAGTGATCGCAAACCCTCCTAGGCAACCTCGGTGGCTTCACTATTTATGACCCAGAACAAATGCTTACAAGGCATCATTTATCAGTGCTAGTAATGTTTCTTTTCCTATTGAGTTTAACATTAAAAATCCCTTGGCAATAACCCCCTCCCCACTCCTCCAGCTGCATTGCAACAGACAAAAATGAAACTGGAGCTCTGGTGACCCAGTAGAAGTGTGCTGTATGCAGGGCCGGCTCCAGGCACCAGTGTAGGAAGCAGGTGCTTGGGGCGGCCAATTCAAAGGGGCGGCACTCCGTCCGGTATCGGGGTGGCACGTCCGGGTCTTCGGCAGGGGGTCCCTCATTCCCTCTCTTCCTCTTTGAGCTGCCACTGAATCGCCGCCGAAGAGGAAGAGAGGGAGGACCCGCCACCAAACTGCCGCAGAAGTGCCACCGCTCGTCTTTTTTTTTTTTTTTTTCCCCCGCTTGGGGCGGCAGAAAAGCTGGAGCCGGCCCTGGCTGTATGGGTAGGGCCAAAGGCTGTGGGTGCCATCACCAGTAGGCATAGTTTGACTTCTATACAATGGGGGGGAGGGGGCGCTCCAGTCAGGCCAATGGCGCCATGCGTGGGAGGGCAAATTCCACACCTGCCAGAGGCTTGCAGTTTGGGGGACAATGCCCCCCTTTGCCCTCCAAACTACACCCATGCTCTCAATTACACAGCCGCTCTGCTCTCAAAGCAGCAGCAGAGTGAGTTATGGTCTCAAAAATCAGGTACACAGAGAAGGAAAAATTGGTGTGTTGCACAGGTGGTTGCCATGGGGGCGGGAAAGGGAAAACACAGACTTGGAGCAAAGCTGTTAGTGTAACTGTGAGTGAATTACTGCAACAGGCAACCAAGTTCTATTTCTTCCAATTTGACCCCTGTGCTGTATGAAGACAGAATTGTTTGTCTTTACTGTAAAGATCTAGTTGAGCTTCAGTAACCATGATAACATGAATGGGCTAGAACAGTTCTTGGAATTTTGCACAGCTGAGCTTTGGTTTTTTTTTTTTAATTGCAGTAGGTATTTGTGGCTGGGTATTTTGAATGGCTGAGACCACCTGTCTCTTTCACGGGAGTGAAGGAGCATACAATATGAACCTGACAATCCCAGACCTCTACTATTTGCAGTACTGAATGGGGACATGGGCGGAGATTGCAAAGGTTAATCAGCTTCTCAAGCAGCTGTTTGCAAAAGGTTTCAGCCATTGTCTTCTATTACTTCTGTGTTTGAAATGAAAAGAGACAATCCGTTTACTAGCTATAGTGACTATTTCAGATGTTGGAGAAACTAGAGATCTTACTTTGTGAATGATACAAGATTAAAAAAAAAGTCAGTTTAACCTTTCCTCCCTTCCTGAAACTTAAAAAAAAAAAAAAAAAAGTAAGTTTTTTTTTCAAAAAGCAACTCTAGTTTTGGCATAATGCATTGACCAGGGATTCGGAAGCTCCCAGACTCTGTTTCTAGCTGTGCCCATAACTCACTGGGTGGTTTTGGACAAGTAATTCAACCTCTCTCTGCCTCAGTTTCCCCATTGGTGAAATGGAGATACTTACTGAACTCAGAGAGATGTTGTGGGGATTTATTGCTGAAAAGCCAAGGGCTTTGAAATTCTAAAGAGCTATACTACTGCCAAGTGTTTATTATTGTTTTTGGTGTGAAATTTCTTATTGTTAAAAATTTTCTCCTGACCTTTCTTTTTAGAGGTAAACTAGAAGTGGCAATAATAGATGAGGAGGTGTCAATTCCAGGAGAGGAAAAGCTGCTTCTGTAATGAGCCAGCCACTTCCAGTCCCTATTCAAGCCCAGATTAATGGTGTAAGCAGCTTTTCCTCTCCTGGAATTGACACCTCCTCATCTATTATTGGGAGTGGACTACATCCACCCTGATTGAATTGGCCCTGTCAACACTGGTTCTCCACTTGCGAAGTAACTCCCTGATCTCCATGTGTCAGTATATAATGCCTGCATCTGTAACTTTCACTCTATGCATCTGAAGAAGTGAGGTTTTTACCCACGAAAGCTTATGCCCAAATAAATCTGTTAGTCTTTAAGGTGCCACCAGACTCCTTGTTGTTTTTGTAGATACAGACTAAAACGGCTACCCCCTGATACTTGGTCTCCCACAGTATTTTTGCCAGTAAGTTAAAGAAGTATGGGCTGGATGAATGGACTATAAGGTGGATAGAAAGCTGGCTAGATCATTGGGCTCAATGGGTAGTGATCAATGGCTCCATGTCTAGTTGGCAGCCGGTATCAAGCAGAGTGCCCCAAGGGTCGGTCCTGGGGCTGGTTTTGTTCAATGTCTTCATTAGTGATCTGGAGGATAGCGTGGATTGCACCCTCAGCAAGTTTGCAGATGACACTAAACTGGGAGGAGTGGTAGATACCCTGGAGGGTAGGGACAGGATACAGAGGGACCTAGCCAAATTAGAGGATTGGGCCAAAAGAAATCTGATGAGGTTCAACAAGGACAAGTGCAGAGTCCTGCACTTAGGACGGAAGAATCCCATGCACTGCTACAGACTAGGGCCTGAGTGGCTACGCAGCAGTTCTGCAGAAAAGGACCTAGGGGTTACAGTGGACGAGAAGCTGGCTATGAGTCAACAGTGTGCCCTTGTTGCCAAGAAGGCTAATGGCATTTTGGGCTGTATAAGTAGGGGCATTGCCAGCAGATCGAGGGACGTCATCATTCTCCTTTATTCGGCATTGGTGAGGCCTCATCTGGAGTACTGTGATCAGTTTTGGGCCCCACACTACAAGAAGGATGTGGAAAAATTGGAAAGAGACCAGAGGAGGGCAACAAAAATGATTAGGGGGCTGGAGCACACAGGGGCAGCTCTAGCTTTTTTGCTGCCCCAAGCACGGCAGGCAGGCCACCTTCAGCGGCTTGCCTGCGGGAGGTCCGCTGGTCCCGCGGCTTCGGCGTACCCGCCGCCGTATCCGCAGGACCAGTGGACCTCCCGCAGGCAAGCCGCCGAAGGCTGCCTGACTGCTGCCCTCACAGCGGCCGGCAGGCCGCCCCCCGCGGCTTGCTGCCCCAGGCACGCACTTGGAGCGTTGGTGCGTGGAGCCGCCGCTGGGAGCACATGATTTATGAAGAGAGGCTGAGGGAACTGGGATTATTTCGTCTGCAGAAGAAAAAAATGAGGAGGGATTTGATAGCTGCTTTCAATTACCTGAAAGGGGGTTCCAAAGAGGATGGATCTAGACTGTTCTCAGTAGTAGCAGATGACAGAACAAGGAGTAATGGTCTCAAGTTGCAGTGGGGGAAGTTTAGGTTGGATATTAGGAAAAACTGTTTCACTGGGAAGGTGGTGAAGCACTAGAATGGGTTACCTAGGGAGGTGGTGGAATCTCCTCCCTTAGATGTTTTTACGTCAGGCTTGACAAAGCCCTGGCTGGGATGATTTAGTTGAGGATTGGTCCTGGTTTGAGCAGGGGGTTGGACTAGATGACCTTCTGAGGTCCCTTCCAATCCTGATATTCTATGAAGGTACTCCATTTATAAACCATTTTACATCAGATCTATTCAAAGTTGGTCGACTAAAAGATGTTACCCCACCTGCCTTGTGTCCCGGGACCAACACAACTACACCCCCACTGCAATCTACTCAACTATGAGGACTCGCCCTGAGAACAGCATTCCCTCTGTGAGAGGAGATGATAGCCTAGCACGGTAGTACACATGGGGTGCAGGCTGGTTAGGACTTTGGACACTCAGTGAGTAGCTGTTTTACATGAGAGTAAGAACAGAAATAGCTAAAGGCAGCAGAGATCCTTACTGTTGTCTCCTAACCTCTGTGCCCACTTGCTAAAAACAGCCAGGACCGTCTAGCTTCATTTAAATGTAATTATTAAAGTTGTGGCCCTTTGGCCATTTAAAACAACATTAATAAGGCAGCTGTTGAAAGCTTTCAGAAGAGCTGATATTAACAGCGCAATCCAGCACCCACTTAAATTAATGGAAGGACTCCCGTTGGCTTCAGTGGGTATTGGCTTGGGTTCTATGTGAGACAAGGGAAATGCGTGAAGTACATGGCACCATCTGAACAGTAATATTGAAAATTTTGTATCCTGAGATTTAACTGCTGTCATGGTTTGTATAATTCCATTGATTGTATAGCTTTTTGTGATGTACATTTACACCAGATAAGATTATTTAATAACTATGAATGGGGAGCATAGAAAATATGATTGGAGAACTGATAAAGCATTTAAAAACGTAAGTTATTCTTTGAAATGGGTGGGGATATAATTGTGGCCATGACAATTTATACACTACAAGAGACAAAACTTGAGAAAATTTCCCCAAGATGAATGGCTGCCTAAGGATAACAGAATGAATATTGACTGATACACCTAATTTCACCTTTCTTTGGGCTGTAGGCTAATTGTTTCAATAAGAGGTCAACAAGTTATTTTTATACAAAACCAGACAGATGAGATTCTGTAGAAGGTCCTCCCCTAACCCCTCCCCTTTTTTTGCTACAGTCAGTTGCATTCAGTGTTAGTGCTGGTTAACAAATTAACAAAACTGATTTTTGATGGAAAATTGAGGTTTTGACAATTTTTTTTCACAAAAAGTTTCTGCTTTTCTCAGAGAAGTTAGTTTCTCTTTTAAAAAAAAACCCAATACCTGAAAAATAGAATATTTTGATTTGAATCTGCTTCCACAGTGCCTCATGTGAATTATAGCTTCAGTGCCTTATTTTCCCCTTCTTCTCTATGGACTACATCTCCCATGATGCATCACCTATCCTCCCCACAAGGGAAGACGATAGTGCATCATGGGAGATGCAATCTGGCCAGGGATCCCAGCCTATAGAAAAGAATAGGAGCATGAGGCACTCAACCTACAGTTCCCAGGAGGCAACCTGGTGGCATTTCCCAATTGAACTAAGTTTGGTATTTGGCTGAAATATTTTGGAGGTGGTTGACAGGGACTTTCCAACCAGCTCTAATAAGTATGCTTGTACAGAGCCTTTTACTTGGTCATATAGAGGACAGGCTGAGCTATTCAAAGAGTGAAAGAAACAGCAATTAGCATGCATCCCCACCTCCATCAACTCTTAGTTACTACAAACCAAATGGGAATATTCTACTGTGGCTTTTATTTGCCTCTGGAAAAGGCACTCATCAGTACAGAGGTTCCCAAAATGTGGTCTGCAGAGAGCTGGATGGTCACAGGGTCTGGCTTCTCCTGGTTTTCATCTGCTGAAAAGTATTAAAAGAAACTAAAAACACTACACACTTTCCTAATATTATCTTTCCGTGTAACTGGCTCCTGTAGTTGCCACAGGGATGCTCTGGGAGGTGCTCATGACTAAGGGGCACATTGGTCCACAAACATTCTCTTCGGATGTTGTCCAATTTGTAAAGAAATATGGGATCTTACTCCCACGACACCCCACCCACGTCATTGAAGCCAAGAGGGAACAAAACAAGCATTTCAAATTGCACTCACATCAAAGTTAAATAAAACACAAATCAGTACTATCCTTTTGTGTTTGGTAGCATATTAATATGATGTTGTTTAGGTCCCAACACTGACTTTCTTTAATCAAAGGTACATCTCATACAGCATCATTGGATGATGCCTCTTATGTAGGTTAGTAAGTCGAGACAAACTATTGTCTGGGCACAGAGGCTTTCCACTCCCATCAGGCCACCGATCTACTGGCTTAAAGAAAGGTTTAAACCTCCCATCGTGCCTCAAGCCATTTATACAATGGTGTAAAGACCTTCCTGAGATCTGATTAACTGCAGTTTGTATAACCATGTCTAAAATCTATCCACATTATTAATTATAAAACACACAGGCCCCACTCTGGCAAGTGACTCTGAGTGGGTGGGTGGAGGCTGAACAAGCTGGGAGTCATTAGGCTTCAAACAACGAAGAAGACTCAAAATTTGTTTATATCAACAAGACAGTGAGGATGCTTTAAAATGTTCATTGCTAGGCTGCTGCAGCAGATCATCCTTTAAGAGAAATTCTGGAGCCTGAACAGGTTCATAGTGCGTATCTCAACGGATTCAATCATATTTCATCCAAATAGAATCCAGTAGACTGGGATGCCAACTAGAAGCAGGTTTGTGTGTCTGTATTTACTGTGAAATTGTGTGCTGCTCACTGAATATACTTCCATATATGTTATTACATCTAACAATTATTCAGTCACAGAGTCTACTAATGGTGGCAAGCCACAAAACACATGCAAAGGCTATCAGTGAAAAATATTTCACTTTCTTGTTGCTTTATGGATAAACAAACTATAGATTTAATCAATAATCTGTGGTGACAGGCCAGGAGCCACTGGGACTAGTTCAATGAGGGGTCTGCCTAGTGCACACTGGGAGTTAAAGCAAATGACAGGAAATACTACAGAGCACATGAGAGAGCAAATGAGAACATTCCAGTGATGTGCTTAGTTTTGGATGCCATATCTTAAAGAGATTGCTAAGGACGAGAGCATGGCAGTGAAGATGAACAGAATTATGGCGAGATTTAAGGAGGAACTCCCTAGTGGAAATTCCAGGTGAACATTTCCAAGTCATTTCTACTGACAGCTGATTGTGCAACAGAGCAATGGGTCTTTTTGGTCTCCTGGGCCTCCAATAGAAACCAACAGAGACCACTTGAAAGATTCTAATGGAGCCTACTGGAATCTCCACAAAGAACTAACTGAAGTAAATTTTTGAAGGGTACAGTAAACACTAAACAGTCCCTCCTTTTATGCTCCTTGTATGAGATGAGAGGTCACACAAAGTTAATGGCAAAGTTACTGGCCTGCACACACTAACCCATAACCTTTTTGTAGCCCTGACCAACAGTCATGTACATTCAGGAACAAAGACCAGTCTTTTATCAGCTCATCTTTAAAACATGGTGATCAAAAATAAACTAGATCTTGGTCAAAAATAGATCAAGTGAAGCCACTTCAGTTGCTGAGACTAAAAGGGAAATCTGGCAGAGAATTGGAGATGGTGGCAACAGTGCATGCAGACTGTCCTAGAAGCAAGTGGTATTGAAGAAATATCAGAATGAATTCTTCTCCCTTGTTATTTAGGAAATACATGCCCAGTGTGTAGCTTCTTAAAACCAGGATTACTATGATTTTCCCCACCCACTGAAAAAACCTCAAAAAACTTCAGGAAGGTTTTATTACATTAAACAAGATACATATCATGTAACTCACTTTCTAAACATATTTATTCCTCAATAATAAAAAGCTACATTGTCTAAAATAGGAAAGTTTGTCATCATACTTTTACTGTCTTATACTTTGACCGTTCTGCAATGTCTCAGTCTGCTCTCTAGTTTGGCTTACTACTTTGTAGTATCTTCCCTTAGTCAAAGTATAACAATATCTAACTTATTTGCTATTTCAGCATCTAACTTATTATGAAGTTTTGGCCAAACCAATCTGAATGTACTATAAGCATGCCTGATTGAACTGAAGTGTCAAGAGCACAGGGTTATTGTTAATTCTACCTTCAGCTGTCCTGTCTTCCATGGTTATTTACATAATATTTTGTCATTTGGGGGGCAACAAACTGACAACCATCTTTGCAAATATAAATTTGGGATAGAAAACTGCATCTTTAATTTTAAATGAGACAAGAAAGGGACTCAAAAACATGTTTTATCAGCCATGTTTCAGCCTCCTCTTCCTATTTTGGTTTCAACCTATGCCCTTTGTGTTTTGGATCAATCATGTTGGCCGAGTTATAAAAAGGTTCTACAGCATCTCTAAATCATTTTGCCCCTGTGCGGTCCCAGTTCTTTATAATCAAATAGATCAAGCCAAATGTCCATTGAGACCGCAACTGGAGTGTCATCTGTTTGTAATCTGTAAAGTCCATTTGAAAAATCCTTCAGTGGCTTTGGTAAGTTTAGCAAAGAGTCCTGTGGCACCTTATAGACCAGGGGTCAGCAACCTTTCAGAAGTGATGTGCCGAGTCTTCATTTATTCACTCTAATTTAAGGTTTCGTGTGCCAGTAATACATTTTAATGTTTGTAGAAGGTCTCTTTCTATAAGTCTATAATATATAACTACACTATTGTTGTATGTAAAGTAAATAAGGTTTTTAAAATGTTTAAGAAGCTTCATTTAAAATTAAATTAAAATGCAGAGCCCCCCAGACTGGTGGCCAGGACCCGGGCAGTGTGAGTGCCACTGAAAATCAGCTTGCGTGCCGCCTTTGGCGCGCGTGCCATAGGTTGCCTACCCCTGTTATAGACTAACAAACGTATAGGAGCATGAGCTTTCGTGCGTGAATACCCACTTCTTCGGATGCATGCCTGCTATGTTCCGATCAAAGTACTCCACTGGCTCCCTGCAAGTATCAATGGACTCACAGAAGTTGGCAACAAATGTGAAGAGTTCCACTGAGCGTCGTTGACAAGTCGGGAGTCAGCCCGCCTCTTTCAACCAACCAATTGTTAAGTTGTTTGTGACTGCAGAAGAATATTTGAATTTCCACATTATGCTTTAGCATTGCATTAGATGTTACTTCTCTCTCAATGAAGTTCAGAAGTTTTGGATGATTGCATCTGAGAAGTTCTCTGAGCCTTCTCATTCCGTTCTCCTTGTCTGAGAAAATAGCACACAATCTTTTGTTATACTCCTCTATATTTTTGGATGGCATCTTTAGGACCCTGTCTTCAATACTCTTTAGCCTTCTTTCCAGTTGTAGAATCAATATCATTAAGTGGAAAGGCATTTTTCCCTGGGTGGGTGCTTGCAGCCATTATCAGGTTATTTCTCATGTTTGATAAACTTTTTTACATTAAATGACAATGCTGAATCTTTATTTCTCCTTCTAATTTTCCTCTTTCTCCATTTGCAGCATCTACTAGTAAACCTTCCAGTTGAACTTTGTCTGGAGGTATGTATCTAAAGCGAAGGACTTCAAATTATTGCTGTTGCTTTTTGTGTTAGAGTGAAGGTGAAGTTGTTAGTGTAAAAGAAGACTGCAGCTTCTTTATCAAGTTCAAGTCTGTGCCTTTCTGTTGTTTCTATGGCATAATTACTATCTTGGGATGTCAAAGAAACAGAGTGCTCCTGAATGAACCTGATGTTGAATAGTTGGAACTGGGACTTAAATTATCATCACGGCTATACTTTGATGACACTGAACAAAAATATTTTAACTGCAGGAGCAAACTCAACGTTTAGCTCTCCCACCTCAGACAGTTTTATTCAATGGCACGTCCGATCTTTAAGAATCTGAAGAAACCAATGTTCAGACCAGATGACAGATCCTCCTCAGCTGCATAGGCCACGCAGAAAATTGTTTTGACAAGTGGTCCTGTGACCAGAAAGCCATTGGGTTTCACAATGGTGGCCAAAGCATGAAGGGCCATACAAATGTTTAGCATATCTAGCACGTAAATACCTTGCAATACCGGCTACAAAAGTGTCATGCAAAAGTCTGTTCTCACTTTCAAGTGACATTGTAAATAAGAAGCAGGCAGCATTATCTCCCGTAAATGTAAACAAACTTGTTTGTCTTAGCGATTGGCTGCACAAGAAGTAGGACTGAGTGGACTTGTAGGCTCTAAAGTTTTACATTGTTTTGTTTTTGAGTGCAGTTATGTAACAAACAAAAAATCTACATTTGTAAGTTGCGCTTTCACGATAAAGAGATTGCACTACAGTACTTGTATGAGGTGAACTGAAAAATACTATTTCTTTTATCATTTATACAGTGCAAATATTTGTAATAAAATAATATAAAGTGAGCACTGTACACTTTGTATTCTGTGTTGTAATTGAAATCAATATATTTGAAAATGTAGAAAAAAAAATCCAAAATACTTAATAAATTTCAATTGGTATTCTATTGTTTAACTGTGTGATTAAAACTGTGATTAATCCTGATTAATTTTTTTTAATTATGATTAAATTTTTTGAGATAATCGCATGAGTTAACTGCGATTAATCGACAGTCCTATTTATTTGCATTTGATTTTCCAAACAAGGAAAATGAAAGAGTAGCCACAGGAGTCAACAGAGCCCAGCTGCCACATGACCGGTTTACTACCTTTTATAACTGCAATCCATGTCAAATAACTGGGGCCAGACAAAGATCATTTTCCTAACAGCATGCCGATGTGTCACCCCATTATTACAATAGAGAAATATGGTAGCTGAATTTTAAAAAGGGCTGGATAATTTTATGACCAGCAATATCTGTAATTACTCATACTAAAAAAGAAGTTCTCAAATAGGATTCAGAGTGGCAGATATTTGCTGCAGGGGGTCAGGAAATGTTCTCTTGACATATATGCTACTGCACAATTTAGCCAAGTACATTGTGAAAGTTTTAGCCTTCTTTTGAAGTATTGCATATTGGCCATTGCTTGGAGCTGGAGATCAATTTAGTGAATCATTGGCCCAAACTCATATAGCACATTCAGTCTCTGTGTGTGTTACATACGGTAGCATACTTTTGCACTATCTGAAACCTCAGCTTCACTTCAGCTTCCCCAAACAAGAAAGGCAGTTACTGTGAGTTCAACTACTCACACCCACATACCATTTTCATATGAGGAAAAGTTGCATACAAGCATGCTACACAGGAGAATAAGCAGGAAGCATAATTATCTGGAGTTGTAGCAGCAGAGTATGTGGAATCTTGTGACATCTAGGATTGAGCAGGAGAAAGACAGGGCTTGGGTTTGAAAATGGCATGTGTAGCCTGGAGTCTTTAAAGACTGGCGAGAGCTGCGGTGTGCGTAAGTGTGTGGGAGTGTGTGAAGACTTGAGTGAAGGTGCTACGCAGGTGAATGCAATGATACCTAGCCTAACTCCTCTGGCTGGGAGTCAGAACAAGTCTTGTGTAATGGTGAGGTAGCGTAAGGGGTTAACCTCAGCTTTTGCTCACCTCTAACTGACTGACTGGATTCTTTTCTTGAATAAATTGTAAAAAATGCATTTCCAAAAACCTGAAATTGTAAACATAAGACACGTTTTCTAAACCTAAGACACGTTTTCTAAACCTAACATTTAATATTGAGAGCATTAAATCAAACATTGTGGCTTAACTAAAATGCTGTATCAAAAGCAGGCTGCAAAAGAGACATAGAAACAGATTGCATTCTTTGTATTGTCAATGCTGGTAGGGTTAATAAAGAACGAACTGATGGCCAGATTCCATACAAACTCTCTCAACAAACCTCAGTCCTAAATTACAACAGCTCTGTTATTCCAGACCTGTCCCTTTACACCACTCCCCCAAATTCACACAATCCAACCTCCCTCCAGTCTAGTCCCTGCTTCTCTTGAACAGAGACCAGAAGTCTTGTTGAACTATGGCCCGATTCCATCATGTGACCAAGCAGGGTCTAGGATGAGACCAACCCCATTTTCACATAAGACCCAAGCTAGGGTTTGAACTCAAAACTCCAGATATACAAGACTAGCGCACCAATCCCTTTCATTACCTAGCCTATTGGATTTCCTCCAACACTGAGAAAGTCTTAACTTTCACAATTCCTAACACCAACATTGTAAGTCATCCATCATCATTACCCATGGCTTCAATAATCATTAGAGAGCAGTGGTCTCAGTCTTTTCCATACCATGACCCCATGTTACAAGATAAAAATGTTTTGGGACCTATCTAAGGCATTAAGAAAGCGAGGAAGGTGGTGAACCCCTGCACTTGCTTGCAACCCTCAGGCTGAGAACCCATGACTTTGATCCATCTGAGGACACCTCTTGTGAATTTCTCCAGCTCTTCTACAATTGCCCACAGAACAGCTATGTGCCACTTCAGGATGTGAGTGACAACTATCTTTTAGCCATCCCTCTCTCCAGTCAACAAGTGACTTTTCCCACAAAGTTTTAGCAGAGAAAGAATATAAGGACCATTCCATTGGTTTTGTTTGAACTCACTCAGTGTTAGGCTTTACAATTCATTACCTTGAAAAATGATGTTTACTTGTAACAAGCCACTTTCAGCTGAAAGAAAATGCCAGGATTCACAAAGTGAAAACTGTGGCTGCGTAGTACCATTAGTTGGCAATATTTCAGCTATTAGCATACTGTTCCACTTCGGCATTATAATTTGTTTTGGATAGGAAAGAGAAATATCACGACGTAGATAACGTTGGAAAATGTTACACAGTAATCCTGTCAGAAATCTTGGGGAAACATATGTTTTCTGTCTTCCTCAGAACTTAATTTAAAACAAACGGATGCATTGGAAAAAAACTGCTTCAGGAGATTTTAAAGAACAGCATGAGCTGAAAGACATTAGCCAAAAATTATTAATTTTTTGCATTAAAAATCAGCACTGATAAGAGCCATCTTAAATCAAATAATTTATTAAGTAATTACATGTAAACACTTTATATTTACTAGCAAATACAATGCTTGCTGTTCTTTTAAATAGATAAGTAATTCAAAAAAATAAGAATCTATTATTAATGACAACAGATTGATTAGAGATATCCATTCTACTGTACAGTGAGGAATTTGTTTTATAGTGAAGTTAACATCTTGATTTTTCTTGTTGTGTTTTTTGACTTAAAGGACATAAAACATAAATTTGAGCAGCACCCCAATATGATGTCAAAGCTGACTTTGGTCTATCAGCGAAGGCTAAACAAGTAATCACCCCCACTCTGGAATTTTAAAAATTGACTTGAGAAGCCAGATGGCAGGCCCTTCATAAACATCTTTCAAAAAATAAATGCCTTTTTGTCATAAAACAGAGAAAATATAGTCAAACTGTAAAACACTTCTCTTCTGAATGGTAAAACGAGTATGATTTCATTATTTGCATTCTAGAGTTAACAGTTATCAACATACAATACAGATACACATACACATATCCACAGAGTTTCTGAAACGTGGCCTATCAACTAAAATATTTTATCGTTCTGAGATTGTTTGGTGCCCAAGTACACTAAAAACAAAAGAATGATAGCTGCTTAGTCAAATGAAAAATAAACATCTTTATTTTTTGCCTACTTTATTTCAATTTTTAAATAAATTTTAAATAAGTCTGTACAAAGTATACTGTTACAGTATATATTTGTAAGTTAGCTAAAATGCCTAAATATAACAACACTACAATAAGCAGCATATATTGGCACATCTCTAATAAAGATTAACTTGTAAACCCAAAAGTATCACCTGCCACAAAAACCTTTGAGATATTTTGGATCCTTTAAGGAGAGTCATGTTGCGAATACATTAGAGATCAATCCTCCCTGACCTCTGAAAGGAAAAAATATTTCGCTTTTGATAATTCTGCAGAGAACATGAACATCTTAAAATCAAATTGTTAAAGGGTTAAAATCAGGTTAAAAATTAATTTTAAAAAATAAAATGTCTTTAGAGAATCTTAGGTTAATAAAACAAAGAATTTTAGAAAATCTAATTTATTTTCCCCATCAGTGCTGAGGGAGATGAAGAAAGTGATCACTCAGGACCTGATCCTGTTTCTGTGAAAGCTTTGCCACTGACTTTAAAGGGCATAGACTTGAGCCTTTAATTTGGACAATGAAAAAGATTTCATGTTCTGCAACTAATCAATTTCTAGTTGCTTTCTGGCTTACACACATTACCACAAAGCTGCAATCTTTGGGATGCAAACACTGCTAGCGGGAATGCATACAGCCAAAACAAAACAAAAAAATCTGTTTTCACTAGAATTTTTTAAAAAATAATGAAAACATTTCTATTGAACTTGGTCTTTGAAAATACTTGTTTTTACAAAAACTTAAAACTGATCGTACAGTGTCCCTTTACTCATTATAAAGAGTTTAGCTTTTCAATATATTAGATATTGCAGATATTCTTGTTCACTGAAAACTGGCTGATAAAAGCCATTTACATTCAAGTATTCTCAAATTTTAAAATGACAAGTTCCAAGTGCAGTTGTTTAGCTGCATTAGCTCTGAAAAGCTGTAACTAATATTTCATTAAATTACTTTAGCACTGGGACTGAAGAGTATAAGTGTTACATTTTAAAGAAGAGAATCGCCTCTATACTTTGTTCTCCCAGAAAGAGGCATTTAAATCAATGTTAACTTTTTTTTTTTATTTAAGTTAATCTTACATAGAATATAATGCAATACTGACTGCAGCAGGAACCACAGAAGTGGAACACCATTAAATAAATCTGAACTCACACAGATTAAACTTTGTTAAATATTTGTAAATTAATAAAATATTGACAGGATTATAAAATTACAATATTTACAGTAAGAAAAATCTAGAGTAATATATACCTTTAACAGGCTCTTTTCTCCAATTTGGGATTGCATGGGAATTATGAATATACGAAAGGTTCATAATAAAGCTGCTTTGCAATATAATTTTCCATTAGTGCTAAAGAGAATAATTTATCACTGCCTTTTAAAGTAAGTGACTTCTCAAGGTGGGATGGAGTATTTGAGTACCAAACTGGGAACAGAAGTCCTCCTCAAGCCGTCTGAAGATAATGTAGGACCAGTCTCAATTGCTCAGATTAAAGCTGCTGTACTACAGAACTGCCAGCAGTCAGAACCACACAGGCTGCAAAAGGGGAGGAAAGGTAGTTTTCAGCTCAGAAGATGTACTTACTGCTGGAAGACTCCAGTCACTATGGACGCCAACAAAGGTTGCAAGAGCTTTGATTTGTACTGAGAGCATGAAACCAAAGATAACGAAACACATCTAGGATAAAATTTGTAAATTGTGCTGCATCTCCTTAAAGGGACATTGTTCAGCTGAATAGCTATAGAAAATAGTCTTGCATTATGAACGCTGTAGATAATTAAAATTGAAAGAATTTTTAAAATCCTTTTTTTACTCTTTGCATTTCACCTGTTTTGGAGAATGAAATTTGGCTGGTCTGTTTAGTCAGCTTCATTTTCTATTCCTTGCTAGCTTCTGTCTCTTGCGTATGAGCACAATGCTGTTGTGTTTGGTTGCAGACATTACAGAGAGTTTAAATACTTCCAAATTCTGTTTTGGGTTTTTAAGGATAAAATTGACTTTTGTCAAATGTATTGCTACTCAATTTTTTTGTAAAATAACCAGAAAACCTAAATTTGTGGTCTAAACTACCCAACAATGTCCTTTTAAGTTTTGAACATTTCACTATTTGACTCTTCTCTCAACTTCAAAGCATATTTTTGTCAACAGTTTAAAAAAAGATCCTGTTCAAATTCTGTTTTTTCCCTTTATCTATTGCAAGAGAGAACTTTCATTTTCTAGTGTATATTTTCAGATAAGTACTTTCTAAGACTAGGAATGAATATACTGGAACAGAACTACACACGATATTGTGAAATATCAGTCTCCTAATTATTTATTTTTTAGGGGATTTCTATGAGCGCCCACCACCACCGCTTACCTAAGCGCCTATAGTCTGAAAAGTAAGTTTCCAAAAAAGTTTGAAATTTTAAACAACAATTTGTAAATTCACACCTACATTACCGATAGACGTTCTCTAGGTCCCGTAAGTTCCCTTTTCGGTAGTGCAGAGGAGGAAAACTAGGAAGCAAACTTTGTACCTTTCAATTACCTGAGAGATCACATAATTTATATTAAATGGGGGAGGATAGAGAGGAAATGACAACTGACCTTATAAACAAAGGTATGTTTAGGGCTTCTGATTTCAGGAATAAACCGATATTTACTGGTAAAAGTCTGCCAAAAAACAAAAACAAACACAGGATTACTGGTAAATATTGGTTTATATGGAGAAGAAAAAAATATGTCATTGTGTTCCTGATTTCTATAGTTTAAACTTCTATAGTTCTAAGGAATTTCACACTAGGGGCAGACGGAAGAAACATGCCCATGAAACAGGACAGTTTCAAATTGAATTGCTCACCACCCTCTAGCCTGCCACACATCCAACAGAATATTTTTGGCAAATTAAGTGCCCCAAACCAGAAGCCTTATGTTGAAAGAAAAATAAGATTTAAACCAACAAACAAACCCTGCATGCCTCCTTCTGAATTTCTCTCCCCCCCCCCCCCCCCTTTCCAAACCACTGTAGTTAACTTAGCACTCCTGGAAGATGCTTGACTGACAGACAGCCTGGGAGACTGATGCTCTTTTCATAATTACTTGAAAGAAATTCATTTGTACATAGTATGGTATCTCATCATCCCAACAACCACTTGGATTTCAGCCTTTGGGATTTTGATTGTCATCCCACCACATGAGATATCAGAAAATATACAATATTTAATTTATCTGACTTTTAAATAAAGAATTTTCTTATAAGTGGTTATAAACCCTTTCATTTTATTTACATGCTTATTTATTTCCAAAAATAAAGAGTTGGTCCACACTGGACATGAGAAGAAGTGTTAAAAGTTTAACATCTAACCGAAGTACAAAGTACAAGAAGTTCCAGAATTCTGTGGTTGATTCAAACCACAGAACATACTACATGAGCCACAGACACATTTTTACATATAGCATTATATTCTCAATAATATTTACAAACATAAGGTCAAGATGACAAGAAACCCCCATGGAACAGAACAGTGTGTCATGGCTAAAAAGAAAGAACAGCTTTAAAATAACCTAAATACAAAGGGAAAACAAAACTCTACATAAAACTTTTGGACAAAAAATCCTCATTTAACTTTTCTGGTAGTCAAAATTTAGGATTAAAGTTTATGACATCTTGAATACCAACTACATTTAACTTCCTAAACACAAACTTAACAGCTACAGTAAACCAGCTCACTAAGTATGTGAATGGCATTACAAATAGAGATTTCTTTATTTATTGTACCTTTTAAGATACAAGAATGCATGTGGCTGAAATACAAAATACCATGGCACTACAGAAGGGATTACACTCCACCAATACACCTGTTTACAAACTGGCCATTTTTGTTGATTATATATTTAAGTCGCAAAATGTATTAATCTTATTAGGTGCTACATACACATGCATGGGAGAACATATGCCATGACAAGAACTGCAGAGAACCTGGACCTTATAAAGTTTCAAGGCTATTCTCATACATGTAACTCCATTAAGGACCATTACACAGAGGAAAGCCCAAGCAAACAAAGCTTTACTCAGAGATGTGTGCTGAAGCACAGTGGGTCTGCAGGAAGGAATCTTCTTCCAGACATATACTCCAGCTCACCTAGTACCCAACATCATGTTATTTGATTGGGATGGAATTAGTACTTGCAGCCTGCTGATCCCCTCCCACACTGATTTTGGCCCTTGAATATTCACCCACTGGACATGTCTCCATCTTGCCCAGTTACCCCCCCCCCCCCCCAGCTGCAGCATTTGGGGCAGACAGTTGCTGCATACATGTCTGCCCCAGTACATGACATTCCCTCCTGAACAGATTCTCTACTTTTTGGCTTTCTAGCCCAGCAGAGTGCAGCTTGGCCTTAAAGCAGACCTGGAAAGGAAATATTTATACCCTTTTCTTTATCTTTATGGTGGCTGAAGAAGACCTGAAAGAGTTTTGTTTTTAAATGAAGGTTTATTTTCCTACCTGTTTTTTATATTAACAATTCAGGTCTTGTCTACCTTGTGTTTCCTGGAAGACTATGGATGATTAGGGACTGAGTAGATTTATGGTATCAGATATCTGGGAAATGAAATCTGATCAATTAAGGAATTAAGTTTTTTTTTGTTTTTTACTCAGACTACTTAAAACTTTTATTTTTGTTTAACTTATTTATGTCAGACATCTAACAGCTGAAAACCATCCGAAAAGGCAACATCCTTGGCCCTTATATCTACCTACAGTATTTATATGGACCCAATCATGGTATTATCTGAGTGCCTCCCAAGTGTTTAAAAACAGAATATTTTTTCTCTACTGATCCCAGCCTTCATTTAAGAGCGGAGAGAGCCCCCAATCCACATACCTGGGTCCTCCTACAGAGACCCATAGTAAATAAAATGGGGAAGACAAGACTTGACATTCCTGGTATTTCCGTGGTGAAAAACAAGCAGAAAAACATAAACAGCATTTTTACCTCTTCAAGTCTTTGACACTCACATTAAGCTCAACCCAATGTGTAGACAAGTACAGAACCTCATTTATAGAGCAGCAACAATAACTGAAATGTATACTCTAACTACAATCATTTAAAGGCAGATCGACTTAATACATTTGAAAAAAATCATACTACAAATTAAATGCCTGCTCTTAAAAAAAACCACTCAACATAAAAATAGCCTTGCAGTTGTATAATTTGATGTACATCCTAGAAAAATAAGAATTACCACTATTACTAAGCCAGGTATGCAATCATCAACACAAGAAGTCTTTTCTGACTTGTCCATACACATTTCTCTATCTAATCCCAGATTAAAATGTAACAAATATGAAAACTTTAACTGTTAAAGGCCTGACCCTGAAGAGCCATTTGGTCATCATGGGACTCCTGCTGGGCTCAATGCACATATGCAGGATCAGAACCCAAATCACCTTACAAACTGGATGATATACTTTAAACTACAAATATTGAGTATGAAATTGAAATTAATGCTGGGGGGGGGAAATCTGTGCTTTTTTTTTTTTTTTTTAAACAAAATTTCTTTCAACGGGTAACTGCCAACTCATCAAGAAAAAAAAAACAGGAAAGTCCTGGAGACCTTTTAAACAATGGTATTAAAAACCATGAAACTAAGTGTTTAATGCACTCTGACCTCAGAACAGTGCTCAGGCGCTCAGAATCTGGAATAAAATCCAAGCAATTAAAAATCAGGATCACGGGCTAAAATGTGGGAAGGATCCAAAATATGACTTTTACATCAGAGGATGTATCATCACTAAGTGCCTTATAACAAAATGTAGTTTACTTGTGGCCTAACAATCATAGACTGGAGTAACAAAGTAAATTGAAGATCAGACTAGTAGTCTTCCTAGTCCAGTACCCTGTCTGACAGAGGATTCTCCAGAGGATGATGAGAGCGCATAGATAGAGGCATAGTAGTCCAAATTTCTATCCCATTCTTCATGCATCTTAATTTTTTTAAAACCCAAGAATGTATCCAAGGTATTGCTAATTATTTCTTCCACTGTGCTTTTTTTTTTTTTTTTTTTTTGGCATTCCTCAGCATTGAATTCCACCTGCCTTCATGCTGCCTATTCACCTAGCTTTGCCAGGCCCTTCTTAAGCTCCTCAGCCTTCTCTAGACTTGGGTAACCTAAATAACCTCGCTGTTCACCCCCTTTTCTAAATCATCAGTTAATATTAGGGCTGTCGATTAAGCGCAGTTAACTCACACGATTAACTTAAAAAAATTAATGATTAAAAAAATCAATCACGATTAATTGCACTGTTAAACAGTAGAATACCAATTGAAATGTATTAAATATTTTTGGATTTATGCTACATTTTCAAATATAATGATTTCTATTACAACACAGAATACAAAGTGTACAGTGCTCACTTTATATTATTTTTATTACAAATATTTGCACTGTAAAAATGATAAACAAAAGAAATAGTATTTTTCAGTTCACCTCATACAAGTACTGTAGTGCAATCTCTATTGTGAAAGTGTAATTTACAAATGTAGATTTTTTTGTTACATAACTACATTCAAAAATAAAACAATATAAAACTTGAGAGCCTACAAGTTCACTAAGTCCTACTTCTTGTTCAGCCAATCACTAAGACAAACAAGTTTGTTTACATTTACAGGAGATACTGCTGCCTGCTTCTTAATGATATCACCTGAAAGTGAGAAAAGGCATTCACATGGCACTTTTGTAGCCAGCATTGCAAGGTATTTACGTGCCAGATATGCTAAACATTCGTATGCCCCTTTATGCTTTGGCCACCATTCCAGAGGACATGCTTCCATGCTGAGGATGCTCATTAAAAATATAATGCTTTAATTAAATTTGTGACTGAACTCCTTGGGGGAGAATTGTATGTCTCCTGTTCTGTTTTATCCACATTCTGCTACTGTTATAGCAGTCTTGGATGATGACCCAGCACATGTTCTTTTTAAGAACATTTTCACAGCAGATTTGACAAAATGCAAAGAAGGTACCAACGTGAGATTTCTAAAAATAGCTACAGCACTTGATCCAAGGTTTAAGAACTGAAGTGCCATCCAAAATCTGAGAGGGACAAGGTGTGGAGTATGCTTTCAGAAGTTTTAAAAGAGCAACACTCCGATGCGGAAACCACAGAACCTGAACCACCAAACAAAAACAAAACAAAATCAACCTTCTGCTGGCGACATCTGACTCAGATGATGAAAATGAACATGCGTCAGTCCGCTCTGCTTTGCATCGTTATTGAGCAGAACCCATCATCAGCATGGACGCATGTCCTCTGGAATGGTGGTTGAAGCATGAAGGGACATATGAATCTTTAGCGCATCTGGCATGTAAATATCTTGCAACACTGGTTACAACAATGCCATGTGAATGCCTGTTCTCACTTTCAGGTGACACTGTAAACAAGAAGCAGGCAGCATTATCTCCTGCAAATGTAAACAAACTTGTCTGCCTGAGCGATTGGCTGAACAAGAAGTAGGACTGAGTGGACTTGTAGGCGCTAAAGTTTTACATTGCATTTGAAAATAAAACAATTTTTTTGTACATAATTCTACATTTGTAAGTTCAACTTTCATGCTAAAGAGATTGCACTACAGTACTTGTATTAGGTGAATTGAAAAATACTATTTCTTTAGTTTTTTTAGTGCAAATATTTTTAATCAAAAATAAATATAAAGTGAGCACTGTACACATGGTATTGTGTTGTAATTGAAATCAATAGATTTGAAAACGTAGAAAACATCAAAAAATATTTAAATAAATGGTATTCTATTATTAACAGCGCGATTAATTGAGATTAATTTTTTTAATCGCTTGACAGCCCTAGTTAATATATTAAACACGGGTTCTAATATGAAACCTTGCGGCCCCCACTGTTAATTTTTATCATAGGAAAAAGGTTAACAGTACCTTCCTATTGTTTTCTGTTCCTTAGCCAGTTTCTCATCCTCCAGGACTGAGAGTCTGTCCTGCACCACAATCTACCGGTGGTCAGGGAGCCTGATATGGCTTCCTGATTTGTATGCAGCCAAAAGTGAGAGCAGTCTAGGGCCTATACATACATCAGTAGAGAAACGGCAAAACACAGCCACACTGCACTCCCACTGTCAGCAGGAGGGGGCAGCTGATATATGAGCCAGCTATACCACTTTACACCAGTTGAGGACTCTCCCAGCCTGGGGGAATTCTCAAATGGCCACTTTGACCCAGGATTCTGACCACTTTGTGCTGCTGGAGTGATACGCAGTGGCCAGAACGAGGAAGATAAAGTAATGTCGGGGGGGAGGCAGGTTCTCTCTCACTCCATACTTAGTTTCCTTAGTAGCATCTTGGGAGGAACTGTCAAAACCTTTTTAAAATATCAAAATATATTAGGTCAGCTAGTCCTACATTACCCACTATTTTGTCAACACATTCAAAAAAATCCTAGTAGCTTATTAGAGGGTCAATTTTCCTTTGCAGAAGCCAGGCTGGTGTGGCCCTATCGTGTTCCTCTAGATGTTTTATCATTTCAACTAGACTACCTGGTGCTGAAGTAAGAGTCTTTAGTTTGTAATTCCCAGGCTCACCCTTAATGTCTTTCTTAAAAAGAGGTACAATATTTACTACTGTTTAGTCCTCAAGTATACTGATCTTAATGAGACATTTATTTTAGTTAGCAACTCAGCCATTTCATTCCCAAGTTCCTTCAGAACTCTTGGGTGAGCTCTGATCTTGGTCATAACAGGGCTTTAATTTATTAGCTTGTTCCAGCAGCTCCTCTTTGGACATTTCAGTCTTTTCAGATAAGGAAGATGAGGTACTCTTAAAGAGTAGATCAAGTTCAGGTATCTCTCAAACTCTTCTGCGATGAAACTGATGCAGAAATGTCACTCAGCTTCTCTGCAATGTCCTTGACCTCCTTAGTTGCTCCTTTTACAGCCTCATACTTCAGTGAGCCCAAATTCTCTCATAGCCTTCCTGCCTCTAACACACTTCAATATTTCATTTGCTCGCAGCTCTTCAGAACCCCTCTTAACCCTAACTGCCATTTTACGTTACCTGCCATAGATTTCTATCCACTTCACTCGGGTTGGGCTTCCATTTTCAAAAAAATACTTTGACTCCAGTAACTCTTATACCTTGCCATTTAACCATACTGATTTATGTCTTGACTCCCTGCTTTCTTTCAGCTTCAGGGCCGTGCACACCTTCTTGGATGTTTATGAGCTTTTGCGATACTTAGGTGTCCTCCTTGCTGAGTCTAAGGATTTTACCCTCATCCCTTTTGATGTTAGTGTCTTTTTGACTAGCATCTTCATTTTCCTGAAATCTTCTTTTCCTAAGTTTAGTATCACCAGGTTGGTTTTAGATATTATTTCTCCTCTCCTGAGGACGTTGAACCTGTAATTATACCATGGTCATGATTACTTAATGGCTGAACTATAATTATTTCTTAAATCAATTCTTGTGTGTTATTTAGTCCTAAATCAAGAATCTCTCTTGAATAAGCTGTTACAAGAAGCAATCATTTAAGGTGTCAAGAAATTACTTCTCCAAATTGTGCTCTATTGTGAGACCTGACCAGATCATATATGAGTAGCTGAAGTCACCCCTTATTACAGTTTTATGAAGAATCAACTGCCTCTTTGCTCTCCTTCAACAATGAACAGTCAATAGTGTATTCCTGACCAGGAAGACAGTAATACATTTGTATCCTTACAACTTGGGATTTGTCTCTATGCAGATTCTAAATGTATGATCCTCAACTCTAGTTCTCTCAAATTCGATGGAAATGTTTTAGATATAGTGCTACTCCACCATCTCTATTACTTAATCTGTCCCTCCTCTATTGTTTATAGCCAGGTAATACAGTATATTTGATTTTTATGATTCCACCATGTTTCAGTAATGCCTATTATATCAAGGTCCTCTTCCATTGCCAGGCATTCTAGTTCATCTATTTTTAAGCCTCTCACACTGGTACAAAGACACTTACAGTTTTTATTTTTGGCTGTGTGCCTATTTCTTAGTTAACTCCTTAGTCTGACACCCTGTTCCTTTTCTAGACTGAACTGTTGCAATCTCAACCTGCCTTTGCTCCATTTTCCACTGCAAATTCTCTCCTAGATGCAGAGATCCCTTTCTATTACTGACAACCCGAGCAGATGCCCTAGTCCGATTCAACTGCTCCATTGCACCTGTCAGCTCTCCCTCAGCTCCTAGTTTAAATAATCTTCTCAAAACCTTGTCAACGTTCTGTGCCACCAGTCTGGTTCCACTTGGGTTAAAGCAGAACCCAATCCATTCTAGATAGGCCCTCCTTACCCTCCAAAGCTCCTCAGTGCCTAATTTATTTACCCTCCAAACTCTTTGCGCCCTCTTCTCAGCTACCCATTAACTCTCTAAAGCGCCTCTCTGCCTACCGGGCCCTGCATTTAGCAATAAAAGCATTTCAGAAAAAGGTACCACCATAAATCCTAAACTCAAGACTTTTTCCTAATTATCTAAACATCGCCACATCCCAATATGTACCACAGCCACAGGCTTCTCCCCAGCACTCATTAGACGTTTACCTAGATATCTCTGAGATTTTTACCTTTGAACCTGTGAAGCAAGTCAGCAAACAGTTCTTACAGTAACCCTGTATTTGGCTATCCATATTTCTAATGATCTAATCTTCTGCCACCGCAGTACATCAACAATTCACAACTATCCCCATCGTCTGAAGGGGCCTACTTTGGTGGGTGAAGAACAGTCACTCTCCTCTATCAAAAGGTACATCCTCAATTAAGGGTTTGTCCCTTCACTCTGCCTTGCTGCCCTCCAATCATAAGACAGGCTTTCTCAAGTGGAGGACTGATGAAGCCAACCCTGAGATAAAACCAATCTACAATATCTATATATGCTGTCTTTGTATACAATTCCATCTCTCCCCTCCTCTAGTGCAGTGACTCTGACCTCAAGATGCTGTAATGGGGCTCCGAGGACTACCAGTTCCTTGCACTGCTTGTACAGATGTGCCATTTATCCACAAGGCAAGCAGTCATTCTGTATCTGGTGCAGTAATTTAGGTAGTTGCCATCAAATTAATCTGTGCTACCTCCATAATCAAACTAGGAATTATGACTCTGTTACTGGATACTAAAGTTTTATCTTTCAGTTAGAAGCCAAGGTCTATTTGCTTTACTTTGGCCCACCAACTAAAGAGTTTGATTCAGCACACAAGTTACTGTATAGCACTGCAAAAGCCTGCAGAAACCAATTTCCCAGGACTTTCATTGCCTAATGCAGCATGGAAGCCCAACATATTTTTTGCTGAATCAAGCTCTTAATGCAGTGTGATCAAAAGGCTTATCTGCAAACTGAACTACATATGCTGACCAAAAGAAAAACCATCATTACATATCAGTTTAAAGAATTTAATTCACAAATGTTAATTGCAGAAAATAGCTCTCAGGCCATCTAGTCCATCACCCTGCAACACTGCCATGAAGTACTGAGAGACCTCTACAGAATCCGCATCAGTTGTTCTCTGTCTGGTCTTGCCTTGAACAGATATGCCCCAGTGACAACAACTCCATTATCTCAGTCTGTAGACAAATTATTTCATAAAAATATCCCTCCTACGAAAATCTGAATTCTCTCTCTCTCTCTCTCTCTCTCTCTCTCACACACACGGTATTTTTATATAGAATTGCACCTCTCTATTAAAAACAAAACATCCTGATAAACCAATGGCAAATTATGGACTCTCCTACTCATCAGCTTATTGGAAGTTATAATGCCATCTCCCATAATCATAGAGTCAGAGTCATAGAGTCTAAGGCCAGAAGGGACCACCAGATCTTCTAATCTGACCTCCAGCATATCACAGGCCCTCATGCACCCTTCTTATTACAATCCATTCCTAAAATTTCAGCAACTTGCCCAGAAATTGAAATGTTAGCTCTGCTGGACCAATGCAAAAAGCAGGTTCCAAAGACATGAGCTGTTCTCTGAAGACATGCTGCCCAGCGTTCAGCCCCTCATGATTGTAGCAGGGGACTGCTGGATTTGAGCACCTCTGCTGATCTCAAATTACATGATATTATAGAAGGAAAAAGGCAGACAAAGGTAGAACGGGTCCCAAACTTTGGTAGACCTCCTGCACACCTAGAGTGGGGTTCACATGGACAACACATCTCAAAGAACCACAACTGTCTACCTGTGTGCTACTGAAAAATCAGAATTCTTGATCATTCCTGGTACTTAATCATCCAGCTGGGGACCCAATAAACTCCTAAGGTTGTGAACCTGGATCACAAAAGCCAGAGACACCTTCCCAAATGAGAAAACTGAAATAGCTCCCTGTCAATTCTTCAAACCGTTTACTCCAGCCAACAAGAATTATCTTAGTCTTGTATGGGCTGACCCTCTGCCAGTTAGTCTTTATTCAAGCTCCAGTCTCAGCTAGGCACTGGGTAAATTACTACACTGTGCCAGATTACATGGGATGAAAACACAGAACTAGGTTTCACAGCCCCCTCCCATACGACACCACAGTCCATATTTCATCACAAACCATGCTTAAAGCTACCCACGCACACTGAACAAAAGCACAGAACACAACGCTGTGGAATGCTTAGCAGAGGTGACCAAGTATCCAGGACTGTGATATGGGATCTCTCAGAAAAAAGGGAACTGAGCCACTCAAGATGGACTCCATATACTCCTGTTAGGGTCAAAACCTCTTCCTGGCCAAGTTAGCTAATATCTCTATATAAATCAGCTAAGACGTCTGATTATCTGCCACCAGGCAGCCAGCAACCAGCAAAACCCCCCATGCATAGTCTCAGTATCACTTTCAGGACTAACCCAGATTGGTGTGGGTCAAGATGACCTGGGAATCCAGGTGTTGTCGCAGCTGTCTTTCTACAGCCTTCTCCACAAAACAGAAAATTCAAAACAGAGTGATAAAATGAAGAGTTTGTCAGCATCAAGATTTTTGTTTTGAGCAAAAGCCTAATCATTTTCTTAAGAGAAGTGGGCACTTTAAAAGAAGCATCATCTAATGGACTCTGCCAATCAGCTCTTATAACAGCCTTCACACCGTCCCATTGGTTCTCACTAGCCAAGAGGGATATATGTCTAATTTACAAGTTCTAGCCTAAAGCTTCCTCAGCATCTATGTGATCAACAGTAGAGGCAAATTAGCCTTTCTTCCCCTCCTACACAGCTTCAGAATAGGATTTCAAAACTCGGCGCCATAATCAGTCAGGCTTAGTACATGGCTTCCATCATTAGCTCTAATTCCCCTCTCACTACAGTGTCCTATGAGAAAAAAGCCAAGGAAGAGACTATGTAGGGGCCTCCGTTACTTATAGCCAATGATAGAAGTAATGATGAGCCAACTGGCCATCAGAGCAGGCTGAGCAGTATTATCCCCAAACAGGAGCCATTAGCCTCTGAGGTTGGGCTGAAGACAGGGGTCCTTCAGCCTGATGACAGCGGTGGGTGAGCAGACCAGAGTACAACATCCATGTCCGAAGGCCTCTAATCCAAGCTCAAAAACAAAATGCAGAGGGTGGCCAGGAACTGACATGGATACAGAAACTACCTATGACAGTCCCCTAGTGGTCATCAGGAAATCCCAAGGCATCTGAGAAGAGACATCATCTACACGCAGAATGAAATCAACCCAATGTAAGTAGAACTCTAGTTACCAGTGCAGGCTGTCCTCTGCATTAAACTTCTTAGGACCAAATTTTCCTCTCAGTTACACTGGTACAACCATACTGGCATCAGAGATACAGAAAATCTTCATAGAGGAGAATCCAGCAATCTCCCTTTTGTGCTCTTACACATCACTTATACTGCATATTAAATGTTAACTGATTTTTAAAGATATACACCTGATGTGCTCTTAGTCTCTCAACACTTCACTCCGCTTTTAGGTTTTAATGGAATTGCAGGTTGCAGAGTTTATATCTTGTTCCCAGTGAACTGTACAGTAGTGCTTCTCAAAGTCAGGCTGCCGCTTGTTCAGGGAAAGGCCTGGCTGGCCGGTTTGTTTACCTGCCGCATCCACAGGTTCGGCCAATCGCGGCTCCCACTGGCCACGGTTCACCGCTCCAGGCCAATGAGGGCTGCGGGAAGTGGCGCGGGACAACGGATGTGCTGGCCGCCCTTCCCGCAGCCCCCATTGGCCTGGAGCGGTGAACCACGGCCAGTGGGAGCTGCGATCGGCTGAACCTGCGGACATGGCAGGTAAACAAACTGGCTCGAACTGCCAGGGGCTTTCCCTGAACAAGCGGCGGACCGGCTTTGAGAAGCACTGCTGTACAGTACTGGACTTCTGAGAGTGGGACTCTGTTTCCCCCACTCACCATCTGGGATCTACTGTGTCACTACTGCTCACCTGCCAGTCTGCTGTGCAGATTTTACACTACCATGGAACTTGGGGTGCTAGACATGCCAGTCTCACAGAACAAATGAAGTGGAGGTAGTATGGCACAGTATTCATCTTCGACTGATAAACTAATGTCATTGTCTAGGGACCCAATGTCTGACAAAGGTACTTCAAAAGAGCACATCAGATACTATGCCACAGCAACTATTCATCCTCCTCCCTTCATCCAAAGGACTTCCTCTGCTCCTTCCCAAGGTAACACTTCTGAAAAATATTTCCAAGAACTGTTGCAGAACGCGGCTGCCTGCTTGGTAAGAGAACTGGTAACACCCAGCCCCCTATGAGCTACCTTGGTTAATGATAAGACAAAAAGTTTGAGAGTTAACTGATGATAAATCTACCCCTTAATCTAGGCCTGAGGTGCTTGAACAACCCTCTCGCAGTTTTAGAGCATACATCTTCTTCAAAGTCATCTAGCTCTGCTGGACCATTTTCTTTCCATCCTGAAGTTCTATCTAAAGCAGGCCTGGTCCTTCTCAGTTCTGGGACCACAATTATAGGCTCTCCCCTGAAGGAGGCCAGAGTCCACCTGGGGCTATCTTCAAGGCAAAATTTCAGTACAAAGCTTTTCTATTTGTGTTAGTACACCTTGCTCTCCTTTTTCATAACCTCTTCCAGTTCAAACCACTTTCTTTGCGCCCAGTTTGCTGGTTAGAGCAACTAATTTTTTTGAGCCAGTGGATCCAGTTTTGGTTTATTTCTTTTAGTTTCACACAATGTCCTAAATGTGTGGAAACCAACACTAGAAAATAAATCCCCGCTCTACCCTTCATTCCCATATACTTCTCTAATCACAATTTTACGTGTCTTGAACTACCTAATTAGCTAGCTGAGAGTTTGGTACTCAGCTCCTATATGCAATCTAGGGCTATTAAGATTCATCACACTGATAAACTCAACGTGTGACCCTGATAACCCTCACATGCTTTGTATTTCACAAATCATGGAATACATTTCAAACCACTATATAAGATGACTTTACCTGGCCTTCATGGATTCCACTCCGCCCTGTTCAGACAAATGACAGTTTTTACAGTAACTAATATACTTCAAAAGACAAAAGCAGAGGGAGACTAAAAAAAACCAACACAAAGCAAACCAAAGACAACTATCTGGCATGAACGTGTGAGTGAGGAGATGGAGTGGCACTCGTTTGAGAAGACGTGCATAACCGATTACTGGCCTCACCACTCCAACACACAAATTCCTTGCTGCCAAAATTTAGAGAAGCATTTTTCATTTGCATTCAGACCACTACTCTCAGTAATTCCAAACACACAACAGATCAGTTTTAAAAGAATGCCAAACATTTTAGGTCCAAAGTTTAGGTTTTGGCTAACAAAATTTCTAATGATACTAGGTTTAGAGAAGTTCATTAAATTAAAATTCCATGAGCTTTAAAATATATATATATATCAATGACACCTCCCTGCCACGTTTGCAACCCACACACAAAGCTTTTTGCACAATGGTAGAGAACCAGAGTGTTAAACTGACTGAAACCAAAGTGAACCTAGCCAGTGTAAAGGAACACCATTAATCTCGTTTCTCTCTCAAGTTATCTTTCATTTTACAAGCAACATGCAAAATTCCCACAGCTGAAAGATTAGAGAAAAAAAATAATCTCGGATTAGTTTGTCTTTTTTGTCAAAACATCATTTTGACAGCACTGTGTGTGCAGTTTCACTGTTACACTACCAAAACTTCACTATACTCAGTTTCCCCCATTTTTGTGGGGGAGGGTAAAGAGGAGTAAAAAGCTTTATGAAGTACAAAGAGAATATTTTTTTAAAAAAATAATAAAATGTGGTTGTTAAAGCACAAAAACTGGCAGGGGACTCAGAAGCAGAGGTAGAACCTGCAACTACTTTAACCTTTTTTCAAATAGTCTAGATATCAAAACTGACCTTGACTTTTCAACTATCCAAACTGAGTTTACTGCAAAAAAGTAGACAGCTAACATGGGAGGTGAAAAGTGAAGGTAAAGTAAACCTGAAAATTTAAAAAAGCTAATGTATTAGCATAATAATGGATTTTTTAAACAATGATTTTTAATTTAAAAAAAAATCTTGACAGTGTTCACTAGCAGAAAACTCTCCCAAATGAACTTCAGCAAATTCCTGTCTTTCTGAAAACTACCATGAATTAGGAGTAGATTTCTGAATGAGCAATCTGATTTCTAACTAGCGGATCATACACTGATGCTCAATTTCTACAAACTGAGTTGATAAAAAACAGAAAATTCAGCACTGCTAGTTATACTCTGAGTGTTCATGTTTTGTATAAGTTCCCACAAAGTTTAAACCTGTTTTAGCATTCTTGTACATCAATGTCAGGATATCCAACTCCATCCCCGACAGCTTTGGAAATAATAGGAACAAGTCAATCAGATTTGGTATATGCCCTAAAATGGAAAGTCTGGACTTTAAAAAAAAAAAAAAAAAAAGTTAGCGCCTATGAAAGTTGCTGAATCCACTGAAGTCCTTGATCCAAAAAGGTTAGCTTATTTTTTGCTTAAAAAGCTTTAAATGTTTATCTTAGAGAAATTAAAATGGAGGAGAGAGACCTTTGAGGAAGGGGGAAGAAACATGTAAGGGAGCAAAAATATAACATGGTAACCTTGTAAGGCTTTGAGGAAACTCTAAGGGTTTTTTTCCTTCTTAAAGGCCAGAAAAAAAAAATCCAAGGGTCAGTTTGAGAGTTTACAGGTACTAGATTACATAAAGGTGGAAGCATAACGCAAAGAAGCATAGTCAAGAACTTCAGATTTTAATTATTAAAAAATTTATGCGTTAGGCATTAGATAAAAATGCATATCTACCAAATCTTCACTGACAATAAAAGTTACTTGGATATGAAAAATCACTTCAATTTACAATGGCAATATTTATCCTTTCCCCCTCCTCCCACTCCCTTCCTCCCCAAATTCAGTTTATTTTTTTCTTGGGAGACGTATAGCACCACTGCATTAGAACGTACAAGAAATGAAAACAGTGAGTACAACTGATATAGATCCATTGACTTTTTATTATAAATTTACTTGATCACGTGGCTTCAAAAAGTTTAAATCAATACCCTATTTTCTGTATGCCAGTACAAAGCAAAATCTATTTTACAAATTAAATACCTAAAAATTTGACAAAAATAAAGTTTTATGGAAAACAGTTATAAAAATCTTAAATCCCCTTTTACGAAGGTAAGAGGTAACATTCCCTCCCCACCCCTGCAGTCGTTATACAATATTAATGTTCATCATTTTTAGAATAGGTAGGTATATTATATTTTGCTGTTAGCATACAAAAGTCATACTAATAGCTTTATTTGTATATACTCCAGTTAGTGCATGAATGCCATCTGATTGTAATATAATCAACTATCTTTAATTGAATCCTAATTTACATTTAATAGTTTGCATAGTTTGAAAGGGATAAAGGTTATACTACAGCTAATCATAAAAAGAGTGGTTACAGTGCTATTTTTAAAGGCAACAAAGTAATTGCTCCCAAATGAAGTTATCGGTCTGCTCTAGGCAGGGGTTAAAATTACCAGCAGCTTTCTGCCTTGCCTGATGTGACTGTTACGTCTCACTAGCCATTCAAAGTGGACAGCCTCTCTCTTTAGAACGTCTGAAAAGTTCTTAGTAAATTGCTAGTTTTGCACTACTTCTCAAAGAATGCTACACTGAGCAAATTTCAACCCCTGCAAGGGATACTCAAAAAAGTGACACTGTCAAGTATTTTTTTTAAAATAAAAGGTTTTAATTTTTAAAACTCTCCATTGTGTATGATGCCCTCTAAGAAGTTTGAGAATAACACCCACTCCTCACCCCTATACTGGATTTTTCTATTTGATGACAACTGAATTTCCCCCCTCCACTTCATAGGGTGCAAAAGCCAACTTGGCTTTACTTGTAAACTTCCTTGTTGTCATAGGCATCTTCAATGATTTCCACACAGTTTTCTGGTTTGTTAGTTAGCTTTTGCTCCCCCTGTGGCTGGATGGCTGCCTCTTGCAGCACAAGCAGAACAATAAATAAGAGGCATGAATCAACAGTGGCTAATTTTTTTTTATTTAATTTCTCAGACAGAGCAATTAATTTTTTTTAAAACAAAAAAATGAACTTAGAATCTGGAGGACATTCGCCATTAGATTATAACCGCTTTAAAGAGAGGTCATATTTTAATTATAAATTACTTGACAGTGTCCCTTTAACTTAAAAATAAACGAATGTCAGTATTGCAATGAATTTCAAGTTTTCTTGCAGTTAGTCATATAAAGTAGTTTTATCATGCTCTTGGACCTTTTCTACAAGACATTTAAAAGCATATCATCAAGGAAAATATAAGGCATATTTTTCAGGAATTAAAATTTCTTGGCACATTTGAGCATACTGTCTTTTTAGAACAACACATATGGTCAAATATACCATTACCTTTATTCGTCTAACATTAACAGGGTTTTCCAACTGTATTTTGTTTTAAATACTGAGATAAAGAACCTTGGTAAAGTACCGAGCACCTCAGGAAAAAAAAAAAAAAAAAAAAAAAAAAAAGAGAGATGCCAATAAAATTAAATAAAATCCTTTACAGTCATTTAGTCATTCATCAATATCATTTATAAATTCCTAGAATATCTGGATGTGGATTTAATTTAAAACAAAACACAAAAATAAAACACTGACCACAAGTTCTCAGACACTGTTCACAACACTTTGCTAAAACTGTGTTAAACTGTAATGGTATGAATGGAACTGCAACAACCCATGCACTTCTTCACCCAATCAGATACCATGTAGGATCTGAATTTTACAGGTAAAGATTTCCCTTTAGTCAATGTTGACCCTGGGGAAAAGCCTATGTATTTAATAAAGCTTAC